>NC_140126.1:14489709-15123345 GCF_964035555.1 Netta rufina
GTAAGCACTAGTAATTTCTGACTATTCAAATAATTGTTATATTCTATTGCTGTGATTTGCTTAACATTGCAAGCCAGTTTTCTATTTAACAAACTGTATTACATTGGCAACAAGATTTCTTACCTTAGCCAACGGTATTGGATGTAATTAATTTCTAACATTCTTTTGGAAGTCAAAATAAACATCTACTCAATTTTCTTTGTTTGCCATCTCAACATCCTAAGCAGGCTGGCCTTGACACAAATTCATGTTGGTTGTCCCTAATTAACTTTTTCCTTTTAAAATGTTTGAATTACATCCAGTTAGTTTCTTTCCCTTAAAATTCCCTTTCATCTAACACTAATCCTCAATTGCTATATTTCATTTAAATAACAATATCACATTATATTTTAAATTAAACTTTCAATTAAAATAGGCTGTTCAGACATACTGTAAAAGTCCTTGATGTGGCAAATAAAGACAGGATAAATGAGTATATCCTTTACAATACTGTATACTCAAAGTACTGTGTATAGGATCAGATCTTAAGACACTGCCACATCTGATCGAGAAAGTTAATATGTAAGGTTGTAGAATATTTAGAGCAATTGCTTTGGGATATTATTTTGTGATCCTCTTCTTCTTAAGTTACTCTAGTCAATATTGTTGTTCTGGTTAGATGTAGAACATAATTTGCTCTCTCAGCTTCCGCTATAGATGCTTCACCTATGTAATTACCAGAACTGCTGAAAAGATACCTTGCAGATTTTCTCAAAGACAGCTCCTTGGAAGGAAAGCAAACCTGAGCATTTCTAGAATAATACACAAACTAGCTGTGCAAGGCTGGATCCTATTCTGCACAATGCTAATATTTACGCATCCGCTTCACACCTTCAATGTAGTAGCTGCTTTCCAGACACTTGAGAAGGGCAGCCTGTATCTGTCAGATGACAGATCAAACTAGACGTGCCATTTAAGCAAAATAACCACAGAATGGCTTCCTGGAAGTAACAACCATGTTACAAGGCTCGACGAATGAGATGCAATGAAGTTCTGTCTATACAATCTGCTTCATCCATTTCTTTTCATAATTAACTGTAATCTTTGCATCCTATGTCTCATACTTAATTTGTTTAATTGGCTGATGTCTAGGATGGCCTCCAGCTGTCTAGACCATTGAACTAAGAATGTAATCCTTCACTAGCTCAAAGCATGCTGCCCAAATTTTTGGTCCTGAAGCTTTATATGAGCAGTTATTCGCATTGCTGTCTAAGTTTGTCTTTAAGGTATATCCTGTTCTACTTGTTTTAATTGCCTTTTATTCTATCCAAGAATTACCTGACTACTATATTTACCATAAATATACATCTGTTTTGCCAACAATCACTTTTTTTTGTGTGTGTGGATCTTCTTTTATTTCACTTACAAGGCATATTTTATGTCCTTCCATGATATTAATTATATCTTTGTGTACATTTGCTTTAGCACAATGAAATGTACACACCTTCCTTCCTCTCTCGCATCATATTTTTTTGTTTACTATGTGTGTATGACTCCATGGTATAAGAGTAGAAAACTTCTGCATGTTTCATCTTAACTTTTCCATGCACTGTCATGGCTGGAAATTTTACAATGTGTATGTTTACTTTTTGGAGTCAGTTCTCTGTTGCATGAATATAAATAAACATTTAACCTAGATGTCTAAGAATTTGGTAATTTTGTAACACCCATTATCATACATTTTGACTTTCTCAGTCAAAACACACCTTTTTACCATAGTTCCTAAAAAAATTCATATATTTTTCTACTTCCTAACACATAAAATGAACTTGGACTGTGTACTTGTGGCTTGGGGTATTTAATCCAACATTCTCACGGCCTCATTTCACAATTTACATAACCTATAGTTACTTTGAAATGCCAGTCCCTGAACACTTAAAAAAGATTCTGTGATAAGGATCTAAGGCAAATTAGTTGTCTCCCTCCTTCCTTCTCTCCTTCCCTTCTTCCCTCCCTCCCTGCCTCCTTTTTCCTCTCTCTCTCACTCCAGCAGAAAAGAGACTTCATCTGTCTGACTCTATCCCCCAAGTAATTTGGCAGAGGAGACATGTCTCCAATATATTAAACCTCTGAGTTTCATGAAAAGGAACGAGTGTGCAGAGGAACGTAATCCCATTAATGGACCCACGCTCTAAAAGAATGCAGCCCAGATCCAATCCTCATTAGTAACTGGAGAACCCACAGAGGAATGTAACAGTGTACACGCTTTAGCTACGGAAAAGCCTCAGATAATCCTCAGATCAACTGTAATACTCAAGTCCATTAGAAGTCCGTACCTTATGGAACACTTCCTTCCAGAGTCTGTCTCATCTTCTCAATTTTAATGTAGCATCTGAGGATTGCTCATCGCTTTTCTTGTTTCCATCCTTTCTGTCTGCCTATCTATACCGTTGAACAATTTGAAAGTTTATTTTCTATGATTTGTGTATCCATGAAGCCAGTTACTCTTCTGTACGTCTCTCCTTCCATCACTAGCAGTAAAACCTCAATCAAGCTTATAATCAGTTTTCTTTCTGTTTTCTCCTTTTGATAATATCTGCCAGATCTCTTTATATCCTTTTCCCCCCAACTCCCCACAAGTTAAGACTTCTGTTTTATCTACATTTTCATACTTCCCAATTACTTTTACCAGATTTAAAATCTATCTGTACATGTCCCAGAGAGCCCATCATTTTTTTCTTCCAGATTATTCTTTCTATTTGATCCTTCCCACTCTTCCGTTATCTCCATATATTGTCAACATCTTTTGGACAGCCTGTAAAGGGATTACTCACTTTCATGACATTGTTATTTCTACTTACTTAAAAGTACAAGCTTACCACATGTTAATTGTGCAATCCTCCTCCCTTCAGTTTTAGTCATCTCTTTCTTCTTTCTTGGGCCTCTGCGTAGAGTTATTTCCTCTTTACATTTCACATGTTCTCCTTACTAACTTTTTCAGCTAAAAATTCAGACACTACCAGTAAATAAAACTAACAAGACATGTCCCATTCCTGTTAAGAAAAAAAAAGCTTAGCCTCAATCCAATACTGTATCCAAGATACAAATTATTCTAGTGAGGTGAATAGGGTGACGAAGCATTTTAAAAAATAGTGTCTACAAATATCCAGGCTCAAATAATGAAGGCAGAGGTGTAAATCTGAGCAAATTTCTGAACACAACCAACTGAAATCCATAAGAAAACTTAAATCATTTACACTCAGTCAATAGTAACATCTGAGTATATATATATACAGGCAAAGAGGCTCTCAAGTTTTATGTTATCCTCATACATAACTATAAACAAATTTCTAGAAGCTTACCACTTACTTTTAGAGAGTCAATCTTTATGAAGTCAGTTTAAAAAATAATCTGCACAAACACACACAAAACAAGCAAACAAAACCAAAATGTCTCCTATCAACACAAAGAAGACAGGAGATGAAGTAGTGGCATGCAAAACATTGAGTCTCTAACCTTCTATAAAAAAAAATACATTTGATCAAAACTGCAAAGGTATTTGAATTGTAAAGGATGTGATGAGAACAAAAACAGGGAGAAAGTTCGAAGTCCCACCACAGCAGTATTGGTAAAGTAGTCAATAAAATATGGACTACAAAACTCAATGTGATTTTTTACTGTATTTTTGTAATAATTAGGAATATAGAAAAATAACTGAAAGTAGCAGAGAGCCACTGTATTTATCTCAGACTATAATGAATAATCATTTAAATTAAATTCTAGATTGCAAGAAGATATACCAACATCATACTAGAAAACAATACTATATTCGATACCAGTTCTGTTCACAGAATTTGATGCGTCTGCAAAAGCACAGGCCTTCATAAGAATAATTTCTTCCAAAAGGAAGACTGGGTTTTCAAATCTGAAATTGCAAAGTGAAACTACAACACTACTCCTAGTTTCTCTCTAAAAATTAAGCCATTTAATACATGACAAATATGAAATTTGTTGCCTGATTCTAGAAGAAAAAATAACAAACTGTGGGATCAGTTTATGTGGAGATTACTTATGTGAGCAACAAGTATAAAACCTCAGATCCCTCATCTGCAGCTCTGTGAGGGCACTTAAGCAAGAATGGAGCAAAGAGCCCTGTATGTTAACACAGCTGGCAGCGAGATGTCAAGTTCCTATGGTTTAAAGGGAACCAACTGGGAACACAGTGAAGGAAGGAAGCTGCAAATAAGTAAGCATAAATAAGAGAGTTCAGATATTGAAAGAGCTTGCCTGCCTATAATATCAATCAAAAGCATAAAACATGGCTGGCATGCAAGTCCTTGTAGCTCTGCATATTACTACCACACTTTGAATTTCCTTTGAATTAGGGGGTGACTCCCAGCGGCTGCTTTTCAAGATTCAAAGCTTTATTTAGTTTAGATAATTTTCATGTATTTTTTAAGGCATCTGAAGTTCCCCAAGGAAAAATTGCCAAGTATACTAGTCAGTTCATCATCTGGGCTCTCTACCATATGGAAATACAGATAGAATCTAAATGGATAACTGACTTTCTCCAGATGCTTTTGGAGTTAGTCTTGAATGGTAACAAACTACTACTGATTATCATGGTGAAAATAATGGACATAAATAAACTAGAAGGAACAAAAACTTATGCCTTTAATACTAGCACTAATAGAAAAGACAAATACTTCAGAATTGTGCATGTTTTCAGGAGCTGCGGAGTAGTACATACCTGTATTTTTAGACATCTAATGGGTATTTTCCAATTGAACAACTTGGCAATTACTTTAGACCTTTGTATGTTTTCCTTAAATTTCTACATACTTGGACCCAATGCAGAACTGTCTTTCTCCTCAAGCCAATTTCAATTCAAAGCTATAGAAGAAAACAGTTGCTAAATATCAAACAGGAAGAAAATGATTCTATTATTAGAATTACTCTAGTGCAGCTCAAGAAAACTAACTGCTATCAGTTTTGGTTGTTTCTGAAGAGCTGTAAGTAGCTGGGAAAACACTACAATGCATTTATTATGAATAGAAAGAACATAATCATCACTCTCCAGTCTTCATAGAGTGCTGTTTTGCAGAGTGTCTTTCTGTGGCTCTAAAGTGGACATGAGAAGTAGACAATGCCCCTCCGTCTGCCAAAACCATATCTTGTTTGAAAAATGTGCACATCACAATAACTCAAGTTGGTGGGCGTAGATTTTTTTCTACAGACAGATAATGTCTATATGGACATCATGAGAAGCTGGCATTTAGATCTAAATCCTAAATTCTATGACATATGTTTTTATTTTGAGTTTTTCCCCCTCCTTGACTCAAAGCACTGGCAACAGAAACTGCATCAACAGATTTTTGGCATAGCCATGACAGATCCCACATTACAATGAAAAAAAATCCCCCAAAAACCGTGTGTGACATTTTCTTTTTGAGACCAATAAAAGTCCAGTGTGTCAAAGATACGACATCTCAGATTTTCGGTATTACTGAATTGAATGCATTAAAAACCCCAAAGTCTTGAAAGGTCTAGTAAGACTACAGACCAAAGATTTAAGATTCAGTGGGATCATCAGATTGTCTGATTTCACAATCTGCACAACATACTTGTAACTGATAAATCATGGACCATATCCTCCTAGGATTCAGAAAACTGACACCAGAAGAGACATGCAACACTTTTATTTCTCAGAGGTACAATCAGATACTATCCAAAAGTAAGTGTTAGGCATAGGAAGGCTGGAAGAGAAACAGCAGGGAGAACGGAAGCAAAGTAATTTAACATTCTTTCACTAACATTAGCATCTCATGTCAGCTTATTGTACAAACACACACACAGCCATATTTTAGGCTGCCATGGTAACGGGCACCAGATTAAGAAATTTTCACCAGATTTAGTTTTTTGTTTGAAAGAAAAAAAAATTCATGACTGTCACGAATTCCATGGTGTATTCTCTACATCGCATAAACAGAAAGCCAGGTCAGAAAACATGTTTAAAGTTTGGGCTGTGTACATGTGTGTATGAATAATCCAAATCTTTATCCCAAAGTACTTTGCCTGACCCTTAAAAATTGCTGTTTAGTTTCACAAACAAACTGCTATTGTTTCGTAAGTGTAGAAAAGAAAGATATGAGCACATAGGGGCCTCTTTCAGAGCACATTCATCACCTAGAAAACCTTCCTAGAGCTGTAAGAAAAATGGACAAGGACAAAAGGCATAGATGAGAAAAGCATTCTGCATGTATGTGGTTCCCCTCCATGAACCAAAGTGATGGCTTTTATCAGCAGTCAATTGTTGACTATGAGCATGTCAGTAAAAGAAAAGAAGTAAAGGTGCCTAGACCAATGTCCTCTACAAGCATACAATTGCTTCACTGCAGTGTTTCTCAAACTTTGTGAAAGTGCACGGCTTTTTAGCTCATTAGATCACACCTGAGGAGCCATATACAAGGGATGACTTCCAGGGTCACAACATTAAAGGCAGACATGAACAGAATTGTTTTTCACACCACCCTAACTTCCATATTTAAAATGCCAAAAGAAAAATAGTCATTTTGGTTATGTTCTGTTGTTGTTGTTGTTGTTGTTTGTTTGTTTGTTTTTTGTTTGTTTGTTTGTTTTTGTTTTGTTTTGTTTTTTTCCTTCCCTATTTATTTATTTATTAACAATACCATAAAACATTTTTAAGCCTTTTCTAACACTCTGCAGGCAATTTTGAGCCCTTTTATGTTCCCATCAGGAGCAAAAGCATCACCTAGGAGTGTTTGCACTATGCTAGCCGATGTGTCAATGTCTAGAGAATCTAACACCACTCAGAAATTTTTCTCTGTGTAAAGATACCCCAAATGAGTTTACTTACCTATCTTTACCTCTACCAAACCTTTACCTCTACCTATCTTTGCCTTATTTAGTCATTTCAGATAATTCAAAATTCCTGGAACATCTCACTTCCAAAAC
This sequence comes from Netta rufina, assembly GCF_964035555.1. Lineage (NCBI taxonomy): Eukaryota > Metazoa > Chordata > Aves > Anseriformes > Anatidae > Netta > Netta rufina. Next base: position 14,496,664 of record NC_140126.1, read on the forward strand.
AGAACTGAAAACAACGTTTGTACTTGTACACTACTATAATCTCAAGTTTTGTACTTAAAGCTTATAAAAGTGCTGTAATAACTATATTGTCAATTGTTCAGCATGAAATTCTTCACTTTGTTTTGTCATTATTATTATTTTTTTAATCAATTCAAAGACAGTTCTGGACAGGTTGTTTTTTTTTTTTTGTATTTTTGTTTGTTTGTTTTTTTCATATAGTTGAAAAGGGAAGCACTATGATACAAAGACACTGGAAGACAGGCAATCTTACTCACAAATAACACTGATAATTAGATTTTAATAGTGCTGACTAATCTAGTTAGATACCTTTCATTTATTTGCATGTTTCAGTCTTACTTTACATATGGTATAAGGGTAATAAACTTAAGTCAGCATACAGACAGGTTAAGTGGATACACAAATGAATATCCATGCAATGGCAAGATCAGTTCAGTGGTGTAAGAAGTATGTGACCAAACATAATCATATTTTCAGCATGCATAACAAAGTGTCTATCATGATAAAGGATAAAAAGCTTACCTGAACAAAGCTAATTCTTCAAAATAATAAATACTAATAAAAAAGTCTTCTGAAAAATTTTATACTTAAGGAAGAGACTGAAGATTTATTCTCAATACTATATTACCAAACATTTAAAAACCCAAACCAGTAACTGTGCATGTAATTTGAGCAAGATTTATACAAGTTGTACCTTAAAGTATTTTCTAGCTGTATATAGTAATTCTAGAAATAGCTGAGAGAAGGTCCTTGTTTCTACACCATGCTCTCTAGATCCAATTTATTCAGTTTGCAACCATGAGCTTAAATTCCAAGGATTCATTCTCTGTGCTATGTCATGAAAAACTGAAGCTAAAACTTCAGTCTGAGCATTACTCTAAAAGCAGCTGGGGTTACTGCAATTCAAAAAGGTAAAAAAGGAGACATTAAATTTAAGGTAACAGGAATTCCAACTGAGGCTGAAATTTGACAGCTTCATTATTATCTTTTCTTGCTGTCCATCAGTCATATTCCCTAAGATCTGTGGCAATCTGTGTCAAGTGACTGACCTTTGGTAGTACAAATGTCAAAATGGAAGTCAGATTTGTGTTGATCCTGTACAGTTAACAGGAGAAGCAAACAAAGAAAAGCTGTGTATTTTATTACAGGGGCAAGCAGATGCAACACTGAGTACATATATGGAATAGATTTGTTGAGTAAGGTGACATTTTTACATAGTCACTTTTCAAAGTAGAACTACATTTTAAGGGCTTTTGCATATGTTTTACCTAGAGACCTCTGTGATGAAGTGCCAATATCAACTTCCCTTTCTCTTTAGTTGCCAGTTTTATTTGATTTCTGTCTTCAGATACGTGCCAACCAGTTTCAGCTTGTTTAACAACATTTTTTTTAAATCAGCTGCCTTGCTGGAATGTTGAACTGATGCATGTGTGGGTGTGTTTTAATACATGCAAAAAATACATTAAAGCAATATAAAGGGTCTGGTTTAAGCCTATAAAAGCAAAGACATTAAGCAAGAAGGCAAAATACTGAAGCAGACACCTCTTCCCATATCGTACCTTAGAAAAACAACTGTCTAACTTGCAGACAAAGTGTTAGGTGGAAGTGTTAGCGTTCATTTCATGCACAGGGTTTGTATAGTCACACTGTAAAAATAATAGAATATCATGTGACACATTATTCTTAAATGGAAGAAGTTATGTTCGAAAAATATTTCATCTTCAAATATCATTATATGTAATAAAATTATGTAATGCAATATATTTGATGACTGCTAGTCTGCAGTGAACTTCTTTACAGCTACCCTATTTAGTAATATGTTAATGACTTGAGCGTAATCAAGTAAAAGAATAAGACCAGTATGTCAGATTTGGATATACTAATCAAGGAACCAAAGCTGCATACTCATCTGGAGAAGCATGACGATTTTTCATTTCTTGACAAAGTGAGCTTCAGGCACAAAAGCTCGCCTGTTTGTTTCAGTGCTAGACCTCTAAGTTACCCTAACAAGCAATTAGACATCCCTTAGGAAATTCCATATGCGTTATCTGACCACTGTATTATATTGTATATTAAAATAAATAAATAAATGAATGAATAAATAAAAATAATTTAAAAAAGAAAGCAAAAAAGCAAGTCACAGGATGGAAATAGTTGGTGGGCCCTTACATAAACCTAACAACAGACATGGTTCTGCAACAACATACCCTGCCACCACCAAGAGTGGTGTTCACACTAATTTTAAATTCTTGTACTTAGCTCAGCATCGAAAATTCTGGGAATTCCTGAATTGTGGAGCTCCCAGCTCAGCTACTGTTTTACAGCTACTTTATACGTCCCATAGCAATAAACCATGGAGGTTGATAATAACACTAAACAACAAATTTTGCAATGTTGCTTCTAAAGGCAAGTTAGTTTCCAAGAAGGCCTCTTTTGCTTATATGGATTACTCTTTGATAACTGATAAAATACCAAACTGATGTAAGACTCATCAGGAAAGAATGAGAAAGAAGGGTTAATGGAAAGTTTTGGGGAAATACTTTTAAGATTTTACAGCTACAACATGGTCACTTCAGAACAACTGAATGTTCAACATCACTTCTAGAAAAGAGCAGCTCCTAACTCCTATCATTCATTTGGGTGTGACTTCTAATCTGCTACCACAGTAGCAAGCTGTTTTGCAAAACTAAGTACATATACACTCACTGAGTGTTCAACCCCTCCTTATATAAAGGGAATGATGCTAAACATATTCTTTTCTCTGAGGTCTCATTGTGCCGTATCTCTGCTACCTGAATATTTTCACTGTCTCTGAAGTATGGTCAGAGGCTTCTAAACTTCTCTAATGACTTTGATTTGTACATTTTTTCCAATATCTCTTCTGCAGCATCTGTCTGAAAGAATCAATGCAAATTCTTTTGTTGCTTTAAGGGAATTGCCCAAGTTTTCACAGGAAAAATTTAAAAAAAACACCTGCATAGTCTCAACTTCTGAACAATCACCACTGATTACACCTGCTTAATCTGTTTTAATGATTTTCTGAGGGGAGAGGAGGAGGGTCCTGCTATTTTTAATAACTTTTCCATTATGTGAAAGGAATTAATTAATTTTAATTAAACTCTTTCAGTAAGTAGGGGGTATCTTGCAAAGACAGTTTAAGAGTCCTCCAACTCAGTAATTCTGCTTGTGTCTGCTTGCCTCACTAGAAGAGTGAATTTGAGGGGAAATAAATGATTAAGCTTGTATAAACCTGATCGAAGACACACAGACAAAATTAAGTGGTAGCCCATGGAGTATTTTGTTGTTTGTTTGTTTTCACTGGAAGGCCTCAGGGGATGCAAAACAACTAGTAGTTGGTCCAAATTGGCCAGCCATGTTTACACACCTTCGTTTCTGTAAGAAACAGAAAATTCCCCCAAACAATCCTTAGTGATTATAAACACTGAACTAGCACGTTGAAAAGATAATATGCCAACAAATGAAGTGTGAATCATAAAAAAGTTGTTTATGCTGGCCTGTTAAGAGCAGTAAAGCTCTCTGGACTGCTATTTTTAAACACCTGAGCACTCAAAACCTCACAGCGTAGCTTAAAAATAAGAGAAATTCCTGTAATGTTACACACCCATTCAGATTCCTTGTATTCTTAGTTGCTGCTTGCCTTTACTGATCTGGGATTCATTTTTCGCAGGTCAGTTTAAATGTTTTTGGCAAACTGCAGTATTTGATGAGTGTGGATGCACATGCCACAGCTCTGGCATAGTGGTGGGATGGTGGTAAGACCACCCTGATGTTATGACTGGGCACATTTGGTTCTTTAACCTGCTCAAAGGACCAACCAGCCTACACCAGGCACTTGTCCACCAGTATACTCCCAAAAGAGTGATTCGCAGATGCCCAATAACCACTGAAAAAATGTCAGACCTCTGAGTTCAGCTTTGTATACTAATGTCAGGTTAATCCTGCACTGACTTTTGCATGATATTTGAAAATTTCCTGCCAGTTTGGACACATCAGTCTCAGCTACTTGGGCACAATGCCTTCTGCATCATTCTAGCATTCAAAGGCACACACTCATCTGACCTAAAAGCTCTAAAATGAAGAATTTTGTCATCAGACCTATAATTTAATTGAAATCAATTACAAAGCCTCACAGAGAAATCCACTCTTCTTTGACAGCAGATCAAAATGGTTTTTGATCCATCATATGTCTTGGCATAGGTGTTAGAGGACAACACTGTCAATTCACAAAACAATTGTCTGTTACATTGCTTGATTGTTACTTGATAAAACTACTTCACCATCACAATTTAAGACTAATTTCTTTGATAATTACGCTCCTTTGACCAAGAATATGGTCACTCATCACTTAGTGTTAAGAATAACTGAAACCACACTCAACCTCTCTACTTTTGAAATATAATGTCAAATATAACTTGTAGTGTATTTATCCCAAGAGGAGTACTTAATCCTCATGCAAATCAATACATTTATTACTATTGTACGAACACTACTGCAAACGATATACCTGTAACAAACTAAGAGATCCCTAAGACAAGAATTAAAAACTTAGATTTCAGATATATTCTACTCCTTGTTATGTCAGACCTAACAATAAGAGAAAACGTTCATCACAAAGAACATTTGAGTGTGTTTTTTCACATAATCACAGAATTTCTAGGTTGGAAGAGATCTCAAGATCATCGAGTCCAACCTCTGACCTAACACTAACAGTCCCCACTAAACCATATCCCTAAGATCTACATCTAAACGTCTTTTAAAGACTTCCAGGGATGGTGACTCCACCACTTCCCTGGGCAGCCTGTTCCAATGTCTAACAACCCTTTCAGTAAAGAAGTTCTTCCTAACATCCAACCTAAAACTCCCCTGGCTCAACTTAAGCTCATTCCCCCCTCGTCCTGTCACCAGGCACGTGGGAGAACAGGCCAACCCCCACCTCGCTACAGCCTCCTTTGAGGTACCTATAGAGAGCGATAAGGTCGCCCCTGAGCCTCCTCTTCTCCAGGCTGAACAAGCCCAGCTCCCTCAGCCGCTCCTCGTAGGACTTGTTCTCCAGGCCCCTCACCAGCTTCGTCGCCCTTCTCTGCACCCACTCAAGCACCTCCATGTCCTTCTTGTAGCGAGGGGCCCAAAACTGAACACAGTACTCGAGGTGCGGCCTCACCAGAGCCGAGTACAGCGGGATGATCACCTCCCTAGCCCTGCTGGTCACACTGTTTCTTATATTTTTTTGTGTTTTAATGTAACACATTATAATGAATTGACATTCAAATGGTCAACTTAGTTTTTCTTAACAACAGATTACTTCTCAAAATTACATTTTTTGCAATAGCATGAACTAATAATATTGATTTATGCTTAATACTACACTACATAAAAATACACCAATTTTATATGACAGAATGCAAAAAGTAGGGAAATAAAAAACTGAAATGGTCATACCATGCAGACTTCTTACCTTTTTCTAATTTATACTTCTTCTGCCTTCAAAATATGTAGCTTATACATTAAGTTAAATAAACATCGCTAGATGAATTAAGACCTGATTTTATGGATCTCAAAAGTGAGTTTATGTATCAGCAACTTGCCTCTTGTTAATGAATATGTCCCACCTGCCTCCATGGACACCTTATTTTGATTCTTGAAAACAAAAAATATTTTCAGTTTCAGCAGAAGATACTAGGCACTCGTAAATTTTATTTCTATTGGCCAGGTTTCTAAAGCAATGCACTTAATTTTGAAAAATCCAGTCATTGTTATTCAAATATTTTTTTAACTGAGTGGCAAATACATTGAACAAACTACTGAAGATTCATCAGGGTCACACAAAAAAGAGTTACAGGATGGATTTGCTAAAAAAGGAAATACTTGGAAGGGGTGGAGGGAAAGAACCTCCAGAAAGAATGAGAGTGAACAACAGATGGTAGATAAAGAAGGAAATAATCCATGAAACCTCTCTGCATAAATAAAATAAGACATACTTTTCCATGCAGGAGTTCATAGCACTCTTCCTACTAGACAAAACATTGGCATTGTAGCTGTGGTGGAAAATTAACAAAACCAAACAAAACAGAACAAGCCTGAGATCAAGGTACTCAGCATGGACTTGACTGAGAGTCTCAGCTGTAAGAGGCCATCCTTTAAAAGAGCATACTTTCCTCTGAACAACAGTAATTTAGAAACACTTACTCAAAATTATAGTCAAATCATAAAATTTTATTAGAAAACATTTACCCATCTTCTTAAGACAGTGGATAACTCAAAAATGTTAGCTAATTATAAATGAAATGAACAGAAGCAAAAACTGTGTCCCTAGGGACAAAAGTACCTGATGATCTCTATGCATTGCCGCAGTATGAGTAGTAAGAAAGAAGTAAGAAAGAAATATTACTTCTCCTCACAGATAGTGATAGTTTCCATGTTACGGTATTTTAATTTAAAAAAAAAAAAAAAGAGAGAGAGAGAGAGGGAGATCTAATACTTGATGATTTGTTGAATAACAGTTTCACAACATTACCAGATGCAGTCTAAAAGTCCTATTTTTATTGACACACAATAGCAGTGTAACAAATTTTAAAACTATGTATTTTTAATTAAAGAAATATTCTTTGGTTTTCAAAGACAGACAACTTATTTTTGGGAAGACTAAAAAAAAAAAAAAAAAAAAACAACTTCAAACAATCATGCCTTTATATTTTAGGTAGTGGATTAAAATACTGTCCACATAATGACACAAGTGATTCCTTTTTAAGGAAAGTCCATTGGCTGCAGCAAAAAACACACAAAATATAGGTTATAAAAGTTCAATGGGGAGAAGCAGTGCCCCCACGCTAGAGGCAGTGTGCCCGCCTCCCCGGCTGCATGCCTGCTGCACGCAGACTTTCTGGGAAGGCAAAGGCAAATGGAAAATATTACCCTTACAGGGATGGAAGAACAGAATGTCTGGGGTAAAACTGTTACAAAAAGGAGACAAAAACAGTAAGTAGCAATTATGTAGAATAACCAGAGAGCGGCAGAACTCCCTTAGCTTCCTCAGGACCGATGTGGGTGGTACACTGGATTTAAAAGTGGAAGGTAAACGTGATTGAAAGGAGAAATATAAGTCTCCTCCCTTAGTTTCCAGTTGAAACTCCAAAGCAGGTATAGCTGAATAGGTAGGGCTTGCAAAGATGTATATGTCAACAGCTTGTGGATCATGCTCGATATCAACACATCTTAAATCTTATTACAGAAAATCCAAAATATCTTTTTAAAATCAAAAGACCGAAGAACAGGTGATACAGTTATTAACGTCAGACAAGCATCCACACTTTTAGACAGTATTGTATAGGAAAATTGGAAATATCAGTAACACAAAGTCTATATATATAAAAAGAGACAGATCTCCTGGCTTGCACACCTGTATGAGAACTGTGTCTGTCATCTCACTACTCACTATCTAAACAATCAAGCCTGGACCAATGCAAAGTCATGCAAGAACTGGTTTTAAAAGAATAGTCTTTCTCAGCTTGGAAGTGAAACAAATTAAATCCATATGCTTTACAAGAAACAAGTGGTTCCATAAGCAGCTGAAAGAGTAAAACTCAGTTTTCTGCAAAATACAGATTTGTACTTTGCACTGATTTGTTGGTATCTAGCATAGGGAGAATTTGTGCATCCTCTTCTGCTACAGTCATTGCATTATCAAGGTCCTTGCTAAATTTACAGAAGTTCTAGCAGATGCTTGAAGTTTTTTCAGGAGAATGTTTAGTGATGTTGAAAGTTTCAGAAGTAATTGTTAGTAGGGCACACAGACAAGCATACACACACAGAAAGCATGATTACATGATTTTTGTTTTCTTAGGAAACCATGTTTAAAAACAATTCCTCAAAGGATACTTATTTTAAAACATAATGATAAAGAAATACCACTTTTGTACTTCTTTCAAAACAAGATTTTCTTCTTTAATAACAAGTTCCCAACACATTCCTGGGACAAAAAATCTAAAAGCAAATTTTAGAGATTAGTAAATTTGAAGTAAAAAAAAAACAACAAAAAAAAACTTTTTCTGATTTTCTGGGGCCTGAAGTATGTAATTTCAGAAATAACTGAAAACACTGGTTTCCACAACTCATAACTGCAAAAGTTTTGTTTGTTTGTTTGTTTTAAACAAAGAACTATTCCAACATAATTATTTGTGTGACTTTTTCAACTTGACCCAACACCAAAGTAGTCCAAGTTTGTTAATCACCAAAACCACCACATGGGGGTAATGATGGAAGAAGAAACAGTATGCCGTAGGTACAATGTCCTAACTAAAAACACATCTGCCAGTAGCATGGTTACAACTGCTATGAATTCAGAAGCAGCAGACACAGTTATTGGAGTAGACAGTGACATGTTTAGGTGAGGTTCACTATAGTCGCCCAATTAATCTTTTAAAAAGTCTCAACAACAAAATATTTAAAACATGAAAGTATCATGTTAAGACTGCTAAAATACAGATTGTCATTGATTGTAGTTATTAATAACCAGATATATTTATTGTTGCTTTACGTTTAATCTATTCCTTTCTACCTCAAAAGAATTAAAAAAAAAAAAAAAAAAAAAAAAAAACAGCTGCTATTGGTAAGGATAATAGCCATAAGATAAGAGGATGCATCTATATAAACAGAGGCAAACTTAATTACTACTACTGTAGTAATAAGAAACTCCAAAATACAGAAACAAATAAAAGAACTATCCAGAAGTAACAATCTGAAATCTGGGGGAAAAATTGAGAAAATGACACTGACCCCTAGACAGCATCACCATCCTACTAATGGAGGAGAGGAGGGTGTCACTTATCAGTGTGAGCTAGACTAATATGAACAATGTTATTGGAGGTTTGACTGTGTAGTCTCAGCTTTAATTTTTTTGCTCCTTATGGCAAGTGCAGTTAGTCATATAAGCAAATTCTTTCAGAACATACTTCACACACATATTTTATAAATCCAAGGAGCTCAGAGCAAAAATGTGAGAGAATTCATGTTTCTTAGAAGACAACATAGGAAAAGGAACCAACTAAAATGTTTAGGATCTTAATGCTCACCTAATATTATTTTTCTTCTGCATAGGAATTGAGATTCAATTACACATTAGGAAAAGTTTGTGGGCTGATTTTCTAAAGCAAGCAGTTTGCAACTTGAGACACTAAGCTTAGAACTGTATACTCATGACAAAGCCTTAACAAAGGTCAAAGATTCAGATAAATTCTGCACTTTTGGCATAAGCATTAGGTGTATTAGAAAATATTCAAAAGGACTTCAATCTCTCATGCTCAAGTAATCTCAATTTGTAATATCCTCGTATCTTTAGTAACTATGTTTACATAACAAGCATGCTCTGTCTATCACAGAATATTATTAAACTACTATTACTTGTTCAAGGATTTCAATTCCCCAGGAAATTATATGGGGCCAAACAGTATTATACCGCTCTTCATAAGCTTTTATGGCAGAACTTCAACTACTTTCCTGTTAATGAAGTGTCCAGAGTTTTTTCTTTCCATGTTTATCTTTAAATGATTAATTTTCAGAAATTAGAACCATGTGACAATAATGACTTCTGCACACTGTCAGAAGCTGAACAGTTTTTATAATGAGAGAGATTAATATTAAGTTTTGCCAAACGAAATCAGCTAGGTTCACAAAATTAGGAAAGTTTCCTCAATCAGAGTCACAAATGCTAAAGCCTTTATCAAATAGCCACCCACATTCCTAAAAGCCAGAGAATAACTATTCTATAAAACCTTTTTTTTTTTTTTAATTTGAAGTCTGATCAAATAGCAAGTGCTCACTTTATTACTAATAGGTCAATACTACAACCTCTTCAGCTTAACCAAATCATCTCCTGACTGCAGGACCTAAGGATTTTTGCACTCCTTTGAAACACCACCAAGTAAGACTATTTTTAAAGGACACCATAAATAACAGTAAAGCCTTAATTCCTAAATGAATAGCACTACGTAAAATTTTATTGGGCCTCCTAAATTTATGATATAGTCACTGACACAATTCAGGGTGTCTAGATTGACAAGGAGGTTCAAATTTTTACTACATGGAAAACCCATTATTTATTACATTTTAGAAACACACACACACTACATCAGATCCATACTTACTTCTACCTACACTCATATGTTGTCATGATGATATTTGCACATCGCATTTTAGCAACAGGCAAGTACTAATGCAGATATGTAGAGTGCGCTCAGGCCTTCTAACTGTGCTTGTCTCAGACTCACCAGCAAAGCAAAAAGCTCTCCTCCAAAGAGCTCTCTCCGCTCATTTATACATAAACAAAAGCCCAACGCGTAGCACATTTAAGACATAGCATGTACGTACACTATGTCAGGGAAGCTAGGCGCTACAGAGAGTCATCTGGATGGCTCTTAAACTCATTCTCCCAGATTTTGCTGAGTCGCCCACAGGTGATGCAGAAGCAAGCGTGATTATGTGCAGATGAGGGAGGCAAGGGAAAGGATTCACTACAGTTTGCCAATTTTTTTTTCTGCAGAATGTTTTGTTCCTTTTTTTTTTTTTTTTTTTTTTTTGAGGCAAGTGCACAGGTGCCAACTTTTTAAACATTGCTGGAAGACAACAGTAAAACTGGAAGCTGCTGAACTTGCAAGCGTGGCAAATTGTGGTCGAACACTGTGGTGCAAGGCTGCAGGGTGTCCTCAGCTGCCGGCAAGTGCCGTGTCCCTGCCAGGGTGAGGGAGGGAGGGACGGCCAGCTGCGGGAGGCAGCCCGGTGACCGCGGGGCCGGTTCTGCCTGCAGCTGAGTGCTGCGAGAAGATGACTGATTCCTTAGCCCTGCTGTCATCACTGCCTGTCAGCTCCTTCCCTCAGCGTGCCAGAGGTTTCCTCTCCCCACAATCTGCTGGCATAACTGTTTGTGTAATTCTTTGCTAGCTTAGTTCAGTTAGAATGATCTGGGATAGCTTCAACATCAGTAGGATTCTTTTTCTTAATTACTATTTTTATTCTTTTTAAGCCTACAGACTGAGCTGGATTATGCCATGGTGGTGAGCAGGGCCAGGGAGGCAAGGATGGAGCTGTGGGTACCTTGCAAGTGCCCCACTCAGCTCCTACAGAAGAGGGTCAGCAGCCAGCGAGAGGAGGGAAGGTAGAGGCTGAAGCCCACTAGCACACAGTCCCAGGACTGACTGCTGGCATGATTGCTCAGGGTCAGCCACACTGGGCCCAGCCCAGGACTAGGATCTTCAACTGGGGTGCCAGTGAAGCAGCATCACACCCCACAGCTACAAGCCACCTGCCAGCCTGCTGAGCATCGGAGGAGCTTGCAGCTGATCAAGTGAAAGTGCCTTCATCACATTCCTCTCCACGTTCAGCAGCAAACTTCCATCAGCAAGCACAAAAACACACAATTAGCACCTCTGCTGCACCCGGGCAACTCCAGTGACAAACACTTTCACAATCACTGGCTATAATATTTTATAGAGCGCTTTATTTTAAAAGTATGATCTAATATATTGTGAGGTTTGGGACGTTGTGTTACTATGGTTATAGGCTCCTCTGCTTTGTTCCCCTTGCAGGCAACAAATGAAAAATATAGCGGGAGATCATACCGTTCACGGATATTAAGAGGTCCAACACTGGATTCTCCTAACACTCTCTCTCCATAGTCAATGCAGGTTTATTAAAGGTTAGAAGAAAATAAATGGTTCTGTGTAGATAGGCCAGGGGATAAGCTTATTTTTGCTAATTGAGATGGAAAACTGTTGAGGCCCAATTCCCACCTTAGGCTGCTTACTAGGTAACTTGCCAATCTTTAAAGCTGTTACAACTAGATTTATACTACTCTGCCAGACAAAATACACAAGGAATTAACTGGAATGATCACAAATGCATTCTTTAAAAATAAATAAATGCATAAAAATGTAACTTATCCAGTTGCCAGAACTATATTTAAAATAAGAACATCTACCAAGAGTTTTATATGGCCCACATAATTGCTGTACACCTATCTGAAACCAATCAAAACAACTAGAAGTCTATTTAGGAATATGGTTGGGAGACACTTTAATCCATAAATAATATACGAAACTGCCTAGGGAGGATTTTAAAAAGGGTTTTGTTGACATGGGTAAGAAATTTTGCACTAGTGAATAGAAATAGTTGAAAACAATGCAATCTTCTTTGGATAATAGATCATTTTATTGTCCAGTGTAAGTATTGTAAAGAAAACCGAAGAGACTCAAAATTATTGGCTCAGTTTAGAAATTATAACATTGAACAAATCAAAGTCAAAAAATAAAAGCTCAAAACAATACTGGGAGATGAGAGGTCTGGTCAGGTTTTAGACAGAGTATCCAAACAGCTGGAAAAGATGTTGATTCTCTGAGGGAACTTTGTAATGTATTTGACTCATGTTTTTGTGGAGCTGTGGATTATCCTGAGGGGTTTGAAAGGAGGAACATATGCCAAGAAGTTAAGAACATTATCTGGAAAATGATAGTATTTCACTAGTTTTCCAAGATAGCCAGCAATAGAATAAAGAAAAAAGAAAAAGAAGAAAAGAGAAAAAGAGAAAGAAAAGAGGAAAAGGGAAAGAAAAGAGAAAAAGGAAGAAAAGAGAAAAAGAGAAAAAATAGAGAAAATAATTGATGGAGTGGTCAAAATGAGAGCTTATCTACTGATGAAGGGGATTCTTGAGCTTTGGCTTCACCAAATACATGTAAGGTCATGTTTTCAAAACCCAGGCTTTCCTTTCAAAAAATGTTTTTAAAATCAATTTATTTTTTTTGGTAAAGAATATCCATTGCTTCCTAATTTTCAATCAGTCCACTTACATCCATTAAGATGATAGAAGAGAAATAAAATTCATTATTAATACAGCTCACGTTGACATTTTTTTCAAGCCACATATGTGCTACACGTTAAGGGTAGTCTGTCACCTACAACATGTGTAATACTGTCTTCACAAGTAAATCTGTTTTATAATGATTATGACTTTAAAAACTATTTATTTTTAGAGATTTGCAATATGCTCTCTCTCATCATTTTCTAGTACTTTATGAAACTGGTAATTATGTAGATATTTTGTTTCTTTCTGCAATTACATGTTGTCATCTTAGATGCCAGCTTTACATAATTATAGACGTGGCTAGAATGGCTCACTACATCACTTTTCCAGGCAAAAGTTACAATCTTCCCTTAAAAATGGCGGCTCAGTTTTGTGAGGTGTCAAACTAGAATGCATGCTGTGTGCCTGGAAAATTTATTAATAAAAGTAAATATTTGGACACTACTCACAAACTAATACCTACCTTTTGTTAGAATGGTAAGGTGTAAGGTTTTTACTTCTTTAAGTCACCCAACATTTCGTATTTGGTGAGGGGGAAAAAGACCATACCGGGTGCTTCTGGCATGAACAGCTGATTGACAGGAGCGAGTGAGAGTCACATCCCTGCAAGAAGGGATGTGTCTGGTGAAGCCACCCAGGCAGGAAGGGGTGCAGACAGGCTTGGTGCGGGACACCATGCCCCAGCAGCGTCCCCAGACACAGAGCCCTGGGGTGACAAAACACCCCCCACCCCAAGCTGTACCTCCACACTGCACTGGTTATCACAGTCCCACATGCTAATGGAGCTGACAAGGAAATTAAACCATTGAACAACCACATTCAGCCTGATGGGAGCTGCACAGAGACCATGATGATGGCAAGTGGTACCGAGATCAAATGCACTAGGATTGATTAACATGACACAGCCAAGCTGGTGGACTCACCAGCCACTGGGCCTGGAAGCTGAAGCATCAGTGCAAATATACAGCTCACACCAATTCTGAGAAAATTTAGGCAAGAGGAGCACATTGGACAAGGTTGTCAGAGCCCAATTCTGTTCCCAGGAAAATTCAAAAGTGTTCTTGCTGTTAATTTTGTTTGGAGCAGGATGCAACTCTGCAGAAGAGCAATCAAGTTCAAATTGTTTGCAAGCTTAACAGTTTTAAGGCTGAATGATGAACACATCCAAATCTTCAGGGAAAAATTTTGCTTGCTCTTTTAGTCCAAATATGACAATTAGAGTTTAAGCGGCACAGTTGAGCAGATCCAAACACCAGTTTAAAATTCAGTCCAGAATCCAGAGCACAGCAGCCAACAGAGAACTATCCTGGGACGTCTAGATCAGTCCAAAGAATTTATAACACAAAAACAGCATTTACTTAATAATCATAATAAATGTACAAAAGCATGTTAATATAAAGGCCCAAAAAAGCCATTCTATTCACCAAGATACAGAATTCTGACCAAATTCTGCAGCAGACAGTTAAATTAGAAAAAGCCTGGAACTGAGCTTCCATTGCACCTTGAGAAATTACCAACTGAACAGGAGAATTATAATTCTGAGTAGAAATCCAGTATCAAACATGTAACTAGAATACTTTTGGTACAGTGAAAGACCTCAATCTATTTGAAAGTCATTGCTGTTTTTTCCCCCTGACACCAAAACAAAGGTACACTGATCCACAAACAAAATCTTTACAATTAAAACCAAAACGTTTTTCCTATGTTCTCAATTTAAACCATATCCCAGTTTTGGATCTATTGCAGAAAATGAGGCAGTCTTTGTAAGAAGAGTTCAAACCCTTATGTACAAGTATTTCTCCATTTCAGTACTAAGATGCGTCTGTTTTAAGACAATCAGACGTGACAGGTAGCACATTTGTGGGAGATCAGTGAGTCCCTTGGTTACTTGGTGAGATGCAGGTCTAAAGGCAGTGTGACATCAACCAGCCGAGAAGTGCAGGAATCCCCTGGGACTAGCTGTCATGTCTCATCGTCGTTATGACAGAAAAATGGTAAACAAGGAAGCAAGTCTGCAATTATGAATTTATGGGTGTTTGTTAATGAGTATCTCAGACCTAGTCAGACAGCTCCTTTTGGAGTATTTTTCAGATTTCACAGTCTATTTCAGAATGGTCCTTCAAAGCTGATTAAAATGCCACCATCATTAGATTATATGAGAAAACAAAACAAAACAAAAAAAACATTAACATGTTAAAACAAGCTGTACACAAATATACACTAAAAGCTTGGGGAACACACACAACCTGTAAATTTCAGACATCAGCTATTTCCAGTGGACAAACAATAATGTGGGGATGAAAAAAAAAAAAAAAAAAAAAAGGATTTAATTCATAAAGGCACAAAAAAGAACGACCCAAGAGGACTCTAAGGACCAAATTCAATATATTTTTGGTTTAAGCCACACAGACAAAAATGAGGTATCAGAAATCATACATTGTGATTTATGCTAAAGGAATCTTTCAGAAAAATCCCCAGACAATCACACAAAAAGATAATGAGGATAAGATGATACAATTTAAATGCAGATCACCCAGACAGACACCCTCTCGGTCATTTAGTAAGTCCAGACAGATGGTTCTTGCAGCAGCTCTCTTACCCTGGCTATCCTTAAAATTAGGGTAATCACTTGGACAAAGCATAACCTAAAGGCAAAACCCAACAAAATATTTTTTTAATCTTTTTTTCTAAATGTTAATCTGAAGGATTATAAAAAAAATAGAATGCAACTTGAGCAGGAAGATATTAAGAGAAACACCAATGATTTATAATGAGTGCTGGTACCAGATAGGGGAGTAGGGGTTGGGATGGCAGTGGATAAGCAGTTCATAAAAGTGTCTTGGGCTACAGGTCATATACAATATAACACAATATCTTTTTTATGGGAGAGATTTAGTTGCATGTCTGTTTAATCCTCTGCTGCATGCCTGGGTATACATGCTATCCTTAAAAGATACAGGACAGCCTTGTTTCATGTACTATATCCAGAAACTAGCCTGCAGTCAGAGTTTTACAATTGATGAACGTATTTCAACCCCCCCAAAAAGTAATTTTTCCATCATTTTTTGAAAAAAAGAAAAAAAAACAAAAGCAAACATCCACTGAACTATCTGACAAAGCCTTAAGAGCACACTCTCTGAGTAATAAAGAAAAGCAGGTCAGTGCTTATTGCAATAAGCTAAGTTCAAAGTAAGTAAACAAATTTTGTCTGAAACTGCATTTCATTTGAGTTATGGTGGGTGGGGGTGGGAAAGCAAACAAAACACTACTAATTGTATGTTTGATATGCTTGCCTCCTTGCTGATTAACCCAGGAGCTGCATACAGCATGACTCAACCCAATTTCCAAGCAGTCTGTCAGTAAGCATGTGGACTTGAAGACATTCTGGTCTAAGGACACAAGAAGCCTCGTTTCTTCCCCTCTGTTCAGTATTTCACTTTGAGAAGTTGTCAGAGGGAGGGAGAGTATGACATTGCAGCTGCAATGCATTTCTAGTTAGTGGTGAATCTCCTTCCCTCCCCTCAGCACTGCTTCTGCAGACCCTCAGCCTAGCAGCCTCCCCAGCAGGGCTCACACATCCACAAGCTGGTCAGTGCTTATCTGGAGGACTGTTTTCCTGGCTCAAGAAATCCAAGTGACTGACAGAGCCAAAGAAGTGCTGAGTAAAAATGGATGCTGAGCATCAGCATTGCAGATCTCTGCTGTACGTTATTGTACATGTTCAGGTCACCAGAGCTGTTGCTGCTCCAGCTCAGCACATTGTAAAACCGACCCGCTGAGGAAGCAACACTGCCCATAAGGTTCAGAGATGCGGGACACAGCTTTGTTTTGCACCTATTCCTGTTCAGACATTTCTGTGAAAACATGAAAAACATCTGATCCAAATATAAATACATCTATGCGGTACTAATGTAAGCGACCCAACGAGGAGACAGAATTTCAAAAATTCTCTTTAGTTACATATTCTGAGAAAACACCTAGTACACAGAAATAAAATGGTATTTATAGAGTATTTCAGGTGTAATTACATGAATTGTCATTAAAACATATGAATGAATTCAAACATACTTAAAATAATAATCCTCCTTTTAGAATTAAAAAAGTAAATTATTACACACGATCCAAAACAGGACCAGGGATCCTGTTTTTGCACAAGTGACTTTATTTTATAAATAGAAAAATACCATAGCAAGATTAAACAGTCTTGCTGTGCAAGATGCATTGCTTTCAAGCTGCCTTTGAAGTATGCAGCAACATAATGCTTGAATGTGGCATATCCCAACTCTTGCATAGCATTTGATGTAGGTACAAGTGCCTTCCTTCTTCAAATCTCAGATATAAATGGATCCAAGGGGAATGAGATATTTTCTTACTTAACAGCTGTAGCAGGATATAAAGTTACTGTGCTGCAGATGTTTCTATTGTCATTCCCCCCTACACAAACTTTGAGCAAGATGGAGTAGTTAATTGTGCAATCTCCAGTACTTTCTAGCTCAAAGAAAAGGTTAGTTTAAACTGTCTTCATCCATAGGTTTCACTAACACGTTGTACTTGGCTCAGATAACAACGAGGTGAACTCACATTGCTGACTGCGCCACCTCTGCTCAGGGCCAGTCATAAATGTTTTGTGGGGCAGCTTCTGAAAGAGCTTGTGGGTGTTCCACACAGAATCTGATTTGGCCTCATTTTCGTTTTGGTTGTTGCAATTATATTTACAGTTGTAGACAGTAAGAAAGATGGCCCACTTTAGCTACAACAAGCCCACTATTTTATTTTCTTGGTATTAGCAGACAAAGCTATGAAGATACAGCTGCTATTGTCAGAAATTCAGTCTTTCAAAGGAAAATGAACAGTACCACTCCCACAGGAGGTTCTAATCAGCATCTGTATCAGGAGTCTTCTGAGCCTAGGATTTTAGAAAAATGCAGTTAAGAGTCTGTAGCTCAAGCCTAGAAGCTAAAGCAAAAACTTTGTATCAAAATGCATCAATGTTTGTCTATTTTTTCCCACCTCTGATACAGAATTATATTTTCTTGAACTGCTGGTATTAATAGCTTCCAGAGATACCTGTCAAGAATCATTCAGAATGTGCAGTGGTTTTCTTTTGTATAGTCACCATAAGTCAGGCTCTACAATAGTAGACACACTTAAATTCTATTGGCTTGTGAAATAATATAGTTAAAGAGTTTCCAGCACTGGCATTTTTCCCCTCAGAAGAGGCAAAATTACTGCAGAATAGTAGGAACTGTGCACTGTCTGATCTTCTTATTTAAATCTAAACCTTTACTCCTAACTTGGAGAATGACAAACAGCTTGCCAAAGGCATATGACTAAGGATTTGAGACAAACCTTATAGGGAAAATCTGCCTCTACAGATTTTGATCACTTTGACTTAATCAAGCCATAGAGAATGTTCTTGTCAGAGATGAGCGTGGTCTTTGCAGACACAGAGCATCATAAGAAACAAAAGAAGAGTTACAGAATGGAAACTGTCTAGACAGTCAGCAGAAACTTGAGCATGAGCAGGAGGCATCAGCATGCCTCTGAGCCATGACAAGAGAGGATTTTGCTCTTTCCCTAGAGAGACTCCTCTCTTGAGCAGAGTTCCCACCTATGAACAAAACGCATAATCACTCCACAACCTCCTAAGCTCTCTTGACAGGTCTTACCTACTGTGCGAGCTATGGCCCTGCCTGTGGGCGACCAAATCCCTATTCTGAAGGCACGGCCACAGCATTTAACTACTCAGGGCCCGTAGCTTGGCTTCTGTTACAGCAGCATGTGCAGAGCACAAGAGAGGGAAGCAGAGGGTTCTGGTTTCATGTCTTACCTTTGCTCTTATTCTGAATAAAGGAATAACAATATAATGGTTCCTGAATGTCCTTAAGAAGGAAAGCTAATAGTATCCCATATTTCCTAATAACTTCAGCATCAGATTACTTCAATTCAAATTGTCACTTTTGTTTTATAACAAAAATCTGCAAGTTAATAGCTGTGGAACCACATGGAAAATAAACTAAGAATAATATTATCTTTAAAATCTTTAACCAAATAGGTATAACTTGATTTTGTTTTTATTTGTGTTTCTCTCACATTTTAAAAAAGGTCATTTTGGTTTCCATAAGTACATTTGCGTTTTCAAACGGTGATTCTAGTTCCTTATGATTTTAGAAAAGTAATAGTGTTTCAAACCACGCTTGGGAAAAAACATCATAGACTCTATTCACCAACTACATCACAGAAATATTTCCATATTGACCCTTCACCAACTGTAAACTATAGAGTGCATTAGCTGTTTCCTGCTGGTACCTAAAGTTTAAACATTTGTGCATGGAATCACTAACCTGACAGTCAGCTGAGTCTATAAAAATTAGTTTGGGGTAGATTGCTCTGGTTACAGGAACTTTATTATAATATATATATATATATATATATATATATAATATATATAAATTAGTGTTTATGTATATTAGCATAATATTTAAATGTATTCAAGCTGGTTTTCTTTTAATCTGAAAAACTCAGCAGCTCATTACCACTGGCAGTTAAAATGATCCTAGACTTGGTGGCAGCATGCCTAACCTCAAAATCATTGAGGTTCACTGCAGCAAGCAAGTCTCTAAATCTCCACAGTGTCCAGTGGGGACAATCAGAATTGTGCTGATTGAGAGAAAACTACAACAAGGATACAAAAGGGTCACAACACCTAAACAAACACTGTGGCTGAAGTCAATTTCAAACTTTCTATGTTTTGTAAACTACTAGGATTTCTTTTTCTTTTTCTTTTTTTTTTTTTTCCCAAGGAAAAGCAAAATGAGATTCAACTTTTTCCATTTGTTTTCTCTTAAATCATCTAGTTTTCCAGTATTTATTCTTTATGTTCTGCCAAACAATATTATAATTTACAGAAGTTTTTGCTGATATAAAAAAACCTGGAAGCCCTCTCCAATGCCAAGCGACAGCAGTTTAGAGAGTTTAACTGGTGAGTAATGCACTGATGCAATACCGCAATGCAAATTTTTTTCAAAATATTTAGGACTTAGAGATTACTTGCGGAAATGGTTATGTTTCCTAACAAATCAAGTGTTTCAAGAACAGACCACCCAAATGTATTATCATAAAAAGATGTCAGTTACTTAATTACATGATAGAGCAACACGTTTCTACTTCTCTCTCTCTCTTTTCTTCCCAACAAAATGTATCCTCTCTAGAGAGTAAAAGGTTTACAGCAGGAGGCGGGTTGAATTAACTTTGCTAGTAACCAATTTCCTCATGTTCCAATTATTTTGGAAATAGTTTAACTTGAACCATGATAATGTACATATAACACAAGGGAATGAAAACACTACCTCTTTTCTGCATCTGAAATGGTTTTGCTGAGACCACCTACAGTGACTTAAACTGTATGTACCTCCAGCTAAAGTTAAAAATACTTGTATTCTTTCAACTGTTATTTTATATAATTTCAATTTCCCCATGAAAATTGGTCAAGAACTACTGTTTTGCTGCAGTCTGTGGTAGAAGCGAGATAATTCTGAAGACATTAAAACCTGGTATTCCAGATTCACAACCATACTACTTTGAGAAAACATACACTTTAGTAATTAATTGATGCCCTGTTGTAAGTTAGAAACAATTTACATCAAAATTAAACTGCACCATCATGTGCTGTCCTTTATTTAAGCCAGTAATCTAGCTCCCGATTCAGATCAGGTCTCCTACCTGTCAATGCAGTAAAGCACACTTCTTGTTAAGACTTTACACGGCCTTCACAAATGCCTTAAATTAAGTGTATATGACTAAGCCCCTCCCCCATATCTTAATTCTCTCAAAATGCATAAAAGTAATTTACTAAAATGCATGCAGCATCAATGTACCTGAATGTTTAGAGAGGTATCTACCAGCAACATTCCTTAAAAAACAGGGTATCCCAGTGAATATTAAACAGACACAGACTGTATTTTTCTATTCAAGAGCAAAGTGCTGAAACGACTACTTTGTACTTCACTATCTATACGCCAGTATTGTGTGTTCATCACCATTTCACAGAATAGTAATGTCTACTAAAGGGACTATCAGCATCTGATGAGAAAGCAATATGTATTGGCAATCCATTAGAAAAGGGTAACAAAAGGACAAAGTATTTAAACAATTGAATTTCACAGCAGATAACTTTAGTGGGTGTCATAAAATGTGCTATATCTGTAAAAACATGAACATTCTGATGGGGAACATGGAATAAAACTGGATCAGAGGTGCTCTGGCAGAGAAAGCAGGGAAAGAATAGGGATTTTGTAAAGGAATTCAGCCCTGGTCCTCCTCCTTTTCTGCGTGATTACCTTACATTTTCTTCTGGGGCTGTGACAAGATTTTTTTTATTATTATTTATTTATTTAGTGCTATAAGGCCTACCATTTATTTTCACATATTCAGTGGATGACTACGCACATTTCATGGGTGGCTGTCCCGCTGCTGTACTTTTTATGTGAACTTGAATTTGAGGGGATCCTATACCTCATCTGAAACTAATCTACTGTGTAAAGGAACTTCTATTTATCTCCTCTCTGCACTAAAACTGTTTAAACCAGATGTGTCAAAGTTATTCTGCAAAAAGGGGCTGAATTCCATTTTTAATTACGCCCCATGGAACAGGTCATAAACCTTGTGCTATCACTGACAAACTGTTTTTGATCCCTCTTGAAGAGAAGCTGCTTTGGTCCAATGACTAGCTACAAAAAACAGACCTATACAAATGAAAAAAAAAAAAAAAAAAAAAAAGCTTTAGCCCTCCTTTGTAAACAAAGAAAATAATCAGATGGAAAAAAGAGTATTACATGTTAATGCAGTATTGCCTGGCAAACAGCTGGGTAGTATAATGAGACAGAAAACAGCTTACAATCTGGAAGTAGAACTAAAATTTTCACTACTCAGGAGGTATCCAACTTGCCAGTTTCTGCAGCAGGAATTGGAAGAAGTTCCCAACCTTCCTGTGTGACGATGCTGTGTGGCTGCACTGTAAAATGGATCATAGTGGCACCCTAGAACAAACACCTCTCCCTGAAAAGAGAGGAGAGCACACCAAAAGGTGCTGTAAACAGAATTACTGAAAATTCTGCAGTGTTAATACAGCTATTGGGAATGCAAATTTTCAGTTCTGGAATGAGGAAATAGCTATCAAGGACAGGGCTGGCAGACGGGGGATATTAAAATAAAGAATAAAAATCAAGTTAACTTATTAAATCCAGTAGGTAACTAGAACTTTCTCTGTCAAACTTTTCAAACTATTCAACACTTAAATTGTTGGAGCATTTTTCATGCCTCACAGTAGTACATAGTTCCCACTTGATCAGCACTGCTTCATACCTTATTTGCTGCTAACAGCCTCCCCTAAAATGTGCTCATTCCTAAACTACAGGCTTGTTAAAAAAACAAAAACAAAAACAACCACACCAAGAAAACCCCACCACGATTTCTGCAGTGAATATGACCATTCCTATTATCTGTACCACAGTATCAAATATAGTACCAGCACAGTGCACATGAACATATGAACATATGCCAATCAATAAGGCTGAATAAACTGGACAAACTTCATGTATGTAACAGCATCAATACCCAAGAAGTTAGTTTCTAAAATCAAGTGGGAACTTAAAAGAAGAGTTAGGAGGAGGAAACATGGCTGTCTGAACACAATGATTAGATAGGCTTGTATGTTGAGCTGTCTTTGAAAGAATTAGTTTGTATTACAGAACAGACAGAGCCCTAGGTCATTATGTCAATCTTTTTTCTACAAGTTACTTGGGAGAATGCCATCATTTATACTAACAGTGATGATCTGCAATATCTTGGATCTTAAAATACTCTTTTTGCTGCTTTTTGAACACTTATTACACCAAATTCTGTAACTTGGTTTGGCATAATTTAATCTTCTCCTGTGTTTTGAAAGCTTTCAACAGACCTTTCAGAGGCAAAGCTTGCTATCTAAATCCTTATTAGGCACCTAAATAAAAACCCTTTGCTTTTCACTGTCATGCTATCCCACTTCCTCTCAATGTTTTATCCACAAGCTATTCCCTGAGATATTCTGCTAACAGCAGAAAACTATGCGCTACAAAACCAAGACAGAGAAGACTAGGTAAAAATGATCATATTTCAGGATAAAACATACCATCATGCCGGAGGGAGATGGCACAGAAGACCTTAGGAGCAGCTGAGCGAACAGAGAAAGCACAGGGCATTGTGGAGTGTTAACCTAAGACTTACGCAAGCACTGCTACCTGATCTACATCCACCTGAGTGAAATTTTCACCATGCCCAGGAGTGCCTTCAGCCTGAACTCAACTTAATAGCTTCAGCTCTTCTTCCTTCAGGTAGCATACTTCTTTGTTATACTAAAGCAAGGCATGAAAAATTCTCAGTTTAGTTGATCCATGGAATGAAAAGGTTGAGGAAGAAAGTTTCAATTACATACTCACTTTTTACCAACTCTGAAATCCATGGCCTGGTACAGCACCTGATTCAAGCAGAAAATTTTGCCTCTAATCCACAAGATTTCCTTCCTGATGGATGGCATGAGCCACCCAAGCCACTACTTCTGGCTATTCCTTATGTCATGTCACCTGGCTCTACCAGTAAGAGTTTGACTAAGTGCTCTTCAAGTAAGCAGCTATTTTGATTGCATTTTAGCCCTCTCTTTGCTGGACTGAAGAAGTCCATCTCCTTCAAAGCCTCTCTTGTTAAGCCAAGGTGGCTACAGGCCTCTGGCCAACTCAGCAGCTTGCTACTGGACTGTCCCCACCTTCTCCACATCCTTGCTGAACTGGTGACCCCCAGACTGGACCACAGCACCCACAGAGGAAGATGAAGGGCACAGTAACTTGAATGTTCTGCAAAGCTGCTGCTAATACTCAGAACAAAATTTGGACAATCAGCTCTTGGTGCTAATCACTCGTGTGCAATCTGTGCAATGAAAATGTAACCAGAAAGACAGAGATCCAGATGGTAGTGGCTAGAACTGAAATGTAATTAGTTCAGTCAATACAGTAGCGTATTTTTAGATCTTCCACTAGTCAAAACAAGAAATGTTGCTCAAGCAAATTTAACACTGCTTAAAAAAAAAAAAAAAAAAAAAAAAAAAAAAGATTGCAAAAACTGTATGCATGTTAATTCTATAGAGACTTTTTTTGACAACTTAGGCAAGAGCTGGAAAGCATATTTTAATTCATACAATGACTAAAAGTAAGAACAGTGCCAGAAAATATGATTTGGAACAATTCTTGGAATACAGAGGTTCATCTGTTTTGCAAAAGAAAGAATCAGAAGCACACAAGTATAAGCAGTTATTTTAAACTTGCCTATTAAGCAAGGACACCGATAGCTAACAGATGTGGTTATTT
The DNA here is from genome assembly GCF_964035555.1 of Netta rufina. Classification (NCBI taxonomy): domain Eukaryota; kingdom Metazoa; phylum Chordata; class Aves; order Anseriformes; family Anatidae; genus Netta; species Netta rufina. The sequence continues at coordinate 14,520,946 of NC_140126.1, forward strand.
GCAAATGATTTCTGCAAAACATACATACTACACATGACAAGACTCCCCCAGCATCTCCAAACCCTGATTGAAACCTGTGTCCTGGTAGAGAGACATGATGAAGATACAAACTTGCCTATAAAACTCAGCATTTGTCTGAGGAGTCTAATATTACACATTTAATTAGTGTTGAGGTACAGTGTCTTTCAGATGATTTTGCAGCAAACTTGGAGTATATAACAATTAATCTAGATTGTCATTCCCAGAACTATTTAAACCACTCAAAAGAAGACTTGTTTTTGTTGGAATTTTTCTGCCTGGAGTAAGAAAAACTGTTCAGAGTCAGAAGGATGTCTTTTCTAAGAACAGACCTAATTGTTTCCAAATACACCTCAGAAAACTGATGAAACCTAAACCTTTGTAAAGTGGTTTAAGCACCGTGGCTTTGATTATCATTGACACATAACACCCATTACATTGTTTGGGTCTGTTTTGATAAGTGCTACACAAACATATTAAAGAGTGAAAACACAAGAGGAAAACATCTCATGTGGGAGGAAAAGAGAGGAAGTAGACACCAGCCAAGTAACAAATGGCTACTTTATGTCTCTATCTGCATAGCTGGCAAATTTCAAGAACCAACAGTCAGGGACCAGGCAGTGGACTTCCAGTGAATGGCCACTGAATTGAAGATCACTAAACAAGAGGCCTTGACAGGGCAAAGGTACTGAAAGAAAACACAGTAAGTCTCATATGTGAGAGCAAGCAAGCAATCTTGTTAAAAGCGAGGTGAGAGCTTCTTAATTACAAAACAAGATATGCAAGTCTTGATTTCAAAATACACACCTTGCATTTTCAAGTTAATAAAAATCCTTGTGGTGGTGGTGCTTTTGTGTGTGTGTGTGTGTTTGCTGCCTTTTTTTTTTTATGTTTACTTATTGAGGATGCCATAGAAGCAACATCAAGACAAAACAAAAGCAAAAAATCACTTATGGCTTTCAAGATTCAGACAAGGCAGTAAGGACCCTGGCTCTACTTTTTGAGAAATGCTTATGGTAATTTATTTTATGTTTGGTTAGGCTTTGTGTTAGTCTGCATTTTGGTGGCTAGAAAACTTCAGTGTAGCTGTGAATGGTCCCACTGGCTCAGCATAGTACTGGTGGCCAAGGTAACAGTGATAATACCACTTTAAAATGTCCATTACACTGCGAGAGAGTTGGTTTTCAGCATCAAAAAGATATGGCAAACTAACCATTAAAATCACTCATTTAAAGCAAATTAGACAGTTTTCATGTGGTCAGTCAAGATCATGGACATGTTTAAAATATATTTAAGCATTTTTGAGAAATCACAAGCCCTTTTGTATGTCAACTAAACATATGATTACTTTCTACATTACTGCAAACATGGTTCAACTTTTGTTTTGTTTTTCATCTTTTGCTTTCACTTTTTGCATAAACAATTTTATGAAATATTCTTAACTTCTACCACCTTCCACCCATATTGAGCAATCTAAGATTTTAAACCAGGGTAGAGTTATCGAGCTGAACACAGCTTATTCTCCACTCCCCTAATCCTGCAGAACCTCCTCCGCCTCACATCTGCAGGACTGGAGAGTTGCCAGTGGCAGGTCTGTTCTTCACGGCACCATTCCTTCGATGCCTGTAGGGATTTCACTGCAGAAGATAATTCTGACCATATCTTACTAAAAGTTGATGCCATTTGATGATAGTTTGATAGCCCATTCAAATTTAATCAAGGGTCTTGCTTAATTTCTGGATTAGCTGGTATTCTCCGTAATACAGAAAGCAAAACTCTGATTCACACTACCGTGATCAGCAGCAATTTTTGCAGCCTCACAGTTCAGACCCAAGACTGAGGTGGCACAGGAATAAAAAGTTTCTCCCTCCTGCAGATTGGCTTTTGAAGTCATGGCTGTAACACGCTGGGCAGCCAACAGAAGAAAGCCTGTACTGAATGCTGCCTGCACTGGACAACTTCTGGGCATAAACAAAAGACAGTTTTTAGGACTAACCACCATGCACTCTCCACAGACTCTAACCTAAGTTTAAAATAATATTTGCATCAACTGAAACTATAGGTGTAAACAGGGCTATTTTTATGCAAGTATGGTTGGAATATTGTACCTGAACTCGCTTGGAAAGTATATACCTTCCTTTAACACAAAATTAGCTCTGGGTGTAACTATTATTTGTATTTCAGCAGAACCTACAAACTATTTATTTTTACTAGTACATAACTGTAACAACAACAACAAATGTTCTCCACACCCATGAAGTTTAATTTTAGGAGCCTCTGGCTCCCAAAACCCAGGTGAGACAACAGCCAGCTCTCATCTTCCTCCAACCACAAATGGAAAGGTGGAAAGTCCTAAAGAAGGAAGGGCCCTAATCTTGTTACTCCTGTTCCTCTGCATCTCTTTTCCCCTTCTACCACTCCAAGCCAACCACCTCAAACCCAGTTACATTCACTGTCTCCCTCTAAAGGCATTACTGCCCCTTTCCTTGCTGCTGCAAAAAGTGCTCATCATGAGGAAGCTCACTGTAGCTACTGTCTCAGATTACTGATTTTTTTTGTTTGTTTTTGCTTTCTGGCAGGACTACACAAGAAGAAAGCCTATATTTTTAAACTTAAATTCTCTTGCTAAATACTGTTCATGGTTACTCATTTCTTCCACAAGATTATCATATTGCAGGCTTAGCTGCTGCTCCATTTCTACCAGATGCTGCAAATCATTAGGGAATACTCTGATTAATAATTTTTGTCATATGAATAAGAGAAACAAACTTTTTTCATAATCAGTTCCCATGCTTCATCTTTGCTTTTCACTTTTTGTAAATTAAATTTGGAATATTTTTCTCAATTTGAACATTTCCCCTATTTTAAATGAGAAATTAATGGTTCTATATGTACTAAAACAAAATTTTGGCTGAACTAATAGCTAAGTGGCTGGGTTTATTTTATATATATTATATATATGCGCTAAAAGGCAATATTCTAAGGTTAAGTTATCTTTTCAAGAAGATTCTCCTTTATTATTTTTTATCATGACAGAATTTACAAACCCAATAAAGGCTGGGGCCCCACTGTATGGTACGCTGTAATGACAACTATTAAGAACTCAGCTCCACCCCATGAGAGCTCACAAATCCATGTTTCTCCTATGATGCAAATAAATATAGAGTGGCTGTTTGGTTCTTCAGAACTAGCCTGGATAGCAGCCTTGAGAACACAGACCATCGAGCAACATCTATATTTTTGAGTTTGACTATCCATGTATTTATTAAAAAGACTAGGTAGCACTTTGGCTTAAAAAATTATGAGGAACACTATATTAACACAAGAACACCGAACAGACTTTGACACTTTATAAAACCAAGCCTTACTGAAAAACCAAGCTGCCTAATAGCAGCAGTCAAAAAGCAGCAATTTTGCAATGACAAACTTTTTTTCCATATAGGAAGAGGTAAAAGTTTCAGTCCAGCTTTAAACCAAAGAAATAAAATTGGCGTCTCATATTATCCAGAGCAGTGCCAAATAAAATAGTTCAACAACTCTTCTCTGATTCACACATCCCATCAGTGTGCAGTGCTGATATTCCTCAGACAGTGCTGCACACTGACAGTGACAGTGGTTCATCTGACAACAGGCACTCACTCTTTATTTTGTTGCCCTATGTGCAGCTGTTGACTTGCATCCATTGCAGTAAGTGTTGCCTATACAAAATGGCCCAACCCTAAGCTCACAATGCACCTAAGAACACAAGCACCAGATGGATGCAGACAATAAATAAAAGGAGATAAAGCTGGTCAGAGTATTCCTAGCATGTTGACAGATGACTGTTTATAAATATAGATAGGTGTTTATATGTATGTTTATATATGTACACGGCAAGTTCCTTTTGAGTCTAGCGGCATACATGGAGGACAAAAAAACTTGTTTTATTATTAGGTGAGCAATGAAATTCAGCACCACAAGTTGAATGAGGTAAATACTACACTTCACAAAGGCCTGCAAGTGTACCTATTTAAACATTTCATGAGAAATGGGATAATAAATACAGAGCTCTTTCTCTAGTATGCAATTTAATTCCACTAGCAAACCCCCAAGTAATCATTCCTCTGTTTTTCCAAAAGGTAAAAAAAATCCCCAAAGAAAAGCATCAATAGTGTGCTTCAAACGGGTGCTATGCATTTCTAAATATGTCAGTGGCAGTGATGGGAATATATAAATAATTTTTGGAGCATATGAATAAAAAGATTCACCGCAATCCTACCATGATTATAGCTCATTCTGAAGATTGTGACAGATTCTCTCTGATCTGACTTTAGAGTAGCGCTGATAAACTGCTGAGCAGGTAACCTCTAAGTATGAACCCTTATAGTGAACTGGGAGCAGTATGTAAAGCAAATACAACACTGCTGTTCTCATAACTACTAGCTGAACCCCTCTTGCCATTTCCCAAAGAGAAGCAGTACATCCCAAGCTACCAACAAAGTGCTATGGTCCAAAATTAAATTAATGACATTGAGGATATTAATACAGAGTATCTATCATCAAAGAGCGCAAATATTTAAGTGATTAAATAAATGACAGGATCACGATGATCGCTGGGATTGGGAAGGTCTGCCACCTTGCTTTTTCATCTGTATATGACCCCTCTTTTCTCTTTGCCACTCATTTCACTCCTCTTCCACCATCTCTGCACAACTCCAACAGATCAAAGAACGCACCACCCATTGTAAATCAAGCCAGAGGCTGGAAGGCCAGAGTACACAGCCACCGTGCCACCGCAGAGAAAGCTGACACTACTGCAGTTGCTGCAGCAGCAGAGGTTAATCATTTCTAAAGGGTAGAAGTCACACACTAACTGGTTTCACAATTACAAAAATGAAGTCTTTAATTTAGTAGCCAATAAGAACAAGGTTAAAATATATTCACTTTTTTTTTTTTTTTTTAAACTCAGAACTCTGTTTTCACTATCCTAGGAAATTGCTATTTTTAATGAAATGCATTAAAATTTTCAAAAAAAATGCTTAAATTTATATTCAGCATGGTTCATTCTAATTTCTATTAATATGTCTGCAAGTGTAACAATATCCTTATCCTTTTCAAGCTGTTTGAATGTAGGGTTTTTTCAGCGTTTTCTTTAAAAGTTTAGCTGGCTGTTTTATAATTTGTCACCTTTTGTCTTCTTTCAGCAGTATGTCATTAAGTCTTTAATTTGGCGTTTCCTGTTGTCTGCAGTGGGATATATGCTGTTTTAAATCCAAAGGATTGCAGACATAGACGGTGGGTAAAATCTGTGAACCATAAGTAAATTCTTATAAGGAACATACAAAAAAAGATTGTTCTTCAGTCAGACTTAAGCCATTACTTTCTTCAAAAGAAGAAAAGACACAAGTTAAGAAAAAGGCACCGCCAAAGACCTTCTGCCCAAATGTGCATCTCCATGAAGTTTCCTGCTGAGTGCATATGAATGCACTGCGATCTGGGAAAAGGATCCAAATAGGATTTCAAACATCCAAAAATTTTAACTCAAACATTTAGGTATTTCACCATGCTGCTATTCATTCATTCACTGATTTTTTTTGTCTTAGTTTAAAGAGATGCTAAACAAAAGGAGAAGAGCTCTACATGTATTTACATTCCAAAACTAAGCTCCCCTTACCACCCCCCTAGTCTGTCATCCCTTCATAGCTAAACAAACCGTAAAGTCTACCCCTATGTTCTTGAAGCAAAGTAACAAACACAGTAAAAGTTTGGTCTTTCAAGAAGAAAAAGAGGAAAAGCAGTTTTAATCTATTATAGCTGCCTGTGTTGTTTTGACTACGAACGGCATCACATTCAGATAATATGTGCAGACTAAACTGGCAATGGAGCAGGATCAATTTCCTTACTATTTTGGCTTTACTAAATGTTGTTCTTTGACAATTTCCTCATCATTAATAGCCATTTGTATCCTGTCACTAAGACTGAGACTGCCTGTTATATACAAATGATGTATTTTGCAGAATTATTTTGGAAACAAAAATGAAGGATGAATATTTTACCATGTAAAAAGAACGTCAGGAAGAATTGTACAGCAGCAGGGTTTTCATGGAGAGGAAGCCTAAAAGACCCTGCAGTCGTGTCGCCTTGTGCACTCGGATGACTGCAGAGCCCTGGCTGCAGCAGCATGCTGTGGTCAGTGCAGGTCCAAGGCTGCAAACTCCAAAATCTGTCAGTTCTCAACCAGCGGCCCAGGAGGCTGCTATGGATGTTGCTATCAGCTTGGAGCACATTTGCACCAAGGGTTTTGGAATTTGGCAGCATAAGAACAATGCAACCAACGTTTGTCCAGGTTTAAAATGCTCATTCCTAGATGGGTCCCATCTGTATTTTATGGGCATCTTCCCCAGTGCTGAGTCAGTATTTTTCACACTGTTCACAACTTATGGGTTGGGGTCTGTGTCTTTGCCAAGGAACACAGAAAACAGTTTGTAGTTTCCCAATGGGATGACTTGCCTTTCTAGTTTCATTTAGATTCTGTTTGTGCTGAACACTTACTGGCACATGAAATCTCTTCTGCTGAAGAGGTTGAAGCATCCAAATTGAAGGACAATATGAGAAAGTGCTACTGGAATAACAAGGAATTTCCTTTATGCACAGAAGAACACATTTAATCCACTTTTTGAAAATGATTCATTATGAAATAGGCTCTCTTCCGTTTATGAATTGTATTTTGAACCCTAATATAATATGTAGAGTTTAAAGCTTTTAAACATGGCCTTTTTACTATGAAGCAAGTTAATCTTAATGAGAACATGCAAAATGATACATTAGAATAATATATCCACCTACAAGGCATCTTTGATGGAAACGGTAAACATTATTTTTGATGCACTTACAAAATTACACTTGTGAGTATCAGGAGGATCTCTTGGGATTTTAACCACAAGGATGACAAACTGAGTTGCATCCTGTTCACAGTTTCAGTCCTTCTAGTGCAATGCTGCTGAGCATCATCTTTTTTCCTTCTGCTTGTCCATTAAATATGCAATGACACATTTATTAGGCTGGTGTTAAAATGTTTTAGGCTACTGTTTCTGAACCCATGTTCATGATCCAAATTTTGCTTTGCTACCTGGATTCAGCCTTAAGGACCAAGTTCAGAACCTGACTCATGGCTTATTTGTAAAGGTTTTGTCTTCCTTGTGCCAAGAATACAGAGACTTTATTAACATTCTGAAAATTATACAGGTTGAATTAGGTTCCCTGTATTCTGCTGTCAGATATGAGGTAGAAATTTAGAATCAATGTTTTTATGTGGCTTATTTAACTACTAATGACCAGCATTAAATTACAATAGTATCCACTCAGAGTCTTTATTTGTCTCTTAATTACTTCATAAATACAGTTGAAACGTTTTTGGAAGTTGCATGCTGTAACAAACTCAAAAGAAAAATTCTCCTAAGTACTAAAATGACAAATTGAAATAAGAACAGGTATAAAATGTTCAAAACTGTTCTGCAGACTTGTGTAGGTGGGGAAGTGATTGTAAAAACATGGAAGTACCACAGCTATTCCACTCTAACTCCCCCACAGACAATCCTACTAAAAGTCTTTCTGTAGTTTAGCTTAATCCACTTTCAAAGTGGACTAAAAAAAGCACTCTTGACATCTTTTCAGAGAGCTACTGTAGAAGAGCTATTCCTTGGTATCTATTTTGGGTTATTTCTCTATGTAGACAAGTCTTAAATGATAGCTTTACTGGCATACTTCCTAAGGTTACATCATCCACCATGATGTTTCACTGTCATTTGGAAACAACTTTGTGGGTAGATCCAGGTATTCTGCATTCTAGAGCCTTTAAACTCTTCTACTTTTTTAACTTATAGAAGGTCTGGTATATGGAAGTGGGTTTTCATCAAGCATTTGAAAACAAAATGTGAAAACTGACCATTTCTGTCTTTTCCGGAAGGTTTTCCCTATTATCTTGCTTTCATACAAGGAAATTTTCCACTCAGATTAAAAAGGAAATTTCCAAGTTTTTTTCTGTGTGTGCATGCGTGTGTTTTTGTTTGTTTGATCATTTGGGGTTTTTTTAAGACAACTATCAGAATAAACTCACTACTTTGATTTAGGACATGGTATTTTTAGAATTTCAGAGGCATTTTCATAAATTTAGGCCTTGACTTGAAATTATTATTATTATTCTTCCTCACCTCTATAAGAGGAAATTATTGATTATGATGCGGTAGTTACATTACTAACCCAAAACTTAATACCATGTATTAAATCCATTCTATGATGACACAAACCATGTGCAACAGCACAGACACATCCATCAGGGGAAAGGTATCCAATAATTTTTAGATTGAGTACAGCAAACTCTAGACTCACAGGGAAGAAAAAACACCACAAACTGTAATAACATACTTTATGAAATTATGAACTGGAGAATAGGTAAGCAAGATGTCTCTCCCTTTACAAAAGAGGAAAAATTGGTCGAGGCAGCCAACTTCAGCCAAAGCAACAGAACATATCACTGAAAAGACCTGATTTGTCATAGAAAACTGCATCTTATCTGCCAGCATTATCAACATTACATTAAAATGAACTTATTTTACTTAATTATAAGTTTGAAACTGTTAACCTGGAATTGCAATGTTTACTTATATTTCAGATATACTATGAAATATATTGCCATGCACACTTAAAAAAAGAAAGGCAACACAGCCAATGTTTCTCTTTCCTCATAAACAAATTCAAGAGACATTGGCACATCATTGTTATTTTGGCACATGTTAACCTAAGCTTGAGCACACAAAAAGCAGGTCTGCTGGAAATGAATTATTCACTCCCAAAGGATGGTAAGGCCAAAATACTAAAACCATTTATTAGAAAAATGTTCCCAACATGACAAGAAATGGGGCACTGCAGAAAACAAAAGATGTGTTCTGGACATCATCACAAGGCTCTTCATGACCTGGTTAGAGAAGATGCTCAAAAAGGAATGGTGAATCTTGAAAAAATAAAAATAAAAATAAAAATGCAAGGAGTCATACTTAATGAGAAAGTAATTATTTTCCTCGCCTGCTCCAGTCCACATGATTTCCATCTGCTGTTAATTCATTCTCTTCATCTGCATCCTCTACATTTTGTGATAAATTGATAAATTTGACATCTAGATATTTTATACTCCAGCTTCAGTCTCCTGCTTTCCTCATTCCATGTCATATTCTTAAAAGGCTTCTATTTTTTTTCTAATGGTTGTTTTCTGCAAGATACAACCTGATTGTTAAAATGGAAAGATGACCAGAGCAGTCCTAACTCCCAGACCTGATTATTGAAGATTTCTCTTCCTTAGCAGGTATGCCAAGCATCCAGTCTCTTGGTCACACCTACCTGACTGAATGATTTCATCTGGCCTACAAGATTTCCATGAATTTGTAGACATAAGAAAAAAAAAAAAAAAAGAAAAAAAAGTACAACACAAAGCCACAAATTCAAACTAGTAAACTTGCTCATGCTCCATGAATGAATGCAACATGTCAGAATCAGAAGTGGCATTGCCAGGTTCACTTCTTCTCTATGTAACCTAACAAATCTTCCCCAAAAGCCCTTTGCTGCATCTCAGTTCAAGCCAGCTTTAACATCATTCTTTTGCCATTCATATTTTAATAAAAAAAATATTGAATGTGGATCAAACCAGTTGCCAAAATCCTGCATGTCTCACCATTTGAAACAAATACAAAGGTCTTTATCTAAAAGCAATTCTGCAAGAATCAGCAGCTAAATCTCCCCACAAATTGAGCTAAAGACTGTACCAGTAATCCTCTCCTGAAGTTTCAGCAAGGTTGTAGAAACAAGGACTCAAAGTGACAAAAATGACAGCTGCTTATGCAATCTGCATTCTGCTTTCCTAGTTTCCAATAAGATAGTAAAATAATATATATCAAACACTATTTTCTGTAAAGATGTCTCCCTGATTCCATGCAACTGGCCAGCGTCTGGCAAAGAATGATTTCTTCATTTATATGTACAGGCTAGACCAAATTAAGAAAGTCTAATCATGTAATTTGCCTGACACTCTGTGGCTAACCAGCAGGGATCTTCTTTTCTGTCATCCACCTAGAAAGCCTGAAGTTCCCAATGTTAGTTTAATTATCCTACACTGAAATTCACAATTACAGGAATGCATCTGACTTCAGTGGGAACAATGCTCGATGCTCGGCAAAACCCCTCCCTAGGGCTTTATTCCCACTTTATGGGCTACGCTTTGAAAGGTGTTTAGATACCTTCAGAGGAAGAGGAGCAGGATTTACAGCAGGGTAAGAAGAACAGCCTTGGGTAGGTCAGAATTCCTTTCTCAGTAACAAGTGATTATGAAAGCACAGATTATTAACATCAGTCAGCAGACATGACACTTGATCTCATGCTTTTCTGATTACCTGCCCCAGGACACCTTTGTCTGGGCCAAAGGGTATTTAGAAGGAGGAAAGCAGCTGCAGTCGTAGCCACCACTATTTTATCTGCGTTCTGTCTGGAGTTTAAATTTTGTGTGTCATACTGACGCAAGGCACTAAGATGGTTCAAGTGTTGTGCTAATAATGCTTAGTGATTTTGGCAGCAAGCCAGGAACACACTGTACAAAAGAGAAGCTAGACAGACTATGACAATTTTCAACAGCTTATAACTTGCTCAAATCTCCAAAACTTTTCAAGGGGCCAGCAAAAGATTCCCTCCTACTTTCTACCTTTCTTTTGATGAAAAGGAAGTAAATAGAAGTAACTGGAAGTAACTAAGAGCTTTTCAAAGCAGAAAGCACTACCATTGATTACCAGAAGTATAGCAAACCTGTGCTTCTTCCTGAAAAGCTGGAAATCATCCTCACGATAAAACAGCAAACCCTGACTTCTCAGGGTCATTTTTCTCATGAATCTTCATCTTGCTACACAAGCAAATCTATGGTTTTGATGATACATTTGTAAAAATGCTGTAAGTTGTTTAAACACAGAGGACTTCAAATGTGAATGTGATTTAGAGGTAATAAATCTATTAAGATTACAACTTATAACAACTAATTAAATAGAGCTGTTCATTAACTATGAAATATCATGTAGAATAGACATAAACAGGGCTTACCTGAGTCTTCAGCACATTATCACTATCTGACTTTGTATACAATAGAGGTATTAATTACATTAACTTTAATTACTTGCCACTTTATACTTTTGCAAGGCATTTTCTCTGATGGAGAAAAACATATCTATTTAGTTACAGAAGCAATCAGCTTGATGAAAGGCAATTCATTATTGCATGACAACCCGGAATTGTTGGCGAAACAAGCAGAAAACGAAGACTTTCCCCCCCCCACCCCCACCCCATCCCCCCCCCCCCAAAAAAAAAAAAAAGTTGTCTGTCTATAAGCCTTGATTTGACCTAGTTAGAATCTTAAACAGACCTTCTGTACAGAATTCTTCTGTAAACTTTTAAAGGTCTTCCCTGCAGGAATACATTTGCACAACCGATATCATCACAGAGTTGTGTCTAGTCCAAGCTATAAAAAATTGACAAACATTGAAAGTAAGTGTTCCCAGAAAAGAAATCTGTTTATAAATTTCCAATCCAGGTAGCTGAATACCCAGTGAGTGAGCTTCAGTTTCAGAACTGAATTCTCTACAGAAAACTGTGACAAAGAATTTTTCTACAGCATGCAAAAGAAGGTTGTGAGAAAGAAAGCATCAAGAGACTTCAAGCTTTGGACTGATCTCCAACAGAGTGCAGTAGACTGATCTATTGGTCTTCAACAGCTCTCCAAATTTAAAATGTAAAATCCCAGGATAGAGATTATATATGGTGCACAGTGAAAAGTCAGCACATAAGATTAATAATGAATATCTTGAACTCTGTGTCAAGCATTTTGTTTCAGACAAGATGAAAATTTCCTCTCATGTTTCTAAATTGGCAGAAGATTAAGCACAGGCAATACCCTTAACACCTGTTGTGCATAATTCAGTTCTAAAAGTGGGCTCTGTTATGTACAGTATCAGGTAAGTTAGTCTTCCCTTTTTCCTTTCTCCACCTAAGACTACCATGACTAGGACTCCCTAAATAAATTAACAAAACAAAATCATAGAATAAAAGCCTTAATCATTTTTGCATCTTTTTCCTGAAAAAGGAAACAGATGATGAAAGAACCAGGGACCCTTCCTGAACATTCACAGAGTAAACAAATTATCTATGGGGAACAGCCTCTAGTATCAACACTTTTCTTCTGGAGATAAATGGACCATAATATGATCAATGAATAAAGTTACCAAATTTTCGTTCTCCTATATAGACTGAGCTTAACTGGTGTTCTTATAGCAAACCTATTTCCCAATATCCTGTATTGTACATCAACTCTTTGTATTCAGTTAAAATCTGACCGTTTTATTTCCAAAAATATGTATAAAACATATGGTTCCTTGAAAATGTGACTCTAGCACAATAGATCTGTCTTCACTCTCCGAATTATTCACAGACAATATCCTGCTCATCTCAATACAATTTTTATTCTTACCAAAAGCAAACAATACAACTCCTTGGTGGGGGGGGGGGGGGAGGGGGGGGGGGGAGGCAGTGCTGGTAGCTGCATCCCATCTTGTCCTAACCAGTCCGAAGCAATTCTACATTGGGAGATTCCTCTGGATATTACTTAGACTTCCTTAATGAAATTCAGGTGTAATCCCTAAGGCTCTATAGCAAAGAGTATCTTTAGCTCAACTACAAAATACGGTATTTGCCAAAAGGGGATTTATTATGTTTAGATGTGTCTACTATGAATACCAACAAGTCTAGAGACACTATTTAAAACACATTTCAAAAAATACATTCAACTTAAAATTCACCAAGGAAGAAAATATAAACAATTTATAAAATGCATTGGGAAATGTATTTAAGATTAGAAAGACTTCAGTTTCATTAGTGTGAATTTTATTAAGGTCGATTACAGTATGAACATCCACTCCTGTTCTGTTCTATCCTTGATGTATCAAAAGTTTTCCAAGATTATCTATAGCAAATGCAAAGCATAAACCCCTCTGATCAACTCACTGATAAAGAAGATACATACTTATGGGAAGCAAAAGGCTTGATTCTTCTCCAATATTGCCACAACAGAGTCTGTGGTGTGATCCATAGAGATTTTCCACCAGCACACAATGGGGCCCAACCAACATTTGGCTCAATTTGCTTTCTCCTTCTTCATTTTCCCAAAGAGAAAGTCTTATTCAGGAATACCACTTTGGTAAGGTTATGTTCCTTCAATATTTTTCATGCAGCCTAGGTTAGGTATGAAGCAGAGAGGCATAACTGCCCTTTATCTCTTTTGAGCAACACATATTTCCCAGTAGCTTGTTTTCACTTTTTTTTTTTTTTTTTCTAATACTTTTAGCCTGTCAATCCATCCTCTCCCACTTGGGACCACAATGCATGCAATACTCAAAGCATTCTAGTAGTCCATGGGGTCTCAGGCTGCTATTTGTTGCTAGCCAGAGCATATGGGTAAGCAACAAAAGTAAAAGTACAAATATTGACTACAGGAAAATAATGGAGGAATAGCTTTAAATGTAATGCTCTGAATGGATGTTATTAAGAGTAGCCCTTCCCTTCTTTGGTTTCGAGAACATGTTATACCTGTGCCGCACATTTCAGAGAAACAGCCTCAAAAAAGATGATGTTTCACTTTCACACTTCTGAAATCCTAAAAATATTGAAATATTACAGTTAAAGTAAAAAAGTCATTATTTAGAGAAAAAGTTACAAACTGACTGACAAGAAGTACAAGCAAGACATCTACAGAATCAATTAAGGCAGGTGCTTCTGCATGGAAACTCAATGCCAAGAAAAAAGGTACATGATCTCTGAAAACCTACAACCTAGAGCTTATCCAGGTTCTCTTATTCAGCTTACTGTTTTCTTACCCAGGCACTGTAAAACCTAATACAAACCTAAATGCAAATAATCAGTAATGTAACTGCCTGAGATAAAGACATCACTGTAGTCCCACTCTGTATTCCTCTATATAACCAGATTTAAAAAGGTTTAAAATGGTATGGAAAAAATAAATAATAATAATAATAATAAAAAAAAAAAAGCACAGAAGAATCAGTGTTGAAAATGCTTGATTACCTTAGCTCAAGCTACACATTCTTAAGCTTTCATTTACTGACAAAATGAAACATTGTCTTCACTTCTTTCATCACCTTAATATGTTTATTATTCTTTCTTAAATACTCCGAATTAAATCCTCTTACCTGATTCTCAGATGCACCACTGTGAAGGAGGTAGTGGTGGAGGGTTGCGTTAAATGAATAGAGCAGAAAAAGCCAGAGATAAAGAAGATAAAATAACTTAAATGTACTAGTCTTGATGTACTAGTCTTGATGTCTAATTTGACATTGAAATGTAATTTAAACAAACGTCCTTTAGGTAGAGGAAGGCTACAAGTTATGTGCTACATCTATATTTATAATTCTACTAAAAGTCCGTATTTTGAATATTTCCTATTATACAGAATACAATTACAGGGATACCTGACTGAAGCAATAACTGCTAATGGGAAAAAGCGTTATTCCAAAGCACCCTGTGATGTGAATCAACATGAAAACAGATAGATAAGGGGTCAGGAGGAAAAAACAAAGTAACATTTAATCCCTATAGAGTTGTCTTGCCTCTCACTTGCATATATGAGCAAACAAACTGCTAACAGCAGTAGTTTTCCCAGCTCCTGTGCTAATTTTATAGCCTAACTGTCAAAGTCTAAGAGGGGAGGCTTTATATAGATCAAAAAGCAGGAACCTGCTCACTGTTTAACCAAGTTGAAAAACGAACTATGAGGGTGAGCAAAAGGCTAACAATATGATTCTGCTTCAACACTATAACTACAGAGAAAGGCACCTGTAATGACTGATGGGGTGACCAGATGAAGAAAATAACCCCATTCCTGCCCTCCTCCAGGAGAAGGTCCAGAAACAATTAACATAATCCATGAACATCAAGTTCTTCAGGATAATGTAACACAAAATACACAGATGTTATTCTAATAGCCAAATCCTTTTATAACTTATAAATTGGTAATAAATCAAATTGTCAAATGGCTATTAGAACACACTACATTTCATTTTTAAGCATGCACAGAGGAAGCTTTCGTCACCCAATTCCTGTATTAAATATGCTTTAATTTTGCATTATTCTCACTCTGACAACTACAGTATGTCCCAGCTTGCTGTGAAAAAACCTGCAAACCTTGGAAGTACCTCCATTGCCTTTTGCAAATTGGAAGCAGCAGACACCAAGCAACTGGCACAGTCCAAGCAGTAGAGCCAGTAAAAGTAATTGCACAATAAAGTAATAAGTTAAATCCAAAATCAACCACTTCTCACTGGATGACCTTCAAACTTCTATAAGCAATCTGCAAAGCAAAGAAAGATTGTATATGGAATCTTTGCATTTACCCATTTATTGTTTTTACTGTGAGATTAAGATTTTTTTAGACTGTTTTCACCTTTTACCCAGTTCATTTTAATTACAATATTTAAATTTTCATATTTTTTTTTCCCGAGAAAACCTCCTCACATTTGCCAGGATCAAGCTTAGGTATTCATGAGGTGTTTTAGACGTCGACTTGTAAAACAACAAACAATAAGTATTTGGGATTAATTCCTGTAGCATGCCACAGTTTATTAAAACTGTGAAGAAATTATCAGGAGTACGGGACTTTTGAAATAGGCAGGCAAGCCTCAAAATTAAAGGGAGAGACACAGCCAGGCATCTGACCTGACACAGCTCACCCAAACAGGTATCTGGGGAGCACGTTGCCCTCCTGTTATACACGTTGTCATTGCTTGTGTACCAGGTACTTCACAGGCTGCATCTGAGAACACATGTAACGTGCAATTAAAAGGTTAATAAAAAAAACAACTCGTGTTACTAAGTTCAAAGCATCTTCTTTTTGCCAAGGTCAATAGGAGCAAAAATCCGGGCTTTCAGAGAGACTGCCCTGTTTTTTTTTTTTGTTTTGTTTTGTTTTTTCCTTTTTCATTTTTAACTACAAGATCAGGCCAAATATGCTTGATGGAGAAATAAAGACAGGAAAACAAGCTGGAACAAGCTACTTTTTAGGGGATGAATTCAGAGGGGTGTGTGTGTATGTGCATTTCAAACTATCCTTAAACAACCAAGTCAATAGGATATTTGTGTGAGAGTTATTTAAGAAAAAAATTTAACCCAAATCACTGACACAAGGCCAGATTTTCTGGAGCATTTCTCCTGGGCACAGGCTGAGACTTTTTGTACAGCTGTGACCACTGGCATCCATGTTGCATTGTCGCCTTGTCTAGGACACTTTGTAGGCTCATCTCCACCCTCCTACCTATTTCTATGCATGCAGGAGCTTAAGTATCTCTCAGACACTGCCACCAGGATCTTCAGCATAAACTACCCAAATGGTTTTAAGAGTTCAGGTTCAAATAAATGCTCACACTAACCACAGGTAAGAGGGACGTATACTGACAAGTGATGTTGTCACGTGCGAACAGCAGCCTGTGCACAGACTGCAGACACCTCTTCTCAATTCATTTGCTTTTACCGTGGTAAGAACAGCATTGTACCTGGCCATCCTGATATATCCAGTCTTCTCAGTTCATGCAAACATATTCCAGTCAAAATCCTACTCAAAGACATAAAAATCTAAGATCTTTTACTTCCTTTTTTTTTTTTTTTTTTTTTTTTCCCCCAGAACTTCGCCCCTTCTTACCAATTTGCATTTATCTTAAAATAGACACTACTTGTGACAGTAAAGATGTTAGCTATCATCTTTAATACAAAACGTAGTGGGGAAAAAAGGGATTTGGTGGGGAGCTGCACGGTCTTCCTTCCAGTAGTTTTTCCTAGGATGATTGAAAACATTGGAGAAGAGTGATAGTTTTCTCTGTGACCTCCAGATATGACACCAGAATACTGCTGGCTGGATGTTTCTATGGAAGAGCTAAAAAACTAAGTACCAACATGATTATATTTCTTTAAAAGACACTGTTTATTTACATATATAGAAAGGTCTTGCTTCTTTCATGCAATGTGTAGTGCAACGTAGTAACAGCACGGTGACCCAGACGTCTATTACACATTTGGTTCTGCATACATAAAAAGAAACAAATCTCAATAAGACAATGCAACAAAAAAAGCTTGCAATCCTGTAAACCAGTACTGAAAACCAGTGAAATAATCAACTTTGACAGATCTTTCAGTACTGCTGAGGAACTTGTATTTTAACAATACCTGAAAACAACACATACGCTGAGAATATGCATCTTGAGACACTGAAAGCTCTTCTTCCACCCAGTATGGGCCAGAAATATTGTTATTTGGCTATGTTTTGCAGACCTTACAGTTTTCTCAAGGTACTATGAATGTGTCATATCATCAACTATCCTCCTTAAGTGTGATCGTTATAAAACACAGATACAGGAGTAAGTACACCCCTTACCTTGGATCTTGAAATCTATAAACTCCACAAAGTTTCATGTAAGAGAAATTTTACTCTGGGAGAATTGACTTTTAATCTGAAATGCTTCATTCTCTGAAGTATTCAGATCTGAGTGGACTGTTCAAGTTCAATTTGTCCTGAAATTTACTTAAAACAACATGTCCTTATTCAAAGGACAGGCTTCCCCCTTCCTCCCCCCCCACCCCACCCTGACAGTTCCCTCGACACATCCTGACTGAAATTGAGAACTCAGACCTCACCTCAGCATTGCAAAAGAAATAGTTTCACTCAGTCATTATATAGGTTGTTCTGTTTCTGGATGCTGAAACAGACCGATCACTAAATTCCCAAAACAACAGCTGAATGCATTTTAAAAGGACTCCACCCTAATAATCACGCCAAGTGAAAAATACTTTCAAGTTGTCTGTAAAATGGGGGCTGATGGAGAGGCCTGAGAATTTGTACAGCGGATTCTGGACAAGCAGAGGAATTTCCCAATGCTATTTCATGCTAACATATAGTAAGATTTCAGTTTTTCTAGTAACACTAGAAGTACTTGTCTTATTTAAATGCCAGTCTGAAACTGTAAAAAATAACCACTCAATTGCTGACCTTTATCTCAGCAACTCTGTTGATGCTCTAGCATGGTTTCTCAGTCTAAAACAGCAGCTGCTAGAACAAAGAGTACATCTGTAACAGGGTATCTCCATTTGTGAAGAAACAAGGGCATTAAAACAGGTATCCATGCAATTTTTACACGTGCTTTTGTTTGGAAAGACAACAGGCTAATCCAATCTACTCCACAAAGCTTGGCATAACCTAAATATACCATAACACTATGCACCTATTTATTTATCTGTTACAAAATCTGTCTACCATCTTCTCTTTGCCTCCCCCTTTTTTTTTTTTCTTTTTTTTAGCAGAAATGAATGCTGCTCAGTGACACATTGATACACATAAGGAAAACAATTTGGTACAGAAGTATTTATTATCTTTTGCTTCAAGCTAAAGCTCAGAGTCTGGATTTGTCAGCTCAAAGTTACCTATGAAATGCTGACTTCATTTAAATGACAGAATAATGATGGAAAATAGAGGAGAAAAAACATTAGCCTGGATATATCACCAGTATCCTGAGATGTATAATACATTACATTATTATGAAGGATAGTGCTTGACAATGCTAATAGCTAGACTGATGTAATCCATTTCATTGCAGGTTCATGTTGATGACCTTCACTGTGATTTAAAAAAGTATATACATACATATACACACAACTCAGATATGCACACACTTTTTCCAGATGACTCGATAAATATTTCGGAGTTCATTCTTCTATAGCAGAAATATATTGCCTCATTAAAATTTTGGTTAAATAGAAATATAACTATATAGAAATGAGTTATTTCTAAATATTAGGAAAACAGTATTAACATACATTGGTGAGAAACCATTATTCTATACAACATCTACTTCTTCATGAAATTGTGATCAAACTGTGGATAAAAACATTCTCTCAGTTCAATAGACAGCACACGATGGAAAAGTGAAACTACAACAAAAAAATATGGTCCAAATCTGACAGGATAAGGAAGCCATCTTTTATTTTTCCTCTTTCCAGAGAGCTGGGGAGCTAGAGGATATATTGGCATGACTGGAAGAGATAAAATCCATTCCTTTTATGGCTTAAAAACAATAACCATACAATACAAGATCAGAATCACATCAGTTTGCTGCAAAGTGTCTTCTGAGCCACAGTGAAGGAATTTAGCATCCTTTGTAAAATTATCAGAATGATATGACACATATCTGTCATTCACAAGGCAGAAGGTGATACCTTTACCCCATTTGAAATTAGCACAAGATTTAAAAGACAAATATGGAACTGTTTTTGTTGTATTAAAAAATATAGTCACTGAAAATATTAGAGCAGGATTCATTCGCTCGGGCTAAAACTTTTTCATTACATGGAATATCTGTCTATCACTCTTAAGACATATTATGACAAAAAGATGGTAGAAACAAAGTGGCAGGGAAGTGGGGAATGTAAGCCCGTGATATGATTAAGTGAATGAAAAAATTTTGGACAAGA
This sequence comes from Netta rufina, assembly GCF_964035555.1. NCBI lineage: Eukaryota > Metazoa > Chordata > Aves > Anseriformes > Anatidae > Netta > Netta rufina. The sequence goes on from NC_140126.1 coordinate 14,540,551, forward strand.
CTAAGTTAATAACCCAAGTTACTGCATTAATAACAACTGATGAGGGAGAACTGAGAACAGAACTCTTAATACTCCCTGCAACTAACTGGCCCCAGCAACTACAGTGAAAATTTAAGCCTCCACACAAAACATACTTCCGACTGCATTTTTTCCTCTAATTTCCCTTTTTACTGATGAAAATTTCTAGTGTACCGTGCATAGTGGAGAAAAGGAGGCTCAGAGGCAGCCTCACTGCTCTCTGCAACTCCCTGATCACAGGCGTGAGGGAACAGCACAAAGCAGCACCAGGGGAGGTTCAGACTGCATATTGTGAAAAATTTCTTTACCGTGAGGGTGGTCAAACACTGGAACAGGCTTCCTAGAGAGGTGGCTGACGCCCCATGTCTGTCTACATTCAAGGGGCATTTGGATAAATGCCCTCAGTAATATAGTTAATTTTTTAGTTAGCCCTGAACTCATCAGGGAGTTGGACTTGATGATCTTTGACAGTCCCTTCCAACCGAACCACTCTATTCTACCAAGACGACTACCAAGTATATTCCAAAATTAAAGTATTGGGATTAATTTGTTAATTCAGAGAAAAAGCATTTAGATGTGCTCTGTGGTACTCTGCATATCCCTTGTCATAAAGTAATGCTCTTCCTGTTGTAATTTTGAAAGACTACAAAACTCATGCTCTGCTATTTCCCACATTATAAAGAAACAGTTTTATGTGATATTACAATTACAAATGAAAAGCGTCAGGCACGCCCAACAGATATGTTTATCTATTTAGCTATTTTTGTTCAAGCAAGATTTCTGCAGATTTCTTTTGCTCTAGTCTTAACACTACTTTCCCAGACAGAATGGATTTCCTCAGTCCAGTTATTTTAAATACAACAAAATACTTTGTTCCAAAAGAATCTCCCTTAAAGAAATCAGAAGCTGAAATCTACTTTTTAGGAATACATTCTCATTGGTGATAACAAGGTTTCCTGGTAATACAAAAATCAAACACTACAGGGTGATGGAAAATAGCTGAATATATTGTGAAAGCGGCACAGGTGTTTTTCCACCAGCAGTTACCACAGATTCTGAACAACTTGTTTGTGTTAGGAAACCTCGTGTTTCCATGTGAAAACAAAATCTCAGAAGTTTGTCACCACATCTCCTCTTCCTCTTCCCCCAGTCAGCTTCTTAGCTTTCCACCCCATTTTGAAAAGAGTTTTCAGTTCCCTTTCAAAGCTATTGGAATTAATTCCTATCTGTATTTTAGAAACACTGAAGAAGAGCAATAAAAATGTAGCAAAATATTTTGAGAAACTTTTTTTTTTTTTTGTCACATTCCTAATGCTAGACAACTTGTTACAACAAAACTCAAATACTTGTAATACTTTTCCTGCTGGAATTTTAAAGGTTATAATTCTTGGGCTTTATAACATATTTCTTGAGATTCCTTAGTATTTGAGAGAAGAATCCATCAGAATAGTTACAATATCCCATACATGAGCATCTTCCTTTTGTTTAATGTCATCAATATTCATTTCAATCACTATACATATCAGAACAGTCCCTTTTCCTTTCTTAATATTCTTCAAATATTTACAGACAGATGTTTCCTTCTTCGTCTACACATAGCTAAATTGTATATATTAAGCCCTGTTACTCATTCCTCACAAATCGGTCCCAGCATCCTCTCTAAAGTGGGGTCAATTTCTATGCAAGAATGCAGGCAGTTATCATTCTGGCACCAAGATGTTTGAAAGTGCCTGGGCAAGACATGCAAAGTGATCTTGGGTATTGTTGCTTACGATTACACTTCAGCCTCAGGTAGGTCAGAGATGTTTTAGCTCCTAAGTGAGATTTACTGGCAGCTAACTAGATTCTGTAATACTTTCTGAAGGCTGCCATTACACACGCCTTGTACCTCCCAGGTGTTTTAGAACTTTTTAAGGATATTTCCCAGAAGTTTGTTAGTGATTCATTCACTCATTAGTAGCGGCACTATATTTAAAACAATCTAGTAACTCACATCTCCGACTTGTAAGTTTAGGACTAAAACCCCTAACTCTTTTAGAGAAATATACAATGACACAGGTGATGTTTATATATTTCATATGCTATTACAAACATTTTTCAACACTGGGTACTTCCAGGAATTTTCTTCAAAACTTGCAACAACTGTATTTGTATGTTAAAAGCCGTACTTATGATTAAAACATGCATTTTTAAGAGCGTGAAGAGCACTTCCATTGGTCAGATGATAACTAGCCCCGTAATTGATTAAAATATTTAATCAACATATCTGCAGGTTTTGGAAGTATTTTGTGCTTGGGAGCAAATGCTTTCACTAAGAATTAGTAGATAGATAGAAGTGAGTTGCAAGTACGAAAGTATATATGCTGTTCCTCACTTCTATATCCTCTGTAAGATGGTCATTTTCTTCCCTTAAAGGTTTACACTTTTTCCTCTCCTGGAGAGCTTTCAACTATGTGACAGTGAAGAAATCAAACACCAAAATAGCAGCAGCTACATATCCTCTGCATGACAGTGTAATTTCTTCTGCCTTAAGGCAGTGTCTAGCACTGAAATCATAGCCTGTTTACTTATAACTGGTGCTATATTACACCAAAGACTTAACTCTTGCTTATATAAAATGTGTGCAAGACCAATTTACTCACAGTGGTCCTATTTAGAGTTTAGAGTCCAAGCCAGCATTTCCTTCTACAGCCAAGTCAGTGAAAATATTTGGACAGAACTCTAGTTTTCATACAAAAGTACAGAGGAGATCAAGCACTAGTGCTACTTGTATTCCTATAAATAAGAAACAAGCAAATATCTATATGCGTCCACTCTTTTTGCTTTAGAAGCTGTTTAGAATGGTCAGAAATTTAATTAAAAAAAAAGATCACGTTAGAGTGTTTTTGTTTGTTTTTTAATAATATTTATACCTGAAGTCAAAATATCTGATACAGATCTTTCATTGCTTAATTAAAATGCCAACATTTGTATGAAGTTTTGTTAGAAACTGGTATTTCTATGCTGACTTGAATTGGGACACATGAATTCTGATAACCAGCTGAAATCAAGAGGGTAAAATTTGAACTGAAATCAGCAAAGGAAAACACAACAAAAATTTTGACTTCCAAAAGAAGAAAATTAAATGAAGGGAACAACAATGTTTATGCAAGCATCATGTAGGTTAGAAAAGCCACCCTGTATATGCAGTTCTGTATACATGCGCAGTTTCATGCATGCTGTTTATAGAGTAACTAGATGAAATTACTAGAGACTACCTGTTCACTATCACCAAGTGTAGATGAGTTTCAAATCATAATTCTTTCTGTAGCAGCAAATTAAATTTTTTCACGAGTATTCTGGGGAACTGAGGCCAACTGGTACAAAATGACACATGTCTAGGTTGGTAAACTTCCCTAGTCTGCAAAACAGAGTGGCCTCACAGATACTGCCTTTGGGGAATGATCTCTGGAACACTGACTACCAAACAGTGTCCAGGAATTAGCTCACTGGTTTTGGCATTAAGTTAATCAGGACATTTTTCTGTAAAACTTTTAGTTTGGACACAGCTAAGGAAATGCAAAAAGTTTCCAGGTCCAGCCAGCATCCACACAGAGAGACACTGTAACCCATCAAACCATCTTCAGCTGGTACAGGGGAAATAGCTCAATGCCACGTTAATTCAAACCAGGCAAAATTGGAGACCAAAGTTGAGGAAACATATACTACTTTGTAATTTTGGTAAGAAGGCAGGTAAGGCATAGTTAAAAACTGTTCACATCTCTGAGTATAGGTCAAAGCACAAATTAGACATGTAGCCATCATAAGCCATAGCAAGATGAGACAACTATCCGGTTAAAAACTGGTAATTTTCCATCTAAAGCACAGAGACAGAAAAATGACTCTATTCTTGTCATTTGATGTACTAAGATAACATACCTATCCAACTTAAGGGGAGTTGTGCCATAATCCCCTGTTCCCTCAGCCTGGCAAACAGGTGTCAGGAACAAGCCAAGGACAAGTGATGCCAGATTAACCAGTCAGGAACAATTAGGAAATAAGCATGACCTTCACCATGTGAGCTCCTAGATCTGATCAAACCACAGCCTCAGTGAATGGTGCATCTCAACTCCTTGTGCTAACAGTAAAAGGAAATACTCAAAAACATTTCTCAATCATATAAAGTACACGTTTCATGAAACCATATTTTTGCCAGGCACATTTCTCCGTCTTTCTGCATCTAGCTGTGGAACACTATTTCAGCCACATTCTACAACATTCTTAAAGGTTGCACTATTCTCATATATAATCCAGTTTATGACAAAGCAGAATACACACCAGAGATTCCAGCCTCTTTTCTATTATACTCTGAAATTCCACTGCTCTAATTTGGGAAATCCCTGCTTTGCCATTCGTTATAATCTATTTCATACACACTAATTTAATTAACTTAAACTCAATTTCCTTTAGTGTATTTTGTATGTTTGTAAGGCAGATTTCTCTAGATTTTGTTAAAATATAAGAATCTCTTACAGTTGTGTCCTTCTGCTATGACAATTGCTAAAAACTACAGTGTGGGAAAAGCATTCTAACTACCAACACTTATAAATTATTCTATACAGGTGCTATGCTATGGCCAGCCACCTTACTACTAGGAAGCAATGCTCATTAATAAACATAAAAATACACACATATGTATTACAGTAAAATTGTTTATCATAGTTATTTGGAAAATAAAACCTTTATCTTCTGTAAGTCCTAGATGAATATTAAAGTTATCCTGATGCAAGCATTGATTTTACGGCATTTTCCCCAGACTAATAATATTAGCAGTTCATGTTTTATCACACCTGAAAATTAGGATCAATTCTATAGCTGTCAGCTGGGTCTTTTACCCCAGCTCCTATGAATGAGCATCGAGAACATATTTGCAGAGGCCACAGAAATACAATTTAATAATTTATGTCATGATATTACTCTAAATAGATTAAAAAAAAAAAAAAGTTTTCAAAACCAGCTTTCAAAAATCAGAGTCTATTAAAATTGTTCTTACTCCCTAACTCTTCTGGATCAACTTTCTTCTTTGACATCTGCAGTGAATATAAAGTCCTGAAAGAAAAATAAAAGAAATTCCAAAAGCATCTCATGTGGCCACCTCCAATTTAACAAAGTCAGTCTATTTAAGTGAAAGAATGCAACAAGCCTGATCAGACAGACACTATCAAGAAGTGTTCAACTTCAGAGATGCAAGACTAATCTTTTGCTGTCTAGGATGCACCAATTAAGCCCTTAAAAAGAAGACATAGCTAGATTAAAAAAAAAAAAAAAAAAAGAAATCCCATTTCAAATCACCAGGTTGCAGAGAGCAAACAACATATGATCAGGAGTTTCTGGGAAAGATGACCTGCAGTCTTTCCCGTTTGTATTATAATGGTTCGTCTTTCTCAGCCTTACTATTTTATATTTCTGGGAAATATCTAACCCCTTTAGATTCAAAGCATATGAATATTTTCCATCACAATGACTATTTGGGATTGAGAGTGTTCCATTTTCATTTTAACCCTTCTGATCACTGAAATCTGACACCTGAAAACAGCTTATAGCAATTAAAAGAAATAAAAATGTTACTCATTTATAAAACTTGGAACGTGTACTTTTATAGAATAAGCAAATCATATAGCAAGAAAAAGAATGAAAATTAACTGCGACCTTAGATTACAAAGTATTACTATCTATACCTAGAAGGTTAGGCTGATAAAATGAAAATATGACCTGTCTGCTGCCTGTTAGAGACTCATCTCAAATCTTAGGGGAAAAGAAGACAAGGGCTTTTCCAGTAACAGAAGACTAATTTGTGTGTGTGTGTGTGTGTGTGTGTGTGTGTGTGTGTGTGTGTGTGTGTGTGTGTGTGTGTGTGTGTGTGTTCAAAATATGCTATTTTAATACAAACACACTATTCTGAGATTTTAATTTTTCTTTATGCTAGAAAAGCTGATTTATGTATTTAAACTGTGACTTAAATATAAAATACAAGTGCCATTCCTCAGGCTTTAATTATTTTATGTTGTATGTTGAAGTACAGGAATGGTGAAACAGAGCTGATGATACAATGCACATAAATTGCAAAATACTAGAACAATAAAAGTTCCTATAAGACTACTTTATCAGTGAATCTTCCTTTTGCTGGGTCACAGGACTCAATAATTAACATCAAGGCCCTTACACTGAGTAAAGCCACAGCTTTCATCTGGTTCAGACGATCTCTTCAAAGCTTCATTACAAGATTTGCTTGCACTAATTAACAGAGATCAGGCTCAATTAGCTATTTGTAGGCTGCCCATCACATCACAAGGCATCTCTGTTTGCAGTGATGCTTCATGACAGAAAACTAGACTGATTAATATAACACAATTACAAAAAGAGTAAGTTTCTTCCCTTTACCTCCAGATTTTGGTCACCTTTAGACAAATACTTTCAAGGCTGCTAAACCCATTAAAAGCCAAGCAACTTTAAAGCTCTTAAAAAAAACAGGAAGTACTTTTAAAGATTATTTTATAGTCATAATGACATTCAGAAACAATAAAATAATAAAAAACCCTTAGTGTTCTTTTAACTAATGATCAAGCTTTCTGCACGGCTCCTTTTTTTTTTTTTTTTTTTTTTTTTTTTTTTTTTTTTTTTTTTTAACTCCCCTCCAGAATACATTTAGGAGAAGTAAATAATAAAATAACTGATGTTTTCACACCACAATTATCTTGCAGCCTCTCTCTAAAATGCATCTTCGTCTTGAAACCAGGCAGGGCAGCAATACTGGGCACAGTACCAAACTGCATTCAGACCATAGAAGAGTTTCACTTTGCAAGTGACTGCACTGTAAGTGCTGAGGCAGCATTGCCATTCATCTGCCAGTTCTATACTTCGCAGAACACTTGATTCTTTGAATACACTGTAATCTTCTGTTCTCTATTAATCACAGGCTCAGCAACCGGTAGCAGAAAAAGTCTCTACACAGTACGTAAAAAGCTAATGACGTTAATGAATCCAGTGGCTCCATCTTTCAGTTGAACCAGGAGATGCCTAAATTAATTTGATCTCAATTCTGCACCATGAGAACATGCACAGAAATATAATCCTAAATTATTTTTATTACTATGTATTTTGTGCCAATATATCACAGTGATCACTATTATAAGTATATCCAAATTTTTTTCTTGAAGGGAGACCTGATCTTCCTTTCCCTGGACCTCAACCACATACAGCTGAGTCATGACTTCAGTCCAAGAGGAGGGTGCCTGCAATACCATGCAGAGCACCAGGACACCCCGAGCTCAGTGCCACACTAACGTGACTCCATAACTTCTGCACCCAGAGTCTGCCTGCACCTCCCTGAAAATGACTGGGAGGACCTAGCTGGTTACCGTATATGAAGTTTGACTGCTTTTTATTTTCTCAGCATTACATCGTACTGAAAGGAAGCTAACTCTGTACTTCAACTGCCACCTCAATCTCTCTTAAAAATAGGATAAACTGAAATTTACCAGAAAAACCTTAAGATGTCACAAACCAGTCCTTCAACGAGACTGTGTTCATAGAACTAGTACTCAGCATCATACAGATGTGAACAACTTTTGTATTTTTGGTTATGATATTAGAGTAAAATAATTTTATGTGGAAATTAATTTGTGTATGTATGAATGTATGAATTTATGTATGAATGTATTCATGTTAAATATGAATATTGCATTAACAAATAAACACATATATAAAACCAGTACGTGAAGCAACATTGATCTTGATGCAGATTAAATACAAATATTTTAGCTACCCCTAAATAAATATTTCTAAGGAATACTTAGAAATTATACTTACTCTAAGTAATGCTTAGAAATAGGAGTGCTGAAACGAAAAATTGTGCACCCAAAGACTAATGTTAGGAAGGAGTACAAAGATCTGAAGGGCAATTCAGAGGGATCTAGCCAAAGTCTACAAGGGGCAACGTGACCTAAGATATGCTCGAGTCACAGTAACTGCACATGCATGGCTTCTGAAAGGTGTAATTTCAATTAAACACAGCACCTCAACAAGCTCTAAAAATAGACCACCAACTTCATGAGGATAGGCAAAGTAGACTGTTTCTTAATACTCTTTGGAGAGTTTAGTAGCTTACAGTAGCATTTTCTTCACAGTCCACTTTCATAGCTTACTTATCACAATGATACAGCTGAAGCAAGAAAATACTAATTACAAACACCTGCTTTTTTTTTTTTTTTTTTTTACAATAATGAAGATTGCATGATATTTGTAAAGTTCTTTATAAATATGAAGAATTTGTAAGATTCACTAAAATGTCTGTATTTAGCACATGACAAGCCTGTGCTCTGTACCTCAGAAACAACTCTGCCCAATTCCTGCTTTGCAACAGTGCATCTCCATAAAACCAGTCAGAGCAGCACCATAGCAGGTTCTTGTACAAGGAGATAGTCAGAAGAAAATAACCAGGCTACTAAGTGAAATTTCTTCTTGGAAAAGTGGTACTACTTTGGTGCTGATGCTGACCTTCACTGAACACAGATTACTCCTTCAGAAAATAAAGAATACCGAGTAAAAAAACAATGAAGTGGGGATACGAGGGAGAAAAGAGAAAGAATACGAACCTGTGTAAAGAACCATAGGGTCAGAAACACAGCCAGAAAATCCTGCTTCCTGTCTAGGTACCATCACACACACACTACTACACAGAAGTCAGAAGAAAAAGACTATTTTTGAAGTTTTTTTCAATTCAGGTGCACTATGAATGAAGTCAAAGATACACAGCAATTAAACTATTTCCTGAAACATTTGTTCTGGGTCTTGATCACTGGACCTGAATCCACCAGTTTTGTATCCTATTCTCATTCTTGCAAGGGAACTGATGCAGAGACACCTTCTGACATCCAGTCAGATGCTTCTCTTCTCCTCAGCACCTCGCAGAGCAGAGAAGCAAAACAGCTCTATAGCTGCAACAAATGTAATTGACTGATCCCTGCAAAACACACAACTTTTCTCCCCAACATTTTCTACACCCTGAGGCAAAGACTTGTGTATTTTACTTCAGTTTCAGAACCTTTGGAATGTTTCTGAAAACCTTTCTTAAAAAAGCAGATTTCCATTCTGAGTAATGTTAAGAGAATGTAATACTATTGAAATTCAGGTGCAATTTGTACTGCAAGAAGTATTTCATCTTACTCTAAAACGTTCTTGAATGGAGTGGACTCCATTCATCAGCTTGGAACTCATGAGTGAGCTTTCATCATTCATATCCATCAGTTCAGCCTTTGTGCTAAATCTTGCTCATTTGCCCCGAGTCCATTGTACTCTGTATTTCACTGAGGTGATGAGGATTCTGAGGTTTTGGGGTGGCAGAGAGGCACAGACTGTTAAATGGTCTTTCTTTTCCCAAAAATTCTGGTAAGAAAGTTCTTTTAGGTGACCAAAGAGAAACTGATAGTAGGGTTTTTTTTTTCTACTGTAATTAAAATCACTATTAATTACCAGATCACTGGAAGTCCCTGAGAGGAGACACATGAATAGTTTTTTTCCCTCAAATGGAATTGCTATAAAATAGTACTCCTGCTAGGTCTCTTCTTGTTTTCCCTTTTATATTATCTGGAAGAGCTGATTAGCTGATCAGTCTTCAAGCATTCTCTTAATCCTCTGAAGTTCCTATGCTTTTCAAATCCTCTCTCCTTTATGAGCTGTCTTGTCCTCCTGTGCTAAGCTAGTAGGCAGTTTCCTTCAAGACACCATTATGTTAAACAACCATTATTGGGATGACAATGGCATTTTTCCTGTCAATAGCTGAGTTTCCAGTGGCTTTAAAGAAAAAAAAAAAAAAAAGCATATGCAAAACAAACAACCCAATACCCACCCCAGCTGCCCCAAAAATAACACCACTAAATACTTTCTTGGAAGTATTACAGTGATATCACTTGGCTGAATGCAACATGATTTGAAAATATTGGGAAAATAAAGATAGTTAAGTTTACTGTAAGCACTAACCACTGCAAATAAAGTGGAAAAAAGAAAAAAGAAAAAAAAAAGAAAAAACAAACAAACAAACAAAAAAAAAAAAACAAGACTGATTCTCAGAGATAAATGAGGTCTGGGATTTCTCTGATGACTTCTGAGCTATCCCCTCCTTAGCGACCTCTCCCTCACTCAGAAAGGAAAGCAGACAAGATCAAAAGCAAGATGAATCAGTATGAGACTGAAGTGATTCGGCCCCTAACGTTTTTGGCTCAACTATACAACTCTGCACTGCAACCCATTAAATGCTTGGCCTGTATGCAAGGAAGAGGCAGGAACACAGGATTTCTTCTCAAAGTTAATTTGTACCCAAACACTTAACACATCTCTGTATGTCAGTCACTTCCTGTCATGTCTTGAATAAGATGAAGATGCTTTCAGAAAAGCAGACCCTTTCTACTACAGCAGTAGAGGATCTCAAAGTCAAAGGTGGTCAATATTTCCATATTAAACAATACCTTTTCTTGTATGAAGTAGATGTTCTCTAAGAGTGGTATAAAGATCAGACCTGAAGAGCAACATGAAAACATACACTGAAGTCAGAAAACTTACTGTTCATAAAAGCATTGATTTTTACAGGGCATGAAAATTCTTGCTGGACATAACAAGCTTAGGCCTCCATTATAATCTCTATTTCTTTTACCCCTATGTATATGAAGACAGATTTTTCATACCATGTTAGTTATACATGTTTCAATCCTTCTGCCACTTTTTCACTTCTCTTGAAGGATGCTATTATCCAAACATCTGGATCTGCTCTTTTCTCTATAATATAATGAGCAATATTTTATGGGCTGTATATTCATATAGAAATACTGCATATGTCTGTAGTTACATATACTGTATTGAAGATAAGAGAGAAAAGGATACAGCTTATTTTCTTTATACCTGATTGTGTTTTTATGTTTCTCATGATGAAGAACAGGACCAGTAAAGTCAACACACACTGAAAAGGCCTGTTTAAAAACTACTCACCTCATGATCTAAACTACTTGCAATAACAGATTATCTGATTAAAGGCTCCTCTTACATAAGTAGATAAATTTATCTTGCCTACAGGCATAAATGAGAGCACATCTGCAAACTTACAATAACGTTTATCTATTGGTCTCTTTTGCAGCTCAATAACATACACTAAAGAAGCATTTTAATAAATTCATCTGCCTTTTGTACTTCAGGGGGAGGGAGGAGAAAAGGAGAAAATGCAGACATCTCCAGTTTTCGTGTAAGCCAACAATTTAAACGGGGTCTATTACAGTACACTTGGCTCCTGACGGAACTACTCGAGAACCTGTCATATGGCATGCCAAGTTCTTTTAAACTCTCTGAACAGGTTTATTATTACTACTCCACAAAGTCTGCAACAAGTCTTGGCAAACCTACCACTCAACATGAGGAACACTAGACCAGATGTGTTTAGAATCCAAAAGAGCAAAGTTGCCATTTTCCATTTACAAGTCACCTTTAATCTTTTCAACTAACCTTTCAAATTGTAGTTAATCCAGGGTCCTGTCTACTCTAGCAAGATAGATAAATGGAAATGTAATGAGAGAGAGTTCAGTCATCAGACTAACTCTTCTTTGGCCAAAACACTTTTCTATTATGTTAATTAGTCTTTTCATAAATGTAACAGGAGAAACTAAAATAACTAAATGCTTCTGGGCAGGAAAAGGACAGTATACAAATATGCTGTATTTCAGTTGATATTCACTGCAGCAGTGTCTGTAGAATGTATGCAAGCATGCATGCACACATCTAGGTTAATTTTGAATCACCTCTTCTCTCCTCTCCCCCTTTTCATTTGCCTACCAGAAAACATCTGGAATGACAGAACTGCTATGTTACAAGTGGCCAAGATGTCACTGATATTGATGAAATGATCAGTGACAGAGTTTAAAATTGCTACAATCCTTAATTTTCAGAAGGTCATGTAATGTAGTAGTGTAGTAACATTTATTAAACTCCATTTGTACTTTTTAAGAGTTTATGACTTCCATAACTGAGACAAAAACAGTTTAAGACAGAAAATTAAAAGCCAAGATTCTGAAGCATAATTCTGTGGCAAACAATGACAGCCCTAATAAACTCCGGATACAAGTAATCAGAGCATAAAAGGTTTTTCATAAAAGCCATGTTATGTCAATAGCTTGTGGCGGCTGAAAGCTTCTCAGAGACTTACAAATCCAGCTAAGAAATGAGTAATGGAAAATATTACAGTATTTCACAAAGCACAAGCAACAGGATATATTTTAAGATTCACAAAAGCATCCGAGTAAAATGAAAAAATATACTTTCTCACCTGAAATTCTTACAAAGTTGCCATTCTCTTAGTAACTGAAGTAATCTAATAACATATCTTATTAAATTATTATAAACAAGAGGTAGGATACTATGCTGAACATATATTAATAAGAGTGAATAAATCTGTAAAATGTGTTGCCTGAAGGAGTATCACAAATTATAATGAGATTTGGTAGTTTTTGTGTTTTGTTTTTAAAGTAAAGGGAAAAATTACACCCATTGTTTTACTAATGACTAAGGGAAGGCAAAACACAAAGGAACAATGATGAAAAAATGTGCTGAAAATTCTGAGATCATCACAAGACTGAAAAATCTCTATGTTTTCAACAAGATGTATTTACTCTATTTAAGAAAACTTACATTATAAGGAATAATTGTTGAAGTAAGTTCGGGTTTCCCGAGGTGGGCAGAGAGTGGAGCAAATTTCTGGTTAGTTATGGAATACTGAGATTCCATAGTTGTTCTCACATGCAAGAAACTATGTTCATCAAGAAGAAAGTCTTCAGAAAACATGCTTCCCCATATTTCGCATGCAACTAGTTTTGAATTAGACAAGTAAACATTAAGTACCTCAAGAGAGGGAGAGAGAAAGAGAGAGGTGAATCATACACTTAAGGAAACAGCTTATATGATCAATTCCCAAAAGCAGCGAAACTCACACCACCACAGACCTTTGATTTTGGGTGTTAGTTTGTTTTGAAAGAGCAGAGACCCTAACATAGTAACTGCAGCATGGTTCAGCAAGCACAGAAGTTCAAGTAGCATGGATTAGTGTTGATCCATGATTGACCCTAGTAACTCTAGACAATTTATCCAACAATCAACTTTCTTTCCTTAAGAAACCTCCCAACTTTCTGCCAGGGTTTGTGTGAGGGTACTCCGTGAGACCATACCAAAACAGCCACTAACTTTGATAACTACAGCAGTATAACATCTCTGAACACTGCTTACTATTTAGATCATGTGTTGGTCAGAGAGACAAACTGAAATCTTAAATTTTAAACATCAAAGTCTAGAAACTAGGAGCATGCAGCACCTTTCTACCACTCCAGCAATGATGGGTTCTAATAGGATGGTAGTAAGGACTGTTTGCTGCATTACTGTTTCCCATGGTAACCTTCTTTCAGCACATTATATAGGAGTTCTATGTCTTCCCTTGTATTAACCAAAATGAGTTACTCAAATCTGAATGACCTGTTGGGAATAAGCATCATAGAGTTGGTGCTCTCAATAGCTTATGTACACCTATTCTCATCTAAATGACAAAGATCAGCAGTTGGAGAGGTCATGACTGAGACCTCCCAGGATGATGAAGAGCTGCTAATCATGCCATAAGTTATGCAACTGCTGGGGGGGAGTTCAAAAACAAAAGCAGATCGCTACAAAGACAGGCCTATGTACAACAGATAGATATCTATATAACTGTAGGGATAAATACTTACCTGTATGCACAGGAACATCAGACAGAGCCAGACGCCCTTCTCCTCAGGGGAAACGCAGAGCCATGAGACACTGCATTTTGGTCTACATGACCACCAGACACCTCAAAGATCAATATGTACCTCACAGATCAATGAAAGCCAGACTATCCAGGTTAATATTCTGATAACTTTGTGTCAATGGGGTGAACGGAGAGGCATATAGGAAACAAATGGAATACTTCTGTGGATTGCTGTTTCCTTTGAAAACAAAATTTGGTGATAGCAAACTCCTTGGACAGAACACTTCTTAAAACAGGAATTTTTCCAGGTAATGCAGTAATACAAATCAAGAAATTACTTTCTGAAGCGCAAATACCCAGTGCAATAGACACTGTATAATGGGGTTGTTTCTTGTGATGATGTGATGAAATATGCCAAATGACACAAATGTCCTCCTACAACTCTTTCTGAACTTAATGCCAGGACATGTTTGGTTACTGCTTGTCAAGTTAAATTCATTTTCTCCTTTCAACAAGCAGCTCATACAAAAAATATCCTTATTAATTAATGTTATTATTCCATAGCAACTTCCTTTACATTGCCACAACAAAGATCTGTCCCATTCTAATGAGATTACATAAAATATGCATCCTCCTTAGTTGTATAACACCACCTAAGATGGTCTTTACATAAGGTTCTTTTACCAATGTTTTTTTTTTTTTTTTTTTTTTTTTTTTCCCCAAATATGCATGCCTTTTTGACAATTAAAAATCTGAAGTTGGTTTCTTCAGTTTATAAAAATTGTTTTTATGGTCTTACTACTCCTTAACTCCTTAAAGAACTTATTAGCATTATTCAAAAAGATAGTTGATAAAGAACATTTAACTGTTTAACAATACTCAACAGACAGTTGATTATAGAAAGACATGTCAGTGCACATATGGCAGGCGGATAAATTATGCACATCTGGATTACTTTTGGCAAGAAACACAGCTAAGTGTCTAAAGCCAAGTTTAGCAATCTGTCACTATCAATATGTGCATTTATTTAAAAGACGTCAAGGATTCAAAGTCATATTTTCTATTTCTTCATAAATGTTCCAGCGCTTCATGAGACAGCAAAGCAGGTGACAAAACACATTGCTTAAATTGCCACAGGCTGTATAAACAGGGATAATTTTGAACTCACCATGCATATAAGAGTAGCCAAATTTTTCAAGTCAACTCCATTTTTCATTAGCTTATACTAAAACCTAGTATACCGACAAGACCAGCCTCAAAACTTAACTAAAAGTTGTTAAAACAACATGGTAACTCCAAGAAAACTAAACAAAAAAACTTATTGCAAAAAAACTTAAAACTTATCAGAAAACTTAAAACTTAAAACTTATCAGAAAAGTTGCAATTATAACCTAATTTGTTAGCCGTAATTGTTTATTTTTAGTGATACTTTAATGAGAAACTATGCCACCTCATATCTAACTTTTTAGGCCAAAACCAAAACAACACATTAGTGCCTGACACAACTTACACCATCTTAAAAGGTAAGCATAAAGCTGTCAATTGAGAAGTCATGCTTGTTCTGTATTTAAATCTAATACAACTAAACAGAGAGACCCTGTAGGTATGGATAGACATAGCCAACACCAACTTTTATAAAATCAAATCAAGTGATTAAAAAGCCAGAGATATTTTTCTCAAAACAACAGTGAGTATGACCAAAAAGACCTTTGTAAATCTCTAAGTATTAAAAAATAATAATAATAACATTTAAATTTTGTGGCAAAAAGACTATTTGCTTTTTTTAGATATTAAAATTATTCAACTCATACTGAAAGTGGAAGGGGGAAGTGAAGCAGAAGGACAGCATTAGCATTGCCTATCATTTAATAAAATCTACAAAAAGAATTTGTTAGAATGCCAAAACATCCTGTTGCTTAAGAGAAGGTGAAAACCCCTTCGGCTGATGGTGCTGTTTCTTTGCTATAGGAAATTCCATTCAGGTTTAACTGAATGATCATACTAAACTCATTCACACTCCTCTCGTGATTTATATTTCCAAGGAGAAGAAAACCTCATTCTCTTATTCTGTTTCATTCACACTAGCTAGATATACAGAGGGAAAACATCATGCCTGTGTAAGTACTTCTAAGCCTAAAATTAAAATCCCAACTTCAAAAAAAGTTGATCGTGTTTTGTATGCAGCATACAGTAAGAACACTCATTCTCACACCCTTATATTTGTATGTGAATTCATGAAATACAGAAAGGTTTTGATTTACAGTTGTAATAGATCCTCATCTGTAATCATAAGAAATGGAAACTACTTGAAATAGATTACAGTATTTATTTCAAGTGTTTAATCCAAGTTACTTTAATATTTGCCATACTGAAATCAAACAATTCTGTAATACATTTTAGAACCCTTTTCTATTTGCATCTGTTTTATAAAAGTAGTCACCACATACTAATTTTATTTCACACACACACAAACACAAAAGTAAGTAACCGGCCACAATGTTCTAGATTTTAAAACAAGGAATTAATTAACCATCTTACTGTGCACTAAGTCCACAGCTATGAGTGAGTTTTAACCCATCTGGTCAAACATGAAAGAGAAAAGATGGAAGAAGCAAGCAAAGAGACAGAATTATTTCCCATCCTGGTGGGTCATCTCCGTTACAGGAAAAAGTATCTCCCTGCAGCAATCAGGAAAACAGAAGTCACATTGGATTGGAGAAACACACTAGGCTGAAGGAATTCATGGTAGTCTTCTCTAGACATTTACTTAGGATGGCTTTTTGTTTGTTCGTTTGTATTTTCCTGCTGGTTCACTTCTCAGTGGATCACTGTAAAAAATTCTCTCCATGCAAAATGTATTCCTATTGTCTCCAGTAGCCCTACAGTTTTCACTCTTCTTTATGAATACTTAGTATACATGCAAAATTCAGTACATACGTTTCCTTCCAAAGAAGACAAATTCTCCTGACAGGTATGCATACAAACATATTTGAAGCAGTTTATTAAACTGAGTTAAAAGAAATCTCTTAAAAATGAGAAGTGGAATCTGTTGCTTACCAGAGCAAAATTCTTAAACAGTTCTGGAAAGGGTTAAACAACAGGCTTAACAGTGCCAGAGGCTAGGTATAATACAAACTGACAATACAGCATACACTTTCTATTGGATACGACATGAATTATCTTTCAGAGCTAAAATGAGTAGACATCTTAATAAGTAAACATCTTTATACAGTAAAAAAAAAAAAGTAAAAGACATCTTTATAAGTAAACTTGATAGCTGCAGTAGTATGGTATTTCATTTTAAAATGTTTTCAGTAGATTCGTTATAGTTGTCACTGTGTAACAGTGTTTTTTTATTGCATAAATACATTTAGAGTCAATTGACTTTACACTGGTGTCCAGATACACTTCAATGTTCAAGACGAACATTAAACTCTCCACCAGCAGAGGGGGACCTCTATTGTGTTATCTTTCTTTCAACCTACTCGAAAGAAACTCTTTTAAATCCATTAGTTAACTTCAATGTATTCTTCGTACAAACCTCATATATAGGACTAAGCAAATATGCCTATTTCCCACAGACATTAAAGATGGAAAACTTAAATTGGCCGATTATTCATTTTGCTTTGATCACATCAAGATCACACCACAAGACAGCATTTCTAAAGCTGCTTCTAAAAGTCCAATGTATACCTGAAAAACTCTATGTTAAGGGAACAGAGAATACATAGATTTTTCTTCACCATTAATTTAAAGGTCCTCCTATCGATTTATGTAATCTGTTTCACCATCACAGTCTTTGGAGCTTTGTTTGACTGTCACAGAGATCAACTTTTTTTTTTTTTTTTTCCCAGATGCTCTTAGGTCTCCAAGTACTCAAAACTCCAGATTGCCATTACAACCCTAGAGCATTTAAAAGATTTTTCTCCGTGGACATAAGCCGAAGAGCAGAAATACCTGACTTCCACAAAGCTAGCTGTGGACTTGTGCAGAAAGTCCACAGCAAAGACAAGAAATGAACCCATATTTTCCAACATCTAAATAACTGTAATTTCTTCTTCAACTGTAAGTACCACTTATTTCTAACTCTATCCTCCCTCCTCCCCCCCTCGGATTGAAGCAGCCTGTATGTGTCATCAAATGAAGTAACTGATAATTAGCTTTTAAGATGGAAAAGAATCATATTATGGTATATTAATTGACAAAAACCTAACTTCTTTCTGTAGACAGCAATTGAAATATGGGATAGTAGGCTTCAATGATTTTGCTTGATGGTCATCAAGTTGGAAACTTTAGGTATAAAAGCAGCTTACGATCTTAAATATTTTAACTACACAGTTTTTCTTTCATTAATTTTGTGAGATGTCAACCACAAAAGTGCTCTAGATCAGTGTTTATCACAAAATAGTAGGAACAGATATAAAACAAGAAACACGGATCCACTATAATTAAATACATTTAAAAAGTGATTTTTTTTTTTTCATGGAGCTAAGATTAAAAGCATCCTTAAACACCCACCCCAAGTAAAGCTTGCTATTTCAAGAGGTAAACATTGTAACCAGTAAAATGCTTTTCTTGATTCAGGATGAGTGCCATGTTAAAAAATTTTAAAAAGCCCAAATCCTGGACTAACTTTGCCAAAATATAAGCAGAATGTTTAACAGTGCCATTGTGTTGCGCTCAAACAAAACTTTGATCATAAATTCCTTTTCAAAGACCAAAATGAACAACAATAGAAAGCAGGTTTCTATGGTAGGGCAGCTCTGTTAAAGCTTTCAATAACCATGTCAGCTCCCAGGGGCTTTAATTTGCTTCTGTGATGGCCTTTGTTTTTATCTTTAAAGAATTCAGTAACTACATGACACACATGTACCTTTTTTTTTTTTTTCCAGTATTCTTTGGTAAAATTTTAATTGGTCTCAGGCAGACATTTGTGAGGAGCATTGATCACTGGAGCAGATTTGCAAGCACCGAAGACAGGTGAGGAGGCTCTGGGCATCTGACAAGTAGCAAGCACTGAATTTAAATTCTTTTGGGAAGCAAACAGGCAAGTACAACTCTCATTTTTTGCTTTTTAGCATTCTACTTTCCCACTCAATGCTGGGTGACATCAGCTGGCACACCCTGTCTGTAAGCACTCCTTTCACTGCGGAACAAGTTTCATGGACAAAAAAGAGAAGGAATTTTCTAGGACTCTGGTTTGCTTTTCTTCTCTTCATCTCTTCTCCCTTGTTGTTTGCCTGTAAAATTTAAGATGAAATACTCAGGTCTGCAAAGACAAGCAGCAGATTATTACTGCATGACAAAAACAAACCTTGTCTTTTCTAACAATAGCCTGCCAGCTTCAGAGACAGAGTATAAGAAACATGTGGCTTGGTCCTTCCAAGCCAAAACTTTAGATACTATGTGTAAATAATAATGTTTGCCGAGTACTATGAAATACTAAAAAGCTGATATAGCCCCAAAATATTGTACCATAGCACAGTAAAAGTTTGCAGGATCCAAAATGTGCTTGCAGCACAGAATTTAAAGGAGAAGTAGAATGGGGTTGTTGGAAGGTTTCTGGTACTGACCCACAACTAAAAGAGAAAATAATGTGAACTGAAGATCTATTTTGAAAATTATTCTTGGCACCTCAAAGCTCCTGAACAGGAAGACTATGATGGTGGTATGTATAACTCTTCCCTTCTCATTATTATGGTGATGAGTAACTGTTTGCATCCATCCCAGCAACAAAACATGGAGATAAAATATTTCTCTATTTCCAACCACCGCACAAAGCAGCCATCTAAGCAGTCTCAAGATGCAACAGAGAACAATTTGATAGAGGTTGTGAGACTGATGATCCAGCTTAGATCCGTCTCTGTTGTAGAGGGACGGCAGTTGTCCAGAATGCAGTCAGCTGAAAAATGCTAAATTTGTGGAATCCTGTGGTGTTTTGCAGGATTTCTGGCAGAGTTTTCCTGCATTTCTATAGAACTACATCGATTTCTTGCTGAGCCTTTTGTGGAGCTCAAGCTGCAAATTCCTTTAATAGGTACAGGACTGCCACACTTTTCAGCAATAGTACTTTGTACCAATCTTCACAAAACTCCCATAAACTTGAATGCCAAAGAGCCTCATTGGTCTAAATTGAGAAAGAAATTACCAATGAAGCAACAATTAAGGTCTAATAAAGGAATGGAGAATCAGATTTAAAGCTTTTTTTTTTTTTTTCCATCTCTGGAAAAATGCAGAATTGTATCAAAGCTTGCAAACAATTCCACTATGCAAATTAGCCAATATCACTTTTAATACAGATTTAATGAATATTTATCTAGTAGCACTTAGTTCAAAATATTAACACATACTCTGAATGTTATGTCAACATCTGTATTCTGACTTAAGTCTGAATTATACTTCTAAAGAGAAACTTTTTTGCATAAAAAAGATTAATTAAAATTCTATTAAGAGAATGCAATCAAGAAAAATAAATTTAAAGCAACAATTAATCTAAACAGTAAAATAATTTCTATTCTGCAGGATAGAAAAAATTATGGTCTTCAGTGGGTATACTAACAAAATAACCACTTCAGAATGGACTTTTAACATACCTAAAAACATATCTTATAGCAATATACTAAATATACTATGAAATATACCTTATAGCAAAATACTACTTCTGCATTACTTAACACCATAGGTGAATTAACATAAAATATGATAAATATTAAGAAAACAAAGTAGTATATTACGCTGACATCCCAGTGCAAGAAGTTTTTAGGGTTTAAATTAATTTTTTTAAGAATGCTTATATCTCCTCGCTGAGTTACCAGGGAAGAACAATCACATAAAGGCAATTTTAAATCACCCTGAATCTCAAAGCCACATAAATTTGAGAAAGATTCAGCTGTTTCTGGATCAGACAGCCAGAGAAAGATAATAATAAAACTCAACTCTACTTATGGAAATGGATGCAGGATGTAGAACATATATATATGTGTGTATACATACACATTTATAGCAAATAATTAAGAATTAGTGTATATTATCTATATATTATGTAGCTCTGGAATGCCATTTCAGAACTTGACAGTGCTGTATTTATTTCCAATATCATAATATAAGAGAACCCAAACTGGTATCAAAGTTTTTTTTTAAGGGGCAAAAAAAGTATGGAAATACACAATGCTCAAGTGTCAAAGCAAATCCACCCCTTTAAAATAATTTGCTGCTATTACAAACTGACAGGTTATATATCTTCAAAATGTAATTCTGATCTTAATTCAAAATTATTTTTCAGTCACACTGAACTAATGTTGTCCATGGGTAGCTTTGACACATTCTAGCATTGACGTATTTTAGTCACTTCATAACATAGTCAGTCCCTGAATGATAATCCTGAGCAGCGTAAATCATCCTTCTTTCACTGTTTGATCGCAATGCTCAGATAACACATTGTATCCTGAAGAATTTTTAACTTTTTGCAGACTTTAGGAATACTTAAAATTGTACTTTTCAGAATACAGCAGTTGAAATAACTGTGAAGGCCAAGAACTAAAAAATTGCCATCCTAGTTTATTGGTAAAATGATTTGTGTAACTTCTCTGGTGAGCTAAGTCAATACCACAACACAGTAGCAGTAACGTAACAAGTGCAGGATTCCTAATGACCACAATTGTTAGGATTGGTATCACACTTCTTTAAATTGAGTATGGCAGGGTCTATACATATAAAAGCACTGAATTGGAGGCATCTTGGAAAAGGAGAAAAATGGAAATACTCAGTGAGACAGGTAATAACGCCAGTTTGGGAGAAAACAGCCTTTTTTCCTCTTCTGTCAAGCTCTTAATTCCTGCTTTAAATTCAAATTCTCATTGGAATCACCAAAAATTAGATGGCCATTATCTTTGAGGTTGTAGATGATAGTCTGCCTACGTTTAAATCCTGTAAACTGAATATGAGACTCTTTCTTTACCTCAAAGGTGACAAGCAAATACATCAAAAGTCTAGTATGTTCTAATACTACAATGGTAGCTATTTCAGTTAAAGACACAAGTACTGGGACCAGGACACATGAAAAGATCCAGACAGCCTTCTGCCTAAAAAGCAGGAAGGGCCAGTGCCCAGATGTAACCCCACCTGTCGGTTGGATGCCAGCTTATAATCAAGGCATCTTTTAAATTTAATTTTTATATATTTGAGAACAAAACAGAGTGGAAAGAACATGAGTTTGAACTTTCCTGAGAAAGACAGTTGTACAAAAGTACGTTGTATTCAATAAGCTAGATTTCTGGTGTCCCTTCAGTCATGGTTCTTTCTAGAACATCATTCAGTTCCTCCTCCTACTACTTAAGTAGTACCTTTAATGGTATTATTGTTGTAGAAGACAACACCGTTTTAAGGCACTGTCCTTAGCTCTCCAGTCTGCACCCCTGCATGGTGCCCCACTGTCAGACACACTAGACTTTTAAATGATTTTATAGCTAGGTTTTACCAAAAATGAAGATGTCACTTTGCTGACCCACCCTTTGAACATAGATCACTTTTGGAGCATCCAGACTCCTGCATGTTGGTCAGAGACGTGATGATCTGTTGCTTTCTGCATCCATAAAAACATCAGCCAAATCCCAGGCCTTATTGCCCACAACAGCACTCTATAAGCTCTTACCCAGTTTGGAAACTAGCAGCCATCTTCCTAACTCAATTGCATTGTCAATTAAACAACAACAAACTAACATGTACCATAACAAAAACTTCATTCAATTTTCCTAATTTCAAAACAGGCAGTTTGTCAGTCAATAAACATTCCTTTTACACTACAAGTAAGTGAAAGGTGACTAACACAGGCACAAGACTTTTTATATGCCTGCAGATTTTGGAGAGGGTTTGGAAGGAACGCGCTTGCCAGAAACTGCTGGCAAGCACAACCCCTGTAACAGCAGGCAATGGGATATCCAAGCATACATTTTTGCTCCCTTTCCCAGACATAGTATTACCACCCCCACCTTCTTATTTATGCAGGGGAAGGGTGGCATTATTGAATTCATTTTCTCAGTTAAGCAAGATTTTTTTTCCTGTTGCACATTAAGAATGATTTCCAAAAGGATTGATACATCTGGGGAGCATTTTAAGTCCACTTTACAGTTACTGAAATCTGAATTGTCAGAGTCCATTGGCATAGGAAGACATTTTTATATAAGGTAGTAGCTACTGCGTTCCCAGTTTAGAACATTTTTAGAGGTATATTTCTCAAATATAGCCTGAAGACACAAAAAATTACTTAAGAGAAATGCAAAAAGACACACCCATTTTCTTTAGTAAAAGAGCACCTGCAATTAATTTTATATTTTGTTTCTCCTATTTTGCTAAACATTACTGGTTGCATCCTGTCCATGATGTGGATTGAATCATAATGTTACACCATTAGGGGTTTTATAGCAGGTAACTTACAGGAATGGTATCTTAACCTGAAGCAGAGTATAAAGTTTTGCTGTAGGTTATATACCACAACATACAGATAAACAGTAAAATCTTTTAAGTTGCAGTTTAGTACCTATATAAAAAGTTAAATATCTCTATCTTAAAAGAAATGTTTTATTAAAAAGGCAATTATGAAGTGGAAGTATAATTTTCCGAATGCCTGTTTTGGCAGTAACCCTCCATTTTTGAAGAAGTCTCCTGAACAAACCACCAACATTACCATCACAAAAGTTTTTAATCTTTATTTTTTTCATAAAATAGATAGAAAGTTTATGTAAAAACAACTTACATAGCAGCAAATTTTTTGCATTTTTTTTTGTTTGTTTGTTTTATTGCTGGTGGTGTTGGATTTAATTTGGTTGGTTGGTTTTAAACAGAACATCCAGAAACCAAGGTGCAAAATCTACTCACGATTTCAAGGCAGCCAACAAGAACAAGTGAAAATTTATCACGTTCTTCAAATGGTTAAGTAACACTTGCCCTTTCACTGCCTGTGATTGGCAGGGTCTTGGTTGACTTATTTATAGGCCAATTTTGAAATACTGTTCCAATGTCTTGCTTCCTAAACAAACACCTTCAAAAATTAATCCAATGAGATGGCATTAGTCTCTACTCACTGACCAAACACTTTGTAATAAGCAGATTGGCAGAGATGACTTAATTCAGACACACTGAGTAACTGAATAATTAAATCAAACAGAAGAGCTAATAAAGAGTGCATACACACTGCACAGACAATGTTATTTAGGCAATGGATAAAGTCGATGGAAAGAGAATAGTTCTAAAGCTTTAGTGTATTTTGATTCAGCATTCTGATTTATTTAGCATTTTCCCATCATTTTATGCCCTAATAAGTTTCCATTGACTAACATGACCTAAAGCTACAGGAAGAGCTAGTCAAGTGCAGAGTTTCTTAGACTGCATCTATACCAAGTTGCTGCAACTAAACATATGCTAAAATAATCTGTAAAATGAAAATGTACCTGCATGAAATTCTTCCAGTCTAGTTTGCAGAAATCCCTAAGCACCTTTAGACACTACACTGCTTGGAAATGAATTATTTCAATATCAAAATTCTCATCTTAAGCAAATTTTACAATGTGGTAAAAACAGGACTGACATTGAGAAAGTCACTGTGAAATGCAGCACTGTAGATAAAAAAAATGTATTTTGTTTCCCACATTCGACTTCAGTTTATAAGGATGTGAAAGTACACCATATGTTCACTGCCAACAAAAAAAAGGACTAAGATAAACTAAAATAATCTGGCAGCATGTATTAATCCAATGCAAGTAAAAAAAAAAAAAAAAAAAAAAGCTAGTGTTCAGCATGATTAGCCTGACATCCTATTGTTTTCTGTTACTTTTAAACAAGACACCTCCTTAACATCAAAATCATTCAAATGATCCCGGGGAGCACAGTTCCTAAAGTCAAATAATAAAAAATCTCTTAATTTTTGGTCAAACATAAAATTTTGTATATTTATTAGCTGTTATAAGATTCAACAAGATCAAGACAACAAAAACCGTCCCTGCAGAACAACCTAAAAGTTAACACAGTTGTATGCCAATTGTGGAAAACTGATTTTTGACAGCCAGCAGGAGTAAGAATCAATTAGCGAAACTTCTGGTAGCAGACAGAAGAAAAAGTACCTCACCACTAAGACCACCCATTTGTTTTATTATCCACTGCTTCAATGCACAATGATAATGTAACTAAAAGGTTGAATTTTGATTTTTACTAAAGCCAGACAGATTAGAAAACGAAATAACAAGAGTTTGCTATGAGTTAAAGACTGTCAATAGAACAGTGTGAAAGGACATTCTGCCTGATAGCTGTACCCTTCAAATCACAGACATTCAGGGCATTGCCAATTAGCAATAAGGAAATGAAACAAAAGGGAAAATATAAATTCAGAAATATATAGTTCCAACTTTTTATTTTTGAAATTGCAAAGCAGCCACAAAAGATTTGCAAATATTAGCTAAAGAAGATGAAAGATATTAGCCTGTCTTAATGTCTTTAAGACAGGCTGTCAAGTCCAATTCAAGTGTCGAAAAGCTCCATTTACCTACTAGGAGAAACAATTCTTCAGAACATAAAGACAATAGGTTCTTTTGGTCCCTGCAGTATTAAACATAAATTAAAGATAAAATTATATTCACTTGGTCACCAATGGCATGAAGATTAGTTTTCAATGTTCACTCTAAGAGAAACAATAAATGACAGGAGAAAAAGAATCTTAATGTGCTGCAGAAGACTAGAAATCTACATTCCTGGGCAACTGGTGCTAGATTTATTATTTTTTTAAATATGTCTGTGTACGTATATAAACAATAAATACAAATAACAATTATATATTATGCAAACACACGCATACATACTCTCCACAGATCTCAAAATAAGCAGCACGGGCACATAATTAAGGGGTCCCCAGGGCTCATAAAGAAAGTGCAACGACCTTGTTAGTGTTTGGCCTTTCTTTGGCACCCAGTTTCATTGTAAAACAGTCAACCATGAAAGTACTTTAAAAAGCTGGTTTTCTTTTAATATTTACAGCATGAGTACGTAAGGTACCTTATAATGTTTAAAAGAAACTGGTACTCCTGTATATCTTCCTGGCAAATTCATCATGAACCACAAACTTTCTAATTTACAACTTTCAGAAATCTGAATGCTTTAGAATACTGGGATTTTCAACTTTGCAATTTAATGACAACCCTGCCTTTGGCCTTTCCTGACCTGTTGTGAAGTAAATCAGGCACACTAATGTGGGCTAACAAGTCTTTTTCACACTGTTCGATCACCCTGCATCTTTTTTCTCCGCAGACAACGCCTCTCTCCCACTCTCTGTCTAGCCATCCTCCCTCAAAGCAAACAAAATGGTCACTGTAACCCTGCATTACTGCTCATTAGATCACAGGTTAGTCAAGTGGAACTGCCCGAGGTTCCCAAAGGAGAGCTATACTTCAAAAATCTGTCCATGTCAAATGAAGAAAAAACCCCTGAGCGTGGGGTCACCCAGATCAATGATCAAAAGAGACTGAGAATAGTGGAGGGGAAAAAAGGAAAAAAAAAAAAAAAAAAAAAAAAAAAGCCCCTTTTTTTTGTTAAAAACAGCCTTCCGTATAATAAATCAGAATACAAAGATACTAAGCTTTTTCTCTCCCTTAACAACACTCTATTTTCACTTTAAAATGGAATACCTTGATTTTCAAAAGATTTTCTAAAAATAAGATTATTTTTAAGTATTACAACTGAGATTTTAATAAAACTCAAAATTACCTTAACAAAACTAACAAGAGAAATTATAATGGAAAATATTAAGGATTTTCTCATCATTATATATTTAATTATTCAAAAATGTAATTTAAATCGATTTAAACTCAACTATGATTTTAACTTTAACAGCTGATACATTCTGAAATTCATGAAAAATGATATAGGTGGTACATTAGCAGAAAAAGTAGTCAATCAGAATTACACAGTTACATTACATTAATAATTACATTACAACGATTCTATCACATGACGGACGTACAGCCACACCAAATACTTGAAGAATGTGCAGCACCATTTCTACACTCAGTTCCTCTTTAAAGAACACACAGCAATTCAGTAAGGACTACTAAGAAAACCACCATAAAGTAACAAACAAAGAAAATAATCTTACAATGAAATAACAACAACTTCATCTGTAACTAATGAATCTGTATATACAAAACAGATAAAATTACTCAAAGACTATTGGCTGTATAATAAAGTTCTGTGCACACACATTTTTGAAAACAACATTGGATAGTCTTTACTTACCCACAAATGAATGAAAAACAAACCAAGAAGAATCTAAACAGCGCATTTAAAAATCACAGATAATTGTGCTTAATCAAAATGAATGATGTATTTTCATAAATTACACACATACGTTGTGCCATGAATGAAGACAGTGCTGCAGCTAAAGGGATCACAATGTTTCCTGCAATATTGGTGACAGAACATCTTTTTGTTTACAGCTCTGAAGAGCTTTAGTTTTCTGTCCTAAAGTGTAACTAAAATTTCACTCTTTCTTTATCCTCTGCTGCAAGTAAAAGCATTATTAGGATAGAGGCATGGAAGTATCTAATTTGGAATACAATCTATGTCAGCATTTTTTTTAGTTACTGTATGGTCTGCTCCAAAGGTCTTGCAGCAAAGCAATAGGGAGGCAAAGGAAATACAAATCCTATAAATATTTGAACGTCTCATAGAATGTCAATAAAAATGTATTAGCCTTTATTACCTAGCCATTATTACCACAATAACAAAAAAAAAAAAAAAAAAACGACAATACCAATGGCATGATAATACATTATGAACAAGTCTTGGAAAAAGATTAGAGAACAAGGTTGCATTGACAGAGACAAATGGGACAACTTAATTTTAAGTAAATATAATGTAACTGTAGCAAGTATTTAATCATATATGCAGTAATCCCAATTATCCTCCTCTTTACATACATGTGTATGAGTCTTGATCAGAAAAGCTCATCAACTAATGCAATTTTTTTTTTGTTTTATTTTTAAGTTTCCTAGATGCCTTACAGTGCATATTGAATAAGGAACTTCAGCCTGCATTAACTTTAAAAAGGCGTATGTGCATGTACATTGAGGTCTTATTTTTAAGACAGTATTTCTGACCCTTGCAACTCTGTATGTGAGCATATTTTCAAGAACCAAAGACAACAGAAAACACTGTAAAAGTAAAGATGTTGAGAAATTGTGTGCGTGCATTGTCATTATGTATTCTGTGCAGTGTTCATATTCTGTTTTTCTAACCAGCACGTGGGGGACGGACAATTTCAAGGATTACCTGAGTAAATCTAAATAATACACTAATAAGTTTTCAAGAAAAAATAATTTCATCATGTATTTTAATGTTTTCTAGTTTATTCTTCACTAATAAATGAAGAATAAGATTCTAATAAGAACCTTCACTAATAAGTCTTTCCTATACTAACTCAAAATTTTGAGCTGTACAGATTCCAGTGGAACAAGTTACAGTTTCATGTCAGACTGCTGCAGATTATCTAAACTATTTTGAGAAAACACTTATGATTATAAAAATTCCAGCATGACTAATGATATGATGTAGTATCGACAAATCATCATTAGAATAATGTCATTACATTCAAAACTCTGCTTCTAGTCTTATGAAGAATATTGGTCCCAGATGCTAGAGAGTGGATAGTTCATCTTTCTTCCCATGTATGTCTGCTGAGTCACCAGAAGAAAGGGATGAGAACAGGTCCACTGTTTGATTCAAATGTCATTGTATGTTGGACGGATTCTGAAGAAATGATGGACACTGTTCTCAATATACATCCCTGTAGAAGAATGCCTCCAGGGAAAACCAAAAACACCACAGTATTCCGTTCTCAGCCTCCCTGACCTGTCACCTCATCACTTTTGAACCTGCTGAACTCCCTTCCATTCTTCCTTTCTGTTTCATCCCCAGCTGCTCTCTACTCATCCCTTTTGCTTTACTGCCAACAAAGTTTATGGGAATGGATGAGAGGGAGGTCCACAAAGTTTGACAGTGGTCTTCCTTTCTATGCCTCCTGCAATCCCTTCTCTCTGGATTATTTCATTTTCAAAAGCCACAATATCCTGTCTGACATGCAAGCTCATAAACTGGCAACAAATCTTTGATTTTGGCTTAACTCATACCCACTGAACATCCCAGATTTTCTTCCACAAGCACAATGGCCTGAAGACAACCCAGGAAGAGAAATTAAAAAAAAAAAAAAAAAGAAAAAGAATTCAGCAACATTAAGGAATAGGAAAGGATCTAATCACAGAATCACAGAATCACAGAATTTCTAGGTTGGAAGAGACCTCAAGATCATCGAGTCCTACCTCTGACCTAACGCTAGCAGTCCCCACTAAACCATATCCCTAAGATCTACATCTAAACGTCTTTTGAAGACTTCCAGGGATGGTGACTCCACCACTTCCCTGGGCAGCCTGTTCCAATGCCTCACAACCCTTTCAGTGAAGAAGTTCTTCCTAACATCTAACCTAAAACTCCCCTGGCTCAACTTAAGCCCATTCCCCCTCGTCCAGTCACCAGGCACGTGCGAGAACAAACCAACCCCTACCTCAAATCTCGCTTTATAATAATGTGTCATTCTTTTTTGGTCCTTGACAACTGCAGTGTTCTCCCAGTCATATGCATCCGGAATGCTGATACAAAATGATCCTTTCCTCACCCTGTCATTTGGAACATGCCATTGCTTTGCAATATCTCAAACATATGCTACTATCTCCACTTCCAGAGATGCATGGTTCTTTCCCTCTCAATCATAGGACTTTTATGCTTGCCCACTTAATGCACTTCAACTCTGATGGGCCAATGGTGCATCAATTTTCAGTTCTTCTTTCCCTTACAGTACATACTACTTATTTGCAGGAGTAACTCCCATCAAGCATCTTGAGGAATGCTGAGTGTTCAGAGGGACCAAAAGAATTCCATACTCAACCTCCTTCCTGTTCTGGAATGACCAATAAAGATGCTCATATCGTGATCTTCCATGAAGAGTAAGCATCTAATTTCCATGGAATGCAAAATGACCAGAAATTCATTTCATACACTGTGTACATATTCAAATAAAACAATTATTATCTGATCCCAAGTAAACTTTTTTTAAATTTTTCTTTTACACTGAGTACCAAATATAAATGATACAGAAAATAGTTTAACTATCCAGTAAATAAAAGATACATGATATATTTTATTGCCAAATATATTTTAGTACTAAAGATATTCTATTACTTTTACTATTACACTTATATTATATATATATACCTACACTTATATATATACTAAAGATATTCTATTACTTTTACTATATACACTTACTATTACTTATACTATTACACTTAAAAAAACAAACCAAACCAACAAACATTAAAGGAGGAAGGGTATGTCTTCATCTTTTAAGCAGCAGAAGCTTATATTGTTGTGCTTAAGAATGAATTTACTAAAAATAAGAATGTCTGAAAGGGAAACACATCCTAAATCACTTGCACAATTGCAGAGCTATCACAAACTTGATCCAGTTCATTATTAAATACTTTTCCATTTTTTTCATCTGATCAGGAAACTTTCTTTTTTCCTTTTTTTTTTTTTTTTTTTTTTTTTTTATAAAACATGTAGAGTTCTATTTAGAGAGCAGTTACACAGCCACTAGTAAGTTCCATTTGAAGTACTTATTTATTCTGAAGGAAATACAACTTCTCTTGCCCATACAAGATGTCTCAAACAGTAATTAAATTTCTGAGCACTCAGGAATTCCTCTGAAGAGCAGTTTCACAGACTTAGAGGCCCAAAAGGATCATTATGACCATGTAGTCAGATTTGTATCCAACGGGCCTCAGGTTTTCATTTAATAATTCTCAACTATATCTCAGCAACTTTTGACCAAACAAAAAAGGTTTCAGACAGAACTCCAAGAAGCTGTGCTTTTCTCAGCTCCCATAATCCTTAGTTAATGAATACCACATAAGCATTCATAAGTATACAAATACATATAAAAATCTGTATTAATCTTTTAGCAAATGTTTTTAATATGTGAAAACAGCTCAGTTCCTTGCAGATTTATTTGTCAAGGAATTTACCACTCAGAGATTTATACTTCTTTGTTAAAATAGATGTGCACATTTGTACAGTTCGGTTACTTGTAAGCTATTAACCTATTATCAACAACTCCAAATTACCATCTGATCTAATGAAAATACGGTGGGAGGGGAGTAGGGGAGTAGGAGGTATCTGCCATGGCCTCGTTTATTATAAAACAGTAATTGAAACAAATCCATCTAAAGAAAAGGGTGCTTACTGTTTGGATCCTTCATGTCATTCTTCACCTTTTTATAAAGGAATTTTCATACAAAGAGACTTTCTGGGTAGATTTATTTATTTACAAATCCTTAAACAGCCTTTACAATTCCTTTTCAGCTCATCTTAATTTTTTCTTTGCTCACCATTATTTCCTACCATGCTAGAGATTCAAAGTGATGAGAAAAAATACAGCTTCTTCCAGATTTGCAATTTCTTATTTTAATTTCTTTAAAAGGTTACTTGCATTTTGCAGCAGTAAATATTTACTACCTAACTTGCTATTAGTAATTATTTTAACAATGCAATGATTAAAGCATGCTCTACCTCCTAAATATTTACATTGGACACAGACTTGCAACCCTATAAACCTGTTTTGTTGTTCACATCCAACTAGGGCATGGATCTACTTACTGATTATTTTATACTGATCTTTATATTCCTGTATGATATTTTGTTTATATTACTTTATTTTAGGATCTTTTTATACGTAAGTGCTCTAAGTGCTCTGAATAAATTAGTTTATCAGAAAGGGAGATTTCCTATGAGATGTGTAAATAGGGATTTTTCAGCATTGTTCTAAGCATGGCAAAATTAGTATTTCCTAAACATCAGTTTATAAATGTTGTCCTCTCCTGGAAATGTATTCATAACTGAAGCCTGACAAATAACTCCACAGTTCCTGCAGAGGCCACAGTTTTGAAAGAAACAGCCAATACTTAAAATAGCAGAATCCAGCTCCAAAACAATCTTCAAATATCAGGGGATACACCTTGGACGAGAAGTATTTGCTGTGAAGGGATTGCAAATATTAAGGTTATTTAGGTCACTATGATCTCAAAACAGGGTAGGAATCCATATTTTGGCTATTTGCTGCAGTAATTTGAAGATAAATTATTTTGCAAATAGTTTTTTGAGGAACTAAAAATCTGCCCGCAATTTAACTTTGCTATAGATGTCGTCCCGGTCAAAGTACACAGATTTGCAACAGCTGGTCTTTAAGAATTCGGGTAGGTGAACTAATTTGCAAGGTTTGAGCAGGGCAAGAATGGGACTGAGTGCAGCCAGTACTTCCATTTTTGCTCCTGGCTTCAGGCAGTTTTTTTGTTTGTTTATTTTTATTTTATTATTATTATGTTCTGCTTCTGGAGGCACTATCTTTTCAAAGCTGTTAGCTGAGATACTGAACTCTCTATGAAGCTTAACCTACTATCAACTTATCAATGCCATTTTTCAGATTGTTAGTAGTGACATCTATAATAATATTCACACAGTAAATTGAAAGGTTTTCCAAAAAGCAACTATTTTAACCTAACTAACAGAAAATACAAGACAAACTATGGCAAAATAGCACGAGAACACTGATCTACCTTACACACAATAAGGAGGAGTAATTTAAATCCTGGAATTAAGAGTGTCATATGCAGCCAGCTTGGACTACAAAGCATCAGGCCCACAAAGAACAGTTTCTATAGCTCTCCAGATCCCCTGCACAGCCCCTGATAAACCTGCAACATTGTACTGCAACAATTTAGTTTCAAGAAACTTAAGGCATCAAGACAACATTGTTTATCTACACAAATAATTCCAGACATAAACAAGAGAGGAAAAGCTTGCAGTGTAACAGTCCCTACATCACTGTTGTGGTTCACTTAGCAAGGAGAGCCACCCTTTGTTTTTCTGCTAGCAGAAAGCCAAGCTGGACACCATCCACGACTGAAAACCCAAACACCTTAAAATAGTGTCAAATATATGAAAACACCACAATTCATGCAATCAAGGGACCAATCTTTCACATTTGATTTTGAAATACTGTTTGTAATTCAAAGACATTTTTAATCATACTCTAATGAAGAACAAAGAAAAATGGGAAGTTTCACACACCAATGAGTACTTCAACTTTAAAGCAAGACCTCCTACACAAGAGAAAAAGGCATTTGTGATCAGCTCACATAATATTTTTTCACCTTTTTCCCTGACAGTATTTAGAAAGATAATAAAAAAAAAGATAACAATCTTAAAGCAGACTGAGAAGACTGTCTGCTAGACTCATTGCATATTAAATGTGCTGGTATTTCTTAAAAAAATAAATAAATAAATAAATAAAAAAATAGGAATATGTTAATGACTTGCACTTTTGGATAAGTAAAAGAAAACAACAAAAATTAAATTCTATGGATGTCTTCACATGTGATCTTGCAAACAGCCTTATATCTTCAAACAAACAAACAAACCAAAAAAAAAAACCACACCACAAAACCAAAAACCAGAAACTCTCCAAAATCAATATTCCACCACACAAATATGTAGCTTCACTACTGAACTGGCAAAGCTTTATGGGCCGATTCAGTTTCTGCTTTCATCAGTCTGATGTGGCTTCTACAAATCCTCAGCACATTCAGATTAAGTGTTTGCCTATTCCTGAAGCACAATGGCCGTGAACAGCTTCCAACTCATCCTACCTGTCACTACTAAATATTTTTGTGACTTTGGTAAGTGACTCACAGTTTGCATACTGGTTCAAATTATAGGAGAAATGTACTAAAAAATCCAGCTTCCAGTATTAGCACACAAACCAACGCAGATTCCAAAATAAAAATCAACAGGTGAAAAGGTTCACTTGCAAAGCAATTTACAATGCTCTTAACACCAAAAACTCGCTGTTATATTTTAAGCCTTTAAAGAAATTTGACTAATCAAAACCACTCATCTATAATCAAAAGCAACTTTTGATGGAACACCATAAGAAAAATATCTATCTATATATTATGCTTTTTTAATTATATACATATATATAATTTATTTAATTTTATGCATTTATATAATATACATATATGTAATTAGGTACGCTGTTCTAGAATTGCATCCAGTATTTTGGAAACGGTGGCCAAACTGCTATGCCACTCTCACATAATCTTCCCCATCTGTTGAGTAACTAATTTTTTGTTTTGCTTGCAACTCTAAATTTTTTAATACAGGAGGGTTCCAAAACAGCAGTAAGAACTGACTTCCACAGGAGTTATTGTTCATTACTGTAATTTTAATCTAAAATAAAGTTATTTTGCAATATACCTATTAACTTAAATATTATTGCCTGAGTTCTATGCTCCAGTTAATGCACTTAGCAGCTATTTAAAATCATTTATGTATGCACTAGTGCTACAACAAACATCAAAACAACTTACAAATATCTTTAATAGAGGAAGATGGAATAAATACCACACAAGCTGACGTAACAGAATTAAGAGGCATATCTTCATTCACAGCTTCTAGAATGAAATGTCATATGTACTTTTTTTGGTTTACCATCCTTCTAGTTGGAAGTGTCCCTGCCCTTGGCAGGAGACTGAAACTAGATGATCTTTAAGGTTCCTTCCAACCCAAACCATCCTGTCATTCTACGATTTAAAAAATAAAAAATAAAGGAAAACCAACCAGCAACTGAATACAGGAAGATAACATCACATTTCTGATCAGTATTTCAGTTTAGTTTCTCCTATAAGTTTTCCTGGTCACTTCTGTAACATGAAGTATATTCTTCAATCATGCCTGAAAATGTTCAATTACATTTTATGATTAAACAAACTGACTGGATATTCTTCCAAAAAGTTATTGTAATTTTGAATTGAGCTATTCATGATATTGTTTAATACTTAGTATATACTAAGTATATAGCTGCTACGATATTGTTTTAAACTATGCAATGCATAGAAAAAAGACATAAAATATAAAATTCTGAAAAGCTAAAGCAACTGCACTTCCCAACAATAAATATAACTAACATCTGTTGCAGAAAGTGCTTGGCAGTTGTACAGTTTTGTGAAGGATTTTTGTTGTAGATAAATATTTTTCTACAATTCCTATTACACACCACTCCACTCAGACATTTTCTTTAATTATACTCCAAGGGGTCCTATCATATCCATTAAAGAAAGGCAATTTGTTGTCTAAAAGAATGCATACATAATTTTAAATTTCAACTGTGATTTATTTATCTTATGACACACAAAAAAGCATGAAAATACCTAAACTTAATGCAGTTCGGAATAATAAAAAAAAAAAAAGTCTAATAAAACTGACAGTGCTTAACAGATTTTCTTTATTAAATTTTTAAAAATTCTCTTTTAGGAATAAGAAATGGTGATATGATGAGTCAGCATTTTCCTTTCATGTCAGACCTCACTAATGAGGACAAAAGCCCAGCAAAACCTCTAAGAAAGCAAGAAATTTCTATTTCAACATCTGCAAATTGAGTAAGACTCCCACTTTGCATTCACAGCAAGCACGTGACATCATTTTTTCAGGGACAAAATACCAGGAATAACTTTGTGACAGCCTCTTCAGTTCAGAATACCTTTTTTTTCCCCACTATTCTTAAGTAAAAAATTCACAGACATACACCTGACGATACCGGATTATTTTTTTTTTCCTGAAGATATGCATTAGCTGTGTGCATTTAACAAAAATATTGTATTCAGCATTTCATACAAACTCAAAGTAGCAATCAAGACCTGTTTGCTATAAGTATAAACCAAGATTTTTTACAAGCATTCAGTAGAAGTGTATTTAAATACTGCTGAAAGCGTATAAAGATCTGTTACTCCACTGATATCAAACAACTGGTAATGTTGTAGAGGGAGAAGGAGAGAAAGAGGGTACTGTCAATAAAGAGAAGAAACATTACCTCTAAATACACAAAGGATATGGTATATCAAAAGTCTACCTAAAGTGGCTCAACTGCAAAATTAAGAGTTACATCTATAACTTGCCATAGCATACAGCACACGGCACAAAGACATCGTTCCTCTCCCATATTCACTTTTCATATGAAACCAGAGATTTCTTAAACAAGATTTATAACCAAACTTTCAATTAACATTAAACCCAATAGGGCCATTTCAAAAAGAAAAAACAACAAATGCTTGAAAATAGTTAAATCGTTAAAAAAAATCCATTGATGGAAAGTAATCTGTACTACTCTACGAAAAATAGTAAAATCGAAATAACTTAGGCATATTTAAAGAACTAAATGAAAGCAGTCATGTATTAGGATAATGTCATTTCTCAAGTGAGAGGCTGAGGAATATATGGTTTGTTTCTACCTTGCACAATAAACTAGAATAAATTAATAGCTTGATATATTAAAATCCACATTACATTTCCTCTAAATATTCATTACTTCTTCCAACATCCACAAGATGACAAGACCTAGAATTGTAGATTCAATCTCTGCATCATTTCAGCTTACGTTTTTATGCAACTTAAAGTCCAAATCCTTTTTTTTTTTTTTCTCTCTTTTAAACACAGAATCTTGGAGGAAAGGATCAACGATTTAATACAGATTTTTACATTTTAATTTACACAATTTTCACTTACTTTCTTCTTCTCTTATTAAAAACATCATTATTTACGTTTCTCCTACTTAACACATAATAAACTTAACTATATTGTCTCTTTTGGCAAAGAAAGCATAAAGCAGCAGAGAAAGTACATGCAAATATACTGCACAAATAGCAGTTATCCTACAGATGATTAAGTTTTGCATCAAATCAAATATGCATTTTTCAGAAATATATTTTAAACAAAGATGTACACATAAGAAAAGACGAATTTCAAATACTGATTAGCAACACAAGAAAGTGTTGAAACAGTTTTGACTCTGATGTATGAAAAACACCACTCACAGAACAAACAAGATTTTACATACAATCTTTAATATGAAGAGTTCTTTAAATGACATAGTTATGAACAGAATGAAGCAACAGGATCTTAATTTCTTCCTACAACTTCAGAAGAAGAGCTTTTCAAGAAGAGTAAGTAACTTTCAGCATTTCCTCAATTTCATTAGAATGTGTGAAAGAACAATTTTTCAGAAACTTAAGAACAAAAGGTACACCAAAAAGAAGAATTCTGTAATTTACTATGTGATAGCTAGAAATTAGACAAAAACATTACTGCTTAAAAAAAGAAAATCAGAACAGCTCAAGAACTTCACAACAGGAACTGCACCTCTGCTCTCACTTCGTTACATAAAACTTAAGAAAAAAAGCTTTTACGTAAAGGCTACCCATGGCTACAAACAGTCTATTGCTTTAAGCTGTTGCATAGAATAGAGTAATGGGATCCTAGAAGATTAAACTAATAGGAAAAAAAAAAAAGCAAAACAACAACAAAAAACACTGTCCCAGCAGCTTTTGATAAGAGTAGTTAAAACGTCTTTTCTCCCTTCAGCGAAATACAGCGAAAAAGCTGAACTGTGTTTGTATCCAAGTATTACTTGTTTGTTTTCCAGAACAACTGAGCCTGTATAGAGTGCATTGGACTAAATTCTTAGGGGCAGGGGCTGTTCTTGGTCTGTGTATTTACAATGAAGGCTAACTGAGGCCAGACCGTAACTAGGATGTCTGGGTAATAAGTAATAATGGGTCAGTGGTGTGCAGACAGTAAATACAAACAGGCAAGATGCTGCCACGTTCACATACCTCTTGTACGGAGCGAGCTGCTGGCTTGTCTTGATGATTGGCCAGTATTAAAAACGGCAAAGTACATAACTGTGGGTGCTGGAGAGCTGAATGCAGTTCATTCCTAGCAGTTTCTAGGTCATCTTCAGAGGAGGCACTGTCTAATACAAATATTACCCCTTGGGATCCTTGGTAGTAACGACTCCAGTATTTCCTGATATTGTCAGCCCCTTTCAAGACAATAATAAGAGCTAATTAAAATAAATACAATTAAACAGTCTTAACACTTATAAACAAAAATAACCCTTCTACTTAGAACAATCAAAGCAATCTACTAAATTTTCTCTCATAAATATACATTAAAAAAAGCAACCATAAATCCGGGATACATGTACACAAACACAAACACAGAAACTAACATCGTTTAAATAAGGAAAGAATGTGACTCAAGGCATTGAAAGTTTCTGCTCCATAAACAATTATTGGCAGAACTACTACACTTTCAATGTTGGCTGGGCTAATCCCATACTTTCTCACTGAAATATACTGATAATAACAAGTAAACAGGACATCCTTTGCCCATTTTTCTTTTCCTTAGCCATGTAGCTTAACCTGTGGCTCCCATCATGTCAGCTGTTCATTATTAAGTATGGTAAGGTCTTTCAGTTCACCCCCAAACCATCAAATACTTCATAATCAGTGAAAAAAGGTGTTAGGAAAACCTTCTAAAGTTGCAATTACACATTTAATGAGGAAAATGGTGATACAGTAGTGAGTTGAACAGGGAATGAGGAGATAGGGTGACAATTTGCAAAGGTATTAATTTCAACTACTTTTACTATCTCAGCCACATGACAGATTCTGGAAGAACCCAACACTAGACATGTGACTGACTGTACAGGCTTATGTGCCACAGTAAATTTTAGGACACAGTTCAGTGGCACTCAGCCAACTCAACAGAAGCCAAGCAATAAGGTTATCTATAAAGCTTTTGTCTCCCCTGGAGAGCAGCATATGTTGTAACACTGAGGTAGGAAAAAAAAATTATTTGACAGCTGTCAAACTATCTAAACAACAATTTGGACATAGGCTATTCTTTGAATGTCTGAATCTGGCACTACACTCATGGGGACTACCATTAAAAAGTGAAGAGCAACAGCAATACCGTAGGAGAAAACTTGACATGTCTGCAAGACAGTGATTTGAAAAAATGTGCTGATTTTTTTTTTTTATATACATACACTTTACGTACAATATTCTTACTTTGAGATAGGGAAAAGTGAGTTTTAACGTAGACATGCATACCAAGTTCTGATAATAAGAAAGCTCCGTTTTTCGATGGAACAGAACACCTGACTACAAAGTTTTTGACCAACATGTCAAAATGAGAATTTAATGTGATATAATAATATAATAATGCAATAAAATGGGAATTTAATGCAATACAATTACTATAACTTTGCTACGACACTTAAAATATTAAGTTAATTTGTGCATTGTACAACTGAAAAGAGACACTAAAAACAGGTGAAGAAATCAAAATTTAAGAAGAAATTCACACCGTTACACTTTACGCATCCATGAGTATTCAAATCTCACTCCATGGAGTTACTCCCTTCACAGTACTGATGACAATGGAACCTGAAGCACTCAGTCTGTCTTGCACCCAGCACAATCTAGATGGCTAATGAACTTTGTGAATACACACTTTTTCCTATAGAGAATACTGGATTCAAATCTGAACGCTGTTTTTCTGCAAAAGACCTAAAGGATTGGTTACTTGACAGTCATAGGATTTAGTCAAGACCTCGCTTAATTTCTTTACTAATTTAACCAGTCTCGTGAAGTAATAATGCACAAATAGGACATGTATTTCTTTCATTTTATTGTCAAGTTCAGAAGATCAACATTACTTACACAGGAGAGGGATTGCATTGGAAGTTAATTGTATGTTTCCTTACCACTGTAATATTTATCAATTGTATTTGTAGAGAAATGAAAGAATTTCATAGCACCTATTATATACACCAGTCCTTCCAAATAACTCACTGTATCAGAACCAAGGAGAACTAGCAGACACAGGAGTTTTCAGCCTGAGAGACTCTACTTAACACAGCAATGCACAGCAGTGTCAGCCACAGCCATGAGTATCACATTACTTAAAAAAATAAATAAATGATCATTTTCAGTGAACTAAAAGGCCAACACCATGACCAGTTATTTGAAGGTGTTTTTTGTGTTTTTGTTTGTTTGTTTGTTTTTTGTTGTCCTAGTAATATAACAACTCTCACCTACCCTAAGATTCAGCCAGCTTCTTTTCTACCAACATGTTGCTGCCAAACCCGGAGTTTTATCTTAATAAGAATACTGACTATTTCTAAGGAAATAAACCTCTGTGCTTCATTCATGGCAGTATGAGGCTACCTTTATTTCTCTCCTTTTCAGTGCTTGTAAGAGAACAGAACATAGCATCACAGAAGAACTTTACTGAAAAGCACTTGAAGGTGTCAAAATTGTTATCTGTCAAACTTGCAGCAAGTCTGCATTGATAGCACAAATGCCACACAGCCTTTGCATCAAGATAGTCTATGTAGCCTGTGCGTGAAAGCTTACATTAAACTCAAGTTTATGAAAAACATCTCTCTCACCTCTTCTCTGCCTTCCATGCTTCCCCACTGAGAAGTCAGGCCTTCAGTATTTTCCCTATTAGCTAACACAGGTGCTGTCTCCAGCTTTGAAATTCCACCTATGCTGATATTTAAAACTGTTAGAACAACATTTAGGTTACAAGCACTTGCACACTTTAAAAACACCATATAGACACTTATCTGTGAAGAGGCAGTTCGATCTCCTTAAGCTTCTCCTCAGGTATGTTATACTGCCTTCTTAAAATAAAATGTGGAATTTAAAATAAAAATCTCCTGTTCTAGTCAGAGGAAAGGATGAAAAGAAAACACGTGCCCTACAATATACTCTAACATTTATTAAGCCTTAAGTCTAAAGCTTTAATATTCTGAAATAGGTGACACACCACAGTAAACTGGACTTTATAGATGACAATTGTTTTCAGCCTTCCTTCTCCCCCCCCTCCCTTTTTTCCCCTCTAAACACACAGAAAGGCCTCTAGAGTAAGGAAAGAATGGCTGGCAACTAGAAAAGCATCCACCAGTTTCCTCTCTACCCACTATGCCATGTCTAGTCTCCATCCACCTCTGCTGAAGACTCTACAGCAGCTGGGATCACAGATGAAACAACACAACTCCTCAGACTGAAGACTGCTACCAGTGCCCAGCGTGTCTCAGATGTACCCTCATCTTAACTGGAAGTCACACCTTCAGCTACAGCACAGATAATCTGTTATGGAAAGCTCTTTATGTATCTCTCTCTCTGGCACTTGACACCAGCAGGCATATAAAGAATGCAGTAAGTCTACCACAGCTGTGTTATTTCTGTCTGTCTAGCCCTTCTGCTGACTGGCTCACAAAACTTTGAATCAGCTTTAGCCTTTCAAAGCTTTTCTGGCTAGAATCGAAAACTCAAAACCTTTTTTTTTTTTTTTTTTTTTTTGGTATGTGTGTGGGGGGAAACGAGGTAAAGGGGTGGGTGGGCATTGTTCATAAAATGTAGGTGTAGTTTATTATGATAAACTAGGATGCTATCTGTACGCCACCCATTGATTCAGCCTGAAGAAAACAGAAGATGGTTTGCTTAAAACAAACAAACAAACAAAAAAAAAAGAAATATCTACTTTTCACAAAAATCCTACTCAGTTAAAAACAGCCCCTACTCTGCAGAAAGTGAAACTAGAAAACGAGTGGTGTTTTTTTTTTTGCTTATCCTATTGTAGATAGGCAAGCAGCGCTTACATGACTCCTATTTGCTTTGAGTTAAATGGTAAATGTCTATTCACCCTGTAAAAAGCTAATTGTAGAACAATATTTTCCCAGAACAGTGGAAAGATCACTACTGCTCAATCCTTGTCTGAATTACCTCAGGACTCAACTTAACAAAGTCAGCAAACAGGTGTAAATGATCTCTTATCTATGAAATGAGGAAACTATGTGAAAGAGCTTAGGCACCATTTGAACAGAAGGCTTGTGCATGATTGATAGCAAACAGATCCATCTTTAATGCTTTCAGAAGCTGAACGTCTCTGTGCAACTCACAGCTTGGACAGCTCATCAGGGTCATCTAAAAATGTCATCTGCTAAGATGTTCTGTAAACTGTTAGATGCAGATATGTCGCAGATGGCATTACATACACTCCATGACCAGATTTTGTAGAGGTGTCAACTGCCTTTTAGTCAAATACAGTAATGAGATTTTATTGCTTTGTTTTAGTATGTCCCTGTGAGGATTACTTAGGCTGGCATTTACTTGTGGGATCAGTTTTCTGATGACTAAATAGTTGAAATTTAGCTGCTCTACCAGCCTGTGTTGTTAAAATAGCGTTCA
Source organism: Netta rufina (assembly GCF_964035555.1). Taxonomy (NCBI): domain Eukaryota; kingdom Metazoa; phylum Chordata; class Aves; order Anseriformes; family Anatidae; genus Netta; species Netta rufina. Next base: position 14,582,605 of record NC_140126.1, read on the forward strand.
GTCTTCCCCCCTTTCTCCACAGAAGAAAGGAAGGTGGCTTGCCCATACCTATTTAAAAATTAAATGCTAATTAACAGGTCATCATAATCTCCTTCTACTTCATCTTTTTCTTTACTATCTGACGGCTATTGCCATCTTCTCCAGGTGTTTACATTTTCCATTCAACTTGTTTTGCATGACACTATGACTACCCCTCCTACTCTCTCTCACTCTTTACTTCCAAATTAGGACAAAATACGCATGCTTTGTTTAACCAATCCTGTTTAAAAGTTATTGGTTCTCGAGCTCTCACCTATACAATTCATTCAGCTAGTTTAAGGGTGTGAATTTATTACTTTTCATGAAGCTTAAGGAGAAACAGCAGTGGGGAGGACAGTTCTCTTATCCTGGGCTTGCTCAACTGCATGGAACTTCAAGCATCCCTGATACTAAGCACTCCACTTTTGCTAACTGGTTAATATGTTTTGTCTTAAATAGAATTTAAAAGATGATTACACAACATGTTGATTATCTATGCACATGCAAAAGACCTTTACGTAGCTTACAAAAACCTAACACAAACACGTGACAATATGTACTAAGGTACATAAAACAGAGAAAGTTAATAAATTAACTTTAATATAATAAACGCTAACATTTTGTTAGCGTTTTTAGAATCAGTAAGAATAAAAAGAGCTATTCTCATCCAAAAATCATTAATTTAAATTTGACCAGGTTTAAAGAGGCTTACTGAAAAAAAAAAAAAAAAAAAAAAACACAAAACACCCACAACTGTAAATTATTCGGTGGCCTCCAGTTTGGGCCTATAATCTTGACATAGGCCTAAGTATCCACACCATGACAACTGCCCTGATTTTATATTCTGCTCTGACAGCATTACAGCACTGAATGATTGAATAAATATACTGAATAAATGGTGGATGCAGGTTCTGGATCTCAAGGCTGGAAAGAAACTTCTTAGAGCCAAAAACACAAAAACAAAAACAAACAAAAAAACCACTTCATAGTGCCTTTGCACCTTCATTATCTGTCTTGAGAATAAACCTCAGCATTCAGTATCCCAAATTTCTTTTATTAAAACAGTGTTAGAAATTTCCAAACAATACATTAGCATGCTTTACTTTTCCATTCTTTCCCCGCTCTTCCTTATGTTCATCAAACACAGTTTTATTCATAATTTTCACCAGAGATTACTGCACCATAGCAGTAAATCATCAAACCTATAATTTGTTTTTACACCATTACTCGGTTAAGTTGTGTAATTCAGAGAGATGTTTCAAGTTACCATAGTAAGAGTGCCTTCTGAAAGAACATGGTTTGGGGCACACCACATCTTCACAGTAATTCAAACTATAGACAGTATTTTATGGACAACGTTTTTGGAAGAAAGTGGTACTTTAATTTCACAAAAAGCTGGAAGGAATTGTGGTGTATCAAAATAAAAATAATAAAAAATAGGAAGTTCAGCTTGGTCAGTAACTAAAGGAAGATTTCTTTTCAAATAATTCAAGCAAATAAAGGAAGAGTTCTTTTTCAAGTAATTCAAGCAGGCCTAAGTTTGATTTGAAAGCTATATATTCTTACTCGGAATCAAATGTTTATAAATTAAACATTTAATATTTACGGAATTGAATGAAAACACTGATTTCTGGTAGGGAGGCAGTCTAACTTAACAAATAAAAATAATAAAAAAGCAAAAACAGGATTTTTGCTTTGTTTTAATATTCTAGTATCGTGTTCTTTAAAAAAAAAAAAAATATGCAAAAAGCACAGCAAACTTTGTTCCATGTCCCAAACCTTGAAGACTGATGAAGAAATAATCAAACCAGAACAGATGAAAGAAGACAACTGTTTTCTATGCGCTTTGCATGAAGTTTTACAATCCCTACAGAAATGAAGAAACAAAATCTGTCTTCATTAGCCGCTCCAGCAGTCAACCAGCACACTCAAAACTAGCACCATCTTCGACCTCAAGGAAGGATATTGGTTCAGCCAAACAAAAAGGATACTACACAGTCAGCATCTGTTTCACATAACTGCTTGGCTGCTGAATACAAGAACCTTAAACAGTATGACTTTTGCTCTTTATTTTCCTTAAATATTGGCTGTTACTACTTTGGTGTACAAACATATATGAAGCTTTCAATTTTCAGTCACCTAAGCCTAAAAGATAATTTTAAAATAGAGTATCAAAAATTAAAACTATATTGAATTTCATGCTTTGAATAGCATGCAAGAATGGACAGTGATTTTTAAAAACAGATGCCCCTGTCTTCCTCCACGTTTCCCTCCAGCTTTCCAAGATTAAATGCCTGGACTAGACCTTCAAACTAAAGGGAATTTAGATAACAATGCCTTAACAAATGAATAATTAAAAAAAAACATAGGCTTATCTTTGATAACACCATAGGCAGAAACTACTACTTTTTACTTTCTTTTCAATCTTTCTCAACTTTATGTACTGTTGTGAAAAATGGATTTTAAATTCCAGCCCCAATGATTTATCATTTTTAAATCTAAAACAGCTAATATTTTGGTATGATGAGATTTAGACACTGTATCTTTTCATAATCAAAAGAATAAATGCTATACCTCCAAGTTCTTTTACATTCAAGATGGCATTCTGGAATGGCACTGCTTTTATGCTAAAACCTAAAAACAGAAAAGAGATTAAAATGCGATTTGTCAAAGAGGCCATTTGAAATCAATTCCATACATTTAGAAAAGACTACATTTTTCACCAAAAAAAAAAAAAAAACAAAACATAGCGCAATATTTTGCATATGAAATTCTGTTTAAATATGATGTTTTTGCATCATATTTAAACCCCAGTTGCAGGGTGCAGGGAGACAAATCAGCAAGAGCTAAGACATTTACAGAGATACAATTTAATAGCTGGCATACATTAAACACAGCACAAAATTTCCACCCAAGTCATCTACCATTTGGTAAGGAGATAGAATGAAATACATTTTTATACAATAATCTTTTAATGCAGCTGGAATTGAAGCTTAGATTTCAAATTGCCAATAACATGATGTGATTCTTGTACAATTTTTTAGGAAACGTGGAAGATAATGTGTTATTTAAATCACTTCGTCTTACGTTTAAACGTCACAGGTTTTAGTTACACTTAGAGCATTAATCCTGTCTATAAATATTATTAACAGAAAGATCCTTTTGCAGTGCTGAGTGGTATTTACTAAAGTGGTTTCAAGCACACTAGAAGTATCTGTGAATCTTCTATTAGCCTGTTATATGCTTAAATATATATATATAGTAATTGATGTTTTCTTCTACCTGGAAATTAAGACAGCCAAAAGAAAGGTAATTAGCAAGGCTTGCAGCAAACCATCACTGTACTACATCCTAAACTATAGATACATATGGACATGTACGTGTATATAAGAAAAACCACATCTATTCTTTCAGCATAAAATGTCCAGATAGACACTGAATTTATTTCCACTATCACAAGCAGTTTCATGATTACATACCTACAAACTAAGTTAACCAGTTTTCAAGAATGTGTGTCGCTCTGTGTTCATTAGCTATCATTTAATACACACACGCAGAATTTGTTCTCCCAGATCAGACCAATAAGGTATTCCCGTACCCTAACTCCAACCCCAATCACTGTAAGGTGCAGAACAGGAAAGTGCAAGAAATTCTGAAAGGGATAATTTTGAAATGGCTTGTTGTCTTAAAATAATTCCTAAACTATTCCTAGAAAACTAAGAACTGGAATGGACATGAATGGACTTGATGAGAAAATCAAAAATACAGGGTATGGTTTGAAAACCAAATGGAGAAGCTGTCATGTATTTACTGATTCTCAGTCATATTTTCTAATCTAGCAAAGGTTACAAATAGATACATTTGTTATAAACTGAGCATCCTAGCTAGTTACCCTTTTGATTTGGATGCCACCCAGTTCTCTCTGGGGTCCATTTGCTTTGCTCAAAGTTGCCTAACTACACAATAAGATTTTGATGCTACTATCTAGAAACATGTAAGAAACTTATTTTTTAAATGAGTTGTATTTATATTATTTCCTTTGATAGATTGATATTGCTGTTTACATTGCTGTTACTATTTCTTTCAGGGTCCAAAGTGTTAAAGTTTATTTTGCACTAATTTCAGGTGAACTCCAAAGATAAAGAGAAAAAATGACAAATTGCTCAACAATTTCCTGCTAACCTTTTGAATTAGGCATTGACATCTTCTCCACGCAATGAGGTGTCAGATCATTTTAGCATTCCTAATTACACCATGATAATGGATTAATTATGCATTCTTGTACCTGTTTTACTTTGTTTACTTACTATTTTATTAAATAACCTTGTGTTCTTGTAATTCAAGCAAAGACACACTGAAAACCAGTTCATGTCCATGTAAGCTGTGCTTACAGCTTCAGTATAAAGCCATAAAACAAACTATACACACAAGTTACTCGCACAACACTCACTATCTGTTCCCCCTGCAATTCAACCTTAATAAACTGCTGTAGCCACACATCCAGATTTCTTCCATCTCTGTGGTCCTAATCTGTCTTCTTTTTGAACCTGGGAGGCAGGTATTCCTTTTATCCCTTTTTCTTATTCTACAAGTTTTTTTGTTTGTTTTATTTTGTCTTGGGCTTTTTTTTGGTTTTTGCATATTTTTTTTTCAATATTAAGTACTTCTGGTTCTTTTATATCAGCATGCATATTCAAATTTTTGCAACTAAGAAGCCTTTTAGCTGTTGTTGTGCCTGTTTCTACACATCTTTTCAATACCACTCAAACTTTTTGTAAATAATCTGCTCTTACTACATAAACAAGTTTCTTTGCTGATCTAAAAGGAAGGATTATCACCAGAAATAATTTCCATTATGTTAGTCTTTTGTATGCCAGCATATACCACAAAGAAGAACTGACCAATTATAAGAAATTAAGTATGATGTAATTTTCAGAGCTTCACTACCCCATGCTAATTTATATTATGTTCTCTATTCTGATTGTATAACAAGACTGCTCAAAAGCCAACACTAAAGAGAAGAAAGAAACCTTTTAATGTCTGTCTCCAGCAAACTGCTATTGTCTGTTTCATAAGGTTCTATTTTATTAGACCACAATGTCTGCTTTGACTTTTGACATATTCCAAATTGTATGCTTTCATGGATATTCCCCCATGTACAGCCGAACATGGAGAGTAAAGTTGGGTTAGCTTCAAAACAATACATTATTTATCTTCAAAAGCAAGATTAAACTGAAGTTCTCTACTGCCATTGCTGTGTGTTTCAGAAATTAACTTTTGGCAACACCAAAAGCACACACCATGGAATAAAGGCAGCATCCTACCTGTAGTAGACACTATATTCTCTGGGCTTTCACTGCAAAGCTGTGACAGAAGACTTGTCTTGCCGGAACCAGTGAGGCCTATGCAAACCAAGTCGTATTCAGGTCGTGGTGGTGGTGGTCCCTTGCAGCAAAGTGCTCTAAAACACTGCCAGGAAGAAACACAAGAGGAAGAAATTACTTCTTTTTTTGCAAATATTTATTCAACAAGATTTTAAAATCAGATTTATAAGTTGAAAGGTGCTAGACAGAAGCAAAATATTAGTCTAACTTACTGTTTTGGCAAAATCAGCAGTTAATAGAGTGAGATCAGCTCAACTAAAATCTAGAACAGCTTTACAACAAAATTTAAATATACCTGTTAACTTTTCACCTAAACCTCATGGAGCTGGATTGAAGAAAGTGACTTGAATTTCCTGAATAGCATGAACAGTGCACATACAGTGAAATGTATGAGCTCTACTTTACTCTGCAGTCGGGTATTCATGAGTTTGCTTCCAAAAGGAAAACTGGTAGAAAACTCCTGTGCTAACTTAATGCAGTACCTGCTGTGAACATCAAAGCAGCTTCTGAACAGCTGCTGACCAGGCTTACCCTGTTGTCACAAGAAAGAATCAGAGAGCTTTGCTCCACTGATTTCCTTCCTGGGCTTGCTTTGTCATGTGCGTAGAAGGAGTAAAGTACTTGTCCTACCCAACAATTTCAGCTGTTAAAGAGTATAGCTTGCAAGAAATATATTTTGCTGGACATAGTTCTGGCCATAAAAATGCAGATCTCTCACTGTTCCCTGGAGAAGTGAATTAATCACAACAAAGAATATAAATCACTTACACAAAGCCTACTTTAGAGTTCTGCTCACGTCTCTTAAATAATATTGCCAAAATAGGCCAGACCCATCCAACAGGTCCCTTAAGCCCTTAGTAAGGCTCATTAGATCCTTCTTTATACATTATATGGAAAACTTTTACATAAAAAAACTAAAATCATACCATTGTGGGATAGCTAGCAATTCTGTATTTAAGGTGTAAGTCCAAGATACATCCTCTCCACCCCAAAATATGTAAGTACTTTTCCCCAATATCTGCTACCTTCACGTAAGAATACATCTGCTATAACAAGTACCAGAAAAACATGTCTGTGCAGCCATTCCTTCTCTCTCTCATGCCTTTTGTCTTTACATAGTCCTAGCTTTTGAACCTCCAGCAACAGATATCTGAGTCTCCACAACTATACCAAGAGTGCAGCTGATTACTAGATTTAATTCATTTTTACCATCTTAACCACAACTAATCACAGCACTGGGTAAATAAGCTCAGTCTTTACAAACACATTCTAGTACTTGTCTATGTGACTACCCATCCCCTTTCATTGATGACAACTGCAGGAAACAAGAAACTGAAGAGTAGTAAGACACTGCAGCAAATAGCAGGTTCTGGGACTATAAGCAGGCCATCTAAGGATAGCGTGATTATGAAAAGATAGTTCATTATGACTATGGAAGTTTTATTGGTTTCCTTCTGCATAGATGTTAAATTATTCTATTTACATGTATATTGTAGCCATACCAGCAGCACGATTGAGGCTTTTTTTTCAAGAGAATTCTTAATGTCCAATGTCTCACATTTTAATGGATACTTGTAATAATATATTTTAATTCTGTAAACTTGTTCTACAGTGTTCCTGCTCAAGCTCAATGAACAACTCTACCACCGAAAACATCACTATACAAACAGAGCGGTAACTGCAGTCCTGTTTTCTCAGCAGCTTAAAGTTACATGGCCCTAAACTAAACCAGGGATATCCAGTAGAGACTAAGCCTCCACGTTTACCACTTTGGCAGCTGCATCCAGCAGCTCCACAAGAACTGTGGAAGAGGAGAAAATTCAGTGGTCACAGAACAAGAAATAAAACTACATCCTATGTTCTATTTTTGGTTATGAACAGGAAGTGCATTCTGAGATATTTCATTAAGCGTGGACTAAAGCTGTGCTATTATTTAAGATGTCATATATTATACTTCAGTCAGAAATGCACAGTGTTGCAAGGAATGCGTGTAAGGTGTAAAGAAGCCATTCCCAAAACCCAAAGCACAAACATATAAACAATATTTAGAGTTGTTCAATCCACTATTAACTCTCAGTCACTTCCAAAACCAAGGTGCTCCATTTGAATAATCCAAAGGATGTAAGAGAAACGCGAATTAACAGTCTAACTGGTCTTCAGATACTCGTCATATAGGAACTGCAGTTCTCTTTCACAAATACGCAAACCTGGTATGTTCAACAACTATAGCTACTGGATGGGAGAAGAAACAAGAAAAGAGAGGTAAGAGTTAATTGTTTCTGGAGAAAAAAAAAATAAATAAAAAAATAAAAAAGGAAAGAGTGGATTTGAAAGTACTTAAAATAGAACAATACAGTATCTTGCAAAAATGTATGTGTTTAGCCAGTCTTGGAAAAAAGCATCTATTAACCCAGGAAACTGGGAGCAATTAGGTGCTGCAGTCTGCAGGAAAATGTACAATATTCAGTCCCACTGTTACTTTCATTTTACTAGCGTGTGTGCACATGCTGCGCGCGCAAGTTTAATGATATGTAAGAGGTAAGGGTAGAAGTTAGCCAGTCTTCCTCTTGCTTAGGGATTTCTATCCCAACCGGATTATTCCAGTTTCAGGTCGATCAGCATTTGAGCTGACAATCCTAGACAGTGGCCCTTTAAAGCCCCACAGAGGTTTCTTCTGGGAAAAGCATTAAATATTGCATCTATAGCAGGGGTGGCCAAACCCTTCTGACATATGTGCCGCTCAGAGATTGAAGCTTTGGGCAGCGAACATTCCTGAATTACTACTCTCTCCAACACATTACACTGCCTCCGGTCATTGAGTCTGTCTTCGCCTACTCATTGTACTTCTCGTTTCACTCTCCATTTTGGGGTGAAATACTCTATTATTTCTGTTTTGTTCTGGACCCATCTCCTGTCTGTTTCTTTTGTTGCTGCTATTTAATAGGGACAAACAGAAGCAAGGGATTTCATGCTTAGTTGGTTAAACACACTCACAATCACACAAAAATACCCTAACTTAGTGCAAAATATAGTGCTAACAAACCAAGCGTCCAGGGTTCTTGAAATCCAGAATTAAGGCTGTAAAGCTCAACCATTCTGCTCTGCTCCCCTCCTCCTCTTGCCTATATTTATGAATATAGCCTCTCTTCACTTTTTATTTTTCAATTAAGACATTGTTGAACAAATAGACTTTTAGTACCCAGCATGCATTTCTATCCAGAGGACTGGTTAATCATCTGAAGTTGCTGACAAAATACCAAGGAAAAAAAGAAAATGTAAAGCTTACACATATTAAGCTCCATAATTCTGATATTGTACAAGACCACATAAGAACAAACGAATCTCAAACCTTAAAGAAATAATATAAAAGATAGGGTGAAAAAAAGTAGACAACTACAATACTAAAGATAGGAAACAACTGGAGAAAGCAGCAGAGTAATTTTATGCAAATAATGAAACGTTCAAGGCACTTGAATGAAGTTATGCACAGCTAGGAGAGAGGAAAAGGAATATATAATAAACTACATTTAAACTGCATGAATACATACGTAGTTAACCAGTGCTAGGTTAAAGATTGGACTCAGTAATATTAGAGGCCTTTTTCAACCTAAATGATTCAATGATTCTATGAATGCCTTGGTGTTAAAACAGTACACTGGGATCTGTGCATTTGACTATGTCAGTTGCAGCTGTAGACACTTCAGTTTCCATACTGCTGCACAGGTGGTATTAACTACTGGGGGGAGAAAAATGATGGGAAGAGGAAAAAGCTACTTATTTTAAGGCACACAACCAGTGAAAATGTTTTTGTGTTTTTTAATCAACAGGATAAGGTCCATCTTCATCATGTACATCATTATGTGCAATGATGAGGGCAAAACTGACCAGGTCACTACTCATTTGTGGCTACCACCAGAAATTAATACTCACATAGCCACTGCCATCCAGAAGTGATCTTCAGCACAGACAAAAATATTGAAATTGTAATCAGTAGCCTTCTTTGATAGACCACAACCTGATTTAACAATCACCACTATGCTCAGGCTCCTCCATCATTATGGACTAATGATCCAAATCCAGCAGAGGGACCTCAGCTCAAAACCTACTGACAAAGTAGATCTTACTGTTTAACCTGCCTAACCTTCATGTGCACGTGGTAAGCTCACTGGCTGAAACCAAAGGAGAGTCCCTCTTCACGGCCTAAACACAATTTCAATTTTATATTGGCTTATTGCAACAGAAAGGCAGACAGGTATATGGCAATATAGACAAGGTAACATAAACCAGGACAAATTATCAAAAAAAGCAAGGCAATTTCATAGAACAAACATAGTCCTAGTAGCATCCTACATTACGGAAATGTTGCAGGACCATAAAATAGCAACAAACTGCTTGGAGGGGAAGCTCGACTTCTTCCCTCAGACCCATAAGAAAGAAATACATTTGGGTTCATTCACTGAAATTATTCAACATCCACTGTCCAACACTTCTCAGTATTTCAGAGGAACTACAGTCCTAGATTCTCAAAAAAAGCAACCACATTTCAGAACTCTTTCAATACCTATATGCTATATGTATACCTGCTGAACTAGACATAAGGCTTAAGTACCAAAACCATACAAATGATGTAGGTCTATTCTTCAAAATGTTTGACAACTCTGCTACCAGCAGAGGAAGCTTGTAGCAAATTAGGTCAAGAAAAATGAACTGGATGGCTTCTAACAAGCCAGATATGACAGTGCTATTCAGAGTACATCATTTCAAAGACTTCCTGGTCATGATGCAATCTTCCTTTGGGTGAAGATGATAAAATCGCAGTTGGTGGAATTCTGTCCAAAACATAGAACTTACTAATTTCTCAAGCAAATAAAGTCCTCACTAGTTTAAGGATAAAATAAAGGCTTCAAGTCAATTATTTTTGATGATCAAGATCCTCAATTCCACATTGCACAAGCATGAAGGACAGTATCTTTGCATTTGGGCAGAAGGTACAGGATCTTTCGCCCTTATCTTCCAGTGAGAGGGACTGCTCCAGGGTAAAGGCTTCATCTAGAAGTTCAGGGCTTTAGCTACAAGGAAAATTCTTTGAATGCAGTCAAGTTTGTGTGCTACAAAACATAATAATCCTGGGAAAAAAAGAAAAAAAAAAACCACAAAACAAACAACTGTAAGGCAATGGTAGTCCTTCTCCTTGAAACTATAAGCCAAAAGGAATCACTAAACCTCGTGCTCAAAATGGAAAATGTAACTTTCTGACCTTAAACTCCCAGGCACTTCCCCATGAATAACAGAAGAGCAGGAACAAAATTATGACCCTCCACTTCATTCACACTGTCCTCGAAGAAAGCACTGAGAAAAACAAGCATCAGGGTTCTGGATGTGCTTAGACATTCACTATAGAAGTATGATGTAAAAGCCTAACAAAATGGAACGGCATATGCACAGGTCATGCTGAGTCAACAGAAGAGCTGAACATAGGCACAGGTGCTACTCTGAACAGGAGACTTCATGGCAGTGACGGATCAAGCTCCAAGGGGGTTCTCAAACACTTCTAAGTTTCATCAAGTGTAGAGCTATTGCTCAATTTGTCTCCCTTCTGATGGTTTGCTTTCCATTTATTTCCCTGCACAAGAATAAGTCACATTTCAACCCTTCAGTCCATTCAAATCTAACAGCAAGAGACAAAGGTGAACAGAAGCCTTATGAACAAAAGTTTTTGCAAACAGTTTCACTACCTAAGAAAATATTGAAAAAGCCCTAAAAATCAATGCACAAAAGGCAGTAGCAACACCACAAAAATGGACAAAGTTAAGGATGCAGCACTACCCGTCATTTCTAATTTCTAGCTAGTAAAGATACAAAATACATACAGACTCCCCCCCAACCCACTCCCCCACAAAAAATTAGCGTAGAACTAACAGGCTTGCTAAAAGCCATCTATTTCCAGGTTTCCAGCCAAAATAAAGAAATAAACAAACAAACAATAAAAAAAAAAGCTTTTCCATGTTTCATTTATGTTACAAGGTACGTTACAGAACTGTGCTTTCTTTTGTTCAGCAAAGCAGGCATTATTTGTGTTTCATACTGGATCACAAAATCCAGAAAAAAATAATATTGACCACCTGGTATTCTTTGATTTTTCTAATTAACACTGACTAAATGTCAACAGCACGCTGTTTTTCTTTCTTCGCCCAGAAAAATATTTGGTACCCAAGACACTAGGCAGCCTTATTTTATATACACACACTACACGTGGTATTATTTCTGTAATACTATAAGAAAGAATTTATGGTAATACTCCAATTCAAATCCCATTTCCAAATGGGTATAGGAACCTAAAAGAAAAATTAGAGAAATACTTGCAAAAAAATTAAAACTTGCAACGTATTACTTATTTAAAAGGAAAAACAAACAAAGTAAATAAATAAATAAATAAATAAATAAAAACCTGCTGCTGCCCTAATTCAAACTGCAATAGGAGTCTCAGTCCTCATGGTAAAAGCTCCCTCATCATACCTGAAGTGAGATTTATGGGATCACACTGGGACTTATGCAGCAAGACAGTTTGAAGAAATTTCAACTATGGTAAAATAAACATAAATAAATTCATTTGAAATGTAGTTGGAAAAAGCAGAAAAGGAGATGGCCACGAAATGATCCAGGATGATAAGTGAGAAGTGTGCAGAAGTGTCTCAATGAAGACATAGGTGATACCATTTAATACATACCCAAGAAAAGTAACAAGATCTGAATTTTCATATACTGATTGTATTGAAAGAATACAATATTACTGAAATTTCAGTAACATTATAGAAATAGACAAATGCCAGAGATTTTTTTCTATCAAGCTTCAGCCCACACTTCCAGAATTGTTGGGCATCATAAGCATAATTAAAAATAAACAACTCACAGGTTGCATGCGAGTCTCTGAGTGTATTATATATATATACATATATATATATACACACACAAACACACACACACATATATGTGTGTATATATATACACACACATACATATATTTAAAGAAGAAACCTCAAGAAATTTCAAGTGAGTTTTGAGGGAAAAAGAAAAAGTATTTCATGTTTACTTGAGGCAATGTTTCCTCTGAGATTTATCCCCAGGATATGTCTTGTTCTTTCTTATGAAAGAATTCAATACTAACTTTTGCCATCAAACCTGAAACCAAAGAGGACAAATCTCTAGAGACAAGAGACCAGGCTATTTCCTCTGAAGTCCAGTCCTACTGAACATGTACATAGCTGGGTAGAAGGTCAAGTAAAAAGAGATTGTGGATACCTGTCAAAGAAAAACTGTACAGAACAAAATAGTAGAGAAGAACCCAAATATCCCATTGATAAAGAATACTAGAATTATTTGGGAAAGTACCAGAGAGCAAAATTAAACAGAATTGTGATACTGTAACAGTACATTAAAAATAAAAGTATAGTTTCTACTGTCATTTTTATATTTATTTGCTCAGATAATAATTCTCTCTTTGCTCATATCATAGAAGAAATATAGCGTAACTATCCCAGCCAAAACCAGGACACAAATTTAGGTGCTGACCAACCAAGAAGTTAGCAAACTGGTGAATGTTTGGTTGCTCTAAAAATTAACAGGAGGCAAAGAAAAGAAGATACTAGTAAAGACTGATGTAAAAAAAAAAAAAGTTACTAAATTAGAAACAGTCTATGCAGTTAACATTGAAATATAAGGAGTGTGCTTTACGAATGTATATACAGTCTAACAGGAATTAATGGGAGGATTTAGATAAAAGGAAGAAGTGGACCAGAGAATAACGATAGCTTGATTTTGCAGGCGGCGCAAGTTTTACAGCCAAAGAATTCTGCTGCCTGGAACATTTAAAACCAGACTGCCTTCCAACTCTACAAAATGAAGTAAAAATTACACTGATGTTGGCAGAGGCACAAATGGGAGATCTAAGGGGTATGCTCTACTATCAATTCATGGCATACTTGGATTTGAAGTACTACATAGTCATCGGCAATGGGTATTTCTTATTCTTTAGGCTCTCTTTGAATGCTTTCATTCTTACATGCTTTTTTTCATTTTACTATCACAATATACAACCATCACAACATACTATATTTACAAAAATAAGAACCTCTAAGAAGATATGTATTTTGACCAGAAGACCTAGGGAATAGGAAATATGTAGTAACATATACAGGAACTTCTCTTCCTCTCCTGTATAGCAGAAGTTTTACTTGGCTAGCACAGCACATTACTACTGTGGGAGGAAACAGGAGACGAACCTAAACAAAAACCATTAATCCAAAATACACAATTGGAGGAAGGCATACAAATCTTAAGTACCATTAAAAATTCGTCAAATTTTAATCAATGACAGCTTCTTTGAACATAAAAGTTTTTGCCTTGACCAAACTCTGAGGAAGTTATCTTTGAAAAACTTCAGCCATTTAGAACACCTCATGCTCCAACACAGGTATTTTGCATTTTTAAACTCTCCAGCTGCAAGGTTTTGGGGTTGTTTTTGCTTGCTTGGTTTTGGTTTTTGTTTTATTTTGTTTTCCTGGTTAAGTATCTCTATCTCCCACCAAGTTTCTCAATTGTCACGAAACTGTTTTCTAATGAAGACCTCTGTATTTATTGGTTGTTTTGTACTTTAGTTCTGTAAAATCAGAACTGTCCAATTTGTCACTGCTGATCATACATGGATCAAGGACTACAGCCTTTAAACTGTCTCGAAGAGAAATCAAACGGGAGCTCTGCTTGTAGTCCTTGAATATCTGGGGAACATAATTTGAGATGGGGATTCTCAGTTGACAGGAAAAAGAACGGACCGTATAGAGGCAAGACAACTGTAAATATAAGCTGTGTTCATAGGCTTGCACCATTAAAACAAAAACAAAACAAACAAAAAATCCCATACCATTCTTGTTCAAACAAGAATTTGTTTAATAAATACTGACCAAAACCTCTTCATCTATTTAAGTCAGTTTTTTTTAAAAAAAAAAAAAAAAAAAAAAAAAGGAAAGAAAGGAAACGGTAAAGAATTATTTTGTAGATAAATTCTGGACACTCTTAAAGGTTAAGCTGCCTCTCAGAGGTCACAGCTGGATTTTAACTTTTGTAGGGGAGAAAAATGGGAGCTGGCAAGAAAAAGGTTTAGTTTTCATTAAAAAACAGACTATCAAGGCCTTACTCTTGAGACAGCCTACCACACATCTATGCCTATTCACAGGCAGGTCAGCATACCCTCTTTCCAGCAGAGACAACCCAAACTAACAAGTTTCTGCTAGTGTAACTACAACCACTTCTTATTAGTTAAGAGGCATGAGATACTTCAAGCCACACAAAGGTATTACTATGCCAGATTTTTATTTTTATTTTTGTGGCAAAAAAAACCTGCTTTTAGTCTCAGAGCTACTGCAAATCTCCTTTGGTGATTCAGAATCTTTCATCCTTGCATAGGTGCAAGTACTTTGCATTATAGCAAGCACTTTTACAGGGAGCAAACATCCACAGCCTGACACCTTCGTGTGCTTTCCTAATGCTATTGCGTTTACTGACAAGTTGTTGGGTGTCTGTCTTTCAGGTAATAATTACACAGTACTTCTATAAAAATTTTCTTAAGTTAAAAAGGCAACAGGTTGCTGCTTAAGAATATCTCATGTTGGTGAAATATAATCATAAATCCAAGCAGAAATAAACTCAACATGTAATTCAGATAACTGAGCACAGCTCTTTGGTGCTCAGTCCCTTGTCTTCTTTAATGCACAGCTGTAAGAGATTTAATATTTATTTTAAGGAGGCTGCAGACACCTCAGTAAAAATTGACTCACTGCTGCTTACTGGAACAAAAATTTTACCATTCAATCTAGATCAGTGTAAATCTTGCCAAGTTGGGAAACTCCTTCCACTGGCGAGAGAGAAAATTTCACCAACAACCAGGGAGCACTGCAATAATGATGAGATTCTATCAGTGAAACATAAACAATCTGGAGTTGGTGGCATAATTCAGAGTAAGACAATGAATAAAAACAGGCTTAAGAAATGGAAGATGGCTGGTTTTAAGACTAAGACATACAATCAGTTGTAAAAGTAGAATTTAACTCAACCTTTTTTATCTTTTTTTTCCTTTTTTTTTTTTACACTTGCTTCCCTAATTAAAGACTGACATAATAGGTCTGTGATTTTTTTTTTTTATAAAGGAAGTTTGATATATACATATATCAAATATATGATATACAACAGCTTTTACTGAAAGGCCATTAAGTAATGGCCAGTCACCTACATATCATAAGATCAGTATTTTTGAAACGTAAGGATTGTATACAGAGTATGAGAAGAGATGCACATAGTTCTTCTCATGCCATAGGGATTTTTCACTTAAGAGGAACCATTTATAGCTCAGAAGCATTTCTCCAAAGCAATTTTTAACAATGAAGAAAGACGATAAGGTACAGAACATACCATACCACTTTACAAAGAGTGCATAACTCTGATTATGTTATTCAGTAATAAAATTCAGAAGTCTAAGATTTGAAAAGAAAAACTGCAGTAAAACGTCAAACACAGATCATAATACTGATGACAAAGACCAGAAGTATTTTACTTTCCTAAATATTAATAACAGTCTTATTTATTTGAATAAATATTTGAGTAGTCACGTTTTTTCATCCTTGCAACAAATTTTTAAGCTTGCATCATTGACTTTATTGCTACAAAAGCATACAATCACAAATTATACCCTATAGAGATCAGTGTTTAATCAGGACGAAATGACAAGCTATAAAAGTAGAGAAAGAGACATTAAAAAAAACATTTCAGGACAAATGTCCTATCAAAAGCATTCATAAAATTAAGAGACATTAACCATTGTTTCCTAGTGGGCTGTAAAAGATCCTCACCTTACACCTAGGTAGCATCATTGTGAACACAGGTAAACCTTCACCTATTCTTGTTTCCTTCTCATTTTCATGCAGTTAGTTATAAAGCTGAAATAAACAAGAAAAAGCATGCTGTTCACTGTTCTCTGGCAAGAGAGAAAATTTCTGGTGCCTGATGTAAAGTATGAGCCTTGGTCGTTTCTGTCTCCCGCAACGGAAGAACTGATGTACCTGCAAATTATGTCACAGCACTACCTTCACCTTTAAAATGCCATGGAAATCAAACTAAAAAACATAGAGCAATAATATTGTATATATGTATATATATATTTATATATATGTATATATATATATTTAAAAAGTGCCTGACCACTGCACAAACCTCATCCAGTCAGGCACAATGCTGAAGCAGAAATTCTCCTCCCACTCGTAACTATACTGCTTAAATCTTAAACTTTACCTCAACAGCTTCTGTTTTCTTGTTGAACTTCCTAAATTCCTTAGTAAAGGAAATTTAAAAAGCTCAGATCTTTTAAGCAATCAAGTGTACTCTCTAAACCCGGAGATATTTTGATGGAAAAGAACAGAATACTCAACCAGACACTTCAACATCCAGCAAAACATACGTAATTTATGGGAGCATATGTTTATTGAAGTTCACAAATCTAAATACATTTTCCTAAGAAAACGTGAAAGGCCTTTGATTATTATGTTGCAAACTGTGCATTCTGCAATTAATGTGCCATTGCCCAATTCTTTAAATTGAGAAACTACAATGAATTGGCTTAAAAAACAAAACAAAATAAACAAACAAAAAAAACCTTTATTCTTAGAAACAAAGCAGCAAATTTTATTAAACCTATTTTTACATCTAGCTATCCTCACAAAGCTGAGGATAATGTAATTCTGAATAGGATGTAAATGTCAGCCAAAAGCTGAAAAAAAATAATAGGAGTAGGTGCAGGAAAGGGAAAAACAAAGTTGTTATTAATGTATTACTTCTACTGAAATACCACTGAAGTCCAGTGTGATCCAAACCACACCATACTGTGAGCAAAACAGCAAAGACCAAGTCCCATAAGCTACAGAGAAGTAACAACTACACAGCATTTTTATCATATTTTTTTTGTTGTTGTTCAAACCTGGAATTTGGTTTTGGTACAGATTCAACCTTCTTTGTTCAAAAGAAAAGAAGTTCCTTGGCATAGCGACATGGTCTAATAATAATAATTTCAGTGCTAGTTTTCTAGCATAACTAAGATGTCCATCTAGCACAAATACACTACAGTCATTGAAAATAGCTTATTGTTCAAGTACACAACTAAGCTGAGAAGTCTCGTATTTGACTCTTATCCGTAAGCAGGAATCAAAATGTACTATTTAGCTGCAGTTTAAATATTTGAAGATTTTTCAGCTGGGGACATTTTGCACCCTTAAATAGTAAAAGCTGTTAAGCCGTTTCCCATTAAAAATCCTAGAAAAATAACCTTTACAAATAAAATGAAGATAAAGTTCTAGGAGACCATAAATTGACTTGAAAACGTTCACTGAAAAAAAGCATATTGACAGCAGCAAGCAAAGTGTTAAATAGTATGAAACCAGGTAAATATTTTTTCACTAAGCGTCCATATGAAGTCCATAGTATAAACACTAAAACCTACTTGGACTTCCAGGCAAACATAAGTATTTTAATGACAAATGTATCGTGAGTCTTCTTCCTGCTGTCTACCACTTTTCTCGTCTGCTTAGCCTTACATTCCAGCCTAATAGCAACATATTTTCTACTCCAATCAACCATACTATTCAGTGGTATTTCCTAGAAAAAATTTTCTTCTGTCAGATAAATAGAGAAGAAAATCCTTCAGGGACAGCTTGATATACCACAGATTCCAGTTGAAATAATACTGAAACGAGAAATTAAGAATTTCCTTAGTAAACCCACTAGCACAAAAAATGGGGTAAAACCATAGGCATTTCAGCAAAACTCAATTCTACCAAGCATGCAACTTGAATTTCACTCCATAATTTTAAATAATGGATTCAGAAGGAGCAGAAAAGTCACGCTGTGTGAAAGGCCGACTGTAATAAAATAAACTGAAAAAGTCTATACACAAAAAACAGTATGGGATTGCACTACTACATGATCATGTATGTTTCAATTGGGAAAAAAAAAAGCCAGCTTATAAGTGGAATTGTAGAAGAGTGGAGTCCTTTTCATTATTTTCTAGTTACAATCATTTAGTGGTACCTGACCAGAAAAAAGCAGTGACAAAAACTTTACTGTGCAAGTGACACACACAATTCTATTCAGGGTAAATAAAGACATTCTTTCTTTGAGACACTAATATACTTCCATGCATCAACGATTAAACACTCCATTTAAATTAAAAATTTCAGAGCAACTCATTTATCAGTATGCTCATTCTGCATTGCCCACATTTTCAGGAATTAGACCTGCACATTTTCCCATTTTTACACATGTTCAAAGAATTTAACATTATTTGACTGTCATCAATGAGTTAAGATTTTTGGCAGGCCATCCTCGGTAATAGCTTTGAATTTCCTTTAAGTGCTTATTGTGGAAGACTTATTTTAACTGGAATTAACACTACCTTCTAGCTCAGACACAATCTAAACTTTTTTTTTTTTTTTTTTTTTGCATTGCTAGCATGCCAAGTGAAGGACAATGTGGTATTTGCTTAAGGTAAATTAAAATGCATTACATGTTACACATACTGGACATTCTTTTGATCTTAATTTGAAACTATTAATCCTTCCAAAGCAGAGTAAGACTGTCTCCATATGCTTGGTTTGTGTGCTTTGCATCTCTGGTCAGCACAGTAAGAGATCCAGAAAATTTTAGAAGAAATTCTTTGCCAGTGACAATAGAGCAAAAAAACAAGCAAGATCTCCAACACTTAAAATTCCACAAATGCTAACCATATTTAAAAACTAATACCAGTCTCACTCTGTATTTTAAATTTCTGCAATATTCATTAGTTTCATTGTAAGAAGCATCATAAGGAAAAGACTCATCGTCTTGTAACGTTTCCTGTGTTGGATGTACTTCGACCTATTTCGATACTGTAGAATATAGAGGGATTTAGTTGATCTTCCCAGAAAGAATCTCAGTAAATGCAACTATTTCAGAGACTCATTAACTGCTTATTAAAATGTCTTCATTACTGATATCAGTTAAAAACAAAATACTGACTGCATGGATTTCTTTTTGAAGAATTTCTTTACTTAGTTTTGCCATTAAAAGTCGAAACTTTTAAAAACATGAAAAATCCTGCAGGTTTGAGCTATTTTACATTGTTTATCATGTGGCAGAAGTTTTGGACATACCCTTTAGCATTTCATACTCATTGGGTTAGGCATTCTCCACATCATGAATCTTACTCTTTGACATGTAACTTTGCCCATCCTCAACACATGGAACTAGGGATCTTTTGAATGATGTAAAGTTCACTCAGAAAACTGAGCAAGCTTAGGAAATATTCAGTATCATTAGGGTGAGATCTTCTGCAGTACTTCAGGGGCTTTCCATACATAATCTAGAAATACTTTTCTCTCTACCAGCTGAGGCAATTACAGAATCTTAAAATCTCCTAAAAAAAAAAAAAAAAAAAAGATCTTAAAACACTGCAGCAAGTTCCTACCATTTTTTCTAAACTTATATATAGCCTAATAACATGAGAAATTGCGCTTCCTTCACCTGAGTCAATGCTTCCATCTGAATACCCCGAGAAAAATGTTTCACTATTGCAAGACTGCTATTTCCCTGTTGTGGTTATCCTGCAGTCACATTATGTCATTTTAAGCTGTACTGCACGGTAAGGACGAAGTGCTCCTTTTCAGCACCTACACGTAAATGGGGTCCACCAAAACCAACTGTACATCTGAGGCAGAGGAGGCCTCCTACACCTTACCTATGGTGTAGCCTCATTCCTTTGGGCAGGCAGGGGGCTGGTGGTGGTAGTGTTGCTTTTCTGTTGGCAGGATCTTTTTTTTTTTTTTTTAATTATTTCGCAATAGCCAATTTTAGACACCAGTAGGCTGAGGCTTCCAGATCAGACTACTGAAAGGACTGCCACACCCTGAAAAGTGGAGGAGGGTTTTTTTGTTTTGTTTTGTTTTTTAATTGGGAACTATTTGTAGTACTCCTGGATGCTTACATAGTAACAGTAGCTAAAAACCCTTGCCATCTTTGGCTGTCCTAGAGACTGCACCCCTTCTCAAGGAATGTGGATTCAAGCATAGTTATCCATGTATTCATCACCTCCAGGCCGAGTATCACCACGCGCTACACCCCGGGGATGAGACGTTTCAACTGAATCAACAGGCAGAGCACTCGGCTAAACAGCGCGTGGAGATTGCTCATCTGCGCCAGGCTGGCTTCTGGTCTATTACCAGATTCTTTCCAAGATCTGCTTCTTGATTTCATGCTAATTAATGGGAGTGGATCCATTTCTCCATGAATTTCTGTGATGATGGCAGTTGAGAGATCACTAGTATGGGCCAAGTCAGGGGAGTGAGTCTCATTTCCACAGCAGCTGACTTCAGCAATGAAATTCTTGTGGTGTTCTCTCAACCACAAAACAATTATTAGTTCAGCAAAATTTCATTTGCGATAGCATTGTGATTATAGGAATAGTTTCAATGCCTACAAAGAGAAGAATGGAAATCACCATCTCAGAGTACTATACCCCATTTCACTAGGCATTCATATCACTTTACTGCATATTTTGGGCATGTATGCCTGCAACATTTTTGTCTGAATGAAAAACAGTATTTAAGAAGTTGTGTAGAAAGCTTATGAAAGACACAAAAAATGCTTCCTCATATAGAAGAGCATGGAGGGGCCAAAAAAGAACATAACAGATTTCTTTCGCCCATTTCTATAGTTTGCCAGTTGGAAAGTAGCTAATACAACACAGGTTAAAAAAGAAAAATCAAAGCAGAGACCATTCCACAATTTACATTCCCCATGTCCCCTCACCCCTTTCACCTCCCCCCCCCCCCTTTCCAGCTGGTCCTAGTTTTCTGCTTTATTACAGAAGCTACTCACTTCAATAAACTTCACTTTTGTTAATCAATTCTTGTATTAAGATTTATTTTTCAGCCTTGATACCAGATTTGTAATACTTGCAATTCATATGCAGCTCTACATGCAAAGAACGCTATTGTACCACTGCAGAAAAACAATTACCTTGCACAGATTTTCGAAAATAGTCATTGTAGATTCTGTGCAATATTTCAAAAACTCCAGTGCATCTGGACCAGGCACAGGAAGATAATGCAATGTTATACTTTTCAAAAGCTGGGTTTTACTGTTTTAGAAATAAAACAAGTCATGTACATTACAGAGCCACAGTGGGCCTAGACAGCTTAACTGAAAACGCCAAGCTACACACTAACAAGTGATACTTGAGCCCTTTCAGTAACATAAAAAGAAGCAAATATGAATTAGGAAGTGGATTCTTACTACTCCCTTACATTACACAAATGTGTGATGCAAGTCAGCCTAAATTAACTAACCTATGTTTGAAAATTTACTGAGTGCTTATTTACCTAAACTGCTTTTAAATCAATTTTAATTAAGCTGTAACATGTGCTCAGGCTAGGCTGTAGCTCAGCACGTACTCACTACCAGAAAAAAAAAAAAAAAAAAAAAAAGCATAAGGAAACAAAACAGAAATCTATGAAGATCTTGAAAACACCACTTATCCACTTGATAGCAATTAGAGAAAAATCTACCTGGAGAGCAGAAGGAATTAAGACATCTGTTTTCATACAGTTGATTATTTTACCATGAAATTGAGGCTGCCCGGCTATGTGAAGATAGCAGCATACTAACATGTTGCTGTCTTCTGGTTCTGTAGGCTTTTTAGCGTCTTTGTTGATGCCCTGAAGTTTCCTATTTGAAATGTGAAATTAAGATCAGTCAGTCTCACAACTCAGAGCCCTAAATGCAGCAGCATATTAAAAAAAAATAAATAAAAAAAATCTTGATTTCCCTTTGTTATTTACAAAAGCACTACGATTCCCCACTTTCAGAACAGGCATTTGTTAATGCAAATGCATCAGGCATCACACTTTCGCCGTATGTTTCAGACTACAATATTGCCAAAAGTACATATTTCTGTTTGTTCAAATGTATTTTGTACTTATACTGCATGTGGCATAAAGAAAGTGCCAACTCTCAAAAATCATATTGCAGCCTAAGCTGCACCCTCTGCTAAGAGAAATTTCATTTATAAAATCTAACAAGACCACAGCAGTACAAACACAGAATAATCTTCCAGACAATCTAAAGCTATTGAGATATCCAGATAAATGTAGTGGGAACTTTCAGAAGAGATATTTGCAGCTGTAAATGCAGAGAGGACAAGAAACAATGGACAAATTGAAACCCGAGAGGTTCAGACTGGATATAAGAAAATACTTTTTCCCCAAGGGAACAACAGGCCAGCAGTGGAACATGTTGCCCAGAGGCTCTGCAGTCCTTATCTTTTGAGGTTTCTTCCCCTTGGTTTTCAAAACCAGAACTGAAGTGGATAAAACCTTGAGCAACCTGGTCAGACCTCAAGCTGACACACACACACACCCCACTATTTTGACCATGAAGCTGGATTATAGATCTTCCAAGATCCCTTCCAACCTCAACTCCTGTGAACATAGTACAAATTCTACAGAGCTCTCCTCTGATCTTTCATCTATGCGAGACATCTACGTGACAACATTTTCCAACAAATACAGTAATTGATAGTGTCCTTACACAGCTACCATTGATGGAGAAAAATAAAATACAAAATAAAATCAAAGAAGGTTGAGCAGCTTATTGATTTGGGCAGACTCCCACAGTCTACTGGCTCCAGTGTAGGCATGTTTATTCACTGCCAGTTTTGCCCAGGTGCTCAGACCTAAGCACCCACATCAGCTTAGTCACAGGGTGAGTAGCCACTGCCCAAGTTACTGTTCCTTTACCAGTGAAAGCATTTCTAGAGATGTATCACAATGGTGTTGTGTTTTTTTTTCCCCTTTGTTTTTACGGTAAGGGGGAAAGAGAAGCCTCCCACACTAACTGGAAAGGAATCATCAAGCATCTGTCTGGGCTTCTGGGGGAGCTGTGGGACAGCTCTGAAGGATTGCCAGATTTATTCTGTATCCTCGTTTGCAGGGTGGGCAGGTTGCCAGCCCGAGTTAAAACAATACCTGAGGTCTAGTTTATATTCCCAGCTGGGCCAGCTAGCTAGGATTTAAAACACTTGTAAATTTGGGTGTGAGGGCTGTGTGCGTTGACAAGGGAATTAGGCTGTGGTACTAGAAAACTCTTATTTCAATTCAGCATCCACTCAGGCAGCTCCACTGCTCCTCTCACCCTGTTTTCCCCTGGGTGAGGGCAGAGAAGAGCAGCGAGGGGCTGGGACAGCAATGTCAGCCTGCAGAGAGAGGTGGTGCTGGGATGCTAGGAGCATGGAGGGCAAGGTTCCATGAGCGTCTTTGTGCTGGCAGGGTCAGGATGTTCTTACAATTTGTAAAAATCAGATCCATCTCTCAGCTACCTGCCTGCTTTTCACCACTTACCACACTCCTCTGCCTCCACTCCTCATGCAGTTTCCACAGATTGTTTTCCCCTCCCAAGTCACAACTTACTCACTTTGCTTTGGGAAGAAAGGGGAGATGACACCACGTTCTTTCTTAGCTCATCATCTGCCATCAAAATCTCCCCCAAAGAAGATGGCAGTGACTCTCCCAAACACAAAGCCCATCAAAATATCCTAACGTGTGCTACTTGCACACCTCCCGTGGCAGGCCATGCTGGTGGCCATCTCTGTCCCAAAGAACACACTGTAAGGGGGATGCCCAAAAGAGCCTCATCCTGCTGCGTATCTCTGTCCATTACAACAGCACGCAGGCAAGCAGCTCCTCAGCTTTTCTTCTCTGCTTCAGCTGCGTGCTCATGGTGCAGATACTTTGCCACTATGGCACCACAGGTCTTTCACTCGCAGAATTAATGATGTTTTGTAACGCACCAACCTACAGCACTTACATGTGTGCAGACAGTGCAACATAAAGTCCTCGTTGGGGTCCTAGCCAGGCCAAGTGTGTTATTAGCCCCTCTACTACCTTCCCTAAGTTTAGGCTACCCTAAAAACATACTTTAGGGAAATAAGGAAAATAAAACATACCTTTTAGCTCATCTCTAATAAATTCATTTTTAATAAGCAAGAAAGTTTTGTTCCTATCAGTAAGTCATATACACTGAAGTAATGTTTCTATAAATAATCTATTGTCCTCCTGGAGAAGTAATGATTCTCAAAAACTTAAACTGGCCATATAGTATCTTTTAGTTGATTGAGACAAATTAAGACAGCATAAAAAAAGAAAGACTTCATCCCAGGTTTTCACCGTATCAAACTAAAACCAGAAGTATGCTAAAAGGAAAGTCTCAATTCTCAAACTTCAAAGAAAAATATCTCATGTAAAGCCTCCAAGGCCAGGTAAGGTTTTCTAACGCTGCTTGAATAAGAAATAAAAAGTAACCAAGTACAAAAGTTTTGAAAGAAGTACCATCTGTATCTGGTGTATATAGGTGCACATTTCACAATGTCTGGTTAAAACCAGAACAGTACTATACTGAAGTTAAAAATTCCGACTCAACTGTTAAAATGCTGTATTATGCTAATTTTCACTTCATACAGAAAATTTACCAACTAAAATATCTCAGTGTATCATATGCTTATTCTGATAGAGTCAGACTACACGAAGAAAAATCAAAACCAAAGAAGTCTGTCTTGCTCTACCTACAGAAAGAAGACAATGCGGTATCCTCCCTCCACTGAGGTATGAAAAGATACTATGTGGAGACAAAGTTTGACAAACTGTTCTTCCCAGCAGTCATAGATAACATCCCTAAGATTTTTATTTTTTTATTTTTTTTAAAAGAGAGGAAAAACAAGAACAGCTCTCCACACTCTGTTCATAAAGGAAATGAGTTCTTATTCTGCTGTTAAAGATTTACTTCTCTGATATCTTGAGTTCCTTTCACTGAAATACTTGCACAGAAGAAAGTTGTGTAACAGTGAAAGATGTTCAGCACACATAAATCACAGAAATCTATCCAATAAACAAAGATTACACCATTACAATCTCTGATCACAGATTTGTGAAGAACGAACTAGCCGATTTTTGCAAGATACGCTGCCGCTGTGTAACAGGGAGGTTGTGAGCCCCTAAAAAAGACGGCACAGGGAGCACATGTGTGCTTCTCAAGGATTGTGAACTGCCTTCTGGAGAACCAGCTCTGACTTCCTGGAGCTGCCTCTTGTCAATGAACGTATCAGACATATTTACTTTCTTCCAGTGTCACAAAGCTCCCTTCAAACAAGGCAAACAGCAAGAGCAGAAAATTAAGCTGTCTAGAAAATGGCTTTATATTTGATCAAATTCTTGTTCTTATTCATGATCAGTGGTAATTATTCTCATTTATAGCAAATAGGGGAGAGACTTTCCAAGGCATGTAACATAGAAAGACTTGCAAATCAGTTCAAGTGTTTTGTAAAATTGGTTCTTCATTAAGTGGTAGCATTCCCCAAATATACAGTTTACTATAACATCTGGATTGTTTCATCTGCCCATTACTCCCTTTGCTATTTCTGAAATATCCTCATAACAAGCAAACATTTTCAGAACATGCTCTGGCATGTTCAAGCCCACAGATCACCGCTGCAGTTCAGCTGTTTGAAAGATCCACAATCTCATTTCCACCATCAAGTGTATATGCATGTTCAGCTACCTCTACAAACTTCCATAACACTCCTGCTTAGCCTTGCCACCACAACACAAATTCTTAATGCCCTTAAAAATAGCAACAACAAAAAAAGCAAACAAAAACCACACCACATTTGGCTTATTTTAAATATGCTCTTCTCAAAATTATCTCTTCCCTGGTCAACCATCAGTGGTTCTTACATTGCATAGTAGCTATGACCCCTACATTTGAGGTGGCATGATCAAAGGAGCCCTGGCCAGACTTGGAAAAACATTTCCACTGAGAATGGACATACTGCCTGTCAAAAGGTTATTCCCACTGTGTACGGGGAGCAGCTCATATTACTGCAGTGTAACATGAAAGTGCAAAATCTAGCCATAGTAATCCACATACATGTTTTTCTTTCCAAAAGGGGCATATGGGAGACACTGACTGGAACAGAACATCCGTATTATCATTTGAAGGGAGGGGATGGACGGGAAAGGGAAAGCTTCCTTAATCAATCCAGCTGTAGGAATCAGACTCTTAAAAAAAATACTTTAAAAATTCTGCCTCTTACCATAGTAATTACTTTTTTTTTTCTTTCAGTTAAAAATTTATTTATGCAAATACACATCTACATGTAGATAATCACACACATACACACGATCAGACTTTACACTCTGCGGAAGGCAAAATAACTTCGGAGGCGTAAATCTTAATGTCAATGACAGGAAGGCTTTGGTGAACCATTACCATAAATCTGACAAACGCTAATTTGATGGGTGGCTGTATCTGTCTGCTGCAAGACCAGTCTAGACAGTCTATTGAGAAATCCTAAAACACAACTGTTTGTTCCCTGTAACACCATCTGGATATGGCAATAAGAGCCGACCCAGTGCCATTCACACATGGATCAAAGCACATGCTAATGCCATCATGAAGTCATACACATAAAAAATTCAATCTGAGAACTCTATGCAATTTTCCTAAGTCCTCAGTGAGGAAACCTCAGACTTAGCGCAACTCAAGCTAAGTGCATGAAGAGGGGGAGAGGGTGGAAAAAAAGAAGAGAATATTTAATGAGCTTGGCCTTCCCGAGGAATGTTAGGCCACCCATTGTATTGGAAAAGGCTCATGTCACACTTCAGTCATGGCACCCATCAGGGTGCCCCTTTACAAAAATTGATCCGGAGGTTTTTGTAATTACCTGTTTCAAACAGAAAGAGTGCCCAGAAATACAAGAAGGTTTCCAAGGTGTAAATCTCGCATTTTATTATTTAAGACAGAACTAGCAGAATTTTTAATATTGCAGACAATATTGAGAACCCCTCTCATTAAACTGCACTGTGGCACTAGATCAAAGCACCAAGGGCCCCCTATTGAACTTCTCTAAATATTACAAACATAAGAGCAAGTCTGGCTACGCAGAAACCAAATGTAAAGCCAATTTTAATTCTGCCTCCAAAAAACAAAACATGGCTTCCCATGATACAGCTTAAGAACTGTAGAGAAAGTACTATATAGCTATACTGAAAACTTAGATTGACAAAACTTGATCCACTCCAAAAAGACAGAAAAAAAAAAAAGCTACTGATTTTTTTTTTTTCCTCTATAGCTCACCAAGAATTTCTGCAGGGTGCTTTTAAAGTACTGCCAGTCAAGAGATCTTTTAATTTTTGTTTAATGTAATGCATTGTGTAACAAATTAAACAACCCACAAGACATTTGGCTTTGTAATAATATCCACCTTTTCATTCCCCTCCACCCCCCGTAAAGTATCTGCTAATACTAAACTTCCTGTAAAAATTTCTTCGCAGCCTTTTGACCACTGAAACTGTATGTGCTATCTCTCATTTAACTTTGTCAAGTTTTTTTTACAAATCAATTTGTAAACGTTTATGACAAGCAGTCTTTAAGAATTTTGGAAAAACTATATTATGAAGCTAGTTTTGCTTTCTGTCTTGATCACCTTCACTATCAGCAAAGGCAGGTTATGACAAAGGTTTGATACAAGCTTTAAAAATTTGCAACCTATGATTTGAAAGCCCTTTTCTCTGATCTTTTCAAAGCAATCAAAATATTCATATACAAGTATTTCATATAGAAAACGTTACGGCAAGACCATAATTCTAGCTCCTCAAATACTTTTCTTTGTAAATTTAAAAATAACAACTGGCAAAATTTATTTTTGCCATCATAAGCAGTTCAATGCAAGTTAAAAAACTATTAAAACTCAATTTTAAGAGTTTACAGTCTAATGCTAGCAACTTCCATATTCACAAAAACAGAAGTTACACATTAGCAAGTAGAGCTTGCTATAAAATACTGCATTCCTAATATGTTTCATAAAATGAATCTAGAAAAATAAACTCCTCAGTTCTTTCACAGAACCTGCAAAGATCCTGTAAGTCTACACATGCATGCACAAAGAAAAAAAAAAAGTTAAAGGAACAATTTCTAAATACATTATTTAATAAAACTCTCAGTCTAGCCTGAAAAATAGATACTTTTATGAGTACAGTTACTAAGTCATAACAGTTCTACTCTGGTGCATCACAAATACAATTATACAGAAGTACACTCTACATTCCTCACATCTTCTGATTCAGTACTTCTATGGAAATTAAAAATTAAATTAAATTAATTAAAATTTAAAGGTCTAAGTTCTCTGCACAATTCTTAATAAAAACTTCAGGAGAGAAATAAGTTTAGACTGTTACAGATATTACACGCACTGAGGAACTTCCTGCTAATGTGCCATCACAAGGGTCAATTCTAATAACTTTTTTTTTAAAAAATGATATGGATTAAATTTATATTTTTTTCTAGTGGACTAACTCCAGGAAGAATTTTTATTTATTTATTTTTTCAATCAGATGACTTTAGGGCAAAAAAATTGATCAAGTAGTCTTTCCCTTCAAAGTGTGCTCATGGACAAACAGCAAAAAAAAACCTCCAGTTTCCGGTACTAGAAAAGCCAAGAGGGACTGGCTCCAATTTAAGACTCAAAAGACTGATAAACTATGAGTCATCAAGTTTTCAGACTGTAGAGATGTTTCAATATGGGGAAATGGGAAATTTACAGGAATGCACCATGTATCACTAACCAAGTTATTTCTGCAAAAAGCAAATTCCCCTAGAGGAAAAAAAAAAAAAGAAAAAGTTAGGAACATACATACTGCAGTGGTTTCTGATTAAATTTGAAATGGCATTAAGTGGTGTTACACTAACATTAGTTTTTTTTCCATCTATGAATTACATCCAGAACAGGTAACCAAAGAATACAAATGCACTTAGCATCTATTTATAAAATACCTATACCATCATCCCCTTGCTCCAAATTTCAACACGGATAATAGTCTTTAGAGAACTGACCTACTTCTAGATAGAGTGGTATTTAACCTAACTATTCGTGTTTCAACAGCAGACGTATAGTGAAGGGTATGTTACACAGGACTTAACATTTCTGATAATACACATTCAAGCAGTGCAACAGGACAGCACTGCCATCTACTGTTGACTGCCACACCAGAAGCCTTTCATAATCTGACCTACCCTACAAGTCTCTGACTTGAAAACACCACCTCTCCTAACCAGCACACGAGACAGGGAAGGATCGAAGACTGAGCCTTGAAAAGACAGTATCAAGAGATGCACCCGCATCAGTACACTATTCGAGTAATTCTATAATTCTACAAAAAGAAAAGGGAATAAAAGGGAAGGGTTTTTTTGTTTGTTTGTTTTGTTTTTAACGTAATGCCTCTAAAGCACAGAAGCGAAGAGCAGGGCTAAAAGAGCTGTAACTGCTCCCACAAGCAGCTCTTGCAGTGGCACATAGCACTCCGGGTCACAAGACAGCTGTAGAGTGCCCTCTTCTGCTTTCCCACAACATTGCTGTACCCTGTCTGGATACGGAGTCTTCCATGCACCTTTGCAGCATTTCCATTTTCTGTCGTTTTCAGAGTATAGACATTGAAGTATGTCAACAATAAATGTTTGTATCCTAAGAAGCTATCAATTTCCCCACATACAAACATTACATGGCCACCAAATTACATACCCACTGCTGTAAGCACAATCATTAATGTTTCCAATTTTAGCACAGCAAATTTATTTCTACCAAATGCTACAGACTCAAATTGTACCTCCATTTAAAATAAAGCTGGCAGATAAAACCATGCGCCAGCTAATAAAAAGATACATCATTCTGCTGCCTCAAAGAGCTGCCAGCAAGTTACTGATATGCCTAATTCATTTCAATCACAATTTTGATATGAGAACAAGTGTAGTTTTTTAAAAAAGCACAAGTATTTATTTGTGCTGCTGACTTTCTCACAGAAATAAAAGAAGATTGTTTGCTTTAAGGGTTATATTTCATAATTCCACTCCAAAAGTGTTCTGACAATTAACAACAAACTTGGATCCCCTAGAAACCATTCACGCACCTACTTAAAAAAAAAAAGAGAGGGATGAGTGTCTTGTTAATGGATTGTACATTATAATCATAATGCTGAGACTACTGAAACTTAATATGTAAATGTGCTGAAGACAAATTGAACAACTCCATCATGAAAAACAAAAAAGTTATCGCTACTTTACAGGGTACAAACAGCCATGTAATTACTTCAATCATAAGGTAAGTGCCATGTAATTACAGTACAAAGTTATTTACGTCTCACAGATTACATGGCAATAAAAACAGGTTACCTGTTACCATATGTAGTAATTTGCAGTTGACAGTGACAGCTGGCAGATGTTGAAGACAACTTTAATAAGGTCAGAATAACTGTGTGAAATTTATAATTGCAATATTGTAAAGCTACATACTCAGAGGATTTTCTTGGTTGTTTGTTTCTGTTGTGTCTTTTTTTAAAAAAAAAAAAAAAAAAAAAAACGCACTATCAAAATGTGAATGACCTTTCAGAAAGCACAGGTGCGGCTTTCACCTAAAGATCTGCAGAGATGTTTCATGTATGGTGGTCTTGAAACTTCTTAGACAAAACAATCTGTTATCAAAACAAAGCTAAAATATCAACATTAATTCTGGCTTTGTGAAACAATGGAGAGATCACCTTAAGATCTTTCGCTCTATTTTCCTTTATTTTATTTTTGAACCTGTAACTTCTTTTGCATGTTTCAGTGATACCTTTAAGATAACAGAAAGCTCTTCCGGAAGACCACTGTAGTCACTCTATTCACTCCATACTTGTAAAAACTTACTTTGTATAACCCACAAAAGCAAGTTATAGTTTTCTATCTATATTCTATACCTGGTAGGTGGAAATACAGCTGAATTGGAAAATAAAAAAGTACCAATTTTTATACAGTTCTGATCAGAAAGTGCTGACCACATTAATCTGTCTCTCTCAGGAGCAACAGATCTGGTAACAGGTTTTAATTTGCAAGCAACTAGACTATCAAATTCAGCCTTCAGAATACATCAGGAACAAAGAAATTAACTTCAGATGTCAGGTTGGTATATATAAATTAGTGGCTTTCTTAAATGACACATTCAGTTTTTGACTTGTAACCACCAATGAACAATAGCCAAGGCAAACACTATCTCTAAAGAAGCACTTTTAAAATTTTGATATAAAAAAAGCAAAATCTGGGAACTGTAATCTTGATGTTTCTCTTGGTAGTTTCCTCCTCCCACCCACCTTTTTGGGGTTTAATACCTACAGACAGCTGATCAGCTGTACACCTACCCTAAGTCATCTAATAACCAGATATCTAGTTGTCTAGGTGCCCTTCAGAGCCAGTAAATATAGGCAGGCAGCATGAAAGCAAGACGCCCCTCATTCTACAAGGGACAGCTAAAGACACAGCTCTACCTCTTCTACGTTTAGATTTAGTGGAAATCAATTCCACCTATATAGCCACTATAGTACAGAAACAGTTGTCAGCAAGATACTTATATGAGGTGAGATAGGCTATTTCATTTTTTCTTCGGCAAAAGATGTGAATTCATTCGTGGCAGCATGACAGAAATCTCTCTTCCTTAGAAGGCTATCAGTTGCCCCTTCAAAAGGTTAGGATTTCTGATTGAGAACTACTGAAGGGGAAGAAAAAAAAAAAAAAAAGAAAAAAAACTTACAAAATATCAGGTAGCAGAATCAGAGAATGGCTGTGGTTGGAAGGGACCTCTGAAGATCATCTAGTCCAATCCCCCTGCCAAGCAGGATCACCTAGAGCACATTGCACAGGATGGCATCTAGGCAGGTTTTAGAGTATCTTCAGAGAAGGAGACTCCACAGCCCCTCTGAGCAACCTGTCCCAGTGCTCTGTCACCCTCACAGTAAAGAAGTGCCCCCTCAAATTCAGCTGGAACCTCCTGTGCTTCAGTTCGTGTCCATTGCCTCTCGTCCTGTCTCTGGGCACAACTGAAAAGAGACCGGCTCCACCCTCTCAACACCCTCTCCTCAGATATCTACACACATTAATGAAGTCTCCCCTCAGTCTTATCTTTTCCAGGGTAAACAGGCCCAGTTCTTTCAGCCTGTCCTCGTACTTCAGGCTTCTCATCATCTTCGTAGTCCAGCATCTGGACTCGCTCCAGTAGCTCCATGTCCCTCTTGTACTAGAGGGCCCAGAACTGGACACAAATGAGTGGCTTGATTTGTTAGACAAAATCCCCCATACCTCCAAAAAGGTCATTTTTTAAAAAGATTTCCAGTATTGAATGGAAATTGTACGATTGGCAACAGTAACAAAGAAAAGCAGGAGGAGTTTAATACACACATCTGTCTGAGAAAAAGCAAATAACATTCGTAATATGATGATGAAAGAGTTTCCATTCCAACAGTAACTCAAGAAGATGTTAAACAGCAGCTACTAATTGGACATTTTTACATCAGCAAAGTTGGATAACTTGTATCCAAGTGTGTTGAAAGAGATGGCATAGGTACTGGCTGGATTGGTAATGCTTATCGTCATTATGGTTTGGAAAAATGGAACTGGAAAAGTTCAAAACAGAAAGAACACAAATGCTATGTCAATATTTACAAAAGGGAAATTAGATGCCCTAAAGAATTATAGGCCTGTCAGCCTGAAGTAGATTTTGTGAAGCAAAAAATAGTTTTTATATAGTAGAAAAACTGATGAGGGATTTGATTATGAACAATTAAGCTAAGTTAAACAACGAATGCCAATCAACAGATCTGTATGCAACAGACTTAGTTTTCAATCTGGGTTTTAGAAGCGCAATTTTATATAATATTCTCAGTCTTCTGCAAGATACTGTTTTGCAGCACAGGGTACTTGGCTTAATCCATAAAAGCAATCCAGTATCAGTAAAGCACTTCCAAAACGGTATAAATGTATTTGATTTATGGGCTCCAGGATATACATATAAACATGGAGCTTTCATCCAGTGATACATTTCTAGTACCATCCCATGGGACCTGCCCATGCTATTTGTCATTTAACAATACCTGTCCCAAAGAAACCCAAAATTATCAACAACAGTGAAAGAATAATGATAAGTAATGAAAAAAAGTCACTGATATATTACTGAGTGACAGCCAGTAAAGCCATGTAATTTGGAATAGATGCTCCCTGAACAAGAAAAAATTATTGTTCAAATCTACAGAAAAATAGTACTCTTTCAAGTGACTGGATGTGCAAAGTGTTTCCTGGAAAGAAGGGAGAAGAAAGCAAATTAGAGGCCACGTTGACTATTCAGGCATGAGGTTTGTTTTAATAAAATGAGCACAGGTAACGGTGGTGATTACAAGACACCCAAGGGTATACAAATTTGCACCTAGCTACAAAAGAGAAGGTGGTGGTTTCTACCCCAAGGAAAAAAAAATGCCTGTGAAAATGCTTTGGGGTATGGTTGGTAAATTCTCATGGTGCATCTGTGAGGATCAGTCATAGCCTCAAAGGACCAATGTCTGCTTTGGAGATTAGGGAAGTACTAAGTTTGAGAAGAAAAGTTTTATGACGTCTGTAGTTGACACAAGAATAATTCCCATTACACTACTGTTGTCTGTCCTGATGTCCCCAAAGCAGACCGTTCAAATGTGTAGAAAAACAGAACCAGAGACGTCAGGGAAGAGTCAGTAGATTGAGTGAAGGACCAGAAGACAAAATCTATGATAATGCCAAGGCTTGAGAAACTTTTAATATTTATTAAAAAAAAAAAAAAAAAGAAACATAAACCTCCCTTGAAGCATACAGAATGGGATAAAAAAAATGCAATAGGCATCCATTAAATTGGATGCAGTTAAACATTAGAACATCTTTCCCAGATTGTAGTGGAGTCTCTGCTACTGAAAATATTCAGATCATAAATAGATGTTTTGATCTCTCCTCTAAAACAGTTTAGAACATACCTCTAAACTTCATCATGAATGAAGACAGACAGGGTAATCAAAACAAAACCTTCTGGATTTACATCTACTCACTTACACTGGGTAACCAACAAATGCGGCTTTACTAAATTTGACAGAAGGCAGAGGATGTCCCTGAGATGTGTATTTCCTGTGCTTAGTTCCACAAGTGCCACTGTGTGCTGCTCAACATCTCATGGTGTGGGCCTGTACTATGCTGAAGCATCCCAGATGTGAGATCAACTTACATTCAGAGCAAAAGTAACTCTAACTCAAACAATATAGAATTCACTACATTGCAGCTACTACAGGCTGAACTTGGCTCCTTGTGCTTAAGGCCATTCAGACACAGCAAACAGCACAGAATATATGCTATTTCCCGTTTACAACACAGCAGCCCAGTCTTTTCAACGCTGAGAGAAATACCTCTTTCGGGACTCCAGTGCATGTCTGCCATGACGAAACACAAATCTTCCACAGAGGTGATGGGATTTCCTCTGGGACACAGCAGCAGAGAAAGCTTCCTGCTTACCTGGTCTGTGAGAGGGACTGCGAAACATGCAGAAGCAGTAGTCACTACTGCAAGATGAAGAAGCAAGAAAGAAGGGGGGGACGGTTAGGAACACCGTCTTGTAATTTTCCCTCTCTTTCCCTGCTCCAGCCATGAAGCCAGCAGCAGGAGCTGTTTAAGTAAAGGAACGAGATCTGCAGGTGTCTTGAGTGAGATGTTTGCTTGCTATTCCTGCTGCTGCTTAGAAGCCACAGCACGCTCCTTTATCCCCACAGCTGAACACAAGCAAGAAGCATTTTGCTCTCCTGCTCCTATGGGATGTGGGATAAACCTGTAGGACAGAAAAGGCCTGCCTACCAAAGGATGGACCACACTGACTTCAGTGTATTTCATCTAGCTGTCCACTGCAGAAATCTTTTTATAAACATGTAATTCTTTGTCCATATTTTCTGCATCTCAACAATTACGCAGAAAATGCATACAAGATTTCTGTGGAAGAAATTGAGCTTTACTTGCTGGCATCACTCCAAAGGACTTCAGATCCAAGAGTAAAGACGTGTCGTTCACCTCTCTTACGTCAAATAGTAAAAGGTTCTCCAGGCTAACTTATCCCACTGGTCACATGCATGCAATCCCTGTGATTTTAATGGATTTGGCCAACTTATACTGGAGTTCAGTAAACTGCCCTGGGAGCACCCAGAAATGCACAGAGCTCCAAAAATTGCAGTACTTTAGTCAGGGAAGCAAACAGAACCAACTACAAACACATAGAGAGCAGGCAGTTTGTATTAAACAGTAAAAACTTTTACTGAGTCCATTTTCGGAAGAGAAGCATTAAACTATAAATTTGTAGTTTGGATCCAAAAATAGCCTACACACGCACACAAACAGGTCTAGAGGGCCTGCACTAACTCAGGAATTGAAACAAAAAGCTGTTTGTAGGTGACGATTATTAGGTACTAGTTTAGAAAGCTTTTATTCAAATCAACACAGCGAAGTAAATTTACCTTAAATGCAGTAAGCATGGAAAGACGAAGAGTCACCAAACTGTCATTCAGAAATAAGACAAGTTCAGTTCCTGCTGAAAACACATTTCCTTTTCCCAGCTGGGAACTTATTACAGGGAAACCTCACAATTGAGAAAACATTTCAGAGAAGAGTGCATATACACACCCACATTGGAACAGATTACCAATTGTTAGACTAGTGAAGGCAAGCATATTTCTCTAAAGCAATCCCTTCTCCTCTCAGGAGATAAATCTTATGCAAACAATACTTGCTAACAACGAAAACATAAGATGTCAACAGCTTTCTAGTTTGTTATGCTATTTAATATCAAGTTTGTACCAAGCACAGTGTGGGAATAGAAAAATACTGAAAAATGAACAAAGTTATTTGTGAAGATAATCAGGTCAAATTCAGAGCAGTTTCGTTAGAAAAGCCTCGAATGATCCTGAACTACAGGAGTCTTGAGGATGTTCTCATGAGCCAAATAGGCATAAACAAAAAAGAATTTTAAATATGAGATTAGTCTGAGGTTACAGAGGCTACTATAGGTTGAACCAATGTGGATAAAAAAATAAATGCACAAAGTAGCAGAACTCTGGCATGAAACTCTCAGCGAGCCACAACACACGTCAGTGCTCTATGTAATAAAACAAAAAAATGAGATAGATGGACAACATAGTATCCTAAGGAAATTCCCTTTGAAAATTCATATCATGTTTAAAAATTTGCATATAAATCTAGAAACAACACTTCTTCCATAATGAAACTTAAATATGCTACCTAGAACAATTTATCATCAGACTGAAATACAAGTTATCATACTTGAAATAGTTTGCAGACAGAAGACACATGCTTCTACCTTGCACTGTTTTATTTCAGTATTTAGGGATTATTTAGCACACATTAATTCCATGGGATGATCTTCAGATCCCATATGTAGCAAACAATTCCAGTTTGGTATATGGCATTTGTCACTTACTAATCTAAAAAGACCGAGACTAATTCATGATCTGGAAAAACCCAAACAGTAATGCCCAGACAGATGATAAAAGACATCTGAGAACATACATTGGCATATATTCCTTATCAAATGCATGCCTTGATGACTGATTATAAAGGATTCCTAGACACAACAGCCCAATTTGAGACAAGGCTTCTCCTTTAAGTGTGAAACCAAAAAGAATGAAAGAAAAGCCCATGAGAATTTCTCAGCAATTTATACTGAACCAGGTGATACCAAGTTGGCACTGGAATGCTCCTTTGGTTAACACCCTGATTTGGACCAGATGCTTGTAGGTTTATTATCAACAGTGAAGCAACCTCACACAAACAAGGAAAAATCTTTCAACACAAAGGCAACAAGTATTTGGAAAATACCAGAATGCAAAAGTATTCATGAAAGCCTTACTTTTTTATGAAAGTGGGTCAGTCTTTGTAATATACAAATAGTTTTAAGAGGATTCTTTAAATTACTTTTAAATTAAATTTTAAATTACAGTTTAAATCTCACTTCAGTGTATGGTAAAATTATGGAGAAGATTATTCTAGAAGTAACTGAAAACACATAAAGGACAATGCAGTCATTGGTCAGATTTTTGTAAATGGGCTTATATCAAGCTGACAAGCTATCACTAGGGAGGACCCCCAAGGCTCCATTTTAGGACCAGTCCTCTTCAATGTTTTCATAAATGATTTAGATGAAGGACTTGAAGGTTTTTTGAGCAAGTTTGCAAATGATACTGAACTTAGTGGAGCTGTTGACTCTGTCAAGGATGGTGAGACCTTGCAGAGAGATGTGGACAAATTAGAGAGCTGGGAAATCCCCAGCAATATGAAATTTAACAAGAGCAAGTGATGGATTCTGTACCTAGTACAGGGCAACCCTGGTTATATGTACAGAGTGATGAGAAGCTGGAGAGAAGCCCCACAGAAAGGAATCTTGGGGTTTTGATTAAAGGCAAGCTGAACATGAGCCAGAAGTGTGCCATGGCAGACAAAAGGGCCAACTCTGAGGTGCATCAGGCACAGCACAGCTAGTCGCTTGAAGGAAGGGGTTGTTCTGCTCTGCTCTAAGGTGCAGCCTCACCTCCAGCAGTGGGTGCAGTTTTGGGTACCACGGTATCAGAAAGACATAAAGCTGTTAGAGTGTCCAAAGAAGGGCTACAAAGATGGTGAAAGGTCCAGAGGGCAAGACGTCTGAGGAGCAGCTGATGTCCCTTGGTTTGTTCTTCCTAGAGAAGAGGAGACAAAGGGGAGGCCTCATGGCAGCCTGCAGCTCCCTCACGAGGGGAGCAGAGGGGCAGGCGCTGAGCTCTGCTCTCTGGGGACAGCGACAGGACCCGAGGGAACGGCATAGAGCTGGGACAGGGGAGGGTCATGCTGGGGGTTAGGGAAAGGGTCTGCACCCAGAGGGTGGTCGGGCACTGGGACAGGCTGCCCAGGGCAGCGGTCATGGCACCAAGCTGCCAGAGTTCAAGAAGTGTTTGGACAACAACGCTTCAATCAGACATGTGGTCTGAATTTTGGTTGCTCCTTTGGGAACCCAGGAATTGGACTTGATGATCCTTGTGGGTCCCTTCCAACTCAAATATTCTCTGACTCTGTGACTCTATGACTTAACAGGTCATGAAGAAAACGACTACCATACACACACACTTCATCCCTGATGCTAAGGCAAGGGGAAAGAGATATCACAAACCTTGGAGCAAGGCTCCCCCCTTCAGCAGCCAACAAGTTCTGTCAGCTCAGCTGTCCCATGAAACCTCACTCAAACCTTCATTTTACAGGTTTGAACATTTATCTAGAGGAAAAAAAAATTAAAAGTCATGAGCCAGCTAACAGTAACAGCATGAAGTAAATAGGTGTTTCAGTGAATGAGGAAGCTCTCTCCAAGCACTATCCAGAACTGCCTAGATGTTTTTCCCTTAATTTTCATTCCCACAAGCATGAAAACACATTTCCTGTTGAACAAGAAAGTGTTAATGTAAGAGTTAAGTACTCCTGGTTTTCATTTGTTTATTTTTTCTTCCAGATAAAACCCATTCTCTTTCTCATTTGGAGCCACTGCTGGATTTCAGTGCTGGCCTAATTTGTTTGCTTACATCCTGAGGTTTCCCAGTTGTTCTCAAACATGTCTAGGATCCTTCTCCTATGTAGTCCTTGGCAGTGACCAGCACCACATCTTCACGAACTGCACTAGACCTAAGGTGAGACAATTCAGAACTGGACCCCCCAAGGACACAACTCTAACCAGAAGGGATTTACATTGCTCCTGTTTCCAGACTACACAGATCTATCTTTTCCTGGCATGTCTTTTTCCAGAGCACCTAACAGCTGAGTCAAGGCAATGGGAATGGCAGAAAGGCAAAGAAGTAAAGGTGTCATGGTTAACATTTTCTCACCTCAAAAATCCTGTACCTATTTCAAATGATTAGCTATGTGCTTGTAATAGCATAATCCTATCCTGAAAAGTCACAGTGACAACTTTGCTCTCTCCTGCAAATGCTCTATAATCAGAGAATAAAAGATGCAAAAGGTTACTGTCCAAGTAAAATTGCACAAGGAACCCAAAATTAAGCAGTTGTGAAAACAGTCAGAAGTACCAATTACTTCAGTAAGTGTAAAAGGCAGCTATTTCAAAAAAATAAATAAAATGTCCTGTCCCTCCCCAGCAAAATATAACTAAGACAGC
This sequence comes from Netta rufina, assembly GCF_964035555.1. Lineage (NCBI taxonomy): Eukaryota > Metazoa > Chordata > Aves > Anseriformes > Anatidae > Netta > Netta rufina. The sequence goes on from NC_140126.1 coordinate 14,622,187, forward strand.
TAAAGTATGTGTTGTCAGATACTTTAGAGGGCAGTAATTTGACAGAATCAAACAGGTTGTAGGCATTTATGTATCAGCAAGCACATTCTTTCTAGTGTTGCAGCTCCCTGAAACAGATTGCAAAGAAAACAAAATGTTTAAAACCAACCTTTAACCATTAGGCATTACATAAAATCTTTATAAACAAGCAGATTATTCCAATGCTTGTTTGCTACGGCAGTTGGTTTTGGTGTTTTGTTGTTATTGTTGTTTTGTTTTTGTTTTGTTTTGTTTTTTGGTTTATTTTTACTGAATGTTTGAGACAATGCTCCCAGCTGGACAAATTCAGAGTATGACAGTTTTTATGTTCTTATCACCTATGCAAGCACTACAGGGAATTACAGCTCTACTATGCATTACCCACCATGACACAGGCAGTTTAGTTCTATAAAAATCACGTTAGAGAAAAACAAACCATAAAACCAAGTCAAAGCATACTGAGCTTAACAGCTGTACAGATTTGCAAAGCAACAGCAAATGAACAGATCACTGTGGGAAGAACAGCAGTCTCTCCCTAGCACTCTCCTTCCTCCTTTTTCATCCCAATTTTGAAAGTGGGGAAGACTGGTGCAGGGTGTCATAAGCAACAGCACAGTAGAGGGTAGCTCTCTTGGCTTACCACATGACAAAACTTAGGAATTTTGTGGACTGCAGGTAGAAAGGTTGCCTTGCTGTTCCTAGATTCCGTATCTCTCTGCCATGATAGCAATGAACTGTTAATTTCTCATTGCTATCACGTATCCCAGATGTCTGACCGTGGCAGCCACACAGCCAAAATTTGCACTGTTCCGAAACTACCTGATTTCCACGGTATACTAAACCATTTCAAGCAACCCAACTGAACTAAAAAATCTAAAAAGGTCTTTACTGAAACGCGAATCCTCACCACCTGCAACTTCACACGCTGTCAAACCACTGGGCTATACACACGTAATTACGTTTTACAGGCGTACAGAAGAGTCCTGGCGATACATTAAGAGACCTGTACGTGCCGCGTAGGGGGGTGGGTTCCCCCGATGAACTGAAGAGGCTGCTCACCGGAGGGTTTGACTGCGCCAAGGCACCGAGCACCGCTGCGCACTCGCGACGCCGGGCTGCCCGCACCCTCTGGCGGCGCGCTGCAGAACGGCGCCCGCCTGCACGGCCCCCAGCAGCCGGCAGGGAGCGCAGGCGGCGGCACCACCGGCAGCGGGGGGCACCCCCCCGGCACGGGCACCCCCCCCCCCGGCCCCGCTACAGCCCCGCTCTTTCTGCGAGACACGGTACGCGACGGGAATTCGTGCTCAGAAGGAAAACCTTTCTTTGTTTATTTGCAGGCTCATAAAAGCTCCCCAGAAGCACACTGAACCGAGATTTACAAATTGCAGCCTCAGTGGCCTGCTAATGATAAGCAACTGGCGTTTTAGAAGATGCAGCTGGTGTTTGCACAGACTACTTAGGGGACTTGTTTGCTGAATAATGTTTGTACTGTTGTATTTGCCCACGTAAAACGTTTTAATTTACAAAATAAAAATTTGCTAATTAAGTTCTGAAGTGATTTCCTAGTGCTGTCATTTCCTAAGTGCTTCCTAACAGAACAGACCTGCAACTGAAAGTCCCATACGAAACAGTTAATTATAAAGCTAAGTACAGTACGTCAGTTCAACCTAGTGAGATGTCCAGGTGAACTCAAGATGAGCATGCAAACCTATATACTACACATAATACTGGAAGCACTTCACACTCCAGTCACACAAAAAGAAAGGCAGTTTTTACTAACATGGCTTCTAAAAATTCTTGACTGAACTCTTGGGCCTTACCTGTCAGTATCAGACAACAGAAGAGTTAAGACACAGATTAAAGATTTCTTCCCAAGAAGTGAAAGCAGTCTGGATGATCGAATAATTACCTTGGCTTTCACATATTTAAACACAGCAATGAGGTATCGTAAGTGTCTGTACCTGTTACAAACCTTAGTTATATTTAATGTTCTAGAATTTCAGGAATTTATTTAATTCAAAGACTACAGCAACATTAAAGGAATATGATAAGCAGTCAGAAAATAAACTTGAAATGCTTATGTTTTTGAAGTTACTTGAAGTTACTTGAAGTTCGCATCTTTGCTGTGCCTTAGTTTCTTCTGCTGCCCTGCACATTTAAGAAATTTAATCCCTTTTCCCTTCCGAAAAAACTCCTTGCCAAAATGACTACCCACAGACTGCACATGAGAACTTGCAGCATCACGTGAGACCATAACCATGGAGTTTGGTGGGAAAACCTAACCACAGAAGCCCCCAGTACCAGGTGGGCTGCACCTGAAGGTGGTGCGTGCTGGCTGATATTGATGGTGACTGAGATGGAAGAGGTCCCCAACAACTGAAAAAATGCGAATGCCATGCCCATCTTCACAAAAAGCCAAAAGGTGATGAGGCCTCCAGGTTCTCTGGAGATGTCTGCACCTGCTGATGTCTGCTGATGAGGTTCTCCAGGTGTCTGCAAGCTGATGAGGTCTAATTTTAGTTCCTGGGAAAGTCAGGGGGCAAAATCTCTGAAAAAAAAACGTTACAGTCCAGGCAAGCAGACAACTTAAATGGACACAACTGGTTACACAACTGGGCTCAGAGGCAGCAGTTTTGGTTGTATGCTACATGCACACCCACTGATAACAGGGAGTACCAAAGGGGCCCCACCTATGACCTGTTCTGCTTAACATCGGTGACCCAGGAGGAACCACTCCTGTCACATCTGCAGGTGACCCCAAGCAGGGGGAATCAGCTGATTTGCTCAAACACAGAGAGCTGGGCAGGCTGGAGGAATAGCACTCGTGCAGCTCAGCCCAGAGAAACACCAAGTTCTGCCCCTGGGAAGGCAGAGCACCAGGCAGTTTTCCAGGCTGGGCACTGCGGGCCTGGGCAGCAGCTTTGTGAAGTCTCCAGGGCCCTGGGGGACACTGAGGTACACAGGAGCCACCTGGGGCCTGCAGCAGTGAAGGCCAGCAGCATGTGGGGGATGGAGGGATGTGATGATCCCACCGCAACTCAGCACTTCTTAGACCTCACCTAGATACTGAGTCCTCTGGTTTGGGCTCCCTAGTCCAGGAAAGACTTTGTCAAGCCAGAGACAGCCCAGCAGAGGCCCACCAGATGCTAAGGGGCTGGAGCACCTACCCTGTGAGGGGAGCCTGAAGCAAGGGGCTGCTTCTGCCTGCGGAAAAGTACATGTAGGGTTTGGAGGCACCTCAGAGCAGCTTTCCTCTGCCTATGGGACAGTCACAGAGAAGGTGGAGCCACACTTCCCACAGCCATGCATGATGGCTGGATGACAGACATGAGGCATAAGCTGAAACAAGACAAGTCCACACCAGACATAAAGGAAAACCTTCTGCCCCACAGGAACAATGGCAACAGTGGTGCAGGATGCCTACAGATATCTGTATGGCCTTATGGTCTCTGTTCTTGAAGGTTCTCAAGACGGGCTGCATAAAGAAACCGCGCATTCTGCCCTCCTCACTGCTTTTTGTGTGAAGACAGCCTAGAGAACCCTATGATTCCCTCCAGCTTCAACTGTTCCATGACTGAGTGCTACCAAGCTTCTAGACGAAACTGCAAGTCTAGCAAACTCCTCTTGAACATTTCATTTACAGAAGGATTACTTGCTAATTCAATACGTGACAACAATTCCACGACAAATACGATTTCTAAGTTGACAGTATTTTTGGAAAGCCATTGGCATGAAAATAAAACACAGGAAAGTTTGATCAGCCTATTAATTTGGATCCACAAGCCTATCACCAATGCTATCACCTTCCATTCTTTTTGAGACCAGGGAAGAGAGGCATTCAGAAGTAGCCTGTTACTTATCCTCACCACAAGTATGAAGAGAACTGCATGACTCTCCAAACAGATAATAGAGTAACAATGAGAAAGTCACCAGAGCTCAGTTACAGGGTTCATTTTCTAGAGCTCAGTTCTGCTTCACCTGAAGGCAGTGTAAAATGCAAATAAAATCTGTATTGGACACAAAACACATTCATTTTTTATATTTAACCTAGACTCAATCTCTTAAATATACAGCCAAAAAAATAAAAAACAACAACAATAATTCCATAGATGACAAAACCTTTAACACAGGTGGAGTATAAATGAAAAGGCCTATATTCACCTAGATCAGAGAAAACAGGAAGCAGATGTGCTGCTGGCATGTAGAGTGATAACAGAGCCCCTGTATTAGAAAATTAAATTGTCAAAGCAGCAGCACCGAGAGGTACATCACAACTCTTAAATAACAATGCAGGCCTGAGAGTTTCCTCAAACCACCCAACTCATTAGTAGAACCATGACGTTTGCTGTTAAAAAGTTTTGCTGTGTGTAGTCCTCATGCCAGAGATTACTGAACTTCAGAAATGGAGGACTTGATTCCTGTACAAGCAAACTGATTAAGACCTGGTGGAATGTATGAAGTTCTTTGGATGAAAAGTGGCATATGAAAGAGCCATTAATCCTCCAGTCTCCTCAGGAGGGAGGGAAGGTTGATAAAGTGCAGTCAGCTAACAAGCTCTACAGCAGTCAGATGAAAAGATGTAAGAAACAGTTCACAGGACTCTGAGACAGCTGCAATTTACAGGAGTTTTTTCTTAAAAAAAAGTGGAAGGGACTGCATAAATACCAACCCTTATGAGTAACCTTGAAAACCCCAACCCAGCATTTCCACAGCATACAAGTCCTCAACAGTTTGAGGATGGCTCACAAAGGGAAACAAATAACACAAAATCAGTTTGATTCCTGATAACTAAAAAGAAGTTTTTTTTGTTTTGTTTTGTTTTTGTTTGTTTGTTTTTAAGATTTATTATTTATTGGACATTATGTTTTCAAACTACAATAGAAGCCATCAGATTCCAAACGTTTGCATCAGTAATTGCTGGTTACCTGTCTCCGGACTCCACAGCGTCCAAGATCCAGAAGCAGAGCAACAGTAACTACACTTACGAGCCCTACTTGTGAGTCATCATCTTGTGCTTCATCCAAGCTAAAGTACAGTATCTGACATATATCCATCACAGCCTGGGCAAAAACGGATGTTACTGTGAAAATGAGAATGACCACGGGAGGAAGGAAGATTTAGCATTTGACCTTCCTCTTCTTTACTTAGATGCAGTCTATCCACACATGAACTTAAAATTCCACTCCGAAAAATTAATGACTACATATAAAAAAACAGCAACAAGTCAACACATTAAGACCAAACAGAAAGGTTGCCTTTCCTCCACAGCTGCACTAAGTCTACGCTTCCCTGTTTCTCCTATTGTACTACCAGTTGTTCGTCCTATACTAAAAAGATCCTAAAAAGCCACCCTTAATAGGAAGTTCTGTTTCACCAAGGGAAAAATCATTGCCCCAGATATGGGGAAAAAAAAAAAGATTTGTACAAAAATATGTACGTGGATGAATGTGATCATTCCTACAAATCAGGCTATTCACATTTGCTCTCTAGATTTTTACCTATCAGTTCTTCCCTTTCCTTAACCTCCTCTACTTTTCTTGCTTTTCTGTTCTCTTTGCTAATTACAGTAAGTTTTCAAGTATTCAAAACATATCGGTGAAGAACCGATACTGCATGTGGTAAAACAGCATTACATAAGGTAATCCTGGAACAGTACAAGCCTTAATACACTCTACAATGTTAACAGAAATCTTACAAATCTTTTTAGATGCCCCCTGGATAAATGCCAAGATGAGCAGAAGAAGCATGAGGGGATGGTACCGGATTAAATCTCAGTTTCCCCTACTTCCTTCCTTCTGCCCATTTCTTTTCCCTTATTCAGTGCCTACTCCCCGCTGCAGCACAGAAGCAGCAAATAAGATATCTACCTACTGTATTTTATTATCTATTGACAATTATATACTGTATATTCGTCCTTAATTTACTGTTCTCTTGTAGCTGCAAGATTGAATCAGGCTGAAACCTTTTGACTGGCTGGGCTACCATGACCTTCTGTGTACACCCCAGAGTGCTGGCTATCAAAGACCACAGGGGACCAGAAGACCTCATTTCAGGATGTCAGGACACAGTGATCAAATTCAGTTCTACTCCAGATATGCATTTAAAAAAAAAAAAAAAAAAAAAAAAAAAAACCAAACACATGTGCATACCACACCTCTCTTTCCAAGCCATTTTTCCAGAGCACTAAAACAGTGGGAAAATGAGAATTGGCCATGTTATTTCCTATTCTATTTTCTATTCTCCAGCAATGTCAATATAATATTTCAACTTTATTTTTCTCAAATTCTCTCAGAAGGGCATGTGTAGTTCATAATACAAGGCACAAATAATTGACAGCACACCGTTTGTAGACAAATCCTAGGCAAAGTAAAAGAGCACAGTAAGTGCATAAAATTTTAAAACACTTCAGTGTCAAACTGCTACAATTCAGCTATTTGATTACTCAGATCAATATGCATATTTGTCCCTTGCTGAACTCTCCACACAACATACTCTGCTGGATGGTGCCAAACAACCCGCTGGTGTCATAAACACTAACCTCAGATGACAACAAAACATCTATGGTAATGATGTAAACTTGTCCTTTTAAAGTTTTTTGACAGCAAAAACAATGGTAGTGCAACAATCCTTGAGTCACGCAGGGCAAATCACAGCAAATTCATCTGTCATACAAATCTGTAGACTCTGCAACATCATTTGTTGCAGGAATTTGAACAAGGCAAGGGCTTTTCTCATCACTAACAGAAGAATGCCTGCTTGGTAAATATAATTCTATGACTGCATCTGCCACAGAGTGGCTCTGTTGTAACACTTATATATTTAAAACATGGATGCTATTTTGGTATTCAACATGCTAAGCAGGAGTGTGATTTAGAGAAAAATTACTCATTGCTATAGAACCATACAGTGCATGGATGGCATGTTCTATGAGGTTGAGAACTGGGGGGCGGGGAGAAGTAATCTGGAAAAAAAAAAGGAATGAGTCAAAGCATCACACAGTTCAGGCTTCAGTTAGTTCTTTACACTGTTCCATAACTGAAGAAATGTTATTACCTCAGACATAGTAAAATAAAATCAGCATTTGTGATCTGCCCAGATAGCAGCAGCCTTGACCATCATGGAATGACCCATAAAAGAATAATCAAAATGAATCTCCAGAAAGCTTTCTACAAAGCTCTTCAAACACTTTAAAAACACATTCAACCAAGTAGTCGTGACGTAAGACTGAAAAGCCTTGCATGGACAAGTAATTGGTTAAGAAATGGGAAACAGAGGATGAGAGTAAATTATCAACTCCTGCAATGGAAGGAGGTCACCTGTGAAATATTTCAGGGATCTGTGATGGATCTGCTGTGAAAAAGGTGAGCTGTAAGATGATAAATTGCAGGTAATATCTAGTTATTCAAAACAGTACAGACTAAGGATACATGGAGGGACATTCACAATGAATGAGCACATTCTGCTTTCACTGAGTAGACAGTGGTGACAAGTGGTGGCAGGTGACAACCAAAAACCTGATCTACATGGAGGGAAAAGGTCTGCAGTCCTAAAAAGCTGATGGCATCTGAGCTCCCCATTATATGACTCGGGAATGAGATTTTGAGTTCTGAGAGTCCCATAGAAACAGGAGCTTGTTTCTAGATAGTTCCCCCCCCCCCCCCCCCCCAAAAAAAAAATAAAAAAAAATCAAGTGTTAGAAATATGGAAAGGAATATCATGGAGTAATCGTATAAATCCATGTTACCACTATAAATGTATCACATACATTTTTATTTTCACTTTATCCCTGGAAAGGTAAGATAACTGGAAAAGGTTCCTTGAAAGAACAAAAAAGATGACGAAAGTATGAAACAGCTTTCTCTTCAAGAAAGAATCTATGCAATCTTAGATTTTCCAGTCTGAAAAGACAACTATGGAGCAACATGACAAATTTAAAAAGTTGCAAGTAGGTTCTACACGGTGATGATATCAAATAACTGTACGCTGTCTCTTCAAGTGCAAGAATTAAGTGCCATTGAATTGAGTTAATCAGAGGCAGCTTCAACCGGACAAGAAGTATTTTTACATGTCATTGGTTGTTGACCTGAAAAACCACCAGTTCATCGCCAAATGCGACTGTGAATTCCACCTGACTTCACAAAGAAACTAGAAATAGTCATATCTAGCACTTCATAACAGATAACATTCAGAGCATTGGCATCCACAGATGTAAGAGCATAAACCACATCTAACTCTGAAATTGCCTGCACCGAACGAGTCAGAAACTCGTCAGAGGTCAAGCAACAGTAGCATACATGCTTTTCCTGTCCTTACTCCTTCAAAGACAATTGTTTATGCTTATTGTAAAAAAAACAGGTCACTGTTCAAGGGATGTATTTGGTCTGACCCAATATGTCCATTTCTGTGTTCTAATTCTGTCTTCAGAAAAGTGTTCAAATAGCAGAAAAGAACATGAAGCAACAACATCTAACAATTGTGGAGAAAAACATAGTTAACAGAAGCTAATTAAATTACCACCACCCATCCTGTGTAATGAATGAGTCATGGGTCCTATGGGGAAAAGGAAGAGGGAAAACAAAGCAATGTAAGTAATTAAAGACTACACCAAAACACACATGAAACACAGAAGGCAAATTAGGCAGGATTAACTTGCTTGTAACATTTCCCAATCTATGACAGCTTGGCTTTGCCACCACAGTTCTAACATCTGTGTAAAGGTCCCGTGCCTCTAAACTGGCATAGATAAATTTCCACTGGCCTGGAACAGTTTGACATATGGGTCTTCTTATGGAGGATGTTATTCACATGTCAGAATCAATGGAATGGAATATGCCAAGAACCTCACCTGCTTCACTGGAAAGAGACTACTGGCTAAACTATCAAAGATGGTGCTTTATGCTAAAAGGGCTGACCTTGTATGAAGTAGATTAAGCAGCATTCAAACTGCATTCTAGCAGCTAAGCTGGGCATCCATACATTGTTCCATCCATTTCAGGCAGATCCAAAGTTCATATGACCCTACCTAGAGGTATTATTGAACAAGAAGGAATCAAGTGTCATATAAACATATATATATTGTATGTATATATATGTAACATATTATATTGAATATATTGTATAAGATTTATGTTATATATATTAAAATACATGTATTATATATATATATATATATTTGTTTTGTTTTTCAATCCTGTTGTCTTTTAAGACAAAACCTTCAGGAGAGTTTAGTTAAATAGGGCTGAGTAACTACATGCAGGTTACAACATCACTACAGTCCATTGCTTTTAGGGATAGCATTTATGGATTTTGTTTTAACAAGAGCAACAAAAAGCTAATTTAAATAGAAGTTTCTAATGTTTGATGGTGGCTGCTAAGAGAAAATGAACAAAGTAGAGGTGAATTATACATGATCATACATGTACAGGAATATGAAATACTGTTTATTGGTTATACTTTCAAAACCTGAGGTTTAACGTCTTCTCTACAGATGTTTGCTGTTTGGTGCCAATATTACTCTTAAAAAATTTAATCCTTCAAATTCTATTAACTTCTTAACTCCACAACTATTTTGTAGAGAAATGTCCCATAATTTAGTTACATACTATGAAAAAGCAAGATTTCTTAAAAGGAAAAATACATATAAACTGAAATGTTATGTCTCCTTGGCTTTAAAGAATATCATCCAGGAGCATTTGATTTATCACTTCTGAGCTAATTATTATTTTTCCTCTCTCATGTCAGCCTTCTAAGACAAGAGTCCCAAATTTTGCAGTAGTTGTACATAAAGGAACAGCACTTATTTATCTAACTGCATCATTATTACATTTTTTGCCTCCATCTCTGTTTTCTGCTAAAAAACAGGTCTAGGAAGCTTTGCCCAATGATAGCAGACTGTTTTTCTGAACAGTCACAGCTTTGCAGGTTCTCAGTTTGCATGTCAAACTAACATCCTTGAAATATTTTGTCGAGTTACAAAGACACACCCCCTCCAGTATGGTTCTGACCTGCACTTGGAGACATTTTATTTGGCAAGCATTCATGCTGCAGTGGTCATTTATTTAAATTTTACTAAAGCCCAAAGCATTTACTTTTTGAGTGGGTGCATAATTCTCCTTTAGAACACAGATAATCTATTTTTAATAGCAACATATCCAATCTATGGGCTTCACTAACCTTCTGCACTGAAGTGGTATCTAGAAAATCTATTTGTGAGCTGTTTAAATAACGAAACTGATCTCTAAATAAACGCATGGTCTGACATATTCCGTATAACACTCAATTTGATGTCATCAATAAGAGCCCAACTCCTGCACTGAAATACAGCTTTCAAATACTATATTGGTATCATAACTTATATCACAGTCTTTCAAATTTCTATATGCTCACTCATTTAAACTCATGAAAGATGAAATAGCATTTTAGTATTAATTTTTATGTCCATAGTCTGTCAGTCAGCAGAAACAAAATTATCAAACAAGACTTAAAACACACAGTTCATAACACTTACTGAAGTACTTACATTATCCAGGGAATAATTAACTAAATACATTTGCTGGTGATAGTTCAGCCACTTCAAGACAAGGTAGTGAACTTCTATACCTACATACAGAAATTGCAGCTGTTTCTCACTAATGTAAGTTCTCATTAGACAGAGGTAGGGAACAGATAGGACTATTTAAAGATGTAGTCATACAGAACACCAAAAGAATCGAATTTTTATTTAATTTTACTTCAGAAACACTGGTCTAAGTTTAAGGAGAACAAGTAATGCTTGTTTTTTCTATATTCTTTATAAATTTCTGAGAAGGCTTGGAGGGCTTAGGAAAAAGAAATTGCTAATATTTAATAGCTATATGTGCAGTAGAAAACCAAATGCAGAGAAGGACCACGCAATATCCCAATATCCAACCCATGCTACTGGAAGGGATAGCACAATCATCAGCATTCCTCGTGCACAAAATTCGTGCTTTATAATCACTCTCAAACTTCATGGGATTTTTCTCAGTAATTTTACATGAAACCACAGTGGCAGTCTCTTCTGAGGTTTAACAAAGACTGATTTGCCACTGTAGTGTGTCACACAGCCAACAGTCAACATCCTCATGTTAAAGAAGCATGCAATCTTCGTGGAAAAACGCTGCAGGATGCATTTTTTGTGACCAGTCATGCAGCACAGACAGTGAGCAGCAAGACAACTGAAGCAGACAGAGATTTAACAATACGCAGTATGAAACAGTCAAATTAGCAATGCACAAGCATTAGGCAAAATAATGACTGGAGCTCAAGCAGAAAAATGAATCATGTTCAGCCGAGTAATTTGCTTACAAGTATCATCACTGCTTCTGGTACTAATTTTCCAAACAAAGTACAATTATGCTGTAGCTGCAAGATGGAAATGATCACCAGAATATTCAGCGCATTAACCTGTAGACCATTAATTTTACCCAAACATTGCTATAAAGCAGACCCCAGGGCTTCAGTTGGACTAATATACTTAAGTCATTAGGAGACAAGATCAAATACCACAAAATGAAAATGTGCAGGGTGTCGTCAATGCCTGAGCTCCGTGTTCAGAGAGCCAAGTAGGTAAATATGCTACCCAGTAACAAAATCACTTCCCAACATACTGGGAATGGAAGAAGTAACAAGTACCTGACAGTCTGACCTCAGAAAAAACATCCTGATCTCAAATCTACCAGTCAAGTCAACTCCAGCCACATGAACCAGAGTCCAGGCAAGCATCCAAGAATAGTGAGATCATTGTCCACTATTCTCAATGTTCTTCTCCCAGCATGTCAGAAAAGAATACCATAAAAAAATACACACACACATACAACAATAGCTTAGAAGAAGTGTCTTCCCCAAACCCTACAGATGACAAGATAAAATGCCAAAACACAAAAGTTATTTAAAACATATATATATATATGTATTTAAATTACTTTTGTGTAATTTTGTGTGTATGTATGCAAACTACAACACTTATTAGCATTCATGGATATGAGGCATACCAGCATTCATTCCTTGAGGAATTCAGTTACCAATTTCTGAGAGCCATAGCCCTTCACAAAAGTTTTTACTCACTATTAATATAATAAAATGTAACAACATTGCACATCTGAAAGTCTGTGAACAAGGACAAACTTCAGAGGCATTCCGCACAACTTAAGAACAAGGTTAAAAAACACTGTAAATTCAAGATTAAGCATTGTGTTGACACTTCCCACTTTTCTGTTGGGAACACAGGACTAAGTTAGTGAGTCACTAATTTCCACCTACTGCAATAGCAGATACCCACATAAAGATTTGAGATGGACAACTGAACATTCACTTCATGTTCTTCCATCCCTTGGCAAACACTGAGCTACAAATCGTCTCCTAGTTCCCCATCACAGATTAAAGATTGCCAGGATTAAAATTCCAAAAACAGAAAAACAGCATTTGTCCAGAAAATAAAAAGAAGTAATTGCCAATGTTTTGAGCTTGCCAATACCAGAACAACTCTTTGATGAGCAACTGCTTTTTCAAAACAGTCAAGAAACATGGTAGGAAAAAAAATAAATACAATAAATACAATAATCAGATAGAGAGCCACAGAGAACTTCTAGCAGTCAGTAGCTTGCAGAAGGTATAGCCTTACAGTTCAGAGCCTGGACAATAAACTGACTTCAAAGAAGAAAAAGGTAAGCACTTGGAAAAAAAAAAAAAAAAAAAAAAGTAAGCACTAGAGTCACAAAAGTTAAAAAGAAACCATCATAGAAGAGGCAAAGGAGGGGAAGGAGGGGTTGCATGCATACATTCTTTGGGGCCAGAGGTGAAGTAACGCACAGTGATTTTGGTCCACAGACAAAACACTTTAGCTTGAGTACCATAACAGACCTGCCATTTAGACACAGTCCAACAAGTAGAAGGCTGAAATATATTATGTCAAACCAGAAGACTGAGTGAAGTAGAAAAGCTTTGACATGCAAAAGTAAATAGATACATCAATCTATTATACCAAGCAAAGCAAACAGAAGGCAAAGCACAAAGCCCTTATCAGCACTAACAAAAAAAGGTGATCCTGCCTCCACTGATCAAACTCACTGATTCAGATATTCACATGAAAGAGACAGGTGCTAAATACTAGTCCAAACTAGATGCAGAAATCAATTCTGCTGAGATGACACGGTCCACAGATGAAAGAATTAGGCAGGAAATTAGCACACCTATATGGTTAGCCAAGCATACTATTGCTGTGCAAATTATCTGAATTTTAGCTGGGAAAGGCAAACAAGTGACAAAAGAAATGTTTCAAATGAAAGGCAGTTAGTTACCTTTACAGAATTAGAGAACACGAATTTATGGAAGAATATAAAAGAATAAAAATAAACAAAGCCTATTGTTTTGTAACACCACTCAAAACAAGAAACAATGCAAACTACTCTGCTGACAAAAGAGATTTACAGGGGCTCACGCTTGAAACAGAATGAATACAATAGCTGAATGGGACTACCACTTGTCAAATAAATTTCTATACCAACACACATAAAGGCAAGTTCTTAACTAGAAAGGTTATTTAGAAAAAAACAAGTTCAAGTTCATTTCTAGTGTATTTAAGTCTGAAGACACACCAGTGATTCAGAGCCAGCCTGCCTGAACAAGAGGTAACAATAAACTAGTATCAACAAGATTCACAAGGATTTCTTTCCTGCCTTCATATGTAGGTATTTCCCAACTCCCCTGTGACAGCCAATCTTGGGTTTTACTATTTCCTTCAGAAGGTTATATCAACCATGGCTTGCCCTCAAGGTAGGACAGCCACTCCAAGATAAAGATTAAACAAAGTCAGGCTTACAACCAATAATAATTTGTGGTTTCATGTTCTGCCACTGCCCTTGAAACTCTGTCAGTGTTAGCTTCAAAAAGTATTTCCCATTGCTACCTTGAACGTGCAGGTCAGCAAGAGAAACTGGCAATATGGAACAGATCACTGGAAAACTAAATGGGTACATTTAAATGAAACAAAAATAAATAGTTTTCAGGTCAAAAAAGTGGCATTTGTCAAAACAGACATGCATACTATTTTGGGGGCACCACAGTCAATGGTTTCGTGTCCAGTTGTTGAATAGGAGTGATCTAAAAAGATAATCTAGAGAGTTATTTTATTAAATCTGCATATGCAAGAAGTCACTACACCACCACATTATCACCTCTTTGCTCAACCATTCTGAATATTCCAGACAGAGTTAAGAAAAGCCTTAATTTTTGATTAAGAATAATGCATCTTAAACACATCAAATTACAAAATCATTCATAAATCCAGACATATGGGATAATTTTGGTTTTCATGTTTAGAAAAGTATGGCCTATTACTGCCTCAGAAAAAGTACTATGGCAAAGGTTAATCTAATTTTATGTAACGTAGCATGTGCTTCACTGTTCTTAAAATTTTGAAATGCTACTCTTGATATAGAGAAATTACACCACCTTGGAACATTAACTTTTCTTTATTTTATTAATTTTACGAATTTATCTTAAGCACTATCCGGAAACTAATGAAAGAACTATTTCTAAAAGGAAACTACATTTCTCAACATACAAGAAGCTGTGTGTGAGAAAACTCCAGCAAAATAAGTTTGTATTGAATTATTATTTATATCTACATCCTGTTTAGCCATTTAGGAAAAAAAAGTTTAGTTCATGTTCTGTAGACCCCTTTGTGTAAAGCTTTAAAAAGGATTCTGCCGAAAGAGGGAGGGCCCCAGTACTTATATCCTCCAATTCACACTGTACAGCAAATCAGAACCTTCAACCTGGATTTCCACGGCAAAAATAAAGCCATCCTTATCATTTCCTCATGAAGTGGTTGGTTTCAAGCTTTAAACAAAGATATATAAAAGGGATGTTGAACTATAGAAAAAAAAAAAAAAGTCATGTTATTGTTTAGAGTTCTACATAACTTCATTAAAATATTCTGACTAAGCCAAAAACAAGCTTAGCCAGAGAAGACTATGTTCATCAAGTACCAGCTCTGCAAAAGTGCTTTTTAGGGCTTTCTGCATGTTCCTAAGACTCAACCCCTGAAAGAGATAGGACTGGGCAACAGAGACAACTGTGCCCTTTTCTGGCTTAATCATAGCAGCAGTGCATTGCCATATACTTGAACTTTAGTTACACTTTGGACACCTACACACACTGGCAAAAGGGGTCAGGCTGCTTCAAGGAATTATGACTTAGATTCATGTGCTCATAATCTTCAAACCAGTGTTGCAACGAAAGTACACCTTCTCGCACTGCCTTACAAGGATGTCCCATACATGTGCGTGGTGTTCATAAACTAGGTATTAGGTATTTTAGAGCTTGAAGCAAGCTAATAACTCAAGTTATTCTTGAATGAGATTGCATGCTTTCCCTTTATCTGCCTCCTACTGCCTGCAAGAGCAGTTACGTTGCTGTCAAAAATGAAACAGCCACAGTTCATGTAAGGCATGACAGGAGATGAGAAGAACCAGTGGAGACCTCTCATCTGCACAAAGTGAGCACAAAAGGCAATGACCAGCAATTAAATAAATTAGTCAGCAAAGAAACTAACCAGTGCAGATTTACTCCTACTTTCTGAAACCTGAGGATAAACTAAAGCTAGCCAATTTTGTTTTGTATCACATTCTGAGAACCCTGCCTAAGAAGCCAGGTCCTAAAAGTCCTAAAGCACTTTAAAGCACTTTTATTGCACAGAAGGCAGATACTACAGACACAGGTACTCATCAAATATAGAGAACTGTATTTACCTACTAGCATGGTATCTTTATAGTCTCATATATTACTGATTAATTAGTCTCATATGTTACTGATTAATTCATTAATCAGTACCGTTATTTTAATTTCATTAATATGTACCATTGTCTGACCAAGTTCAGACATTAGAATAATCCTGTATTTCACCACAATAAATATGACTTGAAGTACAACTTACATAATACATGTATATAAGAAAAGACCAGAACAAGCCTTACCTGGCAGGGCAAAAGGAATTAAAGAAAAAAAATATATCAACTCATAAAAATGAAAAAAACTACTAACTGAAGAGCACATAATCAAAACAGTTAACTCCTCAGCACCCACAATGTTTTTTTTCTTAAATTACTTCATTGCCATAATCACTGTAAAATGTATTTCATTTTATTTAACTACCATTCTGAAATTTGCATTCTGCTTTCAGGCTTTATGTAAAAGCTTTTCTATGACATTGAGTTCTAAAAATGTAACCTTTTTTTCCCACATTTACTGATGTACTTCTTCTACCTAAAACTTCATATAGCGATCTGCTCAGATTGCGTAATCCTCTCACTTGGCACCACACAAAAGAAGCTGACTCTTGTATACTCTGTATTAATTTTAAATAAAGATGCCATTCAAAATTAAATATAAAAGACAGTTGAATTCATAACAATACAATCAATCTCTATTTTAATTCTACTGTACAGGAAGTCACAATCCCCTACCCCCAAAAAAGTTATTTACAAAATCTGTTCAAAAAAGATGCCAACAAATTTATTATTTGGAAATTAGCGTTCATTGATGTGGTTTTCAGTTTTCTGAGTTTGGTTTTACCCTGTTCTGAACATTCTACAATTCCATGATGCAGGCAAAAAAAAAAAAGAATTGTTTTCTTCCCCTTCATGAACATACTGCTGCTGCTTCTCTTTGCTCTGAGCTTCATTCCACTTCTGCTTGTTTATTTGGGACTTTTGCTTTTTTTTTTTTTTTTTTAAACAAGGGAATTAACATTAACTTCTCTGCAAAATACAGCAATCAGACATTAATTCCACCACATAAAATATTTTGGAACTGCTGTTCAGAGGCTGTACATAGGCATTTCCACTTCAGGAGATTCTAAATCCAGCTGCACAATCTCTTGTCTCCTAAACACAGCTATCCAGCTCAAATCCAGCTGGTTCAGTCAGACTTTCCATTATAATGGAAAGCACTGAAAATCGTATTCTCTGATGAGTATTAATATCTGATTCTCTTCAGCTCACAGGGGCAATTAAAAAATCAGTGAGACATTAAGAAACTGCCCTCCAAAAAAAAATTAAACTTCAAATAGATTCTTGAACTACTAATTTAAACACAGAGGGTAACTTGTAGTTTAACAGTCTTACTTAAAGGGAAACCTAGAAAACTGCTAATAATTTTGTAAATTACCATCATGCCAACATTCAGTTATGGAAGACAACAAGAACTGTCTTATCAAGTAACACGTGGAGCTTGACCTCTAAATATTAATGCTAGATCTTCCCGTAGAAAACCTCTTACATTTGCATATACCCACGATGTATGGCTGAAATTTTTACTAGCACAGTCAGAACCTCTGTGTGACATCAACTTCTTATTTTTCAATAAGATCACTTAAAATATGAACTTGTAAGTAATCCCAGAGCTATCTGTTCAACAGGTGTTAAAACATCCATTTCATTACCTAGTCTATCTAACAGAGTTTTTGACTGCCACCCCTCAACTTTACTAGAGTTTATTAGAACACAGATTTACCAGAAGCTGAAGCTAAGCATAATTCAGAGTTCTGTGGATGATCTAACTCAGCTTGTCCTTTGAAGTATGCAGCTTCTCGTTCTTTAAGAAAAATCTGTGTCTTGGAAATAAAGTTTTCTCAGTATTTTTTGGTGTTCACACAGCAGTGTCTGTTTCTGACTGCACGTTCCATGGTTACTGAAGGCATTTGTGAAAATTTAAAATAGACATTATTCATCACTTATTACAAGAACCTAGACTGACAGAGCACAGAATTCTATTACAAATGATGTACCTAGATTAATATAAACAAAATATATATATATATATTTTTTTTTTTTAACTGGAACATAGATTTCTGAAAGCTATGAGAAACTACTTCAGCAAGTGCATTTCGGATAAACTCCAAGGCAAACAAATGAGACAGAAGAGAAACTTCTTAGCTTGCAGATTAGTCTAAACAGAAGCTTGCAAATAACAGCAAGTAGAAAAGCAGCCACCCTAATTGGTTTGAAATCTGTACTTTGTTTACTCTTTTGAATACAGCAAGATGAATAACTGTTTAATTTATTTTATACGAAGCAACAAACACTCGAACAAACACCAATTATTTAATATTACAGTCTAACCACCATGACTGTATTAATGCTTCTGCACAGAAAGTGAATTAACTCCTCTAAAGGAAGCATACTTTCACTGAAAGCCCTGCAGTTCTTGCCTCTTCCTAAAAGCTCAACTAAATAAAAAAATAGTTCTAGTATACTACCATTCCAGCCAGCTAGGTTGTCCTCAGTCAACTGACAAGAATCCTAGAGCTGCTGTCCTTCGGTGGCATGCATACAAAACATGAATCAAGTTACAATTTGCTTAAATTTGCCTTTTTTTTTAATATATATTCAGAAACAGCATCACATTCCATAAAACTCACATTAAAATTTGGAAATCTGTATATTGGGGTTGTACCATAGCACAAAAGAAGACGGCTAACAGCTGCACTGGAGTTAGCCATTCTAGAAGTAATACAAGAAGTTAAAGTCTGAGATCTCTCTCAGTCTGGATTTCTTGGCAATTCAGGCTCGTTGTTAACCAAAGACCGTATGATGGAAACCTTTACAATGCTCTTTTGTTCAAAGCGCACTAATCTTCAGGGGAGAGAATCCTGCCATCAAAAAATTGCATCTTCCAAGAAAGAGTTCCTGAGTCATAACTGGTAAGAGAAAAGAAATAAACATCGCATCTGTTTCATAGGCACATAATGGTATACCTATGTTGTTTCTACTGTTCAAATAGATAGAGCTTAACCAAGCTTTTGCTTGGTTAGCTCATCTTTCTAAGAGTCTCTTCCAGGTGTCCTTGACAGGAGAATGTATACCCAGTAAATGATCCTCAGCAAGTAATTTATTATGTTCAGCATGAAATTAATAAACTGCCTCTGATCCCTGTTTTAGTGACACAAATAAAGCAAAAGAAGAAATAAGAACTACATGGCTGCATCTTTCAACTGTAAGCTGCCATGAGACACAACTCCTAACTCTATTTGTAACTTTGGGATTCTGTACCGCATGACCAACCTGTTAACTTTTCAGAAAGCTGAAAAAGTATGTGATTACTTTCAAACAACAAAGGAACAGACTTTTGTCCTTGTTTGCTGTGTGTACAACAAAGAAGAGCTTAAAGTGCAGCAAGAGAGATTAACAGGAGATTTAGGCTACATCTTAGAAAAACAGCATGTAGAAGAGTAAGGCTAGTTGAGCTAGGGAAGAGATTAAAAGAAAAGATTATGGAATCTGCTAAGGCTTTTTCTGAGAACCAGTCTGGTCAGAGCTGGTTTGGCCATAGCTCATCCTGCTTCTGAGCCAGGGATGCATTAGATGACTCTCACTCCTTTCAGCCCTATTTGCTAGGATTCTGTCATGTGAACATGAAAACCACAGTCAGATTAGTTCAAAACAATGATTTAACCATCAAAAAGTAACTGAAGTCCGTTAAAGAGCTGTGGATTACAGTGTTCAGTACCTACACAGCAACACAAAGGCCTGTAGTAGTTCAACATACTGAGTATACAAAACTAATAAACATACATACAACTTTCATACATAAATACAAGTTTTGGCACAGCATTTGCTATGCACTCTCCCTTTTCAGTTCTGCACTGAATTCTTTTTCCTTATTAAGAGCAGAAGACCCTCTCAGCAGTAATTGTTACAGTAAGGAGGCAATACACAAACTGTAATATAAACAAACTGTTTTTTATCAAAAATATTCTAGCACAGAAGAGAATGAGAGATTAAAAATACAGAATCCCATGGTTGCAACTGTGTGGTAAGAGAGGACAAGCTCACTTGGCATACCTACCTTTACCTAAAGAACCCTTGAAAAGAAAGCCTGAAGGTCAGAAAAATGACAGAGTAGTCACAACATGAAAACAAACAGCATTCTCTGCAGTGTTATTCAAGAAATAGAGCAAATTGCTAACATCTCTTTTTGGGTAACAGTTTCCTGCGCTGGAGTACAGAATTTGAAAAGACAATTTCAACAGTAAAGACAGCAGAAGGCTAATTAAATGTAATAATTCAAATGCACACGTGTCAATGAGTTGAGAGCATGTAGCAGGTCACAACGCAAGGCATCATGATTCAGAACTACTAGATTACTTGTCTAGAACTTGCTAGGGAACGTTGGCTGTGTGAGTCTGTGTGTGTGTTTTACACCTCAGTTTACCCTGCTTAAAAAAAAAAAAAAAAATAGCTTACATCTCATACAAAGTTTGAAAACTAAGCCACTAGCTGCAAGATTCAGGAACCTAAGCAGACAGAATAATACAAGTATTATGACAAATAGATTCAGAGACATTTCCAAACAGATTCAGGTTTCATACTTACTAGGGGCTTTACTCCTTTTCTCTACCTGAAGCTGATTTACCATTCACTATATTATTATTAGTGGGTAGAAGCTTAAATAAAATTAATTCAAATTACATTACAGCTTCAGTAGAGCACACACCTAAAACCTCTGTTTCTTTTATTGTGTTTTTCTTGCTCATTATCCGATAGTCTCAGAGCTTCACATTTCCATTAGCTCAGCATAGCTCAGTCCAGAGCAACCTTTTTCTTTTGGGGACACATTTTTACCATCTTTTTCTTAATGTGTTTAGTTTAGAACTCCCTTTCATGACCTTCACGATATTCTAGCCTGTAACAGCCACTGCCAGAAATTTAGGCTTCTCATCCTACTGTAGGCTCTGCTTTTTGATCTGGTGTGTAGAGATGTGGATTTTCCCATTTGGTTCATTTCAGAGTTACCTTCCTGTTCAAACTTCAGAGATGTTAGAGTAAAAAAGCACTTTAAGAACCTTTGAAACCAAGACTTACCTCCATCTAGCATCTTACTAAAAGCACTGATCCAACCTGCACCTAGGACCCTCTTTCTTACGTGTATGTGTTATCTTTCATAGCCAATAAATTTAAGAAGAGAAAATAACCAAGAAAAAAAAAAACAAAAAACAAAAAACAATTGTGATACAGCAGCAAAGCAAAACATCTAAAACACAAACTTTGATATCAATTATCAGAAGGTTTTGCCAGCTTTTACCGGATATATTCTCATTCCACTCTCCTTTCATTGTTCCATGACCATCTGTCTCTGTTGATTCACCTTCACAGCAAATCCCACCTTGTTTTCCCACATATAGACAAGAAGTGAACATGGCCAACATGGAGCATGGCCATGTTCCCATGAACACGGGAACTTTCATGATTTGCACAACACTGCTGTGTTTGACACATTCCCCCTCTGCACATAAGTCTGATTGTCATAGCAGAGACTAGGAATCGAACTATCACCTTCTGTCAGGCCTGTAGGTACAACCATAAACCACGGAGGTTATTATTTAAGATTATATAACCCAGACAAATGCACTGGCATATCTTCCAGATAACCCGAGATTACACAACAAAATGAAGTAAGCAGATCATCAAGAGAACTCTAACACAACACACGTCTGGCTAAAAAACAAAACCTCCCACATTTGGAAAATGCATGCAGTTATAAAGACTGACTTTTGTCCATAATTGAACAAGTTCTAGGCTTCTTAAGCAGTAGTATTTGGGGTAGGAATGGAGGAATGGATTAAAAAAAAAAAAAAAAAAAGAAAAAATATGCAAAAATTCTGCCAGCAACCCATCCTGGATTCTGGGAAAGATCCATGCTCTGAACAACTCAGTTCCATAAAGACAAACTACCCTAAACTACCAACAGTGGTGATATGGTACCAACCTTCTACACTTTTATGCTACAAGACTAACATACTTTACAAAAACTCACAGTAGGACAAAATGAGAAAGAATTCAAGAATACAATAACCAGGTTACCAGGGTACAGCAAATCATCATTCATAAACTGAAGCGTATGTTTGCTGACATAAAAAGTCACTACAGCATGAACCATACTTTAAAAAGTAGTTACTAAGGGAATTTGAGAGAAAGAGATTCTAGCATACGGCTTACCCCAAAACATTTTATCTGTGCACATGCACTTTTCCACTACCACACCCACCCCAACAAACAACTACAGAAGTTAAAATACTCTGTGCTAAAACTGGAGGAAATGAACAAAGCAACAGTAAGAAACAAGTACAAGGTACAAGGGAAGTGAATTGAGGACAGTAAAAAGTATTATTTTTGTCATGACATAAGTGACTAAGATGGCCAGGATGAAGCAGAATGACATCAGAGAGGTGAGGAAGCCATATCTGACAGTTAAGGGATCACTGAACACAATGGGAGCACAGAATACTGGTAAAATAATGAATAAGTCATATATTATAATAAATAATGAATCTTGGAATCACAGAACTGTAGGGGTTGAAAGGGACCTCAAGAGATCATCAGGCCCAACCCCTCTGCCAAAGCAGGCTTCCTAGTGCAGGCTGCCCAGGTAGGTGTCCAGACGGGCCTTGAATATCTCCAGAGAAGGAGACTCCACAACCTCCCTGGGCAGCCTGTCCCAATGCTCCGTCACCCTCACTGTGAAGTTCTTTCGCATGTTGGTGCCGAACTTCCCGTGATCCATTTTTTGACCATTGCCCCTTGTCCTGTCCCCACAAACCACTGAAAAGAGGTTGGCCAAATCCCTCTGTCTCCCACACTTAAGATATTTGTAAACATTGTTAAGATCCCCTCTCAGTCTTCTCTTCTCAAGACTGAATAGACCCAGGCTTCTCAGCCTTTCCTCATAGGGAAGATGCTTCAAGCCCCGTATTATCTTTGTGGTCCTCTGCTGAATTCCTTCCAGATCTTTTTTATAGGTCATGGCCAACAAAATGTAGATCTTTTTCCAGGATGTCTTTTTTGTATCGTGAAAAAAAATGAAAGAGTGACACAAAAAAAAAAAAACAGTGACAAAGAGTAGCAGTTTACATTAAGGCAATTCCAAAAATGACTGAACTGAAGAAAAATTTAACATGCAGAACCATGCTAATTGGTTGATGTTGAAGAGTTTTGAAGAGGTGCCAGGGGTCTTACGGAAATTTTCCAAATGAGGCAACAGACATGCTGCCACACAGTAGCTAGAGCCAGAGTATACTGAATCACAGAACAACTTGCAATGGAAGGGACCCACAAGGATCCACACAGAACCACCCAAAAATCAAACCATCTGTGTCCAAAACAGCATCTTGAACTCCAACAGCTTGGTGCTGTGGCCCTGGGGAGCCTGTCCCAGTGTCCGACCACCCTCTGGGTGCAGACCCTTTCCCTAACCCCCAGCCTGACCCTCCCCTGTCCCAGCTCCATGCCGTTCCCTCGGGTCCTGTCGCTGTCCCCAGAGAGCAGAGCTCAGCGCCTGCCCCTCCGCTCCCCTCGTGAGGGAGCTGCAGGCCGCCATGAGGCCTCCCCTCAGCCTGCTCTGCTCTGGGCTGAACAAACCAAGGGACCTTGGCTGCTCCTCAGGCATCTTGCCCCCTAGACCTTTCACGATCTTTGTCGCCCTCTTTTGGAGGCTGTCCATATAGTTGTATGTCCTGGCATTGTGGTGTCCAAACCTGCACCCAGTGGTGAAGGTAAGGCCACACCAGCGCAGAGCAGAGCAGGACAATCACTTCCCTTGACCAACTAGCAATGCCATGCTTGATGCACCCCAGGGCATGGTTGGCCCTCCTGGCTGCTAGGGCGCACTGCTGGCTCATGTTCAGCTTGCTATCAACCAAAACCCTCAGATCCATTTCCAGAGGGTTCCTCCATTCTGTACAAATACCCAGGGTTGCCCTGCTCCAGGTGCAGAATCCATCACTTGCTCTTGTTAAACTTCTTATTACTGGGAATTGTCCAGCTCCCTAATTCATCAAGATCTCTCTGCAAGGCCTCTCTACCCCTAAGGGATTTAACAGCTCCTCCCAATGTAGTGTCATCTGCAAACTTTCTCAAAACACCTTCTAGTCCTACATCCAAGTCATTTATGAAAACACTGAGGAGAACTGGCCCTTCAATGGAGACCTATGGAACCCCACTAGTGACTGGCTGCCAGCTTGATGTAATTCCATTTACTACAACCCTTTGAGCACAACCTGTCAGCCAGTTGTTCAACCATCACATTATGCATTTGTCAAGCTGTGTGATGGACATTTCGTCCAGAAGGATACTGTGAGAAACTGTATTGAAAGCTTGGGGAATCCAAAAAGATCAGATCAGCTGGCTTCCCTTAGTAAATTAGGTGGGTAACCTTGTCATAAAAGGAAATTAAATTTGTTAAGCAGGACCTTCCCCTCGCGAACCTGTGTTGGCCATGACCAATGACCACACTGTCCTTCAGTTGTCTCCCTGTGCTAGCTGAAACAGCTGCAAATGAAATCACCTCTCTTTTGCCATGTCTAGTCATCTCAAAAAGGACATGCAGATATATTTCACACAGCTTAGATTTAGGAAGATCCAAGCACTGAACTACAAGCTTGCCTTCAACAACAAGCCACAATACTGAAAGCAGACAGGAGTACTGCTCCTCAGAGAGACAAGGTAAGAAAAAAAAGGGAAGGTCATGTTTTGGCCTGAAATACAACATTTAGTAAAATAATTACATGATAAGTTGTGATGATTTTAATTAGTTTTTGTGTGCTCTGAAAGAGGACGTTAAAAGGAATGAATGAAACAAAGTGGGCCAGCAGCTTTAACTGATGGTATTAAATCTAGCTGAGAAACGAGAGTTGCAACTGTGGGAAACCTTGGAATAAATACTGCTGCAAAGAGATGTACAAGAGATTTGCCAACACTCACACAGGCAGCTGCAACAATACAAGAAACAGAATTTTAAAATCTTAGTTACAACACACTATAAGTAACCTACAGGTTACTTATCCTTCCAGGATGCAAGGCATCTGAGACATTTCTCACATCTTGATCCCTAAAAGATTACGTCCCAGAATGGCTTTTAAGATACTAAGGCATGTAGTCACTTGAAAGCTACCTTTAGAAACATGTCAATTTATACACATTAATATCAATTCACCATTAAGTTACAGTATCTTTTAAACGCTACAGTTATTTCTCCTCTTTAATAAGATGATACCTAGCCATATAAGACCATTACAACATAGTTCAGTTTCATGCTATAGAAATCCTCGCTAATAAGAATGAAGTGGCATTCTTTAAAGGCCTACATATTACAGAATATAAACAGATTCAAGATTTGTGTGAAATATAATTAAAGTGATACAAATACAAACATAGCAATAAAATAAAAATAGTCTAAAAAGGGCCATTTGTTTAAAAGGATGTACAGGATGCTGTAGAACAACTTTTCCTAACATTTACAGTTTTATACAGATCAATAAAGAATCTCAGAGCATGATGAAAACTAGCCTATAATTATACAGAAGCTGTAGCAGCATGAAATTCAGCAAGCCACTTTAACATCAATACCTGAGCAAAAATTTTCAACTTTACAGTGCAGAGAAACATAAAAACAAAGACAGACACATACTCATGGAGAGAAATATAAAGGTCCTTCACCCTCATAAAGCTAACTCATAACAGATCAAGTTTTGTAGCATTTGATGTATTTCCTTGAATTTATTTGATCTGCTACCTGCTTGCATGACCTCTTCCCTTACAATATACCTATTCTTAAACAAATGAAGAATGTCTTTAGAAAACACTCAAACTATTTACAGTAGCAATCACAACAGTAACACTGTTATATCGGTAATACCCTCAGGCTACAGTGCAAGCCTGTTCATAGACTGATAGAATGTTGCTTTTGCCTAAGAAAAACAGACAAGCTTTTGACCTCACAATAATGAAACAAGTCTAAGACTTGATGAACAGACTGATCCCCCTTCTGCTGTAACATGTCGTCTCGTGAAAAAGATAATTATCCTGCAAAAAGAAATGTAATTTCTAATACAGTGTAGATGTCCAGCTGCTAGTAAAGGTAAATTGCAGACAAGCCAGAAACAATCAACATCACTTTCAGGAAAATAATACTGAGAGTAACAACAGCTGTATGCTATTACTAAGAATAGTATATATTGCTTATACCATTTCCATTTACAAATCACCTGTTTGATTCTTATTTATGCAACTGTACAAAGTAGAGGATGTGACTGTGCACACACAGAACAGTGCATGCAATTTTTAGCATATTCATAAGGCAATCTCTTGCCACAATTTCAAACAGCCCAAACAGACAGACTTCAGACACCCTGAAAATTAATTTACTTTGTTGCCAAAATCATGGCTATGCATAATCCCTATTTTTAGATTACAGAACACGAAAGAAAAGCTTCACTTTCACTGGAAAACCATTTCTTGTCTTTATATCCCCTTAACAATCCAAAGGACGCAGCTAACTTCTGGATTTGTACACTTGCCACATAGTAATTCAATATGCCCCACTACTGTCTTTCCAAGTCCACAGTCATGGGGAAGCTCGAATTTCAAGCATGTGATATTGCTAAAAGAGTTTGTCGGGATATTGAATACCTGTGCTTTGCTATGTATTTGCAATTTCTACTTTAAATCTATTAATCATTTCAAATAGTTATTTTTCATTTTTGTAATAAAGAACAGTATTCTACACTACACTGCATCATAAAGGGATGCTCAGCAGAAGTCATCAGGAAATTTCCATGCTCACACAATAACCCCCCTGAACCACTTGAGCCTAAAGGAATAGTTTATGTTCCATGTGGACCAGCTACTGAAGGCAAAACATGACATTTTGCCAGTATATTACACAACTGTTTTCTGGAAAGAGCGCAACGTTGCAGATCAGGAATCTTGATTTCCAAAAGGAATACAAAACAGTGTTTATGTACAGGATAACTAACCACATAGCTTTGATAAATACAAGCTGAATGGTGACCTGACTCAATAGAAAAGATATGAGACTCTTGTAATAACTCTTGTAATAAGGATCTACGCTTTTTTCTCTAGTGCTCCTTCAAGTTAATTGTCTGTGCTACAAGACTGTTTTTTTTTGTTTTTGTTTTTGTTTTTCCTAAAGCAAGGAGGCAGTTTCATCTAGATGATCTGCTTTTAATGGACCCTGAATTCATCAGTCTGAGTTCATCATCTCTCTAGTTTAGAACAGAACTCCATTCCAGTCTGCAAGTTTGTCAAACAGACATCTCATTCTGACAAAAATTAACGGGCTAATTTGGCAAACCATGCATTTCCCAATGAAATCAATTACTAGTTGTCAGAGGTTGTCAAAGGGCTGTAAATACAGACTGTGTCAGTTAATATCTCAGGGAAGCAATGCTGTCACACGAGCACTGGTTGGACCAAGCTGATAAGCTCTTTGCACAGGTAATATGAGCTCTGGCCACAAGGAGCAGCTACTCAGCAATTCAAATAAATTTAATTTAACAAATGAACTCTGCATAGGGAATAGGGTTAGAATTGTGTTGTTATCCTCACCCCTGGCCCAGCATGGGTTATTTCCCATTCAACCTGTCCAAGCTTTCCCCATCTGATAAAAAAAAAAGTCGTAATTCTTTCTTCATTTCAGAAAAGTAGAAGGAAAAATCTAATAGCTTTTATAAAAAAATAATCCTTGGTATATCTAACATTTACACATACAGAATAACACATGCATTGTATCATTCTCCCTTTATACTATTTATATTGGTAGCAATGGAAAAAAAATATATCAGAAGATAAACAAACGCGATTAAAGCAGCTTGACTAGACATTTGCAACAACAAACTGGACATACTCTCAAACACACCACCATCTCATCAAACACAAGTCACTGCCAATAAATACTCTGGTCATAGTAAATACCTTTTATTTAAGGCTGGAAGTTGAAATACCTTTCCTTTCCAGCGGTCTACCCATAGAATATCAATAGTGAACATGAATGGAATTGTCTGCATTTCCCAAAGGGTAGAACATAAAAGGATTTTTTCCTGCTCCCTTTTTGTGCCTTTGTTTTGCTGCTCATGTCAAGGACACAACATGGGAAAGGGAGGAGTAGACAGGATATGCTATATGAGCTGTTATTACTTTAACTTTGCATTTTCCAATGGGAAACCTCGTTAGGGAGGGGAAGAGTCTCAGAGGAAGCCTTCTATACTGTAATTCACAGGCTGGCTCATGAACCGTTCCAAACATGTTCCCGTGATTGCCTCCTACTCCAAGACTGCCTTTAGTTACCATCACAGTTGGCTTCTCTTAAGAGCTTCCCCTCCACCACTTTATGAATAAATGTTAACTCTGTTTTGTCTTAATGTCAGAAAAATTCTTTAGCATACCAGCTGTTTCTAGTCAAACCATTTTCAAGACATGAATTTATCATTATAAACAAAGACAAATGTAAGTTAATCCAAAGTAAACCAGAGAACAAAAAGCACAACATTTGCATCATTTACTACGCTTACCATACATAAACTATAGTAAGCACAGCTTTATAAATGCATCATTTATTTCCACATCCACTATGCAAATTCAAGTCAAGAGGCTACTAATACCAAAATATCCATGGCTCACCATTTTGAGGAAGATGCCAATATGGATGCAATGCTGCTCAAGTGCACTGGCTTTGCCATCCCCAGCATCTGAGATCCAGAAAGATCTACAGAGGCTTTGTTGTTATCCCTTTTGTTTTGGTTTGAAGTGAGTGTTTTCCAATTGCTTACCTGCTGATGCCATATTCCACAATCAGGGAAAAGACTTACTCTCAGATTTTCCAAGAACAGAAAATGCTATATTCTACACTCTTTATTCCTAACGCGTATCAGCCAAGAATCACACTTCCACGAGGCTTCCTTAGTTTTTTTCTGCATGGTTCTCATCCCTGCAGAGGCTTCTTTCCTTGTTCTTTCCTTGTTCTTTCCTTGTGTCATCCAGAACAACAAGCAATAGGAATGTTAGTAGTCTTTTTGTTTATTCCTGAGGTCACCTGGGTAAGAGGGGAGAAGAATATCCATATCCTATAACCCCTGCTTATAAAAGATTCCTATGATATACAAACAAACAGTTTAGGGGAAAAAAGCTACAAAGCCCAGTACAGAATATCAAAGAACCTTCTGGAGGTCACGTAAAGGCATACAATTATGTTTCCACACTTTCTGATGTAGAGACCTAGGTAGCTATAAAGGTAGCAAACATGCCATCATAATAACTATCTTGCAAGAAAGACAACAAATTTCAAAGTATTTTCCCTCCTAAGTTTATGTAGGTTGAGGTCTCCACAGTTATTTCAATACTATTTTCACCTGCTTAAGAAAAATACAACAGAAGCAGAAAAGACATTAACAATAACAGAACAAATTTCTGTCAAGCTTTGCTACAAGCTGTCATATGTATACAATCTCCACAATGACAGAGAGTCAGGAAGTAACTTATCTACCTGTTCCCACGCTGCCACTGACATATCTGTCTCAGACGCTACCAGAGTGGAAGAAGCAGAAACAAGAAGTCTGAAAAGGCTGGAACTTCTGCCAGAATGTACTAGCTGTGTAAGGCACACAGAAGATACGGAGTTTTACTTTGGTTGGTTTCTATTCCAGAAGTTTTCATTTAAGCTCATGATAATGTTTCAATTTCAGGATACGCATCTTTCAGCTTCAGTTCCTTACAAATACCTATGGATTTTTCGTATTAGCCACCTCTGCCTTTGTACTTCCCCCTTGGACTAGGTGCACACCTCTAAATCTCATCTGGTTTAATCTCCAAAAATGAGTGTCACATCGTTCCGAAGTCTTGCAAGGACCTATGTTCTTCCTAGCTTGAGAGAACAAAGCTTTATCCTCCTAATCATGTCAACTGAAGGCAACACAGTCTCTTTTGCTATAGATATCTATATAAACCCTTCCTCCTTCTTGTAATCTGTGCAGGCCTGAAAAACAGGAAGCCTATTTAATGCACTAGTACAGCTGAAGTAATGGGTACTCAAAGAGTGTTACCGATAAGCAGCTTGATAACAGACTAACAATTGAGATGTCTGCAGTCCAAAGGACTACAAGTCTTTGCAAGATACTTACGGCACTGTACAAGGACATGCAGAACAGGAAGTGCCCAAATACAGGACAAACTGAACACATGCTGCTGCTAAGGACTGGCACTTCACAGACTGCTTAGCTTTTGGGTAATAATCAATCAATTATTTTTTTTAATCTATTAAATCTGCAAAACAGCATGCAGTAGAAAGCACACAATACAAGTTATAATGAATTGATTAAATGGGAAATATGAATTGGAGTTTTGTGTTTTACTTCTTGACCATCTGTACAGAGCACTATACTTGCTAGCTGCCAGATTGCTCGCATACCTGAGCAACAAATCCAGTGACTGAGTTACATGACTGAGCAAGAACAAGGCAAAGAGTGGAGAGAGGAACTACCACATTTCATTTCCGCATAGCATTCACTTTGGCAGGTCTCTCCCTTAACTCAGACACAAAAACTGTTCAAGCCCACTCACCAAGCAGATCATCTGAAATTCACCTTTCTAATGACGGGCAATTCTACACAAGCAAGTACTCCAGGCACCTAGCAGTTTCCTAGAACAGCTGTTTCAGCCTTCACATACACTTTATATATGGCATGCCTTTTCTCTATACAGTGGCCACAGTAGTGTATCTCTGGATGCTCTCAAGCCTACTCAGCACACTCCTTCCTTGAGGTCCCAGCAGTCAGGGAAATCAGTTCCTCCCAGCATTTTCATAAATAAAGCTATCTTTGCAATTTAAAATACTTGATGAAATTAAAAATTTTGCTGATCAAAATTCGCAATAAAATACCAATTATACAACTACCACTACGACTGCAGCTACCACGACTTAACAGTGAACTGCAGCAGACCCACTACACTTACCTATTTTAAACCTAAACAGAACCAATTATTATGAGAGGGCGTATTCTGCTATACATTACAACTGCTTATACCCATTCCTGCAACACACACACAAAATTATACTTGGACATCTTCTCAAATTAATTTAGACAGCTTAATACAGCCTTCTAAAAAGCTGGCAGATGGTCTGCATACTTCATAGCCGTTAAAACCTCATACCGTAGCCCACTCCAATCCTTCAAGATAAGCATTCTCTTATCACACAGGAATTTGGAGAAAGAAGGTCTTGCTAAGGATCTTAAATACCACAGGAAAGCATGCTTTTAACTGCAAGTGGCAGTTTCCTTCATGAGGATTTTGTACATATTACCCAAATCTGTTACGTTCTACCATTTAGAAGAGAGTCTTTTAGATTATGAAAACAGAACACAGGCAAATGTCAGGGGTGGGGGGTACACAGTCATGCAGACATGAAGCTGTAACTGGAGCTAAATTCTAGGAATAGAAAAATATTAAGCTTTGCAATTTGGTCCCCAGGTAAGGGTCACTGGTGCTATACAGGCCTCATTACAGCTGTTCACAAGGCACATAGCCTTTGACTGTACAGCCTAATAAAAATGGAAAGCAGTGTGTGCCATGTTTCCTGCTGAAAAGCGTTAACAGTGGGAGCAGCAATCCCACTCTGAAAGCTCCAGGCTTTGAAACATGCTTACTTAATGAATTTCTATCTGATCTCATCATTAATACAAGCAGCAATTAGGAGGAAGGTAAAATTTTAAAGAATTCTTAGCATCTTTGGGACATTCATGTTTGAAATAAACCTCGTATTTCTTTCAAGTTTATTTCAAATAAGGTTCAGGAGACTTGACTTAACAGTATTTGGAAACTATTAAGGCACTTGAGGCAAAGCTTACAAGTACATTTACCTAATATGTTTTAGTACAACACATTACTCAAGCATAATGGATACTTAAAAGCAAATGTATACAAACCCTTCAGCCATTATATTATGCGTGAATTCTCAGTAACTCACACATAAGAATTCCAAATTTTCTTACCTTAAGAGGTTGCCTGGATTTTTCATTACTTTTTAATTAAAGTGAATAACACTTTCTGTCCTGGTATTATTAAAGCTGGATAGGATAAACCATGCTGTATTCTGCTTATGTAAACTAATATGACAAATCCCTTTTGCTAACTGCATTGCTTAATCCTGATGCCAAAATACTTTGTAACTTCTTTTCAGTAAAAAGGCATTAACACTAACAGAAGGTACTTATTTAGTTAGAACATTGCCTTACCGTGTAAATGCCAATTCTACAAACAGCAAATGAGAGCTGGATACATTCAGACATAGTCTAAAGAAATTAAAATAAAGACGTTACTAAGAATTCCATTTATTAAAAATTAATCTTTTTTCTCCCATCTCTCCCCTGTAAGAAATATCTGATGGTATACTACTTGATGTTTCTCCTCTAAGACTGTACTAAACAGAGTGAGAAAAATGCCATAAAAAAAAAAATCAGATTATTCAAATACTTATTACCTTTCACAACGCAGCAGCTGCCAACACTATTGCATTTACTAACTCAGTATTTCATCATAGGCTTCAAATTACCCAGTGCTCCCCAAATGCCCAAACACAGCATTAACATTTTCATGCAAGCTTCCAGTCCCATTTATTTTTATCTATTGTGGCTTAAAAAGATCCTACAGGAGATGTTTTAGCAAGGTAATGCATTTTATAGATTTTTAGTGGTATGTAAGAGCTTCCACGTTTAAGTATTATAGTTCTCTCCCTGTATCATCATTCAAACCCTCTTCTTTCATATGCTAAAGTAGTGTATATACCTTTAAGTTTCTACATTTCTAAAGTAGAAATTCACCTTTAATTTTCTGACATTTTCGTGTTTAAAATAGAACTCTGTACTTTTTTGAAAAAAATGTTTTATGTAATCTGTCACAGCTGTCAATAATCACATTAAAAGTTTTTACCCTCCACTTGCTCAACTTCCAGCCTGTTGCGATGCCACAATTCTATGTCATCTGCAGTCACCCAGAGATGCTGGTGGGCTATGAATTTCTGATAAAACGGATGAAAACACCTTCTGTAAAAAGCATAACAAAGACAGAAAATATATGCATCTTCTTCCCTCACCAAAGCAAAAATCTATTGTTGGTTTGCCATTTTGATAGATGGCCGAGCACAATAAGCCAGGCTTACAACAATCTGTTTAAAACAGTAATTGAGGAATTCCTTTTTGTAAGGTATGGAATCTTTTCTCACTGCAGGCAAAAATTAAAGCAACCGCATAGAACATTTTTACTCGATGTTTTCGAATTTCACACACCATCCGCATATATTTTAACATGTAGAATGTGAAGTGCTGAATGTTACAAACTTCAAACATTTTCAGTGAAAAAAAATTTCAGCCTCTGCTTTCAATTCACCCTGAAAACTATAACTGAATAAGCAATTTAATCAGATTTCTATATAAACATCTCATGAATCATGAGTAAAAAATACATAGCATCATTTTTCTTTTGCTATAACTGTTAAATATAAAGTTTAAACAAGTAATATTTCATTGAACTGTCTGAAAGTCAAAACATGCAGCACAAAAACCCAAAAGCAAACATCAACAGCATAGGTATTCTATATTTCAAGCTACAATATTATTGCTGACAAGAGATGCTGCTTCCAAATGTTACTTAAATTGCCAGGATGCTTTTTTGTTGTCATTGTTTTCAGCTTTCAGAACCAACAAAGTTCTATTACTCACATTCTGAGTTTCCCATAGGAAAAAAAAAAAAAAAAAAAAAAAAAAAAAAGTCACAGAAAAATAGTAGAACTGATTTTGAGAAATCCCATGCTACACACTGTGGGGGTGGGGGGAATGAACTGTACCCATGTCACTCCTGACAGAATCTGCCTACGTTGCTGCAAAGGTTCCAGTGATGATTTCCCCAAGCAATCTAGTCCAGTGCTTCATTATCCTCACTGCTAGAAAGTTTCTTAATGTTTAACTTGAGTCTGCTGCAATTTGAACTGCTACCTAAACACAGGATGATGCATACATTGATTTTTCTTTCCAGTATCATGACAAACTCTATGTTGACAGCAGACCCATTGTTACACACAAAGTAAAAGTGTGCTTCTGTTTGCAAAGGAAGTAAACATGCTGCAGCAGCATAACATTGCAGCTTGTCAGTGCATATAGATTGCTCTCTTCTAAAGAAGTGCCATGTTACAAATTGGTTTTACTTTTTTATTTTTGTTCAATACTTCCAGACTTTACATTGATAGGAGAATTAAGGTTCAGCTCAAATCCCACAAGTGCCCATGGACCAGCTTCAGCAGAAGAGAGAAAGCTACATCCCAGTTACCTTACCAGTCTATCGCTGGGCTTGCTATTGTGAATGTTTTGAAATCAACTAACTATTAGAGGCCATGAATTCTAAAATTATCTCCTCTTCCTACTGTCATGTACAGTACCAGGGAAGCTTTCCCCTATTAAATATTAATCAAATCCCTTCCCCAAGCCTCCAAGATAAAAGTTCTGATCTCCAATGTATAGCATTAAAAAAAAAATCATTAATTCCAATGCTGTTTTTAGACCTTTAGATTCATCTCTCCCCCCTCCCAGAAAATTAACATTCCCCTCCAAATATTATTTCCATTTAATCACCAGATAACTCAAATGAATTAATTTGAATAATCAGGTATCTAGTGATACTAAACTACAGACTATCACTCAGATCACAGAATTGCAATATATATGATAATCTACTGCTACAATGGGGAATTTATTCTTGATACTTGTAATCTTTCATTACTTTGGTTTTGCAACTCATTTTGCACCATACAATTGAGCAACAAAACAATTGTTGGACAATTTGCATTTTGTTTACTTACAGTTTATTGTTGCTTTCTGAAAGGATTTTACATGGTAAGCATGAAAGTAAAAGAAAAAAAATAATTTTAAAATATAACTACAAATATTACAAAGAAAGATACCTTATTTGATACAACTCTGAAAGGACTTACTCTTAACAGAAATCATTTAAGATGTCTAAAGCAAGAACAGGAGTCTTCAGGTTGTGTATGTCAAATAAA
Source organism: Netta rufina (assembly GCF_964035555.1). Taxonomy (NCBI): domain Eukaryota; kingdom Metazoa; phylum Chordata; class Aves; order Anseriformes; family Anatidae; genus Netta; species Netta rufina. The sequence continues at coordinate 14,657,122 of NC_140126.1, forward strand.
ATAAACACACTTCTGTCAACTTGCACCCCTCTGCTTAGTAAAAGGGTCATCTCACAAACATTAAATTATTTCTCCAGCTGGCAACTCAATTTATAGCTGAGAGAACAAATATATATTTTCCCAAAGCTTTGCTAGTTTAATTATGTGTTCTAAAAATGTCACTCTTCAAAATGACTTAGAAAGACATCTGCCTTGCAACTATACAACCTTTCATTCACCACAAGCATGTGTTCTGCCATTTTTTTCCAAACACTCAACTACCGGTATAAATAATAGTACAAAATAATTTCTGCATTTGTTGTTTAAAACCAAAAGGCTTATAGAAGTCTAATACATGCACACATTAGTCTGTAACTGAATGAATTCATTGATTTCATATGTACATCTTCACCAAACACAAAATGAAGCTTCTACTTCTATTAACAGGACAGCACATTTTGAAGAGACTAATTAGAGCATGTTTTACAGGTGATCACCTGAAGCTGAAATAATTGGGTTGAAAGCATTCATAACACTTGTTTCGGCAGCATTGGTGGGCCAAGGGGAGACCTTAACCAGCTTCTTGGAAAGGAAGCAAAAGGCTCAATATCTAACAACTGCGGGAGCTGTCATCCTCATTCTGCCAACAAACAGAAATACTTATCTTGACATCAGCTTGCTTTGCCATCATCCTTAATAAATTACAGCACTAAGTGTAGTTCCAAGGTCACAAAAACAGAAAGCAATGTGACATTGTTGTATTGCTTTGTTTGTTTGTTTTCTAGTGATATATTGCTTTATTAAAATGAAGATTGTGATGTCTACTTGCTCATTTACAAATGAATGATCTAACACAGTAATCACGTTTAATTACTGGACCTTCCAGGTAAAAGGCTCTTCCCCCTCCACTCCTCTCTGTATATTTTTCAGTTAATAAGATATATGAAAGTTAACAACAAAATTGTAAACAACACCCAGAATTTAAGGTACCTCTCTGAAGGCAGCCTGAAACTAATTCTCAGAGCTCACGTGTCTTAAAGAATGTGTAGACACCAAAAAGCACACACAACTACACTAGAGTACAGGTGGCAGGAACTTTGACCAGAACTGCTGTTTGCTAAGCTTGTGCACTGAACTCCAAGCAGTAACCTGAAAGCTTCTCTTTCTGCACAAGATGACATAGCCCTTCAGCACATTCCATTAATAACATTTCCAAATTAAACTCCCCATTTTTTAATACCATTCATAGGGGAAAAAATGACACACCAAATATTTTCACTTTCTCCTTTAATGCTGCATAATTAGATTTTTGGAATACCAACCTTTTTGCATACAATCATTAGATAAATCTGAGTTTAGGGACTAGAAGAAACCTGATGTTGATGGAAAGCCAGTGATATGTGAACAGGAAATAGGATTGGTTCCAAGAACTCTCTTGTCATCGTAAAAAGTAATCAAATGGATGCACTAGAGAACAATGCTCCCCCCTCTTTTAGGCAATATTCTCACTAGAACAGTTTTCCATGACTGTTTCCAGGACTGCAATGGTTCAGACAGTGAAAGATGCAGATTAGCCAACACACAATTAATAGCTGCAATAACAGCACAAACATTTCTCAAGAATCCTGGACCTTTTTTCCAGTCTTGCTGAAACCTGAAATTATGTAAGTTTCTAGGCAAGAATAAAGCACTGAGGGAAGAGATCAGTCATTAGCGTTCATCATCACTCTGTACAAGCTGTCAGGCAGTTACAGGTTCACTCAGCATTGTGGGCCTTTATATATAAAGTCATAAATTGGCTCGGATACAAATGTTGGAAGTCCAACAGCCTCTGCTCGTATGTCAAAGCAGCACCTCCAAGCAGAAGGAATCCTTTAGCTACATGTCCCTGGAGCAGATTAAGTATCTTCATAAATCCCATTCAATAAAAAGTCTCACCTCCTGTGCACAACTTTGCTTACGCTGGGGAACATTCCTGGACACAATCCAGAACATTTCCATTTTCTGAGAGCAATTTCCTATTCTGGAACTAGAGCTAGCTCTCCCCTCAGAGAGGGGACATGGAGATGTTCAGCATGTAGTGTAAGCATTCAGGGAACCATCTTTCATTGATACATCCTTCTTAGGATGCAGCAAACACACCTTCAGGATCTCCACAAGCCTACCTGAACTTCAGGCTTAATATTCCCCAATGGATCCATCTTCCAAGAAACTGTACAAAGTCAGATTTTTTTTTTTTTTGTCTCTTTATCGCTACTGCAAAGCAAGGTCCAGAATTCAACTATACTCATGGGAAAAAGCAATTCCTGGATTATAATTGTCATCAAGTTCTTGTACTGGGAGAAATGACTTATTGCCTATTGACTCTCTTTATGTTTTCAGAGACATCTATAGCATTGCTTCCCCACACCATCCAGCTGTCTCTTCTTCAGACTGAAGGCAAATAAGTACTTAATCCCTCTTTGTGTGGTAGCAATTGTTTTCTTTTCAGTACCCTGTCATCCTTCTCCATATCCTCTTTGGTTTTACAATATTCTTTGAGATGATGCAACCAGAAATGTAGCAGTTAAGACAATAGCAAACTTTGCATTTAAGCAGGGTCAAAATGGTATTTTCTTTCTTTTTCTTTCTTAATTCTGTAGCTAATTTGTTGACAGCTGTCAGAGTTTGAAATGACATTTTAAAGAAAGAGCCTCTTTCCTTGTCCTGAGCACTGGTGGTATTTCAGAGCTTACCCATTCATCTGTATTGTCAGCTTTATTCCCTCTACTATAAATATATATAACTTCGCATTTATCTACACCAAATTTCACATGCCAATTTATTGCCAATAGCAAAAGGAGTAGTATGTTTTTTTTTCCTTTCCCAGATACAATACACACTCTTAATATTTGCCTCTGCATCAACCCATTCAAAGCACATGCAGGTCATACAACTTAACATGAACATGAAATTCCCTTATAACCCCTGCATCCTCCTCTCCCTCTTCCTCACTGCCAGGACAGCATTATTAACTCTCGTTTATGAAACTTATTATTGGCAGTGTACAAAACGATTACTTCATTTAATCGCTTCAAAGTTTTGTATCTCTGTTAGGTGCAAAACCATAAAATGCAAGACTAGGCAATAGTTACTGTAAAAGCTAATAAGAATGTAGAAAACAGATGCTTCTTCCATCAGAAAGCTCCAAGTCGTAACCAGGAGGGAAAAAAAAAATTAAAAATTAAAATTAAAACAAGATCTGCAAACTCACTTCTCATACATGAAAAATTCCTACTAGCTCTTGGATGCCACCTTGCTTCCTCTGACTCTTCCATGCCAAAAGCAAACTTGTTCCTGTGAATAAGTTTTTCTTCTACTACTCCACCAAAACATACACCATAAATACAAAACATGGCACAAAGATTCATGTTCTTCCTGTTGTTTGTCCTTGTAAGCAACAAAGCCACAGGGCAGGACTGTGTCTGAACATAAGAGGACTTGTCAGCTGGGTTTCCTGCCTTGTGCCTCTTCCTCAGCTAGCAGGAAGCTACTTACATCCCCATGTTGGCAACTAATAGTCACCTTACCAGGCTGCCAGACAGCCAAAAGAAAAGTTCTGTGCTCTGAAGAGCTCTAGTATGAGATGAGCCAGTCATTCAATTGCAAATACTCTATTTATGTCCCCAGGAACTTTTGGACAGTAAGACAAGCTTGCCCTTCAGAAAGCTTTGGTACACAAAAAGTGGAAAACAAAACAAAACAAAACAAAACAAAAAACAAACAAACAAACAAAAAAAAAAAAAAAACAACAACCATACTCCAAAATACTATAAGGTAAATCACAAGATTCAGTATTGCATACATTTTTTTTCCTTATAGGTTTATAGTTGAATGGGCCCACATTCACACTTTTAAGTTTGAAACATGAAGTGTTTCCTTTGTTGATGGAAAGCTAATATCCTCACATAATCACAAAACTTCAGAACTCAGGCCTTAAGAGAAGAAACATCACAGGCTGTCAGTATTAAAAAATATGAGCTGAAGATACTGACAACAAGCCAAAAATGGTAATCAGCATGAGGTATTAGGAAGAATATTCTGTCCTTATTAAAATGCAGATTTTTCTCACTTATTAAAAGCTTGCATTTCTAACCTTTTGTGAAATTCGTCACCATTCTGCCTCAAAGTAGGAGCTCTGACTGAAGAATTTAGGAGCAGCGTTCTGCAGAGCAATATGGGGCCTGGCCCATATTGAACCTTGGGAAAAATTCACAAGGACAGGATAGGGCTATTTGTATTAAATGGACAAGCACATTCTCAGAAATTGAGACACACTTTTTGATGTAATAGCACCTACTGCTCTAACACAATCCTCGTCACGGAAAAGGCAAAATTTTAAACATTCTGATTAACTTGTTTTTTCATCATGTATTATCTAAGGAGAATTAAATTTCTGAGCTGCAATACCTCCGTTAATTCACAGCATCTTGCAGTCAAAATTATAAACACATTAAAGCATTCTTTTGGGTTCCCAAGGTAGCTGTGTCAAGTTTCAGTTTTTGTAACAGCCAACTTTGAATCAAAAGTTTACCTGAGGAACACAATAATGCTTCCTCCTGTAGGAAGAACCAAGACAACATTTTGCTTTTATCATCTTCTACAAAGAAATCCTGCACCTCTTCTGCTCACTCATCTGTCTTCAGCCAGGTGATTCAACTGACTTAAGTCACCAACATTTTTGTTGCCCTTTCTATATAGCTGACAACATCTTTCATTCACCAGAAATTGCTTGTGATACAGGCTACGTAGAGCCTACCAAGGAGGAAGATTTGATTTTCCAGAGCACCTCTTCCAGGTCATCAGCCAAATCAGGTCCTTGAACTTCCAAACTTACTTAAATCAGAAACATGCTGATTCAGAGAAGGTTGTCTACCCGAATTAATTCCATTTGCCACTCCCAGTTGATTTAGATTTGAATGCTATGCTTCACAGAGCTGAAACACAAACGGGAACCTAGCCAAAACAACTGCTTTGAGTGAGGGTCTCCAAATTTGTTTGGGGTTTCTTTCGATTTTTTTTTTATTGCTATGCTGATGCAGAAAAGCAGCAGCAATCTCACTTGCAGATTAAGTGACCCTGGCTATGTATATAATAGCAAGTAGTGCAGCAGAGCAAGAGCTTGTACTGAAGACAAATATTCATCCTGAGGACTTCAGGCATTTTACTTCAGACTAGTTCTGACCTGGTCCTGTGGACTGAAAACACATTAGTTGAGTGCATCTTCCAATCTGGTTTCATCGGAAAAAAATCAGGTACCTGTGACCACTCTGCAACGCAAACCTATATACACCAAGTTGGGATGACTAAGGTTCACTTCAAAAGTTCAAACATGATCCAAACACTAACACAGCTGCACACACCCTGTATGCTAGTTGAACTTCTATATGGTAGTTGGCTTCTTTTCTGCATTAAGTGATTTCTTAATCTTGAAAAAATGGTCAGACCCCTCATAGTCATGCCCAATCAGCCTTACAAACTTAAGGAGGGATAATATTTTAAGATACAAGCCATGGGACTCTACAAAGGGTAAAAATTTAAAGGATGATATACCTGATAGAGGAGTAAAAAGACAGACCATGAATCTTTAAAACTACATGATAAAAGACATAATTCATATCACAAGAGGGAAGTTCAGCATATGTTAAGAGAGCAAGGCCACGCTGACTTTTGCTACTCATGCTGCAGGTGACATGTGAAACACCTGTACGTACCTCGGAGGAAAGGCCCAGAGCACACAGCATGGACCTTTCCCCATCTTGCCTTATTCAAATATCAGCAGCCACTGGCTGACAGTGTTTCAGTCAATGAACACTCTGACCTTCAAACAGATGCTTCCATTAAGGCATTTGTAGTAAATAAAAAAATGTTTCTCAAGGCCTGGCAGTACTAAACAATGTAACAGCAATGGTCAGACCTGATATGAAGTTGCCCAGAACTATTAAGTGGTCAGGATGCATCCTGTATTCCCACTTTCCCTAACCAAATCTGTCTACCTGCTAGCATTTTTAAAAACACCAGTTCTGTATATGTTGCTTTCCCCAGTCATTAAAAATAAATAAACAAATAAAAAATCTAAAGTTACTTCAAGGCCTATTCATCTAAAATTTAGTTCTATTTATGCAAAACCATCTGTACACTCATACAGAATTAAAATTGATCAGTATAGCTAGCAAACGTACAAAGAACCAAGAAAGTCCTTTTGGTTCTTTGTTAGACCAGTTAAAGAAAACAGCCCCAATCAAAGCAACAAGACTGCACTGCGCTAAAAGTAATGCGTGTACCTTTTTCAATACTTATGCTTAACTTTACGGATGAAGAAGCCACTGAACCTGAAGCGGCTGCTCACACAAGAAGTGTTCTCTTTGGTCTCAGGTTGGAAAAGACTCTTCACGATCTGCCCAAGGAACTCTCATATGTGTGAATGAGATACTACGTAGTATAGGACTCAATTTCAGTTTTCATATTAAAAACGCTAAGGCTAGTTCTTTTGTTGTTGTTTCAGTCACATTCAAATTCCAGTATCATGCTCTAAAGTAGCTTCTAAAGGCTGTACACAGATCAGGCTGATACATGCACTTGTTTAGTGCAAGATCATTATCTAGTGCAGAAGATGCCACTGAAGAAGCGTGTTGTGAAAGTCTACTCAGCAGCTTAAAATTTGCATTCCAAGTCTCACTTATGAAAACTGAAGCACTGCCATTGTTTCCCCACAGGTTCTCCAAGCAAATATTGTAAGGTTGGTCACAAGCCATACTTTTCACAAGATGCATCATGCCATAATTTCTTAAATTAAGCACAGTCTACTGAACGTAGGCCAGCCAACACAAGTCTCTGTATGCACTATAATCCTTCCAGACACAACGCAGCAAGAATGAAGAAGATGGTTGCAGGCACACTAGAGGATTATGTAGTCCCAGAAACCATATTACTCTATATCTATGCAGCTATATTAGCACAGTCTGTTTTAAAGGAGTTCACTGCAATACAAGCACAATAAACTGTGCGCATAAAAGGTGCCCTTAGCCTAGTGAAGACGGATTTTCTTTACAAGGTTGAACCTTGCTCAGCTATACTGGTTAAAATAAAAACACACAGAGGAAAAAAAAAAAAAAAAAAAAAAAACAAACCACTCCTAACACTGTAATTATACCAATACAAAAATAAAACAGGCAACAGCTCTATCAGCTATTAAGATAGAGACTAGTCCCACTGTTCTGTTACAACACAAAACCAGACCAGAGCACCACAGAAGATACCTGCCTAATACTAACTTTATCTGTTCGGTATTTCTCAGGTCCAGCTCCTTAAAGGAGATCAAAGTCTCTGTCAAAGTCAGCTTCATCAAGGTATATCAGGAAAAGATGCTTCTTGTGCAATCCTGGGAAGACACCACTGAGGGCAGACCCCGCGTCAAGAAAGTACTGCTCTTGAGTTTGTGCTGCAGCAAACCTGACCTCAGCTATCGGAGCCTCCTTCCACCAAACTCCACCCCACTGCCAACCAAAACTTTGTGCACTGCTCCATCAGGGGCTGCTGCAGTCAGAAACAGCTATATCCTTGGCCCTGCTGGGTGCTTCACACTAAAGGCCGAGGAGGAAAACCTCTGTGACTCCAGGCTTCCACACTGTTGTTCAGCAGTAGGAATCAGTAAGGGACCTTCTGCTTAAGTGCTGAAGGTGAAAGACGCCAACATAAACACATAAAGCTTGAGAGTGTAAAACTTTCTGAACGTACGCAGCTCTGGTTTTTATGAACGTAACAAGGAGATGGCGCTTCTACACCTGCAGATTAGTATCTTACTGTAACTGCAGGTCTTGCATAAATAAAGCACAGGCCCGTTGGTACGCTGGGGCAGTCTGCAGCAACAGCTTGGTCCTCCAGGCTGACAGCACGCTGCAGAAAAGTGCTTGCCTAACTCTCCTCCACCAATTCTTCCTGCCCAGGCAGACTTCTCAAGGTGCCTGAACCCCCTGCACAGCACCAAAAAGCCCCTCCAATTAGCAGAGAAAGAGGACCAATCTCCTGCATGCAACAGAGATGAGGGCTGGAAGGGGCTCTGCACAAATGCATGAGAAAATATTTGAACTGCCAAGCAGGGTGTGTTTTCCTCCCAAGTGATGCACAGACTCAAAAAATTCAGGCCTTCTAGATTTTTGCTCCTTTGGCTCAAAGGGTTGATGCCAGTCGCAACAAGTATCCCAAAGATCCAAAGGAGCCCTTCTGCTGCATAAGAAGTGGTGATAACCCTAGTGACAAGGGGTGGCCAGCGATAGATGAAGGCATCTTGGATCGTCCCAGAGGTTCAGTGGATCAGCATCCTGTCTAAGCTATTATTCCCAGGCTTTCACCAGCTACAAAAAACAGCCCTGGTGATCTGTAGCAACTTCTACAGCACAGGAAGGTTTCATGCGGGACTGCGCCATGCCCAGTGAGACACGTTGGGCCTGGAGAAAGTCTGTCATCACAGACACTCCTGACACCACAGGAACCACAGGTAAGCGAGAACCGTGCGCTCACTCAGGTTATCGCTACGCTGAAGGCTTTTTTGTCATTTTAGCGGCAGCCTGCAAAACAGGAAGAAAGAAGCCAACGAAAAAAAAAAAAAAAAAAAAGAAAAAAGAAAAGTAAAAGGATGAAGAGGACAAGCAGCGAGGCAGACACGCTGCAGGGGTACCTCACTCACCCTCACCACAGCAGCAGGCTCGCAGCCACCAGGGCTCACCACCTATTGCTCCCCGGGCCTGCAGCGCCCACCGAGGGGGGCCGCCAACGGCTGTCCAGGCGGACCCCAACGGTCGCAACGGCTGCAACGGCCGCCAGCAGGTGCGGCGGGTGCGGCGAGTGCCGCCCCGTCCCGTGCCGCGCCGCCCCGTGCCGTGCCGTGCCGTGCCGCCGATAGCATCGCGGTGCCGGCCGTCATTACGGAGCGATAAATCCCCGGCGGGCAGCCTGCCCCGCGCCGCGGCCGTTCAGGGTCAGGGCTTGGGCCGCCCTCATTACCCGCCCGAGCGAGCGCGGCCGCACGCCACCTACCAGGTAATCCATGTACCGCGCCGCGCCGCGCTCCGCGGGGCCGCCCCGTGCCTGCCGCTCGGTGCGTGCGTGTGTGAGAGGAGAGCGGGGGGAGAGACAGAGACAGAGACAGAGAGCGGCGGCTCCGCTTCCTGCCGCCGGTAACGGGGAGGGTGGGGAGGGGAGCGCAGCGCGGTGGCGGCGCCGCAAGGTGCAGCGGGGCGGGGGCTGCGCGGGCGCTGTCACCGCCGCCGCTGCTCGCGCCCCACCGGCCCTGCCCGGCCCTGCCCGGCCCGGCCCTGCCTGCGCGCGGGCGGCGCGGGAGGGGCGGGGAAGGGGAAAGGAGTTGGGGGGGGGGGAGGAGAGGCGCAGCCAATCCCGGCCTCGCAGCAGCCAGAGGCCACGCCCCGCTCCCCCCCTCCCCGCCTGGCGTCACCGTCAGCTGATCGCACACGTGGGGCGCGCGGTGGGGGGGGGGGGGGGGGCTTAAAGGGGAAGGGCGGTGCTGCCCTGCTGGGGGGCGGGACGTGGGGGGAAAGGGAGCCGTGTAAACGCACGTTTTATTACAATTTGAACATACACACACGATTTATTATTATTATTATTATTGATTATTATCCAGAGCGCTCCCCGGGACGAAGACCCCGAGCCACTGGGAGTGGTGCCGCCACACGCTGTGTGTGTTTGCCGGGCTGGGGAGCGGCCGCCCTGCGAGGCGCAGACCCCACGGGTGTGGTGCCCGGGGACGGACCCTGCACCGAAACCCCCCTCCTCCTGCAGGGGCACAGCTGAAGCGAAAAGCCGAGAGCGGCCGGAGGAGCGGTGAGGTTCGGCAGGTTGGGGTCTGACAGGCAGAAAGCACAACAGCTCTGGCGATAATAACAGGTTTCACGGTGTAAACTCGAACCGTGAACACCCGTGGTCACGGATTAACCCTCGCCGAAATTATTTCCTAGAAAGATCCAGAAGGGTACGGGCACGGAGAAGGGGCTGGGCGCAGGATGGATTTTACACGAGGAGAATGCGAGCAGTGGGAGCCAAGAACAGCCAGCAGCCCTGTCTGCAGCTCTGATCTCAGTGGGTAGCTTGGAGCCTGCTGTTGAGCAAACTCGCCGAACTGTTACCAGGGACAGGGAGAAACTGCTCTGGGTAAATAAAACTTGAAGCAATTTGCAGCTCTTTATCTGAAATGTTGGCAAATGTCAACATGCGGAGATACTACAAACAAAGATGAATGGCTGCAACGGCAGAAGCAAGACCTCTCTATCAAAAATCTTCCTTTTTCTCCGTGCTCTAATGCTTTGCCACGTTCTGGCAGTAGGGTCACTCTGTCTGTTAAGGCTAGATGTTTTTCCTACAAAAGAATGCATAGTTATGAAAGCAAGCAAGCAGATTTTGGAAATGGTTTTCCACTTGTTCTTCTCCAATTTCTTGTTTTCTGAAATATTTCTAGGTCCTTCAAGTAATCTTACTAGCAAAATAGCAACAAGGAGTCTAAAATGAAAGGCTAGTGGTGAAAAAAGGTCAAAAGGAGAAAACAGGTCCTGACTACAGTTAAACTGATGCAAATTCATCATAATTTCAATGAAGGCTGAAGAATTTTAGCCCGTGGGATATAAAGTAATTGCAATATTACAGCTGATTTTATATAGATTATTATTTATTCTTCCTTGTACCACAAAGATGCTACAGTTGGTAAAGCAATGCAAGAAGATTTGCATGAAAATTTTTGAATAGATTAGTCAATAGATTATATTGCTAAGCAGACGGGCAATTGCCTTTCTAAGTCACTGCTACCCATTTTGTTAGTGTTGTGGACTCATTCTTCATTTCATGACTCTTCAAGGAAAGGTCCTGAAACAGTCCAACAGCAAGGAAGAACAATAGCTAAGAGTCCCAGTCTTAAACTGACACCCATCCTTTGAATTATTAACAGAGTTTGAGGACCAAATAAGCATAGACAGGGAATCTCCCTTTGGTAGCAGGGGTTCTGTCTTTAAGAACTGTGGAAATCTGGATCCCTAGATGTACTACTTTGTTCAGTTTCTTCTCGCACACCAGCGACAAATCAAATAATTCTTCTGCACTTTTTTATTTGTTTTTTTTTTTTTTGTTCGTATTTTTATTTTTTTAATGAGATGAAGAAAATAGCATATTGCAATAGCAAGGTCTTCTGACTTTAAAAAACAAAAAACGTGGTTGCTAGCAGTTCAGGCCTGATACTGCTTGGGCCACTGTGTAATACCTTCAAGAGATGGATTAGAAGTTGTACTTTCACATCCTTGTTGAAAAACAATGAGGAGGCAAACACTAAGAATTCCAGTCCCGTTCCGCCTGACTTTCTGGGATGAGCTAAGCATTTGGACTTTTGCGACAACTGTGCGGTACATGCTATGAGGATTGTGATTCTGATTAAGGTTTGCAATATATTTTTCTAGTACAAGTAGTGTTTACAAAGCATTCAAATATTTCTGTCTTTATGTTGAGATTGTTTTTGCCTTTTGTAATGAATAAATAAACAGAAGCAAGGCAATGACACAATGGTCTTTACTGTAGTATTTACATTCAAACACGTTCTCATCAGTGGCCTTTTCCCTTGGCTTTGACCACAGGATGAGAATTCTGTTAGGCCAGGACTACACTTATGTTCCAGGTTTACCCCTGAGAAGAAAATACCTAGAGAGAAAGATATTCCATATATATTCAAACTATAACATGGGCTGTTTTGGGATCCAGTTGTTAAAGCCTTTCGTCTCTCCATTTGGTGTTGGAAAAATCATATTTGCCAGAACTTCTCAAACCATAGTCTTGGGAGGGTGTGAAGAAATGCCATTACAATGGTAAAAGACAATACATCTTATGATGTACATAATACCTCTGTGTATAATATAATAATATATAATAACAGTGACCATCCTGTAGGTCTGCCTGTCTGAAAGAGAGCAGTGCAGTCCTTCAACTTAAGCTGTACAATGACTTGGAACAGAGGTCTGACTGTTTCTAGCATCAGCCCTTCACTGCAAAAGAGCAAGATCAATAATGGCACGTATGAATTGGTGAGAAGAAATATGGAGTGTCAAAACAATTGAAAGAACAGCCAATCCAGAAACAAAAGTAATTGTACTTTGCTTATGACCTTGTATGTCATAGTTATATATGGTGGGTTAACTTACTGAATATAGTCCAGCTTTATATGTTCCTTAACAGTCACATCTTCCGGATTAATCCGTGTGAATACAAACCCATACAACTAAATTTTCCTTGTAGTCAAATTATAGTATATATTGAGATACGGTCAGCAAAGCATTGCAGGCAACGGGAATGACCATTTCGTCTCTCCTTGGAAATAATGAACATCAGATACAAAGCTAAGTGGTTGAAATCTTTTTGGAATCTTAAATGAAAATCAAATAAGTAAGAAATTATTTTGGTATAGATGCATCTTTATGGAAGAAAAGAAGATAGAACAGTGTTTTAGCCTACTCTAGGTAACATATGCTAGAAGAGAAATGTTGATTTAGTAACACACGCCTTAGAGTTTGAACTCCAGTAACAAGTTCACACAGAAGTAATTCTTTCATTATTTTATTCATGTTTGCTAATTTAAGCTGTGCAGACAAGTGAACACAAGTTATAATTAAACCTGCATTTTGCCATGTAGCATATCCGTAGGAGCTCTTTTTTTTTTTTTTTTTTCCTTTAAAGCACATCCTAAAGTCCCACTGATTAAAGCTTTTAAACACTTTACTGCATATTTCTGGTGAATTAAAGTATGCAATTAGTGATAAGGCACACATATCAACATATAACTGAAATAGGATTAAAAAGCAGAATCTGGAAGCAAATCTGAGATATAGATATCAGGCCCTCAAGAAATAAAACATCTTGAACACTATCAGTCCAGAAGAAGAATTTTGTGTTGGTCAGATGTATTTATGAAAATAATTGTAGTTTAGCCAATTTTTTGAAGACAAGGAATATGAAAAAGGTTGTATCAACTGCAGATCATTTGAAAAGATACCCATTTATTTTAAAAGCAGGAAATATGGGCCAATGTACAATTTCCTGAGGAAAAAACAGATGTAGCAAGAAAGAAGATACTGTGAACTGAAATCGAGAAGGTAATTAGAATGTCTTGGAAATGATTCATAACTCTCAGTTTTTTGTTTGTTTGTTTGTTTTTATTTGTTTCAACTGTAATTGTTCCTAAGGTATTTGGGGATGTTTTTGTAGGTACGGTTCTTTACATCTGAGGTAACCAAACTCTGAAGTGGTGACAGTCCAAAAGAATCCCGATAAATCAACTTCATGCTTTCCTAGTATGACAGCAAATGTAATTTTAAACTGAAAAACTAAGGAGATAGCGCTGCACCAGAAAATATGCCACTGAATAGGAGAGCAAATGTGAGTAACACAAAGTGCTGTTTCCTTTTCAGCTTCACTATTATCTCTGTACTGGGGCTGTTGAAAAAATGGCCATTTTAAAAGTAGCATTTATAAATTGCATATCTGTCTCCCTGACTTCCAGCTCACATAAAGAAATCTGAATGGCATCTGTATTGTAGAAATAATGTGAATTGAAGGGTATGCAAATGTTTTTAAGCACCATGCCTTCTAGGTTTGGGAATTTCCAATTAAATACCTGTATAACTACCTCTGTCTTCACATGAACAGCTCATGCAAGGTTAACACCTGTGGAATATAACACTGGAGATATTCAGTCCCAGTTACATTGCTTTTTCCATAAAGCAGTTTGGTTAACTGCTGGCTACTCTACAAATGCTATATTTTATATAAAGTGGTTTCCCTCTTGGGCCCACTTATGTAGGCCCAACAAAAGGTAGAATGTTTTATGTTGAAGCAAGTTTTCCCATTGTCTTTTCTAAAGTTATGATGAGTAACTAATATTGAATGCAACAGGGTGTTACTAAACATACTGCGTAATAAAAGTTGATTTAAGAGATGCTTAGTTAAGTGTTTCAGTTACCAATAAGTAGAGACTTGGTTCAAATGCTTGTAGAATTTGAATGTTTAGTTGGTTCTCTTTTTTTTTTTTTTTTTTTTCCTCAATTGATTTTGCTTTTGAAAACACATAGGTCAGATTCTCACTATTTGTTTTGGATCACAGTTTTTTAAGAAATTATTCTGATATTGTGAGTGCAACTGGGAAAGGATCCCCATGCAAAATGGATGGTCTTCGTAAATGAGAATGGGTGCCCATTCTGAAATCCCATGCAGAAACCTACTTAAAAATATAAACAGTATTTGCATCCTCATCATAGTCTTTGTATATTATAACAACAGTGAGAACAAACATTACATTTATCCTTCTTATTGCAAGGCTGGAACCTCTGTCTCAGGAAAGGCAGAAAAGCTTATCCCCCTGTTTGCAAAGGTCCAGGTACTTGACTTGAACACCCAAATCACATTCCCGATAAAAACAATGGCTTCGTTGCTTCTACCCCCAGTAGGAGCCATTGGCTACCTGACCTTTGTATTTCCTGCAGAGATCTTCCCAATAACTGAACTGGATTTTCTATAGGCAGTACGTGCTCATTTTTATAACTAGGCAGACTACCACCAAAGAGAAATACTGTTCCTGAATTCCTGACTGTCCAGCACTCATGCACTCTTAGCCATGCTCTGTCATGCATGTGCACCACTTGATAGCTGCAGAGCTCATCCATGGCCAATGGGGAAATGCAGAGCAAACAAGTGAAGTAGCTTAGATATGTTGGTCCAATCAAAACTAAACAGCCAAAATGAAACTTGAGGTGATATATTTATGTGTCACATAGCTAACAGACCAATCAAAAAACATGTTTCTCACTGACCACATAGCCTACATATTTTTGGAATACACATTTTACCTTTGGATTTAGGCTAAGTTAACATTACAAGATAACTCTGAAACAGTCACTCTGACAGCTCTGTTCTATATCTTGTTCCTTACCTAGAAGATCCTTCCTCTAATATTATTCCAAAATGACTGCAAGCCAATATCCAAGAGTGAGACAAGATTATAACAGTACCAAGTGGGGTACTCTGTATTTTTTATACATAGTAATATGGCAACAGGAAGGTATTGGGGGAAAAGTGTGAATCTATATACTTGGTTTAATGCATTGACTGACAGAATTCTGCAAGAGTAGTATAAATAATATTTTAGTTATCAGGTCAGAGTAGGCACCCAGAGGGAGTCAGGAAAAGGATTTTCTGAAGTCTCAGAAGCTTAGGGTTGATCAGTAATAAATGAAAAAATCAATGTCCAGTTCTGCAGTGGTGAAGAAAAGTGCTTGGCAAGTGTATTTGAGGGTCTTGTTATTTGGAACTGATTGAAAGCAGGGAAAGAGGAACTGGAAGTGAGCTGGGGGGTTAAATAAGACAGATGACTGGAAAAATCAAATAGGTGTGTGGAAAGCAGTGAGATTATAGAAAGACAAAGGGGAAGGGTCAGGGAAGTTCTGAGGCTTTCTGGAATCGCTCTACATGCTAGCTATCGTGCCTTCAGATGACAGGACACAGGACATGTCCATCTACTTCTCCCACTTCCCGGTGGCCTCTTGTCCTTCCACAATCCACTCAATCCACTGTCTAAAGATCTAGAGGCTTCTTTGCAACTTCCTGCCACTTCCTCCAATTCAATGCTTGTCTGCTTTCATCCTCCCAAGAAGCAGTTACCTGGTTCTGCACAGACCAGGTAGGGAGGGAATGGCCAGAAATAAACGGGCAGCTTGTTGCCTGTTCTCACACAAACAGCCCACACTTCATACGCTCCATCTGCCTCCCCTAGCAAATTCAGTTCCCTGAGATCTTGAAAAACAGGTAGCAAGGTCACATACTGTTGTTTACTTTGGCTGTGCCTAGGAGTTAGACTTGCCTATTGCCACTGGTATTAGTAAGAAAGCTTCCACTGATTTAATCTTGTTTCAATGAGTATAACTTGAATAATTTCTTAGCAAACTCCCTTTTCCTTGGGTGTTTAAAGGAAGGTCAAGGAAGCATTCATTACCATATTTTTTTGCAAAACTATTTGGATGTTGGTGGTATTATACAGCAGTTTTAAGATGCCTCCATCAGCTGCTAGAACATACAGCAATATGCATTGTTTATGTTCTTCTTTATTGCTCCCTGCAGAACAACATCTTTGAGAAATTTTTCTTTCCTTCTCAAGCGAGACATAATTATAATTAGGGTAAACCACATATAAGCCTTCGGGGAAAAATCTGGTGTAGCAAGAGTTAAGGACATTATTGACTGAACCAGCTGGGCAGCATTATGCTATTTAAACAATTTCATTCTGCATATGTGTGCTGCCCAAAATTAGGTGTAGAAAACAGCTAGAGGCAAAGCCAGTTGTAACCCTGTAGCTTATTAACTATGACATCTAGATTTTTTAAGGGTGTAAAACATATATAATTAATTCTTCATACGAAATCATGAACTAAAGCTTATTGCCATTTGTCAAAGGGACAACAACTTCTTTGCCCCAGAGAACAGTTCACTGGCAGGGAAGGATTCGGTCTGGGAAGAACAGAGTGTGCTCTGCTGTCAATGGCTTGTTTGTATCGGGAAGACATGCCAAACCAATACAGAAGTTAATAGACTATTACACTAAATGGTGAATTTGTCCTTACTATGGGCAAGGGCAGATCTGTGTTAACTGCTTGTATCTTATATAATTACAGCTGGGCACCATATTTAAATGCATGGTGTCTTAGTACCTTAAAGGGTAAGTTAATTTAATGTTTTCCTACCAGAGGGATTCAAATGGGCAAAGCAAATGCCAAATAGCTGATTTTAAATATCAGCAGGGAATCCTAAAAAAGCTGTTCTGTTGGAGGGCACAAGCGTGTTGTCTTGAATGAAGGCATCTCTTAGCATTCCTCATCACTGCCTTTTACTTTTCAGGCTCTGTTAACCTGCTTTGGGACTTGGGATGTAGAAACTTGTGACTAGTTTTCACTAGGGATTTTTTTGTGTGTCAGGATAATGCTCCCTTCTGACAGACTTTCTGAATATGTCTGTACCATTAAGTATGCATTTACAGTTGCAGACACTCAGGCATGAAACCAATTTTATAGACTTAATAGTAAAATGTAATTACAAACAAAGAATAGAGAGAATGATCATCTCTTTTATAATCTGCTTATTTTATACAAACCATAATTGATTATCTACTGTTCTGTATTATTATTTAGAGGAAATTGTAAGTGTATAGTTAGCGGATAACATCACAGGGTTTGAGCCTCACCTCTGTGCCTGGGAAGATCATGGAAAAGATCCTCCTGGAAGTAATGTCAAGGCATATGCAAGACAAAGAGGTGATCCCAGACAGCCAGCATGGCTTCATCAAGGGCAAATCGTGCCTGACCAATCTGGTAGCCTTCTATGATGGAGTGACTGAATCAGTTGACAATAGAAGATTAATCAATGTCATCTACCTGGACTTCTGCAAGGCCTTTGCCATGGTCCCACATGGCATCCTGGTCTCCATATTGGACAGATATTGCCCAGAGAAGCTGTGGATGCCCCATCCCAGGAGGTGCTCAAGGCCAGGCTGAATGGGGCTTTGGGCAACCTGGTCTGGTGGGAGGTGTCCCTGCCCAGGGCAGGGGGTTGGAACTGGATGATCCTTAAGGTCCCTTCCAACACAAACCTTTCTGTGATTCTGTGATTCTACGTCAGCTATACCTACTGTAATCCTGGATAAAACACACTTTGTTGTACGCTTTTCAATTGTGGTCACTCTCTATCTTAGTTTAAAATTTCCTTATAAACCAGATATAAATTAAATTTTTGTACTTAATTATCATGGTTGTGCTTCAGCTTTTTTGTTTGTTTCTTTGTTTTGTTTCAGGGTTTTTGTTTGTTTGGTTGGCATGGTTTGGTTAGAAACTGACCAAAGAAAACCTTCTGCTAACACTTGTTTTCAGTGCTATTTTTCTGTATCGAGGTGCCCTTAAGCACAAATACCTACATTTTGATTTTTTTAATAATTAAAATTACAGATCTCAATGTTTCATAGACTTTTGTTATCTTTACCTGGCCTGATATCATATAATTCAAATCTCTAGGCAATGGTGATGACCACAAAAATGTCTGTCTAGGAGCTAATGCTATAGGACCACCATTGCCTGCCAAAGGAATCATTATATAAAAGTTTTGACTTCAGTGAGTGTGGAAATTATGTAGTACCAGTCCACTCTTTCACTCCCTTGCATGTCACCCAGAAAAACATCAGGGCAACCTGCAAAGTTTCAAGAAAGTATGAAGGAACCTGTTTTTTATGCATACTCCTTGGAGAGATTGCAATCTGACGAGGTAGTAAATTTTTGACCATTTGATCCAAAGACATAAATAGTTTCCTATTGACTTCAATTAACATCGGGTTAAGTCCTGAACTACTGTAGCTAATGAGGTGGAGTTAGGGATTTTCCAGTACCTACAGTCTGTTTTAAGTGTAAGAACCTCTTTAAACCAAGGCAAGAGAACCTATGCTTTGAACTATAATTTTCTACAACTCATAAATGTATGATGTTTTAAAAATCCTTATCTTTCCAGATAAAACTTGAAAAAATATATTAAAAAAAAAAAAAAAAAAAAAAAGGAGGCATAAAAGGAATTCTTAGAAACACCAAGAATGTTTTGGGAGATAATCAGGGCTTCCAAGCATCTCCCACTTTCTAGTGCAATGGAAGCAACTAGAGTAGTACATGAATAACTTTCTATCTCCAGTGACAGAAAACCAGTCAACAAAGAACAGACTTAGGAAAAAGATAAATATTTGGGTATATGAAACAGGGATGCAACATCTGGCCAGTACTTACTTACCAACATGGGTTTTCTTTGGTCAGGATTGCTTACCTGAAGAGGCTGAATTCACAAGCTGTCTTTAGATCCTCGTCCTTAAAACAGGATCCTTAAAACAGGATGTCCTTAAAAATACATCTTCTGAGAGGTTTTGAGTGAAACTACAGCAAAGCTCCTTCTTTAATACTTGAGCGCTAATAATCATACACATACCTGGGCACATTTCATACAAATAGATTTGAATTTTCTTTCAGTCTGTACTCAGAAATTCTCATTTTTACAATTTATGTAAATCTTCATCGTCTATCTTATTAGCAGATACTACAGAAGTGTGAGTTGTAATACCTATAGAGTAATCACTGTATATAATATGCACTAAAAGAGATATTATTGCTTCTGACAGTATTTATTGTACCTCAACCACACAGGTAGCTTAGGGTTAAACCTAATATCTGACATGTTAAGATAGTTTAAATAAAAATAAACTCCACCTCTAAATTTAGTGTTGTGATTGTGTATTGGCAATTATCCATAGATATTCTCAGTATTTTTCACATATGCAGTTTAGCACATTCAAAATCACTGCCACCTATCTCACTTAATACCACAGCAACACTTTTTCATATTGATGTCTTACAGGTCTCTGAGGCTTATCTTTTTTACTCTTTCTAGAGTACAGAGTATATAAATATTTAATCCTTTTGTCCTTTTGCTCCTTTTCAGTCCTCATGCATGAAAAAGTGTTTCAATGAACTTTGCTCAGGAGAAGTCTGAAAGTTGACCCATATAATTGTTAATTTTAGATTGAACTCAAGCAATTTCATCCCATAAAAGTTTTTTGTAAAATAAATGTGTTAACAGTATTATACTGTGATAAGTTGAGAATGGGCATTTGTTTATTTTTGTTTGCAAAACAATATATGATGAACAAAACAAAAACAAGATCATCATACAGACAGTGCAACAACACAATTAAATTTACTTTATTATTAGCAGCAAAAGCTAAATCTGCTGAAACCATCTTTGCTTCTACAGAGTATGCGTCCACTTGACAAAACTGGGTTAGTTACTACATGCTTTCTTATTGCCCGTATACTCTGAATACTTGCTATACCCTGTATTTTCAGGTGCATTATGATGATAACCAGGACTGTAGCGCTGGAGGCATAAACTGATGCTACTCTGTCACATCTCATGAAGCAAGTGACATACTTAGTGACATATTAGAGGAGAGGGGAGTGTTCATCCCTTCCAGGAAGTCTGCCTCTAATACCTAAGTCAACAATCTGTTCTTTGGTTTCACTAAGAATATTAAAGGTGTATTCTTGCTAAAGTTAATTTCATCTTTGTTATTAGGGAGGAACCTTCATACTTAGAATTATGATTCTGGTTTGCACTACCTCTTTCCTCTGAAGACCTGATATGTTATCATGTCTGCGTGTAAGAGTTTCTGCATATATGTGTTAGAAAATAGTGACTCTCTTGAAAAGCTTGATAATATAAATAGTGCTAGGATCCTGATACCTCTTTCCCACTCTCTGAAAGTGAAACAAAAAGACTGTGGTTTGCCAGATGTCATAGAGAAAAGCCTGCAGGAGAGCCAGGGCTATATTTCTTAACTACCAAGTCAGTGCCCTAGCTGCATGTCCAGCCATCCTTTCTTGCTTATGTCTTGGCAGCTCGGTCATAAACCTAGTTTGTGAGTAACAGAACCAGTTAGTGACAATTGGCAAACAGTACAAACATGGTGACACTGCAGACATGCTAGGCAGTAGACTTAAGAGATTCTCAGCTGCATGACAGTCAAGAATATAGGAGTAAATATGACAGAGAGTCATGAATGCTTCAAAATGTGTTTCCACTCAAGCAATTTACTGTACGGGTGAAAATTTTAAACTAACACCATTCACCCTTTCACACTGTTCCAAAGTGTTTTAAGGACGAGGATCTAAAGACAGCTTGTG
Organism: Netta rufina; assembly: GCF_964035555.1. Taxonomy (NCBI): domain Eukaryota; kingdom Metazoa; phylum Chordata; class Aves; order Anseriformes; family Anatidae; genus Netta; species Netta rufina. The sequence goes on from NC_140126.1 coordinate 14,677,932, forward strand.
AATTCAGCCTCTTCAATACATTCTTTTTCTATTGTACAGGTAACTACAGCTCCAAAGGAAAAGCAGGACAAGGGTGTGAATATACTGAGTCCATCTTGAAGAATTCTTGGTTAGGAATAAACTGCATTTCTCCTTTGATCGTCCTCCACTTATTTCTGAGGATGGTAAAAACAACAACTACCAGCAATTAGCTGGCCAATAAAGAATTGAAAGAATCATAATTTAAAAGTCTTTAAGAGACCTCACAGTCAAAATGAATCTCAGATCAGATAAACAGGTCATTTTTTTAAAAAAAAAAAAGCTCTCAGTAAGAGCTAGGTACTTTATGTGGTAGCTCCATAGATTCCACCTATGTGTACACATCCAAAGCATGCTTTATAGAGTCATTTTTGTGTGAACTTTTCTTTTTTCCTTAGGGGGTTAGGACAAATGCTTTTCTGTTTTCCTTAGGGGGGTAGGACAAGTATAGGCTTCATGTTTTTAACCTATATGAAGAATATGTGGAAGGAAGACCAGCTTTATTTTCTTTCTATTTTACTCAACATGAAGGACAGTTTTGGTTCGTATCTATTTTGCAGTCTTGATTATATAATAAATTAAGGCTTTCTATATAAGTAACATGAATTTGGTCACTTGCTTCTATATGTAGGGTTTAAGAAAATGAAGGTGAGCATTTATAATTCCTTGATAATTCCTTGACATGAAACTGTTGATACTTTCTGAAGAAATTAAGGTTAAGGATTAACATTACTCTGAACACATGAAAAATCATAAGTAATGATACTAAAATAACTAGAGAGAGGGGGAATCATTTCAAGTAAAGCTACATATATTGTGAGCAAAAAGCACAGTATGTTTGTGTTTGGAGCAAATGATCCTTATTAGTGTTGATCACTAATTCTTCATTTCTACCCTGTTCATCTGTTTGACACACATATTAATTTACTGTCTCAGAACTGAGTAAGGCTTGGGCAAAATTAAGGCTTTTCACGTGTTTCTTTCTCAATATTTGTCCTTCAGAGATCCAAGACGTATTTTCTACATACAAACAGCTATTGGTAAAATTCACAGTAATGTCAGTGGGATGAAAATGGAAAATTCTGGTAGTGATACATTAATTTAGATCCTACCAGGTCTCATCTGTCATTCCTGATATAATTCCTGCTACAGATCAGGAAGTTCTAGTTTATCTCACCTGTGACAATGGGCATAAAATATCCAGTGGATTCAGTCTCCAGACGGGGAACTGTCAAGAAGTTTCAATATACTACACTAGCTGACTTATAATTCTCTTGGAGCAGGGGTACATTGGAACTGCAGTGTGGTCAGTTCTAATTTCATTTCAGATAACTTTACATTACTATCTGAATTATTTTCCAAATGAGATGTTATCTATTTACACATCCCACATCCTCATAGCTAATTAGGTATCACGCTGAAAAACCACGAAAGTAATAGATACCTAACAGTTGTGGCTATCGTACAGTAAATGCTCAAAACACAACATTAAAAATACTGTTGAAATGAGGTACCTAAAAAGACAATTTTAAGATTTAAGATTTACTGTGCAGCTGTAATTCAGTCTGCATGTGCCTATCTATAATTAGACTTAATGTATAATTACGTAACCACTGTGTATTTTCCATTTGACTATTATCTTATTCAGTATTCAATTTTCCTTGTTCTTTACTACTATTATTGATGTGTGTGGCCCCATATATCATTCACTCACCACTTGTCAAATCCTGTCTGAGGACAGAATTATTCATTGTTTTGGCATGCATTATGATACTATCAAAATCTTCACAGTTACTAATTAGTTCATTTTCACAACAATCCTCTAAGATGAGAGAATATTATTATCACTTTCTTTTGGAAGTAGGAAAAAGGCACAGAAGGTTAAATGTCAAAGTCTATTGATTTTGGATATATAATACAAGACAGACAGGATTCTGCAATATTTAGCATCAAGTAGCATGTCCAGCCAGACAGCTTTTAATATTATCTTCAAGTACAGGTCTGAGTGCCCACTGCTGATGCAGACCAGGCCTTAACCTTCTAGGCCAGACTCGTTGTAGTCAAACAAAGTCTGGGTTAATGGAGCCAGGTATTTCTGCTAGCCTTTCTCCCCACATCTGGAGGTAATAACTGCATGGGGGTTGTATCTGGTAACATAAGGGATCAGGCCAGTTATTCTACAAAAGCAGGCAATTAACTCCCCATGAGTTTATGCAAAAGGCATAGCTGACGTGTAGCATGCCATGCAATTGGCTACAGCAGCCAATTGAGAGGCAGAAAGCCACCCTTTAATGAACTGACCCATGTGTGAGATTTGGACATTATTAGTGACAAGTTCTGGTAGACAAGCGACTGCAACAGCTACATTTTGGAAACCACTAATGCCTTTCACGTGTTCAAATGAGGCTGAGTTTTGCAATTCTTGGTCATATCATGGTCAGGCACATGATACGTAACTGATGTGTTGCAAACATCTTTTGTAACCACATTACCTGGGTATCTAAATGCTTACTTCACACTTAAATATGGATAAAAATAAGTTTAAAATATATGAAAATAAAACTGGACATTTTAGATCAGGAAATTAAAATCAGAGTATCAAGATGACATCAAAGACAAAAATAAGTTGGACATCTGCTGAGAAGAAATAATAACTTCTAGTTTTTATGTAATCAGAGTGTAGAACTGCAGTAGTAGAATAAAACACCTTTGCAGTTTACAGAATAATTCAGTGTCTTGCTATAGTATAGTCAGGACATATCAGTGGTTCTGGGAACAAGCAAATTAAGAACAGGAAGCTGAATCTGATCTCTGGCAATAACAGCGTCCTCCAGCACAATTTAAGTAGCTAACCATAGAGAACGCTGCTTTCCTAAAGTGCTGGAACAGTCTCTGGGTTACAGGATTACCAGGCATTTGCAAGTTGGTCCCAAATGTCTATTGCTACGTAGTCTTTGCACATTAGCCCTCACAGAGCTGCAGCTCATGAAAGAGGTCAGCTCATTACTGTTGTTTGCTCACTGACTATTAACTGCTCTCTATGGGTTTGTATACCCAGGAAGAATGAAGCATGGTTTGGCAACTGAGGCACTAATTCTTGTTCCTGAGCAGAAAAGGGACCTCTCTCCAAATTACGCAGATTCAGGCAGGAGAACTAAATCAAAAATAATAAGCAGATGGACAGTAACCCTGCTACTTTACCTCCTAGGGAGGAACTAAGAAGCATCACCTCCTCATTTAGGTCATGTGCTTAACACTAAAGTGTTATACATAAAGAGCACAAAAAAAAAAAAAAAAAGAAAAAAAAAAAAAAAAAGAAATATCTAACATTGAGCCAGCGGAAAAAATGTCATAGGCTGTAAACCACTAGCATGTGACTTAATAGTCTCTCATTGTTCTTAATCCTGTTATTGTTTTCCTTGCTATTTGTTTCCACAGCAAAATTCCAGCAGTGATAGAATAGCAATGAGAGACTGTGGAGCCCATCCAAAACTGCCTGGTGGTTCTTTCTCTCCTAGCTTGTTGCTGGAATAATGTTTATTCCTTCAACCTTCACTTCTCTGGTATCCCCACTGAATGCTGTGGGAACAGCAATGTGAGTAGCGAGTTGGCAAACTGGATAGTCAGTCACTCATTATTCAACATCCAGCTGCCTTCGGCTGCTATCACCCAGTATATTTTGCTGAGTGAAAGCTTGCTTGTGCACTACAACTCACATTTCCACTGTTTTAGAACATTTCTCTCTATCCATCACATATTTCACTCTCATTCTCTGCCTCTAACTTCTAACTTTTTAATATGTTTTGAATTGAAAAAAAAAGCCAACAACAGTAACTCATTTGAACCTGTATCAGAGCCATCTCTATGGATTGGGATTCTGCTTTAGGTTAGCTCTTGGTCTTCCTCTGGCTTTGTTCATGCCTCGCACAGAGAAGCCCCACCTCACTTCACAAACAACAGACTCTGTACTTCTTGGCCATCTGTAAGCAGTTTTGACAAGCCACAAAAAAACACTACAGTGTATATGAAATATCTAACTTACTTTATAAAGCCCAGCAAAGATCAGAATTACTTCGAAAACTTGTCTTCAAGAATAGGTAATCATTTAAAAATCCAGTATTACAAATCTGACTACTGAACCAGCTATTAGTCTGTACAGACCTAATTTACCTTCAGTACAGCAAAGACTAATATGGAAAAAAAAGAGCTTCTACTGTAAAAATGGAATAGTTTCTATAACACAGAAGTTAAATCTGCCTTTATAAACATTAGAGTGCTTTCATGATCTCACTACAAATATTTTATTTCTTGCACAACGTACTATCTAAACATAAACCTTGGCACAATAAAGTTTAATTAAGGGTCTTTGACTTTCAGTAAAAACAACATACAAGCAGTAGATCTTGCAAAACTTTATTATTTTTTTTTCTCAAGAATATTATAAAAATAGCTGTATTGATAAATATTTGTTGGAACGAAAATATTTTAGTAATGGAGAGAAGTGTTACCATACCTGTTAGTGAGGTATGTGGTTATACTTTATAAATGTTTACATGTATACAGATCATTGCTTAGAGGGTGTGGCAGACACTGAGTGAGATTCTGCCAGTATTGTTGTTACATGATATGAAGATTTTTCTGAGAAAAGCAAGTCTCCCATCAGTTTTTAATAAACGATTTATTAAAGTGGTTGTTACTCTTCTCTGTGTGATTTTTTTTCTGTGATATTAAGAAGTGTGACCAAGTGCTGTCTTCTGAGCTTAACCTGTATTATTAAAGATCATGTAATTTCAGAACTAGTATGGATGACAAATTTACAATTAACAATGTAAATTCTGCATTTATATCCATTACGTACAAGTCCGGTAAAGATAAAAGGAGGTTCATATATCAGACTTTGGTCCTCAGACTTAAATGAAATTTTATCTACAAAAAAGGATTTGTAGCTTCTGAGATTTTAAAACCTCTGCAGCCTTCCAGACATCACTGAAGTCAGAAAATTAAGAAAGTCTGAGAATATTGTTATAATTCTGACACTGAAAGAAGTAACAATTGACATAGAAGCCAAATTTTGGTTGTCTTTTTCTATGTGGATGGGCAAGAGGAAGTAGTATTTTTGCTAATGAATTACTGGCTCTCCTTCTAAGACTGAAAACTTGTGAGGGGCTGACTGTGATACAAATAGATGGTCCATAGCATTGAGACTGGACTACCAACATTTTTCACATCATCCACTGGGTCAGCATATGAAGACAACAGTGTTGGTTCACCATCAACCCAGTATCAGTCACTCCTGTGATTTTGTGTTTTTGAGGGTAAGCCTTCCACTCACACTTCACATGCTCTTAGTCTCCTACTGGTCCTTGTCAGTTATGGATGCTTATAAGTTAATTCCCAAGGTAAATTGACAGCAAACAACATATTTATGTCACTTCAGAAAGGAATTTTTCACTAACCACAGCAATCTCATCCTGTAAATCCCTCACACATCACATCAATTACTCTTTAAGGACCTTCTGGATGAGGCACCCCTACCCTGGAATCCATAGGTGGCTACTTTCCAGACCAACATGTCAGCCCTCAGACTCAATGAGTTTTGGGCTTTGGGATTCTGGCTTGGCCCTAGGGCCATCACCCATCTTGGTGACACATGGTGGTGGAAGACTCCTATGGCATTTGCAGAAATTTTCATGGAATCTTTACGTTAAAGACGAAAATCAAGGAACCAATTCCAGTTACATCTATAAGACACAGTCACAAAGGATGCAGGATGCAGCAATGCACAATCCCTTAAATCAGTGGCTTCATTTATCATCCAGTGCCCAAGTTGCAGATATTAGTTATAGCTACAAGTTATGTATTAAGGGCTATTCATCTGGTGTCTCACCACTAGCAAATACTCAGAAAGTATTGCCTATAACTCTAAAATTTTCTACGTACATGGGAACTTGTATTCTTTATCATAGCTGCTCAGTTTTCACTCCTGCAGTCATGTCTTAATACAATATTATCATGATAGGCGTGGAATGAAGTGTGTTCAGTTGTACCTTTGGCTCCTTCCTACTCTTCAACATAGTGAAAATTTTCACTATCTCAAAATTCAGTTAGCAAGTTGAATTATATTCTTCCAAATAAATGTCTTGACAAACAAGTCCAGAGATTCAGTATAGCATAGCTATTCAATTTACCGTAGCTATTTAACTTTAGCAATAACTTTGTTCTAAGGAAAACTGTAAAAAGTGAAATCAGATTTTCTGTGTGCTAATTATAAGTTAACATGTTTTGTGTGTAATAGAGGTTGTACATTTTCCAGCACTTATCTGTGGAATTCTTAGGTGGTACCTAACTATAAACGGCAGAAATGTTCCTACTGCCAGGATTTAATAGGTAAGATTTTTGGTACTCGTATTGCTTTTAATAAAGTGGTCAACCTCAAAACATAAAAAGCTGAAGATCTGATCCTTGGAATAGGAGTTTCACATTCTAATGAAGCAAGTGAGCACTTGCTGTGAAATTTAAACAGATCCAAAATAAATAATCCAGCATTATTGCACTCAACTGCTTTGAGTTATTCCTACCAAGTCTCAAGGCAAGACTTCAGTGAGGGAGAGGAGCAGGAAATCTGAAAAGTAACATTCTTCTTGGAACACTAGTTAATTTTTAACTGATGAAAAACAAGATTGTTTCTGCAGCAAGCGTGCATTAGATCCCACCTATCAGTGGCAAAACAGAACATTCAAGTCCTTTGGCATATTATTGTCTTTTAATTGTTCTTTTCTTCTCTGCTGTTTTTCTGTGTGCAAGAAGTTAATCATTCGAAATAAAATGATACGGTTTGTTTTTTATAGTACTTCCTCAAGAATTTGTAACATGCAGATACATTTTCCCCTAATAAGCATAAAAATGTACAGAAAACAAGCCATGTGAATAACAAAACCAATACTTTTTGTAGAGTTCCATGAGTCTTAAAAATATATACATATAAATTTTATAGTAACTTGAAATTCAAAAATCATTATTACACAAGTTGCATTTTCATTCCTTCACCTTTCTATACAGAATCTGCTCCAACAGAAGCTGCTGTGGTCCTACTGTTCCTCATCCTCATTCTTCATCTACCCCTCTTTCATATCAACACATCAAACAGAAGTCCTATGATAGTGGATGCAATGTGTCAAAATGATAGCCCTTTCCATATTATTTACACTTCTTACATAGCTTCCTAACAAACAAGCAAAAACTTGATTCTTAGTGCAAAAACTGAGATTAGCTTTCCATTTCTTAACAGGCCTCCCTCTAAAATCAGGAGATGAAGTTTACAGTTACAAGTGACATCAGTGCCCTGAAGAGATTTTCCAAGAGGTTGGGCAGACCCAGCCTTTTCCAGGTTTTGAAGGACATGACCCACAGACTTCTTTCAGTTAATCTGGCTGTGTAAAAACATAGCCCTGATAATCTGCATGTGGTGTTATAACAGAGTATGCTGCAGGAAGAATTAGTTTGTAATTCACTGCCCAATGCAAATATTACACGATTGGAATGTAACATTATTGAAAAGAATTCCTCAGTATTTATTGAAAACAAAACACCTGATGCCTGATGACTAGACAATTGCAATAGTTGTTTCTGAGTATTTCAAACATACATCCATATCCAACAACCTGGTGAAAAGGACAACTCACAGGTCTGAGAAGAAATGGACTTAAAGTGACACAAATAGCAGACAGCAATTTTCTCAATCTAAATATATATATATATATATTAATTACCATGTAGAAAACTGGTGTTTATCATCCAGTTTCCATATATGTCACTCCAAGTGCCTTTCTCACATACATTTTATTTTGCTATGTACCTTGTCAGTATTGCCACAAAGCTTAAACTCCTTTATTGAGTATAACAGAGCCAGCAATACCAAAACCTGTACAGTCCTATTCTTCCTTACATTTCTTAAGCAATGCCAAGTTTGAGTTGACAGCATCCTTTATGACATGTGAATTAGATCATGAGTGGCATCCTTAGATACTTCTGGTAAAATAAATTGCAATACTCTGCCTAAACTCATTTGGACAATTACATGGTTTTTCATTTGAATTTAGCCTGTCAGCTTTTGCTGGAAGCATTTTTGTTGACTTAATCCTGCAAGAATTTTCACCTTTTTTCCCTTGCAGCAGTTACTGAAATTCAATGGTAGTTGAAATGTATCTCTTTGGGAAATCAGGCATTCAGAGAATTGCAACAAAGCAATCTATTGTTTTAAAGTTGCGTCAAGCACAATGTCTGTATTTCATTCAGATATGCATCAAAAATTTGTTGTTCTAGTTAGTTCAAGCACATTACATATTTGCTGTTTACAATACAACTTTAACAGGATGGCTGCTTTATGTATTTTCCAGGAGTTCAACATGAATCAAGTATTTATTCTCCCCTCCAAATTACTGAGAAAGATGATTATATTAGCTCATAAATAGCCTGTTGTAAGTTAAAGAATTGCGCGCGTGTGTGTGTGTGTGTGTGTGTGTGTTTTTCCCCTTTGTCTCTCCATACAAGTATTTCACATATTGGTAATGATATCTATATACACTGTACACCCAGTAGGGGCTTATGAAATTTTTTCTTTTAGCTGCTATTTTCCTGCTTCACCACAAGATGTCAGTGTAACACATTTACATGTATGCTAGTACTCTTTTTCTCCTACATAGCTGTTGTCAATGATCTATTTTTTTTTCTTTAAAAACAAAACAAAGCAAAAAAAAAATACTGAAACCATATCAGCAAAAGAAAGCAAGGGTTGGCAATCACAAGGCAACTATAACTAGTTGCGTCACTTCAAACCAATTTTGCACAGAGCAACTCTGCAATACTTCCAAATTATTTGGTGGTTTCCTGTGTGTGCTGTAAATCAGCCATGATGCAGCCTCTGTGTTCAGCACGGTGTGTGACACGGGGCAGATTGTTCGGATGCAATTCTGTGCTGCCTGCCACAACTGGAAAAGAAAACCAGAAAGATTCGGGTTACTGAGATGGCAATTAACTGCTCAATCCATACAACAGCTTGGTGATTTCAGTTTTGTTTGTTTGCTTGCTTTTGTTTTTGTTTGTTTTTCCCCTCACTTTTGTGCACCTGCTGTTTCCAAGAGAAGTGTGCTGTAGCCTCCCTGCAGCCCCATTTCATGGCCATCTCCCCAGCCCCAGTGACACTTTAACCCCCCACAGCACGTCCTTGCCCTGCCATGAGCCCTGCAGGCACAGACCCACCCACAGGCCCATGTTGTGGCCTGTCCCTGTCCCCAGCGTGGTGTCTGCTGCCTGGGGAAGCACCGCCAGCCTGGGGAGGCCTCTCGGTGCCCTGTCAGGGAAACAGGATGGGATCCCTCACTGGGGAGCTGAAGGCATTGACAGGTCGAGTGTGCAGTACCCAGCCTCACACACCAGAGGGTAGGAATGTCCTTTTTAGGCTGAAGATTTAAAATCATAAAATCCTAGAATCACAGAAAGGTTTGGGTTGGAATGGGCCTTAAAGACCACCCAGTTCACCCCCCTGCCATGGGCAGGGACACCTCCCACCAGCCCAGGTTGCCCAAAGCCTCATCCAGCCTGGCCTTGAGCACCTCTAGGGATGGGGCATCCAAAGCTTCTCTGGGCAGCCTGTGCCAGGGCCTCACCACTCTCACAGTAAAAAATTTCTTCCTTATATTTAACCTAAATCTACCCTCTTTTAGTTTAAAGCCATTTCCCATTGTCCTGTAAAAAGTCCTTCTCCAAAATCACCTCGGGAGTCACCTGTTACAAAAACGCAGTGCTGGTGTGTGATGTGCATTTGAAGACTGTGGCGTAAACATCAAAAGTCCCTCAGTGTTGCAGCACTGTGTGGATATTTAGATTTGAAATCCTGGAAGTACATTCCAAATTGATGGGATGTTCGTGTTTGGAGAGGATTTTTTTGTTTTGTGGTTGATGTATTCTCCTTGTTAGCAGCTAAGAAATGGAGCTAATGCCTGAGTCTTTGGGTGGAAAAGAGAGAGAAAAGGGGACTGGGACCTAGGAGAGACCAGGATGAGAGAGCAGAAAGAGGTGAGACTACGTGGCTGCATTACCAGAATCTTCCCCAGTCTTGTGGTGTAGAAAGGGATCCTATAAACATTTGAAGAGCTCTGCATAATATATGAATTTAAAGGGCTTTCAGAGCATCTTTCATGCTAATTAGACCACACTTAATTCCAAGTGTGTTTAACACAGATATTTGAAATACTAACACAACTCTTCCTGGAACAGTGAGCTATACTGGGGTTGTTTCTGTTTGCATGTAAAGGGTAAGTATACACAAGTTTACCTTTTCTCTCTCTCTCTCTCTCTCTCTTTTTTTTTTCTTTTTTTTTTTTTTTTTTCATTTTTTCCTCCCCCTGGAGAAGATGGGAATAATTAGAGAAGAGAGAAAATGTGGTATTCCTGCATAGTGCATTTATTAATGAAGTGTGAAACTGAAGTAAAATGAATTGAGTCTATCATCAAAGAATTCAGTAGGGAGAGCAATAACTTTCAGCAGTTTCTAAAAACATATCACAACCAGCCATGCACACTGCTGCACTTCAGGGTTAAGTTTTCCTCATCAAGTGAATCACTGGCTTGTGAAACAGAAAACAGCTGCTGAGCAGATAACGGGCATCGTCCCAGGTTATTTTTATCCCTATTCTAGCAAACCATACATTTGGAATTGCATTTTAAAATGATTTCTGGAGGACAGTTTGACAAGAGAAGAGCTAATAGTTAAATAAAGTAGCATAATTCTCCTGCCCCACAATACTCAATTAAACAAGAGGCCATTAATCTAAGTTATCTTGAACCTTTGATCTATCTTTGAAAATCTCCTTACCTTGCAATGTAGCCTTCATGAGTCTAAAATAAAATTGCAACCTTAGAACCTTAATTATAGATATGCCCAGCAATCCTGCTCTGTTATCAATTCAATACAGAAGTTCATTTCTGATTACTGTTGAAATTCAGCTACCTCATTCTGTCTGAGTCTACAGTCCATTAACAACCAAAAATGCCATATGAACCGACTTGCCATTTTCAGGATAATGAAAAAAGTAAGGGCAAGAGAGAGAGATCAGAAGAACAAAAGCCAAACAAAAAGGAATTAAGGTATCTTGTCTGATTATTTCAAGCATCAGTGTAAAAAAGGAAAACAATTTTCTAGCAAACAGGAAATGCTTTTCCCTTTTCACTGCACTTTCATCTTTGGTCTTGTTAATCAAACTGTTAACACTTCTCAGCATTATTTGCCCTTAGATCACACAGTAGTGAGATTACACCATAGAAAGTCTTTGAGGTCTTCATTCCTGCTCCACAAACGTGGTAGATGGGATCATAGGTTCAAGCTGTTAAACCCCAGAAGATGAAGGCTGCTGGGACAGCAGGATACCATTAAGGATTTGGAGTTTTCTTTACTATTCTAGGGAAAAATAACTCTGTGCTCTGCTGGAAGCTGTGAAACGTGAACTTTCCCTTTAATTTCCCCTGTGCTCTTGAGTCCAACTCCCTGATACACTGCAGAAGACTGCTGTGTTTGTAGGTCACTAAGACTGCAGGGTCAGCCATTAGCCACCCCCTTTCTAGGCAGGGATGATTATGTTTCCCTCCTGCCTCTGGTAAGGTAGTTCACAAAGCCTGTACTTCACCTATGAACAACCTGAGCAACAACATATAATGCATTTGCTTTTATAATTCACCTAACCTAAAATTTAATCTGTTCCTACTGTCAAGCTACTTAAACTTCTTTCCTTTGTACAGTACAATAACTCTGTATTTCAATTAGAAGAAATACAGTTTGTGTCTGTTGCAATGTATCCCTTGGAAAATTTGAATCATTAAACATCCATTAAAAAAAAAAAAGTCTTTCACATCATATGTCTGGTCATTATTCACAAGAACAAACAACACAATATTGCAACAAATAGCGGTGCATTACATTCTTGCTTTTACTACTTAGGCACAGAAGCTGCACATGTGAAAACTGTTACAGCCACTGAAGACCCTAGCACTATAAATAGGGCTCTATTGTTAGCAGATAGGAGATGAAACGAGCCTCACCAAGCATGGCATGTCTGATTAAGCGTTAAGCTCTCCCTGCTAAAAGTGAGGCTACATCAAGTGATCAACGAGCCTGAGGGTAAGGCACACGCCTGGCAAGAGCTCGGTCTGACTCCATAGCTTCCCCCAGGCAACACGAACACAGCAACTTATCTTTCTGCCTCAGCAATGGCAGAAGCTGTTATAAGACACTGGGTGGAAACTCCTGTACGCTATCAAGAGCAGTTTGCTGCCCAGGACCTGGAAGCACACAAGCTGGATCACTCTCTGTATGCTTTGCCAGGCCCTTCTACAGCAGCAGTGAGCAACAGGAGGCAAAATGTGGAAGGTACAGCCAGGGCCGAGGCCAGTGGCCAGGAGCAGGGAAACACAGGCTTTCAGGTCTTGCTGGATGTTGTGCAGTTCCGCCCTGAAGATATCATCATTCAGACTTTTGAAGGCTGGCTCCTGATCAAAGCTCAGCATGGACCCAGGATGGATGAACATGGTTTCATATCGCGAAGCTTTACCAGACAGTACAAATTGCCTGACGGAGTGGAGAACAAGGATTTGTCTGCGCTCTTCTGCCATGATGGCATTTTGGTTGTTGAAATGAAGAACTCGGTGGGAATGAATTAGAACCTTGTCCATAGTTTATTGGTGAGATAAATTATTCTTAATATAACAAGATGATATCATTCAAGTAATGCTGTAGAGTGTAGAAAGCATGTGGCTGTATTTATATTACAGGAAAGGAAAATCTCTGTATATATTTTTCAGTATGCTGAATTTATTGCTTGATGTGAAATGTTAGACTACTTGTCTCAGGCTACATGTATGCTGGAAAGTTAGGCATTTTGAACAGTAGAAAATTTAGACTAATCACAGCAAGAGAAAAAAAATCTATTTGATATTATTGAAAATAAAACACATTTAAGAGTTCAGTGAAGGAGTTGTATTTCTTGCAATAAGCATTTGTAATATATATTCATAATCATTAAAGAAGCAATAGACAGGTTAAGAGTGTTTTTTTTGTTTGTTTGTTTTTTTGTTTTTAACTTAATTTACATACTGAAAATGTTCTTTTCTAGTTTTTTAGATTAAGTTCTCCTTCCTAGGCTCTGGAGAAGCACACAAACTGAAGGATACTATCAAGAAAAAAAAAAATCACAATTCAAATTTATATACAAAATATCCTTGAAAAAGCACTTCTTAGAGGTGTGTTACATGTTTGAACCTATACAAAACTAGAATATTCACTGGCTATATTTGTTTGAAAACACAGTAAGTAGAAATGAAACTTTCTGTCAAAGACAGATATGAAACACTGTAAGAGATTTAGAAATTTGTTGTTGTTTAACACATTCTGCTATCTATGTGCAACCAAAGAAGAAATATATTGCATACAAATACTCAAAAGGATCAAGTTCTTTGTGAAGCCCTGCTAATAAAAAGGCATTACTCTAGCATGGATGCCTTTATTATTATTCACTGTCTTGTAGATCAATAAGCTGAATATTTAATTCTTCATGTTGCTTGACAGTTTAGGCTGACATCCTCCAACTGCGTCTTAAAGACCAAACTTTTTTACGCTTTTTTTTTTTCTACCACTCTTTCTGTACCAATATGGATCCAATTTTAGTGTGGGGGTTCCTTACTATAGACACAGGTCTAATTTCTCTCTCAGTTTCTCTGATTTAAAAAAGAGTAGTAGAGATGAAAATAACATCTGCCCACTATACCTTGTAATTGGTCTTCTCAACATTTTAACAAAAACATGCTCTACATGAGTTTTCAAGTGCTCAAAAATTTGAGATCTGCAGCTGCAAATGAAAGTGCCTCCTTCCATGCACACTGGAGATAAGTTTGACTGCTGTGCTATGAATAGTAGAGGAATGTGGAACGGAAAGTGCCAAGTTAAATACAGACTCTTTACAATAGCCATCTGCCGGTTGGCCAAATTAAAAACATATTCAAATGAAATTGAATCCAATTTTAAGACTATTAAAAAAATCTGATGAACAAAACCTGGCACTCACCAGCTGAAGCCAAAGAGTTCTTTTACTCTGAAATGAAAGCCTGAAATTTGCACTTCTGCACATGTCCATTCATCAGAGAGACTTTTGTTGTGATTGTTTAGACTTGAAGGCATTTGAAAGCAATTCACTTTAGAAAACTGGAGAGTCGAATTCTTGCATTCTATTTATTATTTTTACTAACAAGAAATTCATACAAGAAGTGCAGAATAAGACCTGGATTGAAAATTTCCATAATGTACTAATTATTATTATTATTACTATTTTATTTTTTTATTTTTTGAATAGAGCATAAGTCAAGAAACTGCTATTTTTTAACAAACCAAGCTAAATAAAAAACATATGTCCCTACATTTCCATTTAACTCACACTTCCACCTCATATTGCCTCTGTCTAATTTGTATATTGGTTTAAGGTCATGAGAGATCAAATCACACCAGAAAATTAGGTCTAGATTTTATACGCTTCTAGGTCAAGGAGCTTTCTCAGCCAGGAATCTGATGGAACATGTAGCATGGATTCAAAAATTGTGAAGTCTAGATACAGGTCTAGATTTAAACTTTGCATTCCAACTTTATAAAAACTCACATGTTTAGACCCGTGGTTTCCATATCATTTTATGGCACAACTGCTGGGATATAGCTCAGAGTCACCAGTGAGTAACCTGCTTTGCTGACCTCTGCTGTCTTTCTGTTTAGAGAGAATTTTGTACATCTGACCATTTAAAATTACAAGTTCTTATAAAAATGATTTTACTTATGTATGTGGTGATGGTGAGAGATGAAAAAGCAGATTAAAAAAAAAAAAAAAAAAACTGACTTAATTATTCTAAATTAGAAGATGATTAAACTACTGGAAACTTGGCAAGGAATTAGATCAGACAGCCAAAATCACATCGTCTGTTCTATATATGTAAATACCACGGTTAGACAGAGCCCTTCCCACGTGTACAGGCCTGCCTCACAAAACTGGATAAGGGATTTGGCATCGCTGTGCCTGATTCTGTACTTGCTGATGACACTCTCTGTCATAAACCAGCAGAATGTACTGACCCAAACATGCCAGGGATGCACCCAGACAGGTTTCTTCTTCCCTAGCACCCAGAGGAACCCAGTACAGAGGCCTGAGCCCATGCTCCTTCATCAATGGCCACGTGCCCCGGCCCCACACCAGCGTGGTGGGTAAGTGCTGGAATACGGACATGCCACTTGCTCCCCCTCTTCTAGCTCCAGGTACAGCACAGGGAAATGTTTCTGTCACCTGTTTAGTTGTGGTTTATTGAAAATTTTGGGATAAATGTTTTTTATATGTTTACCAGAGCAGCCTCAAAGTATGTGGCAGAGCACTTCTAAATTTTCTGTAAGGAGCCGTTTTCATTTGTACTTGATGTTTTGCTTTTGTAATTCAGTTAGATCTGAATTTGAACATCAAGGAGAGAGCTGTTAATATTGCTCACAAAGAGCAGAATGAGACATCTGTAAACAGCAAAGAATTTTTGATCAGTTACAGCTTAAGGCAGGTTTAATACACACTGATTTGATTAAATCAAGAACCCTGATATCGGCTGACCACAAAATCCTGGCCCAGAATAAACAATATATGCTGCTGCAAGCACTGCAGAACAAGTTATTGAACCTTCTCAGTGTCTGTCAGTGAAGGATTACCTTTGTAATTGATCAGGCTGCTCCTCCAAATTGGGTAAAGATGATTTCATGCATGGCTCTAAGCACTGTAAAAATGCTTTCATAGAAGAAAACGTCTTCAGTATCAGAACAGGTTGCCAAAAGCAAGGTCACGAACACATTTCTGTGTGACCCCTGTGGGCAGAAAGCCCACAAATGCCTCAGACTTTGAGACATTGCCTTGTCTTTTTATAGTATCTGCTGTATCCAGGGCATTTGAGATGTCTCAACACAATCCGATACTTGCAGTAAAGGGAACTGAGGCTGACACAGCACTCATCATTCACTGTGTAACCACTCAGCTACAGCTATAGATATTGAAAGAGAGGAAAAGAAACCCCTGGGGTAAGCATGACAGCAAAATTCCTGTTAAGAAGGGCAGGTTGTTTATTCCTTATACAGTTCATAGCTAGAAATCAAAATATGCATTTTTATCTGACTAACACTGTGAGAGTTGGCTTCTAATGGGAGTAGGGATATTTTCAAAAATACTGGGTGTGCCTTCTCATTTGAAAGAGATGCAGGCCTTAGACTTGCTGACTGCCAGAGATGACAGCTGGCCCCGATCATCCAGAGGACAGCATCTCCATGGCTGAAGGCAGGAGTTAGGTCAAAGGGATTCGATCTACCTGCACATTGCATCAGAGATACCTGAGGTGGACCCACTCATCCTAGAACCAGAAGTACCATCCCTCTTTGCCACTTCAGGTACAAAAAGCCTGGAGCATCCATTGCTGTGTGCAAGATAAAAAAATCGTCCCTTATTAAAAATACTTTTACGGATAGAGAGACAGGAGAAACAAGGTATTGCAGCTCAGAACCCCCCCATTCCAGCTGGTGCTACCTTGGGGACCTCGGCTCTCTGTTCCACTGTGGGCTATAGCCTCACAAATCCCATCAATCTTTGGAATGTCTTTCTCAGCCCTTAAAAATGCACTTTTTATAAAGAAGTCAAGTATTTCTCACACACTCTTTAACCATGTGGCAATAACTCTGACGACCATATTTTCAGGGGGAAGTAGCTGCTTGCACAAGCAGGACTGATGCAAAGAGAGAATCATTTTCATTTTCCCCCATGTTCTTCTGCTTGTTTCAGTGCTTTCAGCTGGCCCTGACACTGGTGAGTAGCCCTTTTCTGCTGATGAACCATGTCATTCCCCATCCCTGCAAGCTAATACAGAAGCAGCAGCATGCAGAGCTCTGTGCACAAAGAGGAGACAGAAAATTGTAGCACCACAGTGGGCCTGGGCACACAAGGATGTCCACCAGAGGAGGACTCCAGGAAGGATGGGGAGCAGGAAAAACTCTCCAACTGATTTGGAATATATACTTATATATTTTAGTGTTTTGAGGTATAGTACTTAACCTCTTCTGAGAAAGAATTTACTTTTGCATAAGATGGGCATCTTTGAAGGGCTAAGAAAGGCATTTCAAGATTACTTTAACTGACAAATTTAGGTTATTAAAAGGAATGAGAGAATAATTCACATACAATCTTCAGCTACATTTCCTTCCAATTGCACATCCCGTTAATTTTCCCACTCAGTTCTACACTCCCATCAAGTAAGGATGGATACCACCAGACCACCAGAGAATCTCCAAAGTTAACAAACTCCTAGCATAGCTGGGTGGCATAAGGGTTAGAGTGTGAATGCCCTATCTGAAATAGCCACTCCACAGTTCAAATCCTCATTGCCTCATGCTGGTGTCCTGATTCACAGTAAACTAATCAATACGTGCAGCCATCCCTCAGCTCTGCTTTGATCCTGCAAGACTTACTGATGCAGGTGCCACTCTGCAGCCTCCAGGGCCAGCTGGCATCTAGCTGTCTCATACCACAGTATCGATGCAGCATGGAGCTCGGCTGGCTGTTTGTGCAGATAATTGAGATGTCCAAACAGGGCTCCTGCAGACAGAGGAGCTTGGGAAACACAGCATGGAAGCAGCCAGCTGGTGCCACGTGAGACCGGGTGGCACAGTGCGAGGGTTCAGTGTAAGGGGTTCCCTGCTCTTATGTGATGCTTCCTGAACAGCAAGGTGGGATCAGAAGATGTTCACAGTGTCCACTGGCAACAATTCCTTTAAAATGTGTTCCAGTCCTCATTTTCTGGGAGATCTTGCTCTCCTCTTAGCCTGAAAGCTAGAACTCAGTGCTCCAAAAATGCTGCAGCAGTGCAGTGGTGCAAGCACTAAAAGCAGGTGAAGCATTTTTGTGTGGAGGAACTGATTTTGAATTTGGATGCTGGGTTTAAATACATGTAAGTCCAAGTCTTAAATAAAAGTGATAGCATTACATCAGAGCTACGATGAAGAATTAATGAAGTGAAATGATTTGCGGTGCATGGTTTGACAATGCTCTGTATTACAAGATTGCTAGAAATCCGTGATCTACCTGCAGTGGTGAAAGCCATATGTATTTTAATAGTGCTTTAAATATATATATTTTTTGTAACTCTGTCATAATTATCCAAGTCCTGATGTCATGATCAAAATACACCCTAAAAATGCACCATAAAGATGGTCCTTGCCTTGATACATATATGAAGACTGAAGGCTTGATACCGGAAAGAAACTGGTAATGACTCAATGCAGATTAGGAGACTTTTGAAGCAAACATAAGCAGAAATGTGAATTTTGAGCCTCATTTTATTGTGCTATATATATCAATATATATCTTGAACATTTCTGCAAGGCAGTCGGCCCAAACGTAAAAGGTGTATTTATTTTTCTTATTTTTCAGTGTAATGTGGAACTGAAATACCAAAATCAACAAAGAAGTTTAGTAAATTAACAATATTTTGCAGGAAGTTGGCTAGATGGCTCCCATATAAATAGAGTGCATTCCCATTTTATACTTTATCCACAAATCCATGGTGGTTTTGGTGAATCTCTTAAGATCTTAAGGGTCTCTCAATAAAATATATTAGCAGTAAATAACTTAGCACAGGGGGACAAAGTCAGGCTTTCAAAAAAGTAGTACAGAAAGTAGGAAGAAGTGATCAAAAGGGCTGTAACTATATGCCCCATTCCACCACCATTCTGTGCCTGAAATGCTCACTTTTGGGGTTTCCAACCTCAAAAACAGCAGAGGAGCCCAACTCAAAGGTTAAGGCAAGCTTATTTTGCTGTGATTTAATCCTGCCCCTGCAAAATCACTTTTCTGTGATGTAAGGTGGGGGAAAACAGGCAGTGAGAAATGAGAAATGGGCCCAAAGAGAGCCTCCTTCTTCTTTTTACTAGTTTCTGCACTTTGTGACTGTTGCCATGGCAGTGATTATGATTTATGTTAATTAAAATAAAAGGAAAATCAGATTACATTGACAAACGCTGTGATTTCAAGAGACTTTACAGCTGTGTTCAGACTACTCAGTCGCACACCATTCTTCCTTCAACAGGCCACCTCTGATTACCGGGCATCTCAATTCACACCATTTCATTACCACTTCATTACCATACAGGAACCCCTTTGTGCTTTTCCAGAAGGGTGAAGGGGCTGGGACTGGGACATAGTGCCATGACCCCAGATTTGTGTCCCTGTGGGCACAAAAATATCTGCCACAAGCAATGTTCAGGCTGGATGGGATAAGGAAAAGAAGCAGATTAGAGTATGTAAATGATATTTTACTTCGCTAAATTATATATAGGTGGAATAGGTCCAGTAACCAGCAGTATGCAATACCAACAGTTTCACATGCACCTTTACAGTCTGTTCTTTGTTTGTTTGGTTGGTTTTGGTTTTGGTTTTGGTTTGTTTTGTTATAGAACATTTTTAACTACTGGGGAAGCAGAATAATCGTGACAATTGTGGCTAAATGAAGATTTTTGTTACTAGCAGAGAAAGTAGAGACTCAAGTCTGAAATTCTAGAGCAAAAGTACCTACATGAAGATTGTTAATCCAGCCCATGTTTGCAAACCACAGCCTCTGTAAGAATTTGTTGGGGAACTACTGCCTAAATATTTACATTTTCATGTAATTTTAATGTAATGTAATTTTACAAATTACAAGGCCAAGAAAAATACATTTTGGTAAACTAAATCCAGTACAGGGTCCAAGGAACACAGCACATAAACTGTTCAACTCCTTACTCGTTCAAGTGAGTTCATTGATCACTGAGGTTATCTTTGTAAATCAAAATGTCACATCTTGCGGTAACGATTTTACTTAAAAGGAAGTATTTTAGGTGGTCACTTTTTTTCTTCTCTGTAATTTTCTTACCATGAGGGAATTCTTCTGAATTCTAATCCCTAAATTACATTTTAGAAGAATGATTTAATCTGGATCAAAAGAGTCTGATCAAGAAAAATTTTTACATGATCATGGAGTCATCAAGTCAAAGGGACTGGAGAGATCTGCATTTCAGAAATAAGTTACTCAGTACAGTTCATATGTGCTGGAAAATAACTTTAACAAGAAACTATATTTTCAAATTTTGGAGATTAAAGCTAATGAAAAAAGGGGGTTATGCTTCAATGGAAGACGCTGTCAAAAGAAATGAAACTTCCACCAACACCTCTCAGATAATCAGGTGGAAAAATTGCTCTTGGCATCCTCAACACAGGCACCAGTCATGAAACAATTTATAATTCAAATGTTCAGGAAAGGAGATGCACAAGCTGTATAGCCTAATAAAAGGGGGAAAAGGGAAACAAGCAGGAAAGGAAGAGAAAAACTGTAAGAGGAGAATCAAAAACTTGTATTTGTATGTGTGCCATTTCACTGTACACTGAACTTGCAGAAGCTCACAGCTTATCAAACACCCTGCTGTTGATAGGGCCACTTCTGGTTAGAGTAATGTTGAAATCTCTGACTGAGGTTTCTATAAATACAGCTGCATTTATTTACTTATTTATTTATCTTTCATTAACTGTATCTGACCATCATGAAACACCTCCTAAGCATTAAGCATGTCCAGAAGAGCTAAGATTATTTAACTTTTAGCTGTTAGCTGAATGCATCTAAAGACATCCTTGGCTGCCCATGCTGGTCAAAAGTCAGACAGAGCTCAGCTTAAAGCAAAAATCCCAGTCACTTCCTTTGACACATGGGAAACAATAAATAATGAACTGTTTCAAAATGACATGTACAGCATGCAGTTCAAGATCTGTGTATAGAGACAGCATAGGGCCTGTAATTTCTAGATGCATGAAGGGAACTGAGGCAAATTTGGTACACGCTTGTAATTTATCAGTGCTTGATGTAACCTGGTAAATGGGAAAGGTAGGAGGGGAACAATTTCTCCCAACCCACAGAAACCTGAGATATCTCTTCTGAATAAGTAAAACGTGTAGCCAAAAATCCAAAGATGGAGGAAATCTGTTTTGTTTGATAAGACACGTGATTTCAGTAATTTTAAATATTCAGGATCAGAGATGAATAGTTGTTTTAAACTTTTATTAACTATCTCAAAAACACCTACTTTCTGTAAAACTGAAATTTTCATTTAAAAACATCAAAGTGAAACCATCTCAGCAACTTAAGTTTTAACCTAAGAAGTGTCTTGATTTCAGTCTAATAGTACTTTCTGACACTGATCACTGGTCCTTCTACCATTTACACCAGTTTCCTTCTGTGTATGTGAATACAAACAGAGTTTTTATATACACACACTGTGGAGAGAAAAAAGAAAGAAAAAAAAAAAAAAAAAAAGGATTTTTTACCTAATCTTGTTTTCAAAAGGCATTAGCTGAGACATTCTGGAAACTTCAGCCTGAAACGGTTACAGCATGGAGACACTCAAGGTTTCCAGATTCACAGGTCTAAAGGTTAGAAGATCAGTGATGATCTCCACTGTGGTCCCCTGGACAAAAGACACCATGTCATCCCACCTGCTAATTTCCTTCTGAAGCCTGTAATATGTTTGAGAAAGAACATGTACTTAAAGACTTCAGTTCATGGAAAACCCACCACAACCGTCCATAAATTGTTCGAGTGCTTTCAATCCATTTTCCACCCAGTCTGTGTTTATGCTTGGGATTGCCATGACTGGTATTAGATTGCAATCCATTAGGTCTGATATTACTCCTCAAAGACTCATGCAGCTTGGGCTAAAACACATCTGGCTCATATGTTTGCTTTTGCTAATGTATCTCAGTCTTTAAATTCTGGAGGTAAATTCAGACTGTGTGTATGACAAGGACTGGCAGTTGACCTGTGCCTGCTTCTCTGTGACCATGAAAGACTCTCAGCACCACCTGAATATCTGTCTAGTGCATGCCCCCATTACACAGCATGGAAGGACGGCATACACAGCAGATTTGTCTTAATGGCCATCCTTGCATAGCTGTGAAATGATATCTCTTCAGACAGGGAACAGAGACAGACATGCATTCCCAGCAATATTAAATGCAGGGTTGAGAATTTCTAGTAACAGCCACCTATTAAGCGGACGGGCTGAGGTAACTAACATGTATTGCAAAGGTCAAACAAGAACCTCTGTCTTTCTGCTCGGTTATCTCTCATGTTACACAACCCAGTTTCAAAAATGTTACGCAACTTCTGATGAATTTATGTTCCTGATTGGGGAAAAAAAATATAGATAGATAGATAGATAGATAGATAGATAGATAGATAGATAGATAGATAGATTTCTCCTAAAATCCACTGAATCTTTCCCTAAAAATTCCATAGCACAATATAAAGTATCTCCATTCCTGATGCCTGAAAATAGATATATATTTTCAAGTATTTCACAGAACACTTAAAAGCTAATATTATTTGATCTTTTTAAAGCTGAAAATGAAAAGGAAACTAGAATTATTTGTCACATTCATTGTATTTACTTCACTGCTTTGCTAGTTTAAAATCTTTAATCTTTCAGGCTGATAACTTGTTTTTAAAATCATTTCGTGCCCTCTAGTGGCAGATTTGTTAGACATGGTAACTGCTGCTCTGGCAAGTCCTCATACCGTTCAGAACTAGACATTACAGTTACAGACAACATAGAAATGGAATAAAGCCACTTCATTTACCTTTAAAGTGAAATTTCTATCTATCTCTACAGTTTAAGAAAATAAATTACATTATTTTCAACTTATGATGAGATGTCACTGACAACAAAGCAAAACAATCTTGGGTGAAAACATAAATAGCAACAATAAAAAGCATGTACTCAGTCAGTGTTTGGCTGAGTTTGCTCTCAGAAATGGTATTGATGAACACTTCCTTGCACAAAGCACTGTTCTGGTTGTTTCTTACTAAGACACTGTCCAACATCCTGGCTTACAGTTTTTCCAAGTTGGTATCTTCATAATCGTGCCGGTGGAAAGGCTAAATCCCACCAGAGCTTCATCTTCCCTTCTGGAAAAATCACTTTATTTTCTTTACTAAAGAAACAAAGTTATAGCACAGAGGAAAATCCACAAAAGAAAGAAGGAAATATTTGATGGCTTCAAGGAAAATTAAGTCCGGGTTGATTCACAATTTTATTATTTTTTTTTTGCTGGGCCTCTACTGACTCACTTTCTTAGGAAATATCACTCAAAATCCTTACTTTCTCCACCATGTTTCCAAATTTTTTACTATAAGCTTCTGCACCTGAGCAGAAAAATAAATCACAATGCTTTCAAACAACTCTTTCAGCATAGATTCTCAGGAGTCTTGAGATAGCAAATTCCAAATGAAAACAATGAAGCATCCTGTACTTAGGCATCTGCACACTTTTTGCTTTAGTTTGGCTTTCTTTTCCACCCCTGAATTATAGATCTCCAGGAACATATTAAACATTAATCTTTTTCACTGAGTTACAGGTTCTGAGCTTGACAGACTCAGAAGAACATTCACTTTGACTCTGAAAATTTGATTCCCAATGAAGATGGTAGAGATTTGCTACCAAAGGCACTCAGATACATGTTTCATGCAGATAAAATGACAGAAATCAATATGTGCTATTCTGATTTTGAAACCCTTGCCTCTGGTAGTCTGAACAAAAAAGCAAGGCTTAATCAATCCAGCCTTTTCACTTAGCACTATAGATGGTTACAGAGGGCCTGAGAAGTTGGTGTTTTCAAAATCTTCAATTTATTTATTTATTTATTTATTTTGTTTAGGGTGGTTTCTAATTTTGCAGGTCAGTTTTCTTGGTTACAATAAATAAATGAATAAATAAATAAATGTTCATTTTAAAACCCACAACAGAGTCTCTGCACATAATAGTCATCAGAGCTGGCTCACTGATGGGAGACAAATGGAAAATGTAATTTCAAGATAGTTATTGTTCCAAGTTCTCTTTGCAGTTTTGTCCACTAGGGAAATAATATAACATACTTCCTCCCTTCATATGTTTGCCTGATACAGTGCCTGAAAAGCCATGACTTAATTTCATGTCATTTAATTTTTGTTAAGGTCTCAAAGATGGAACATTTTAGAGAATAAGCACTTAACTAGTTTGCACTTACGTAAATAAACAAAAAAATAAATAAATAATGTTTTTATTACTTTTACAGATTTTATGCTTTAAAATCCTAATTGTAACAGTTTTTGCACCTTTTGAAGTCGACACCTTTGCTTGTGTCTTTTTTTAGATACAAATAATGAGCCAGAAATTATTAAGAAAACACTAAGAGGGGGGTAAAGGCAGAAAGTTGGACAGCTGTCCTCTCCAGCACTGGACGCTGTGAAGTAAAGCAGGCCCTCAGCTCAGCTCTGTCCCTCCTTCCTTCCCTTCCCGGGACAGGGGCAGCCTGCCAGGCACTGAAAGCACAACTTCTCACCACTTGGGGCAGCAAAATCCAGTTCTTGAGCTGCTTTCGTAGTTGAGAATGGCATCTCTTGGTTGCTCCTTGGTTTTCAATGAAGAAAAAATGTAAATCATCTGTCTATACAACTCAAGCAGGTCAGCATTATTTACAGTACTGATTACCTCATGAGAAAACGAAACCAAAAACTGTTTCAGAGAAAACAGCAGTTATGATTAAAGGAATTGAAAATTGAGATGAATAGGGACCGAAAAGTTTGGGAAACGAGCAGAATAAGATGCAATAAAACACATATAAAATAATAAATAGTACAGAAAAGGCAGAATGGGAAGTAATTTTCCTGTAGTTTAACCTGTGAGGATTCATATGAATGCAAAGCCTGCTCAGATCAAACTATGATCAGTATTAGGAGTAACTTTGAAGGAACAAAAAAACCTTGATCACTTATTTTTGTTTCTTGCAGTAGTGAGAATTAGGGATAAAATCTATGACAGAGGTTAAACTGATCCGTAAGTATCTCTCATTGGGGTTTTAGTCCTCACTCTAAGCTGGCCACATGGTCTGAGGGCAGCATGCTGGAGCCTGGACCATGTACCACAAAGTTCCTGTGTTCAGCAGAATAAAATCCGGTCTGCATGAATGGCAGACACTGATTGCAGTGGCCAAAAGATAACGACCACTAGCCCTAGTGGAAAAAGAGCTGTGGTGGCTCCAAGGGTGCTGACAAATGCTGACGAGGGCCTGAGGAATGCCTCTGGTCCTGCTGGGTGGGTGAGTGATGACGAGGCCAGGTCAGCGTGCTGACCTGGAAAATCCTGAAGCCTTGACAGGGAGCTGCCTGAAGCCAAGGTCTTCAGCTGCACAGTCCTGAGCAGCTGCCAGATGTCCCCTGGAAGGAGAATGATGCTTCTCCCTGTATCACCGATGCAGATACTCAGTACTGCTCTGAGTAAATGGCTGCTCCACATTCTGTGCTCAGCTTCAGAAATGGAGGCACAAGCAATATAATGTGAACATGAGCCCATGGGCTGGCCACACAGGAGCTGCTTGTGCAGTGAACTCTGAGGCTCTTGCACTGTTGGAATTGGCTGATTAAAACAGACCTCCAGAGCTAGGCAGATGCAGAGTGCTGGGGGTGACGTGTTAGTCTGGGGTGAACTGATGCATTCAAAAAATGTTAAGCAATGGTACACAAAAGTGCTGGGATAGTATGCCAAATGGGAAAATGGAGGTCAGAATTAAAAAGTGGGCAAAAGCAAAACTCAGGTATCAAACAACGTTAATAACAGTGATCATAGAGTCGCAGAATCATTTGGGTTGCAAAAGGCCTCTAAGATCATCTTGTCCAACCTTTAACCTAGCACTGACAAGTCCAGCACTAAACCATGCTGCTCAGTTCTACATCTACACCTAGTGAAAGCAAGGAGAGGGTCTTGTAGCATTCCAACAAACTGCTCCCAAATGCACACAAATTGTTTGACACAAAGACCTTTGAGAAGTGACAGACTTTGAGCTAAGTCAGAGAAATAAGCTAGAGCTTAGCACCCGGCAGGGTGTTGGAGGGAAAACACAAGGAACTGGAAACCAAATAGGCACACACTGCTTTCCCAGCAGGGTTGAGATGGTCAGCGAGGCACGGCGAAGGGAGGAAGATGGCAGGCAGAAAGGAGCATGCAGGCAGCGTGTGCCACCCTGCCTTTCTTCCACCGGGTAGAAGTTGTGAGGGAAATCTGTGTCCTGGGATCCAGGAGAGGTAAAGGGCCATGGGTGGGGTGTGTGTGAGTGGACAACACCGGACCGGGTGCCACGGGAGTTATGAGGGGAAATGGCCAGGGTGGGAGAAGAAGCGTAGGGATGGGATAGAGGCAGAAGGCAAACAAGGACAGGATGGTCTGATTTTTGAAGAGGGATGTAATACACTTTATTCACGACTAAAACACTGGCTGTAGGTGAGGGCAGCCAGCGGATGGAGCGGTGTGGCGGGGTGCACAGCCCCCTCACCCACACCTCGCCCAGCACCTCAGCACCACACACCTCCCCCTGGCCCCCAAAAGGAGCCTCCGGGCGGCCAGGCGGGCCCGCCAAGCCTGCGGCAGCACCCGCACCCCGCCACCTCCGCCGGGGGCAGCCCCAGCCCCGCGGCCGGCCCGTGGCGGAGGCCGCCAGGGGGCGGGCGGCGAGGGTGGGTGCGGGCCGGGCCCATCGATGGGGGCGGCCGCTCTGCGCTCGGCTCCTCCGCCCTGCCTCTCGGCTCTGGATTAGCGAAACTGGCGACGTGGGACCGGGCCGGCCCCGCCGCGCCCCGCGGGGTGAAGCCGGGACTCGCCGCCCGCCGGCAGCGCCGGGGCTCCGCGGCTCCGCTCCCGCAGCCCCGCTCCGCGCCGCCCCGCACCGCCCCGCACCGCAGCCATGGCGCTGCGGGCCCGGGCGCTGTACGACTTCAGGTCGGAGAACCCCGGCGAGATCTCGCTGCGGGAGCACGAGGTGCTGAGCCTGTGCAGCGAGCAGGACATCGAGGGCTGGCTGGAGGGCGTCAACAGCCGCGGCGACCGCGGCCTCTTCCCGGCCTCCTACGTGCAGGTGATCCGCGCCCCCGCCGCCGAGCCGCCGCCGCCCGCCCGCTACGCCAATGTCCCCGCCGCCGGCTTCGAGCCGCTGCCGCCGCCCGCCGCCTTCAAGCCGGCACAGCAGCAGCAGCACCACCAGCACCAGCAGCAGCAGCAGCAGCAGCAGCAGCAGCAGCCCCCGGCGGCGCAGCAGCCCCCCGAGCCCTTCCCGGTGCCGCCCGCCGCCGGGTACCCCTTCCCTATGGCACCCTACGGCGGCCCCTACCAGCCCAGCCAGGGCAGCGACGACGACTGGGACGATGACTGGGACGACAGCTCGACGGTGGCGGACGAGCCCGGGGCGCTGGGAAGCTCCTACCCCGACTACGAGGCTGCGGGGGGCGGCGGGGCAGCGGGGCGCTACCGCCTGTCCACGCGGTCCGAGCTGTCCCTGGGGTCCCGCGGTGGTGGTGGAGGGGGCGGTGGAGGTGGTGGACACGCAGCCGGACACCCGCACCCGGCTGGTGGAGGAGCCAAGAGCTCGGCCACGGTGAGCCGCAACCTCAACCGGTTCTCCACCTTCGTCAAGTCCGGCGGGGAGGCCTTTGTGCTGGGCGAGGCATCGGGTTTTGTGAAGGATGGGGATAAGCTGTGCGTGGTGCTGGGGCCGCGCGGCCCCGAGTGGCAGGAGAACCCATACCCCTTCCAGTGCTCCATCGAGGACCCCACCAAGCAGACCAAGTTCAAGGGGATGAAGAGCTATATCGCCTACAAGCTGGTGCCCAGCCACACCGGGCAGCAGGTGCACCGCCGCTACAAGCACTTCGACTGGCTCTACGGGCGCCTGGCCGAGAAGTTCCCCGTCATCTCCGTGCCCCACTTGCCCGAGAAGCAGGCCACCGGCCGCTTCGAGGAGGACTTCATCTCCAAGCGTCGCAAAGGCTTGGCCTGGTGGATGGACCACATGTGCAGCCACCCCGTGCTGGCACAGTGCGATGCCTTCCAGCACTTCCTCACCTGTCCCAGCACGGACGAGAAGGCCTGGAAGCAGGGCAAGCGCAAGGCTGAGAAAGACGAGATGGTGGGTGCCAACTTCTTCCTGACCATCAGTGTCCCCGCTGGCCCTGGGGCTGGCCTGGACTTGCAGGAGGTGGAGAGCCAGGTGGACGGCTTCAAAGCCTTCACGAAGAAGATGGACGAGAGCGCCCTGCAGCTCAATCACACCGTCAACGAGTTCGCCCGCAAACAAGTCACTGGCTTCAAGAAGGAATACCAGAAGGTGGGGCACTCCTTCAAGTGCCTCAGCCAGGCGTTTGAGCTGGACCAGCAGGCCTTTTCGGCCGGCCTCAACCAAGCCATAGCCTTCACTGCGGAAGCCTACGATGCCATCGGGGACCTCTTTGCAGATCAGCCCCGACAGGACCTAGATCCCGTGATGGATTTGTTAGCGCTGTATCAGGGGCATTTGGCCAACTTTCCGGACATCATCCACGTCCAGAAAGGTAACACCCTTACTTATTTTCTGAAATTATAGTTTAATGTATCAGTGCCATGCAGGCAGAGGTAGGAACCAGGAGCTAAACTTTCTCCACGTATGGCTTGTTGGCCTTGGGTTAAACTTTTCAGTGTTTACTCAGGTAGTCTGTTGCTAAAAATACACAAAACACATCAGTGACAGCTTTCATTCTGTGCCAAAGGTCTAGACTTTGTTGGGATTTCTGTTCGTCAGAGGTTACTGAGCATGACTGTGTGCCTCTGAAAGAAACCACATCTACCTGTGAGGCTGATACATTAAAGATTAATGAGCTTGTTTACAACCGTCGGAGATCAACTGGTATGAAAACATCTATTACTCTTTTACGTATGTCAGGTATCTTAAATCTCTGATCTAGCAGGTAATAGATAAGTAATCTGAAGATGCAGATACTCCAGCTGACCTTATTGTTGGAAGTGTTACATGCATTTTGCATGTATGATGGACATTCAGATGAGAAGTTTAAAGCTGTTGGTGTTTGTCAGTTTGGCTGTACATTAAACTCCCTTTGCACCTTTGTGAGGACAGTGGTCTGCCGCAGTGTTCCTAGTTGAGGTTTTTCATCCTTTGCCCTTATTATCCTGAAGAGATGTTGCTCATGTGGTACCCTTTCGGCATCTTTCTACCTGAAACATGCTTCTGAGGTTTGCATTGCTGTTTGTTTGGCACTTTCTGATCCATTAGGGGAAAGAAACTCAGAAAATGAAAGAATCATCTGCTGTATAACTAGGGACACTCATTCAGATAAATACAGGTTTGTAGCATTGAATAAGTGTAGATGATTTCCCTGCTGTGAGGTTAATGCTATTCATGCGTTCATCACTGTTGTGAGAAGAATAGCCCATCATTCATCCTTTTTCCTGTTATATCGCTGATCTATGGCTTTCAACTCAAAGATCAGAAGTAAAGAGACCTAGGAAAACTCCACCTACGCTGTACAGAAATTCATGTATGTAACAGTTGTACAACAAAATGCAAGAGCTTCTTCACTGGAAATTATTTTCGAGATTTATAAGTGGTGGTCTGTATCCAGAGAGGCAGAGCCTTATCTGTGACCCACAGTGATTCAGTCTTTCATGCCTTTATCTGCCTTTTTCAAGGCCTTGAACTCTTGAGATTTTTGATGAAATGGTTGGAAGAGTTTTTACAACATATCAAAAAAGGCAGGCTTTCTGTAGGTGCACACTATTGCTAGGAAAATCTGAGGAGGCAGAGTTGATAAAGTGATAAAGTACACAGCTTGTTTAAGAAAGCAAGAGTTTCATTTCAAGTAGAAGCACCAAGTTCAGATGTTCATTCTCTCGAATCTTGAAAATTCTGGGTGGAAACTTAAATAATTGCGATACTATTTTGAAGAGAAAGCTGAAAAGTGCAGTCTGACCTTTGAGAATTTGCTCTGCTAGCTGGTGTGGCATTGTGTTCTGATAACAACTCTCAAGTACTTTAAATTTGGAGAGAGGCGAGACCCTGGCAACATTTCACACTTGGGAAGGAGAAAGATTTTTTTATCAGGTGCAATAAAACAGCAGATGATATACACTATTTAAATGTAGTCTTAAAACTTTAAGATAGACTATAGAGTTTACTCTGAGGAGAGGATTGGGAATAATAAGATATGCGCTTGATTCAACCCGTATTGCCTTTAGCTTGCACATCTCTATTTCACTTTCAGTTGTGTTTGAATTTGCACTTACAAGAAGGCTTACCTTCTTGAACCAGGGAAAATTCATCTAAGCGAGCTTCCACCATAGCAGTGCAGAAGTATGATGACATACATAGAGCTGATGCGGTGCCAGAAGACTGTGCTGGAGCTGGTTGGAGAAATGTACAGCCAGCCTGCCTTCACATGCTAATGCTCCAGCACCTCTGAGCTAATAGAATATTTTTCCTGGTGCATATTTGCAATCAGAAAATGGCTTGGGTTTGAGAGTTTGGTCTCCTGAGTGTCTGTATTCATGACAGGAACAGGGTTAGGGCTGGGTTATGCATTTGCTGCTTTTGTTCCCTGTAAAGAAGAGACAAACTAGAAGAGAAAACTGACTATTTCTTTTTTCTTCTCCATTTTATGGCTGTTTTATTGCTCTTAGCAGTTATTTCTAACATGGTATAACTCTTCAATTCCAAATTGTAAACTTCAGATAAAAACATGAACTGTGTGGTGTTCTTACAACATAAGACCTTTCTTTTAAATTTATAGTCCGGGACAGCTGCCAGTATGTGAGGATTATTATTGTCTGTGCAGACCAAACAAAGATCTGTTGGTGATAATAGATCATCTGAAAACAGAGTGGATGTGTCTTTCTTTCAGTGTTTTATTTTCTAGTGTACAACTTTGTGCAGTAAAATAACCCAAAAGTGCCTTTAGAGGTGGCAGAAACAGCAGCCTTTTGATACATTGCCAGCATGGGCTTGGCTTTAAGAAGAACTCTAAAGTTATGCTTCCTCCATTTTTCTCTAC
Organism: Netta rufina; assembly: GCF_964035555.1. Lineage (NCBI taxonomy): Eukaryota > Metazoa > Chordata > Aves > Anseriformes > Anatidae > Netta > Netta rufina. The sequence goes on from NC_140126.1 coordinate 14,708,973, forward strand.
ATAGTGCAAATGGATTGTCCACTTGGGGTAAAAAGCGAAGCCGTTTCTAGACTCCATCTCTGTATCCCTCTAGACCTGAGAAGGACCAAAAAAATAAAGGCAGCTATGCCCCAAACATGTATCTGTTGGTAGAACCTTAGACTGCCTTGTCTTGTTAAGGGTTTGATCTACTGCGGATAGTTGAACAGCTGCTTAATGTGACTGGAAGCGTGTTTTGTGCAGGAGACTGAGAAGTCAGCGTGTCTGAGGTTTTTCAATAATTTCTGCAAAGTTTTTTCTGCAAAAAGAAAGCCGAAGAATCTGAACTAGAGGCAAGAATTTTCTTCCATTTGGCTGTTACCTGTTTGTCTAAAGTTATGAATCAAAGACAGGTAAGCCTGCTGTTACGTTGTCTGTATCAGCAGGGAAATGGGTTAAACATGGTGCTTATTCCTGCTCAGGGATCCCGGTCTTTCTGCCTCCCATGCTGAGGGCATCATACGTGATATGGGGGGTGCAGGGAGTGATTGTCATTTTGGTCACTTAGATAAAGACGGAAAGCCACGGGAATATGTTCAACGTGTTTAATAGTACAAGTATGTGATGGAATGGTAATAACTTCGATAGGAGATATAGAGATTCCTCTCTCTCTGCCTTCTTGATGTTGAGCACTGTTCCAAAAGAGACAGAGGAGGGGTTCGAAGTGCTTTTCTCCCACAGTCTAGTTGAGGACCAGCTTGGCAGTAGCGTTGTGAGAAACCTTTCTTGGTTTTGTGTGTGCACCTGTCCAGGTCTGAAGCTTCACTGAAACAAACCCTACAGTGAAGAGCACACCGAGCTGGAAATCCCACGTTTCCATTGGGAAGTGCTTGGCATGAGAGTCCCACTGAGACTGGCAACAGAGCATTTCAGTCCCAAGACATGGTTTCCTTACAAATGGTTGCTCTTTTAGACGTTTTCAAAATAAAACTGAGCACTTAGGGAAAACTGACATTTGTAGAGGTAGGTGATGGCAGAGTAGTGTATCCGAGCCTCTCAGCACCCAAATACTTTTACAAGTCTAGCCCTCATCCACAGGGAAGTGCACATAACACGCTTACATTAAAGCTTTCCTGTGCATACCTGTGTGTTTTGGAATAGAGGATCCAAGTGTGTTAGACAGCTATACTTGTACTTAGTTTTCTTTAGCCTCTGGCAAAACATTTGTAAAAGAGGAGTGTTTAGTTCATGAGGCTTAAAACCAAAACTGCACCTTTACTTGTCTTCTTCTTTTTGCAGAACTGATGTGCCTTTCAAGAAATGCTAGATTCAGTTGCTTTAAGGTTGAGAGAGAAGAAAAGCACCCTTCCATCTTTGTTTCTGTGCATTTTAGGGTCTAGTTGTGGAAATTCCCTAGGCATTCTTGGCAAAATAATTCCTACGTATTAATTGCTAGAGCTTCACTCAAGTGATGAAATCTTCTGACTTCCATAATCTTCAACCTAAATGTTTGCTGCAGGCCCATGCAAGTTCAGGTTTGGGAAGTTTGTGCACATGTGAGAATTTGAAATAGTGTGTGAGTGTATGCTGGTGCTGCAGTTCATGCGTGTCTGGCTATCTTATCTTGATACTTGCTTAGTGAGAGTACAGAAGTTAAGTGTTTTTTTTTTTAATTTGTTTCTGTTTTTGAAGTCTTTCTTGAGGAATTACTATAATTGGCATCTTGTTTTCTGAAAGAGGAAGAAACACTGGCTAACTTGTTTCATCTCTGCTTTCCAAAATTGTTTCTTTATCTTACCATGATGTTGTTAACTTCTGGTACAATTTTTGCAAAACTGACTCAAGAAAGTGTTTTCTAAATGTTTTCTGAGATGTAGGCAGCAATTAATTTCCTTAGCACACCAAGATCTAAAATAATTATTTTAAAAAATCTGAGTGACCTTACCCATTTTCTTCTTAATAAGTTTGTGAAAAATCAAATGGGGCAAATGTCCTTACCTGGAGCAAAGGTCATCCTAGACGTTGGCTATAAAAATGCACTGGGTGTGCTTTTAGAATAACAAAATTTTAGGTGAAAAAACATTCCAGATAGTAATGCATTGGAATTTCAAACATGGAAAAAAAACAAACGGAAAATTGGAGGTCTCCATAACATTTTCAGCAGTTCTTGCAGGGAGGGGAGAAGGAAGAAGTCTCTGTTTGTCCTTGAATGAATGAAACTGGTTGGAATTCACATCTGAGATTGTATAACTCAGTGTAAAAGCAGTGCCTTTCTTGCTTGCTTTCTAACCTCTTAAGTTCAGTGCACAGACTTGTATTCTCTTGTAATCCTTGCCAGATGCCTTCTGTAATGATAAAAAGAGATGGGTACCCACCTTCCATCTATTTAAGATGAAAAAGAACAGATTTCCCTAGGAGGATGACTGTTGTCACCCCTCTCAGCTTTTGCACTGCTGTTACAGGAGTGATGTAGTATTTGTCTACTTGCTCCTGAATCACCCAGTCTGAACCTGGTGGTGTTTGAAAGAAGCCCGAGGGAAACAGACTTTTACATGGCTAAACCGTGAAGGAATCCTCACTTTCAGCAACAGTATAAAATCACAGCTTCCTTGGTCTGTGTAAATCACACAGAGGACAACAATAAGCAAGACTACAATGGAGCAATGCCCTTACTTGAAGGGGATTAAACAGAAAGAAAGAAAGAAAAAAGCTTGTGTGTCTTATCTGCCAAAAAAATGCATGGATCTTGCATGCATTGTTCTTTTCTTTTTCCTCCCACTCCCCAGTCTCTTCTTATCTTATCTTTCTAAGTGAGCAAGATTCATGCAGGTTTGATGTTTCTCTTCCCTGGTACCTTTTGGAACCTCTCTTAGCTTGATATCACACAAACTTTATGATGGCAAGACATTTCATAGGTGGTAAAATCCCAGTGACAGTTTTTCAGCAAACAGCTGGTAGCAGAGGAAGAAGATCGCTGTTCCACCTGTGGGAAGGACTGCATGCAGTGCTGCACACCAGCACGCCTGTATCCACCAGGCATTCACTACCAGCAGGCTGGAGAAGTTTTGACCAGAGCTCACACCTGCATTTTTAACCACAGGCGGTAGACTCCAAGCTCTTGTGTTCTTGCTTGCCACAAGAATTAAGGCTCTGCCTACTGGGAAGACCTCCTGAATGGCAGAGAGAAGAGGGTAGCAGGATGTATATGTATATGTATATGTATATGTATATTTATATATAAAAAATGCCTGTCACCATCTTGATACACGCTCTTGGGAACCACTCTGATGGCAGGGGTAAGAACAGGAGCTGGCCTTTTAGTATCTCAGCACTTCTGTTTTCAACTAATTTTAAAAAGGGAAGAAAAGCCACAAGACTACAAGATAAGAGTGCAGATATTAAAGAAGTAGAAATTATTTTGTAGAAGGAGGAAGCAGTTTTATTTCAAAGACTATGCAATAGCTTTTCAGGTTGAAGTTTCTGAAGAATCTGTATGCTAAGAAAGGGTTCGTTGTCCTCTTATGGCTGGGGAAGTGTAGGTCATGCTAGAAGGACTTCTATCAAAACAGGGATGACCAGAATTGGTAGACTGAAAACAGAAAGCAACTCCTAGAGCTTTTCCACGTATTTGTAAGCACATTATCAAAACCAAACAAGCTGGCTGAATTTTCTATTTTTGCAAGTCACCTTTGAAACAAGGACACGTTTCAGCCTTTCCAACATCTTTTCCATGACTTCATTGTTAGACTTTGTTTGAACAGTTAAAATGCCAATTTAATGTGTGCAGACTGTATAAACTCATCCAGCTGGTACCTTACTTATTTTGATTTGCCTGATTCAAATAGCACAGAAACTGAAATTTTAATTAAAGAAATGAAATCACATTTGGCTGAGCCCCCAAGATATTAGCTTTATCAACAGATTTGAGCAAATAGCAAATGCTTTCTACAGTCTTGTTTATATCTTTCATGAAGGCCACAAGGATTTAAATAAAACAAAACAAAACAAAAGTTAAAAATGCATTTAAAACTTTTGAGTTGGTATTTCATGAAATCAGTAACTATATATATATATATGTATATATGTACATTAAAGGTCTGCTCAGGTCTTGACTATGCTTAGGCCTTGTCTTGGGCTGTTCAGCTTATGCTTTAGATAGGCATGCAGCACATATAAATAACTTCTGTAACAGTGATGAACTGAACCAGCCTTTTTATGCCTGCATGTGATTCTTTCCAAGCAATTGTGAAAGCAGATTAATGCGGTTATTGGGAGTTTACACTGCATTTTCTCCCTGTGATGAAAAACAACTTACTAATCTATTTTTTTCAGAGTTACCATTTCGAATCCTAGGCATGGATAGCTGTTCCAGCCAAGTGACAATATAATGGAGAAAAATCCATTTTACCAAATTTCATGATAATGATGCCATGTTTTCAGTTTGCTTTGAGTTTAGGTAAGTCAAGGTGCTCAGAGGAGTAGATCCCATCCTCCAAAAAGGCAGTCAATTCTCTTCTGCCTCAGTAATTCTATAATTCTTTCTATACATTAGAATATATAAATATATTTATTTACAGTTTTAATTAACATATAATACAATAGTATCTGTTACAGAATTTTTATATATGATGTGTATATAGCATTATACTATGCTATTGTAAAGCTCTGTTTTTATATTAGATTGCAATCGGTTATATTAGTGTTGGTTTGCTTTGGCTGTTTATACTGCAACAAGGAATCTCCTTCCTGTCCTCACAGAGATGCTGCAGCATTCAGGTTTCTAAGGGAGAGCATTTAAGGTGCACTAGGGAAAAAGTGGAGCTGGATCTGCGCTTAATTTGGGTCTCATCTCTTTTCATATGAAGTTACGTGAGGTGGCTCTGCATGTTTTATTGTTTGCTGATCCTAGGACAGTCGTGGAACTATGCAGATGATGGTGAACAGTCAAATACCATAAACTGTGCTCACCTTTCGCATCCCTTCAGTCTTTATGGAGAGCAGCATCCAAAAGCAGGACTTGCGTAGGACCGCAATAAAGCAGGGTTATGAGAGGAGGTGAAAACTGCATTTATACTGGCTTTACTTGACAATGTCATATGGATACTGCTATGCTGTGTAGCCTCTATTCTCATGTACACCCACATCCCATAAATCTCAAGAAATTTTTGAGGTTACTGTTTAGTATTATGAAGCCTACATCCATTTTGATAATTACTTGTATTCATCTTCTATAGATCTAGAGGAGACATTTCTGCTCATATGCTGCTAACCAATTGTACTGAAAATTAATTTCTTATGTGTGTACAACATCGTTTCTGATTGAGGTTGGTTTTTTTTTAATTAGGCATTATGAACAGGGCATTTATAAAAGCTGTTAAGATTTAGTGGCATTGTTCTGGCAGGAAAGTACCTGTTCTGAACATGCTGAAGGGGAGAATCCCATGTTCAGAAACTATGATGATTAAATTGTAAAAGGCATCTTAAATTTTTGGAAAAACAAACATCTATTTGGAAAGCCATCTTGGTGCCACTCTTAAATGCAGGCTTGCATTTAAGACATACTTAAAATCACTGTGAGTTTCCATCTCTGCACTCCTGCCAGTTGCAATCACTTACGTTTTCAAGTGTCCACCCTGAAATAGTTCAGCATGAACTGCTTTTCGAAGGGCAGATGTACTGCCTTTCTAACAACCAGCCTGATCTGTGGGGTCACTCCTTTCTATAGCCTGCTCTGTAGCATCAGCTGAAGTGCTGTCAAACCTCCTTAACTTGTAGGTAGGAGTGCTGAAAATTACAGGCTGCCTTTGAATTGGGCAAAACCTGTGTCACTGAATGTTTGCCTCTCAGGCTGTGATGCACAATGCTATGTTTGTAATAATGGAAAGCCGTGTACACAGTTCAGCTGGATTTTAAAATTAACTCATTGATTTTATGGGCTTTCTTTCAGACATTGCTACAGGTACTTACACAGTCAGTAGAAATACTTGTAAACATATGCTGCAGTGGCTACAGTAAGGTTGTTCATTTGCAGAAAACATTGTCTGCATACAATACATCTAAAATATATTCCTTTTAAAGTTGCTATATTCAGCATTTAGGAGAAGAAAAAAAACCAACACCTTTCAACTGATTTTGCATAATTTTTGCCTTCGGTAGTGTAGCAGTATGGGTTTCCTTTTTTTAATGGTAGGCGTGGCAGGCCTGTTGTTCCGTAGTGTTTCTTCCATTTATTTCGCCACCTTGCTCACACCCCCTGTTGTCAACTGTTTTAAGGGCAAAGTGTGGCTTGCAGCTTGTATAGCAGTGCGCTGTAGCTTGGCTCAGTGAAACGTTCTTGCTGGAGATGCTGGATTTATCTGGAGGACTCTAGAGCTGAAGTATGCATTGCCAATGTGATAACGGAAGTATTTTTTCAGTAGCATAAACATTTTGGAGATTCTGAACATGCCTAGAAATGATTACAGCCCTTGTTTCTCTGGATTAAAAAATGGGCTGTGTATACTCTTCTTATGTGTGTGAACACCAACTTGCTGTTGTACACAGAGTGATCTACAGCAATTTAATCAGACCATAAATAGGGCATTACTTAAAAAAAAAAAAAAAAAGATAGCAGTTAGACATGTATAGTATCCATTAACAGTACTAATTCTTTAAAATAGAGTGGCATTTGACACTGTGCATTCTATCACCATCATTAATCACTTATATAGGAAGTAAATCAATGTCTATGTTTAAAACCACCAGATAAGATCAGCATTTGTCATGTTTCTGAAATCTCTGGCAAAGACTTTTATTTCTGCATTGTGTAGATTAGAAGGTGACTTTATTTTCAACTCTATTTTATCTCTTGAGTGACAGCTTTTGATGAGCTTTGTAACAGGATAGCTGGAAGAACAAATATTTCTGTCTAATAATGCCACAGTCAGTAAGCGTTAACCTGGATGTTAGCAGAGACCTACAATTTGTGAGCCTAGATTTATAGGATAGTACTATTTTATTCTGATTTTTTTTGAGCAATGGGCAAAGAAATAATGAAAAATCCCTGTTTTTTGTTTTTGTTGTTAGGTTGCATATCCTAAAAGCATTATAGCCATGTTCTCATATCTATACAAAAACCTGTAATACTAAAATGGTTGTAATTTTATTTTTGCATTTTTAACTCATTTTCATTATGAAAAGTAGAACTTTCTTCAAATAGTTTAATAGTTTTACATCATCAATAAAAATATCACCATTGAATTAGCTTGGTTTTGAAAATTGTTGATACTTTTAGAAAATACAAGTGACTTCATCCTTTTGCCTTTGATGTTGAAGATTGTTTGCTTTGTTATGTCTGAAACACTAAAATCAGATTTCAAAGTAGTGAGCCATTCCTTCATTAGTTTCAGTAATGCTACATTTTTTCCTGTGACATTCTTTTACACAGTTAAGTCTGCTGGAGAAGCCTTCTGTTTTTAATTTCAGGCAAATTCCCATTATGCTGCACTCCCTTCTAAAACTCAGCCAGAAAATGTAAAGAATTTGCAGAATCTTAACTTAATGTAGGCTTCTTTTGTTAATCTGTGCTCACAGCATTCTTAAGCAAATAATCCATCAGTGTAGTACAACCTCTATTCTGCTACACACATTTCTGTCGTTTCTCTTCGAATGGAGAGAGGGGAAGCTTAGGGGTTTGCTTCAGAGCAGGGTTTCACGTTAGGTGTAATCTTGCGCGGTGCTTCTGATCCTTCCCTTGTGTTGGAGCGAGCAATTGCATAGCCGTGGGCTGAGCTGGATCGAATTGCTAAGCCATCGGTAAAGCCAAGCCCTCCAGGCCCAGAGCAGCGTTAATTGGGTTAGTCATCTGAGTCATCCTGTAACAACATCTCTGCTAGCTGCGGTGCAAGCGGGACGGCCACGTCGATGGCTTCGCTTGGCAGCAGTCAGCTGGGTTACGGAGACGGCTCTGTCTTCCACCGGGTAAATCAAAACTGTGGCTACGTGCACGTGGGCTGCCCGGGGTTTGCCTTTTCAAATCCTTAGGCAAAGAGCTGTAATTAAACAACAAATAAATGCAATGAATAAACATCATCTGGTCTGTGGTAAGAAAAGTGTAAAATCATTTCTAGTTATTTTTTATGCTTTTATGCATCCTTTATGAAAGCTGCTACAAGCCGTGTGATGTGTATTGTTTTCTCACTTCTTTTTAGAGGTGGTGTCTCAGAATAGAAGTAAAGCAAAGGGAATTGTTTACGTTCAAAGTTCTCCCTTCAGTATCGAGTAGCATACTTTAAAGGAGACATCATTGATGCCTACTGCTGGGCAATTTAATATGAAGGGCAGCTGAATGGCATGGAAACACAAGTTATTTTTCTTTCTAGCAAGTGATGCACCAAATCGGATTTCGTAGTTTGCAGATGGTAGGAAGACAAAATGAATTATGTATGTATGTATCACACAGGTAATTTAATTTTCACAGGATCTATCAGGTGAAACTGCTGAACAGTTTTCTTTGTCAAACTTCTGAGTTTCAGTAAAGAACACAATGTTTTCTGACTAGCTTTCTTCCCTCACGAGAGAGCCGTTTTTCAGAGGAACCTTTGTACTTTGACACAAACTCTTCTGGGAGGCTGGCGCACCGAAGCTTATTGGCCAGGGGACTTCTCAAAGGAGGCATTCAGGAGTCTGCTGCCCTTTGTTTTTGCCACGCTTACCACTGACACAAAGGCCAGAACAATCGTCCTCCCCAGATCTTTTCTGCTCTGCCATCTATTGTCTTTTCAGGTATCGTTTCTGAGCAGAGTGGGTACAGATTTGTGTTCAGGGTGGCTGGTGGCCACATGCCGTGTTCCTGTCCCTTGGAGCATCGCCGCTTCTCACCTGTGGCACCAGCAGCCGTCATCATGCAGGGGCAGAGCAGAGCAGAGTGGGGCGGGCACGAGGCTAATGCCTCCCTCCCACATTAAGGACCTGTTCCAAAAAGTAGCCTTCTGCTTAACGTATCAAGGACAACCACAGGAATAACTTCTTTTTTTTTTTGTCTCATGTATCTTCTGCAGTTATTTTGCAATAATTCTGTAACTGGAGGTATAAAGAATAACAAGAATGTGTGTGTTTGAAAGGAAGTCTTGCACTATCATAACAGTTTATGCATGTGTCAGTTATCTCACTACTAGTGGAAGAAGGCTGTTTGCTGCGGTTTAGCGTAATCCATCACTAAAGTGAAGAATGTATTTGAGCATCTGTAGTCAGAAAGGCATTACAAATACAGGATCTAAAAAGCTATGTAAAACTTCTACATGCTAGGTGAGTTTTTCAGTTCAGTATTTCCTGCTGAGGTACTACAGACGGTGATATATGGGTGACTTAGCAGATGATACGCGTTCCTGAGAGCAACAGTGAATTGCAGACCTCCAGACCCCCACAGATCCTCGCTGCTGCTGCAAGTGCCATGTGTAAGTGACACCGAGCTGACAGGCCTTTGTGCTTAATACCATATTGCAAGCCCATACATGTATGCAGTAGTTCTGTATGAAGTTAAGTCATTAGCATTACAGCAATTTTTTAGCTCATTTTCTGAAAAGAGGAATACCTTTCTGAACAGCATCAGTAAGGTCTGCTTGTATTTTTTTAAGAACTGAGCAAGCCCAGCCATGGGGCAGGTGTCTGCTGTACCAAGCACTGTACAAAAGCAGAGCATAAGGGGGGCTGCTGCCCCAGAGATTCCCCTTTCTCTTGCTTTGTCTTCATTTGGATTCATAACTTCAGATGCAGCTGAGGTTTCGCTCCTGAGTACTGCATACAGAACTCCAAAGCTGATGTCCAGGTGCTACTTGGAGGAGAAGAGGAGCTGGGCAGTTGGAAGCTGGTCTTCATGAGCTGAGCCCCGAGTCTTCTGCTTTCTGTTCACGTTGCAGGTTGCAGCATGGGCTGGTGTCATGCACCCTCCGCACCAAGAACCCGGGCAGGGCTGGCTGCTGGCAGGATGATCATGTGCAGTCAGTTGCAATCCATTCCCCATGCATGAATGGGAGCTTGGGGACACACATGCATCTGCATGATGGGATCCACTTTTACATCTGTGTACCTGTACTTACAGGGTGAGGGGAAGTGAGTACAAGCTCATGTGTAGGCTCAAACCCACCCTTGGTTCACTGTTCACACATGCTCAAAGCATTTCTGAATGTAATAAAACTGCAGGTGATAGGAAAATACATTGCTTGACCCAAACTTGAGTGTTCTCAGGTTCAGGACTTTTTTTTTTTGTTTTACTTTCCTGAATGTATTTGATTCTTTCTGCCTCATTGCAACCTCATGCTTGCATGGGAGCTTCCTGACTCAACACACTTCATTTTTTCCTGGTAACTCCTCAGCACCTATTTAAGTTGCTGTTTATACAGCATGTTTCACAGCCTGCAAGTATTTGTTTCTAGCAGGAATTTTATGTTGTCCGTATCTTCTTGGCTGCAAGTATTACTATAAATGTCCCTTATTAAATGTGTTCATGTAACCTAGTGTTGTCTAATCTCAGACTTCAAAACAAGTACTGAAAACTGTGAGTTTCTAAAAGCCCTTGACGGCAGTCATTGAGCACCCCTGTCTGTTTAACATCAGGCTTTGAGCAATGAAAAATAGCATTCACATCTGCTTTTCTCCACCTTTAAGGACAGAAATAGATGTAGCACAGCTTTTTGCAGTGTCTGTGACCCAGGCCTTCTTTGTTGATTGAAAGCTGTCCCTGACCACTGGAACCTGCTCTCCTAACAGAAGGGCTTTTCATCAGACCAGAAGCTTTAAATGCACGGGCAAGTCGTAAGGGAATCTTTAGAAATGGAACAAAACAGAAATAAAATAAAATAAAAAATATATATATATAGAGAGAGAGAGAGACAGGTTTTTTTTGTTTGGTTTGTTTTGTTGTTGTTTTTTTTTAATATTTCATCCCTGTTGGAACAGTTTATTGGCAAGTATTCTCCCAGCAGGAGATATTCAGCAGGATACCTCTTTCTGTGCCTTCTCCTCCACCCTAAAATGTGTGGTATCCTTTTTTTAGGGCTGCCAGAATTCTGTGATAGTGACTGTCCTTCTGTTTGCTTGTCTTTAAATACACCTTGCTTTTTTGGATTATCCAAACCAGAGCTTGACGTTTGGATCTATGAATCCAGGAGCTGGGGGAATGGAGCAGAGCAGCCCAGGTGGAGGGAGCTGCATCCAGCTTCAGGTGCTTCTCCAGGTGTGCCTGGCCGGAGGGGCTTGCTCAGCCTCTGCAGGGTGCGGGGCGGGAGGGAAGGTGCAGAGGTGCCAGGCAGACAGAGGAGAGGGGTGCAGCAGCAGCTGGGAGGACGTTTTGAGAAAATGGGAGATGAAACATGGTGTGTTGCTGTTAGTGAAGGTGCTTGCAAAGTGGTGTGATTTTTTTTTCCTGAGGTTTACTAAACTAAGGCTTGCAAGCTTCAGTAGATGATGAACAAATTAGAAATGGTGTTTTAGAATAAATGATTGCTTACCTTTTAATGTAAAGCATGTGGGTTGTTTTCTGTTTTTTGTTTTATTATTATTATTATTATTATTATTTTCTCTGTGTTTGGGGAAGGTTCGTTGATTGTCCTAAAATAACCTAAATATTTCCCCCTGTGAAGTTATTTCAAGGTTCATTCTTTCACTGTTAATTCAGGACTTCATTTAGGGTACTTGAAAAAAAATAGTAAGAAATTTGTGTTCAAGTATATGTATAAACTCTTGTTATACATCACTGACTTCCAGCTGTAGTCTGCCTAGACTTTATAGTGGAATTTCCTTTAGTACCAGCATGAAAACACGTGCATTACAAGAACAGTGTTAATGGTTGGAAGTTTTCCCCTTGGATTCCTCTCCCTAATTATAAATATTTTTTTAACTTTTTTTTCCAGAAAAAAAAAAAAGTGACAACATATAATATTTATAGTCTCAAGGGGTTTAGTGTGTTTGGTAATGTATGGTTGTATTGATGTAAAATAATTTGAAGATTATGCTCACTCCAGAATCTAGTTATGCATTCAGCTGCTGATGCTGTAAAATTTCAGTATTTTTTCTTCCAGTTTGGTCATTCTAGAAATAACATCTAAAGCTATTTCCACACATCACAACCAAAGAGTTGTCATATTTATTTAACCAGCTCCATCTGGCTACCAGTTAAGTCACAAATTTCTTTTTTTTTTTTCACAGCCCTGTACAGATTCCTGCAATGCAAACAGAATGCAGAGGGAAAAAAAAAATGCCGAGTTGGGTTTTGTTTCCTGAAAGCAATGTCCTTTCTGTAGAACAGAGGATTGACTGTTTTTTTACATCGTATCCTGCCTCCCAGATTATTTGGTCTTTGAAGGGGAAAGCACAGATCTTCTGGCGCGGCCTGCTGTTTGCAGCACTGCCTGTGTTTTTTCAGTTTTGTTTTTTTGGGCCAGGCTGGAGATGATGAGGTCAATCGGTTGTAGCAGCTAGTGCCAAGCTTTCGGCCCTCATGCCTGAGGGCTGTGGCATCGGGAAAGGTGTGTATGGGCCAGGCTGCACCAACCACCCCACATTGCCCAATACCTGTGCTTTCTGTGGAGCAGTCTTTGGTCTAATCTTGTCATGCTCATGACTTCCCTGCTGCCCTAGCAGGAATGGTCCATGTGGTTCGTACAGACCAGAGAGGAGTTTTTGAAGCTCCCAATAGAGAACACATACTGGGACTGAAACAAATTCTTTTTCCCCAGGTCCTCTAAATCTTCTGGTATTTTAACTTGCCTCTAGTAAGAGCACAGTGACACAGTGGTTAGGCATTGGAACTGGCTGAACGGAGAAGTGGCGGAGTCCCCATCCCTGCAGGTATTTAAGTGATGTATGGTTTAGTGGGGAGGCTCAGCAGCTCATGTGGACAGTTGGACTCGGTCATCCTGAAGGTCTTTTCCAGCCTCGATAGTTCTGTGACCTTAGAGATGAGACAAGGGACAACCGCACCAGGCTGTGAGAAATGCCAGGGTGATGGGTGTCCAACTAAACAGGTAAGGAAAAGATAGAAGGTGACATGACTGCTGCTGAACACTTTTTGCTGGTGAACGGTGTTCGTTACAGAGATTCAGGCTGACAAGAAGATGAAATTGGAGGTCGTCCTCCTTAAAGACAGAGGTAGAGAGTCTCCTCTGTTAGCTTGGTTCCTCTGTGAGCTTGCTGTAGGGAGTACAGAAATGCATTTCTTAAGGCAACGTAAAGGGAGTCCTGTTCATGAACTGTAGTCGCTTGTATGATGTGAAGCGTAATGTGAAAGGAGAGAATCATTTGAGACATTGCAAGTAGCTGAAGGAACAAGAAACTTGTGTGATCATAAAAGTTTTGACAAGTGTTGTATCACTAGCATTTTTTTGAGAAGATAAAGATGCATTGATCTGACTGTTCTTATGTATATGAATAAGGTACATTCCCAGGGCGGCAGTGGTCATGGCACCAAGCCTGCCAGAGCTCAAGAAACATTTGGGCAATGCTCTCAGACACATGATCTGATTGATCTGGTTTTACTTATTTATTTATTTGTTTGTTTATTTATTTATTGTGTCATCCTTCGGGGACCCAGGAGTTGGACTCGATGAGACCCTTCCAGCTTGGATATTCTATGAAGATACGTATGTGATATCTAAGGCAAAGAAGTTGCTTTTATGGGAAGCCGAGCTCATGAAAATGAACGTTCAAGATGCTTCTTGGTGTTCTGTGTCACTATACGAGTCTGTTCTGGTGATGTTGTGGTTTTGTAGCGTGTGCTTTAGTCAGCTGTGTGGAGGAGGAAGGCTACCAACCTTTTTGTGTGTTCTTTTTCAGGCTCTTCAAAAACTGCGTTATCTCTATCTGGAGTCTACAACTTTGAAACAAACTCTTAGATTCTCTAGTACTCAGTGTATTTTGGGGTGTCTGTATTGTAGAAGCAGAATGGTATACTGTTATTTTGTGTATTCAGATCTCCTTTTGATGTTTCACAAATGTTGTGAAAGTATATGGTGTTTCACAAAGGTTTCTCAATGATGTTACTTTTCTGGTGTTTATGTAAGCTTAAATCTGACTTGTTTTGTAGTGCTTTTCTCCACTGCTGGTGTATTTATCAGTTATTCTCTGAAGGACACCATCTGATTTCTTAAGATTATGAAATAAGCATGTTTTTCTCTTACTGACCTTTGCAAGCTACTGTCATAAAAATTGCTTTATTTTTTAGCAAGATATTTTGTTCTGTGATTTTATTATTTGAAAGAACTTTTCATTCATATAAACACACATATGACTGCATTCAGAATGAGCCTTATACAAATCCTTGTTGTTGCTAAATGACCTGTTAAAGTGCAGTAAAGTCTAAATTTTTCCTCACAGTTGTACTCTTGTGCTTTCTTCTTTACACAGGAGCCCTTACCAAAGTGAAGGAGAGTAAGCGGCATGTCGAAGAGGGGAAGATGGAGCTCCAAAAAGCAGAGGGCATTCAAGAACGCTGTAACATTATTTCTTTTGCAACCCTAGCAGAAATTAATCATTTCCACAAAATCCGTGTGAGGGACTTTAAATCACAGATGCAGCATTTCTTGCAACAGCAAATACTCTTTTTTCAAAAAGTGACACAAAAGCTAGAAGAAGCTCTTCACAAGTATGACAGTGTTTAATCTCTGAACATTGATTTGTGGACTTTGCTCGATTTGAACATGACTTAAGCAGCAAAGCAAACATCGCTGCTGTTAAAGAGCTATTGCCAGTGGTAGGTGGTGGTACAAGGATGGTTTGTGTTCACCTGGAATCCCGGTTTAATCTCTGATATGTAGGAAGGAAACAGTTATAGGGCTATGTAGTAGAAACAGTACCACACGTTGTAACTAAGTTATACTGTGTATGCCTACACTACCATTGTAACTTTTTTGAAATAATGAGTATACTATTTGCCTTATTGCTTTTTGAAATACGGTATTTTAGTGCATACTTTGTAGACCTCAAAACCCTTTGGGTCTTTAAGGAAGTTGGCTAGATAAGCCTGCTTCAGATGCCTTTTTACTTTCCTAGATTTGGATTTCCTAAATTCAAACAATTCTCTGTTTACAGACTCCTACTAGAGCAGCTATGTGATTCTGTGCCTTTAGACTCTATTTTTCCTTTTCTAGTAAGTCACATTTTTATGATTGAATGAATGAAGGGTTGATGCCTATGACAGGAACTGATAATGAAACCTCATATTAACTGGAAAAAAATCAGCTGCCATCCAGTTTGCACAGCAAGTACTGTCTTATGACAAATGTTGGCTCAAAAAGGAGAAATTAAATCTATTCACACTTTCCTTGAAAATGGAGACTACTTGTTACATGTACTAGGATGTTAAGCACATATACAAATATACACCATTGAATTCCCTTTCTGAAATGAATATTACAGTGAGGGTTTTTTTTAGTATAAAGCATTACTGTGAGTGGAAATTTGAAGAACTAGCCTGATAAAAATGATGTTTATCAAGAGGATATGAATGCAGGCTATGTGGCTAGAACATTTTTTTCTTAAACGTAGAAAAAGATCTGCTCATTGCTCAGTTGCTGATTCAGTTTAACTTCAGACTTGCATCTACATTGCCGGTTGTCTGAGTTGAGACTCCACTGTGATTCATTAGTTTACTCGGTTACAAATTTTCAGGGATGTTCAGTAATACAAATGATCTGAAATAAGTCTTGGCTGAACTGACTTGGAAAACAGGTGGCATTTTTATGTTTATAACACTCAAGAATTAACAATTGTCTTAATTTTTGTATAAATATTTTTGACAAGCAGGGTGCATTTATATGTATGTAAACACTATCTTTTAAGGAGTTTTCTGGCTTATTTCCCTTGAATTAAGTCTGAAGTCTGTGTTTATAACCTATTGGTTCCCTTCTTAGAGGTCAGTATGAAAGAGGGTTTTTATTTATCCTAGTCTTTTTCTCTTAAACAAAAATAACAAAACCTTCAAAGGAAACAAAATGTTTACTTTTTTGTTTTCAATTAAATTAATCAAAGATAGATTAAACAAATTAAAGCCTGGAAAAGGAAGTTAAGCAACAGTTAAGTTTAAGTACAAATCATTCCTCACCTATGCAGCAGAAATGTACAGTTCTTTTACTCAATCATGTGAGATTCTGTAGCTTAATCTCACACCTCTGTTTCAGAGGAATAAATGTAAGAATGTAGTTTTGGGTTTAAGATTTGCCCCCAAATGCTTGGAAGATTGCTATTTTGACCACTTTGCATTCAGCAGTGCTGCTAATACATACCCAAAGAAACGAAATACAGAGTGACGAGGAAGAAAAAACAACAGTGTTTGTAAAAGGACAATCAGTGAGGGAAGAATCCATTTGCAGGCTATTGAAAGAACGCTGCAAACAGCAATGTTGACTGTAAAATAAGGACCATAGTTGTAGGGATGACTTGCTCTTTATCTTCCTCATGGTGTCTTGTTCTACATTCAAAATTCATCACTTCCCATAACAGCTCTTCCCACCAGTGCTCCAACTTCCCACATACTGTTTAATTACCTGAGACAGCAGTGAGCCGGGTTTGAGCTGTTCCGTGGCTTACGTTTGCTTAAGCCAGATAGCATTTTGTTAAATGACTTTGCAGTAATTAAACCAGGCTACAATTGAAGTAATTCTGTATAGAGGTATTAAGACCTGATTGATCTTGGTCCAGTTGAAGTATTTTAGGAGGTTAGTATTAATGAAGTGTACATGCCCAGGGAAAATTAAGCTGTGATATGTATACATAAAACATTATCAGACAGGTACAGTTTTCCCAAATAAACTGTCATGGCCTTCACCTTACTTTCTGATTTGTGAATTTTCGGGGCAGAGGGAGAATAGGGGTGCTAATTTTTTAAACTTGATGTACCAAAATGCTTGACTGCAGTCCTGGATCTGAGGTGTTGCAGAGTTTGAAAAGGTATTAACACATAAGCATCTTGCTTTTATTCTCACTTAGAGAGCATTGGAGTTAGGCAGATGTAGGGAGCCAGAACTCAGTTCATGCTTACTGCACTCTGTGAGATCTACCGTTTTAGTTTTACTTGGAACCAAGTGTCACACTGACCACCCATGCTGACGGACTACTGGATGGTGCGATCTGAGGTCCGAATGTACTCTACAGGAAGGGGAATGTATATTGTGTGGGACTGTGGAGGTATCGAGGGAAATCTAACAAAACCTCTTAAATGAATAAATGTGGAAGAGAGGAAATGAGCTCCATAACATAATGTTAAACGCATTTGTTTTATTCCATTCCTGTAATTTGTGTTTGATGCATTACAATTTTTGTGCTGATAGTAATATGTGTCTGTTATATTTACTGGGAGTTTAGGGGGATTAATTGAAAGCTGCAAAAAGATTCACTGATGTATTGGTTTCTGTGAAAGTGCTGTATCCAATGAAAAATGTAGAATAAACCCATCAGTGGAATATAGCTACTTAAAATCATCAGCAAGTGGTGAGTGAGTAATGTTTCTTTCTAATTAGAGGCTTTACATTTAGAAATTAACAACCTGTGAAAATGATTAGATATGTTTGTGTTGTAGCCCTTATGCTGTGTGATGCTTGCAAAGAAAACGGTTGTCTCTGTATGTGACCTGTGCACATTTTCTAGATATACCCCACCACTTTCATGATCCCATGGCAGAGTACATTTGTTTTAGGAGCATTGCACAACCCAGCTTAGAGAGATCAACAGTAAAATTGTGATGCTGAAACATTCAAGGCAAGCACCAACAAAATCTGGAAAAAAAATCAGTGGAAGTATGTCACATAAAATTCATATGCTTTTATAAGATGCTAATGAACCGTGTACACTGAAAATACCTACATTATTTTGTGAGGCACAGGTATCTTTTTTGTGAATTACAAGACGCTGTTTGCACTACTTTATTATTTTGCCAAACTTTCACAATTCCAGCCAATATCTTCCATGCTGGTTGTCTGCTCCAGCTTGAATTCTTCAGGGAAGCTTAAAACTGTTCAGCTATTTCTGAGAAGGAGATCATAAAAATATAAAAAATTTAAATAGGTTTTTCTTCCTCTTAGACCCTTTGGCTGAAAAGCTTTAGTTCTCTCATACTTTGGAACAAGGACTTGAAATTTGGCAGACTTGTTACCTTTTGCCTCCTCAGATACGCCTTGCTGCACAGTGAAAATTTGCCCAAATATTTCAAAGTTAAACTAAGGTTTCTTCAGACTCACTTCTGCTAAAGTTTGACAGATAATTTTTCTGTAGCTCCCATTTGCTTCAAGCCATTCTTGATGGCTTTGTCTAACCTCAGGCAGCAGCAGCTCCATGAGACTTTCTCTGTCATCGTTTTGTCCCTTCATCTAGAAGGGGCTGAGCCTTCGGAGCAGAAGCTGAGCAAAGAAGCTCTCAGTAGGTCCTGGTGTTGCTGTTCTTGGTACCTGGCTCTGGGAGGAGAGAAGCAGCAGCCTGGTGTGCAGGTTGGCAGCTACAGCAATGTGGACATTGGAGGTGATGTGGGGAACACATGGGGACAAACATCAGGGAAAGGCTACGGCAGAAAGCCTGTTCCTCCAGTCCCTCATTATACCTTGGGCTTCCAAAGTGTCCTGGCCTTTTGCTGTCACCAGTGAGCCATAATAAGCAGATGCAAAATGGGTAACTTAAGTTCTTCTGGGGTTGAGGATGGCAACAGCTTGTTTTTCTCATTGTAAATTACATATAGATAACTTCATTTGTGCAGTGGTCAAAGCTCTGATACGATGGTTGAAAAGTTTTGGCTGTTGATAAATTCTGATAATTTGGGGACTGAAGGATTGTGCTGGAATTCTGAGTATCCATACCACTCTTTATGTTCTAACTAGTTTTAGGAGTCTGCACACAACAAAGTTAAATAACAAACAATGCTAAGTTTGACAAATTATTTAAAAAAAAAAAATAAAAATTACAGTTGCCTGTGTAACTAGTATATCAAGGCACACCTTGATACACAATCACAGGAATGTTTTTCCATCACTTCCCTGCCTGTTTTGAGTGCATAGCATATACAGAGGTCTCCTGGCCAGTGAAGGTCTGTCAGGGAGGGTGTTGTCTGTATCATTCTTAACTTTTTTGCAGCATTAGTTGTACTGTGTGCAGTGAGATAGAAAGGTAAGGGTCTCCTTCAGCCTGCAGAGAGGTGCTCAGAGAGCTAGACTCCATCCCTGCCTGCACCTATTGTATGCAACGTAAGCTGCAAAAATCATATGAAATACCAATTTTTGTGTAAGTTTGAGATTAAACCTAAACCTCAAAAAAGTGCTCAGCATTCACAGTTTTCACTGCAGGTTGTGGACATTCTGCTTTGAGTAGAGAAAATGCTACAAAATGCACAGCTCAAGGATTTGTTCTCTAAGCAGAGCACCACAAGTTAGAGGACGCTTCTACTCTATCAGCTGCAAAAGGGAAAAGTAAACCCAGTTCATTTTTCTGGAATGTTGCTAACAAGTTCCTTGAAATAGTATTTAGACACTGCATTATTAAGTCAAAAAAAAAAAATCAAAACCTCATAAGGAAATTAATACTCAGTCTTCAGAATGAGGTGTGAGTATTATTTGGGATTAAATAAGCCTCTAGAGGAAGCTCACTCAGTTACTATTCATACAGTGAACTGAAAGGAAGGCTTTAACAGGAAAATCCTGTGTGACTGTGTCATTGCAGCACAATTTTGATGCATATCCACAGGAAAGCTGAATTGAGTGGCATGGGTTACCTTGCTTCTGTCATTGCCTTGTTTTTGAGATACTGCTTTTGTAGCTTCAGTAATTTCTAACACAATGCAGTATAGTAAGTATTATACACAAGAACATAAACTGAGTAATATGTGTAATAAATACAAGTAGTTTAAGTTCACTGTATTTGGGACATACACAGTTGGCAGCAGGGCTCAGGCATGCATGAAATTAACACAGAAGACTTTTGGATACAGTAAAAAGCTCTGATTTAAAAGTTAAAAGTCATTCTTATCCAGACTGTCTGATAGCTGTGCTGCTTTGCAACCCCATTTAAAACTAAGCATTTAACATGGTTCCATTTTGAAATCCAGGGGAATTGTTTTTTTCTGCTTGACTCCACTGGGAAGAATATCAGGCTCTCCCTGTCGACACAGTGCAGCGTTCCTCTCCTGTGCTAAGGTACAATTCAATCTAAGCCAAAGATTTTAAAGTTCCCCGTTATAAAGCTCTTTCACATAATTTTAATAAAAATCTGTGGCTGTTTTAGGATGTATGAAATTATCTTTTGAAATAAGGAATCTGAAGGAACAAGGGTTGTTTTTTTTTTTGTCCCCCTTCTCTCCCCCCCCCTACTCCTGTCCCCTTGTAGTTTTAAAAAAGCGTTTCCAAGGAGCAGGAAAACATCCTCTGTCAGAAGATAAAATCGGGAATTTTTAATTTGATCTTTTTTCTTTTTCGATCTGTATGATTGACCCTAACAGCTAGGATTTTATTGATAGAATAACTGCAGGTGAGGAGAGTACACACAAAAAGTTAAAGAGGGGAGGTAGTATAAACTTCTATTTGTAGTGAGTACTTCTCACAGTTGGTATTGATTCACTCCATGCTGTTTTTTAAGATTCTTATTTTCAGGAGGGGGAAAAAAGGCAAGAATAAGTTCTCTTACTAAAAATCTTTGTTTGGGAGGGAGGGAGGAGGGGGATTGGCCACCAGTTCTCAGGTATGAGTTGTAGGAGGTGGTTCTGTTCCTTCTCTGACCTTGAGGAGCTCTCAGCTGTCTCAGGAGGGCGTCTTGGGGATGCAAGCAAAACAGCTTGTTGTTCAGCATCCATAAGGTGAGCTGCACCAGAGGCAACCTGTCTGCTGCCAGTGTGTTGCACCAGTTGGGTAGCTACTGGATTCAGGCAAACAAGACTGAAAGGTGGCTAGACACTAACAAAAGCCTGACTACAAGCTCAAGTGCCTTCTTTAGCAGAGTCTTAAATTTCAAAAATATAGCATATGCCTTATTATTATTATTTATTTATTTATTTATTTATGTCCCCCACTAGTTGAGATGGCACAGGTTGAACCCTGAATAAGGCAGTGGCTTATGCATCCATCTGCACTGTTTGCGCTGGGGCTGTTGCCCTGGCTCTGCCTGTCTCCCCTTCCAGGTGGATGTGGTTTTCCTGGCTTAGCTGTCCATAGTGTAGAGGGATGAAGAAACACACCAGAGTTCACGAATCGATTACTCACACTTTGAAACACAGCTAAAGAATGTGTCTGGCTGACAGGGTTGAGCAACATGCATCCCGTGCCTGGGGGTGGGGAGGGAAGCTCACAGTGGTAACCAGATAAAGGGCAGCCTCTGCATCCGGGAGCATTGCTCTCAGGACTCCGCTGGCCAGAAAAGGCTGGAACTTGTTAGGGCAGGAGGACAGGAAGGAGGAAGCGATTTTCTCTTCCCATGCAGCCCAAGTAGGCAGCAGGCTGGGGAGCAGTGTGCTGATGGCCAGGGAGAGAAGCCGGAGGATGCTGCGGGTTTCCATGTAGGCCGCACTGAGACCACGAGTGCCCACCCAAAGGATGAAGCTTCCTTCAGAAAGCAGTTGTGGCCACTTTCTCGTTAAAATCTATTACTGAATAACCACTTGGTGTAAAATACAAGAGCAGCCCTGGGAGCAGAAACTCCTGGCAGTACATGCTCAGGGCGATGGGCCTCTAGGTCAGGCTCTCAAAAACCAGCCTCCCTTTGCACTCTTCTCTGCACTGGGAGGCAATGAAGGAAGGAAGAGCCCTGGCCAGCTCTTCAATCACAGATATTGCTGCTGAAGGTGCCCACCTGACAGAGAGGACACCAGACTGCGTCCCAAGGTTATAAAAGCATTCATCTGAAGCCATAAAGGAAGGATGTAGGCTCCCAGAGGGGCAGTGCTGGCCATGACCCCAATGCTCAGTCCCTCGTGGGCTGCTTCTAGGTGTCCTTTTGCTTGTCTTCTTTGGGACTGTGAATGCAAAATGTTTTTGGAAGCCAAGTCGCCTGACACAGGGGTCCTCTCCTCAAGCTAGGTACCCCAAGTTAGACTTAAAAATCTGCATTCTTTATGGGATCTGGCCCTAACGAGTTGTCTACTTGGAGGCTCAGGAAAATTTGTCCATATTAGATCTAAAGTAGATTAGCTAAACCTTATTAAAGCCTTGTGTTCATGTTTTCATTCAGAATTAATGTTATTTCCATTTGGCTTAATTTACTCAGCTAATGAATTAAAGCAAATTAAGTGTAATTCAATTCTGAACAAGAATGTCCACAGCTCCAATAACCTAAATTCACATCCCTAGTTGACAACAGCATACTGAAAATTCCTGCATAGAAAAGCCCCCAGATAGTTCACCATATATTCTGGGATTTTTGCAAAATCTGAGCACCTTTTCTAGACTGGGATTGCAGGCTAACCTCTTTCTAAACACCACTTCCTCACATGAAAGGTATGTCCTGCATTCTGCCCTTCCCACCACCATGCCACGCTTCTGCTAATGCCCTGCTGGACTGCATTCCCACAGAGCTGTCACCATCCCCGCAAAACCTGTGGTCTGTGGCTCTTGGCAAAGTGGGCTATGAGTGTGGGCAGAGGTGACTTAAATTTTTCCTAATTATTGGTGCACCGGTGATGTTCTGTCTGTAGCAACTCTGTTTTTGTATAAATTTGCCTTATAAACATCTCTTCTGCATTCACTTTTTTTACTCCAGTTTGGCATGTAACATTCTTAATTGGAACTTACATTAAGTGTTCGTGAAACTTTTTTTTCAAGCTTTTACGTGTCGGATACTATTTTGTGTCTTGTGTATAACTGTCATTGAGATGTTGTTTCAGTGGTGAATCTGAAATCTTTCTGAGTTTATTTTTAATTCGTGCTCAGTGATTGGCAATTTGAAAGCATTTTATTTAATTAGCAGAATCTAATTGCATTTTGATTAGCAGAACCTAATTTCTATCAATAAGAAGGGAGATAACCCAGTTTATATATATATATATATATATATATATATATAATTATTTTATTTTTTTCCCCATCTCAAGGTCCTAATGAACAGCAAGCACCCTAGACCAGAGGTGTGTCCCAGATTGCAGGGCAGTGATGCAGCAAAGCCAACGCACAGGAGTGAGCTGCAGAACTTGAATGTTTGGGACTACATTCAAGGAGGCAATTAGGCACCTAATTCCCAAGTTATGTACTTCAAAAACCTTCATCAGCCAATGCTCAGTCTTGGAAGCACCTAATCCTTAACCATTCACCTTTTCAAGGCTGAAGTACTTTGGGCTGTTGCAGGTGCACTGCGTGCCTCCTTGAATGTTGGCTTGTATGGCCAAGCAGCTCATTGCTTAATGTGAGACTCACCTGACACCCATCAGTGCAGATTAACTGGGTGCTTCTCTGTCAGAGTTCCTTACAGTTATGATGGTTGTGCCTGGTTGTGGCCGTCTAAAAGAAAACAAAGTCTAGATTAAAGGGTACTTAAGTGCTTGCAGTGTGAACTATGCTGCTCCTTTCTTTTTATACATCTGGCTCATAGCATCATAGCAAGCACTTTTATTGATTTTTCACTTCCTTCTCAATTCACCTTCTTCAAGATAGGTCTTAGACTAAAACTTTGTGAAATGATTTCTCAGAGTCTTGGGAGGAAAAAAAAAAATCATGTTTATCAAACTTATTATCAAGTAATTACTAGAACTGCCAAGCACAGTGTGATAACTAGAGTAACACCCATTATTTCACATATGAAATGTGGTGACTTTGCCTCATGCTAACTCAGACAGCAAGTACTTCTGAAACCAGTGACCAAAATTTCAAATGTTTACAAAAGGGAATTTCCTCTAGAAAGGTTTCCAGTCTGTCTGAGGACAATGCATGTTTGAAATGTTCTTACTGAGTACAATAAAATAAAAT
Organism: Netta rufina; assembly: GCF_964035555.1. Lineage (NCBI taxonomy): Eukaryota > Metazoa > Chordata > Aves > Anseriformes > Anatidae > Netta > Netta rufina. The sequence continues at coordinate 14,732,825 of NC_140126.1, forward strand.
AAAATAAAATAAAATAAAATAAAATAAAATAAAATAAAATAAAATAAAATAAAATAAAATAAAATAAAATAAAATAAAATAAAATAAAATAATAAAATAAAATAACTGAAGCAAAACAAATTCAAATTCAGGTATACCTGCTTGGTCACTGACATTACACAGAATGAATGAGGGCCATTGAGCTGTTTTCCATCCAGTTTTCCTTTTGATGCTATCATTCAGAGGGGTGCAAATGAGCATCATAGTCTTAACATAGCTATAGACCACCAGAGGTTTTGTTGGCTATCATGTCACAACCATTAGAAAATGGATTAGAGTAAAAGACAGGTTCTAATCTTGTAGGTGTGTATTTATAAGATATTAGAAGGTTAATTATTGGCGTGATTTGAATCGGAGTCTGCCCCTGTGCCAGAGGGGTGTTGATCTGGGGGTCTCTGAGTTCTTGCCGAAGTCCACTGGTGAAAAGGGCTTACTGTCCCTCAGCAGCAGGTAACACCTCTGTTTTAACACTGGATGAAAACAAATGCGATGGACACACTTGCTTAGCTCCTGTGCACATTTGTTTAGCAACATATGTTACAATCATCTGCCAAAATAAAAATAATCAATCCATGTTGACAGCAAGACCTGTCAGCTTGGTTTGTTGGATATTTATTACCCACACTGCCAGCAGGCAGCAGATGTACAGTATGTTTCTATTACTGACTAATCACTGAATAGGAAGACAAAAAGGCTAAATGAAAAGAAAACTAGATGAAGCATCTCCTCAGTTAGGTGGTAACTCCGTGTCTTAACTAGAATTCCATACATTAACAACACCTCCATACATCTATATCCCTCCCTCAGTGCTGAAATTTTAAGTCGCTTAATTGTTCTTTTCTGTTAATTGCTTCGCGACTGACAGGCTTTGAAGCAAGTGGTGCATTTTTCTCTTATCATACAAGCTGGAAAAGCGCCCAGAGCATTAGCTCATCAGCCAGCCATTTGTACCTGCTGCTCTCTGTCTGCTACTACTAAATATATGCTAATGATGCTATCTGAATCTTGGGAGAATCGGGATGAGTTTGTAAATTGTGCTCATGCCAGGAAAATGAATGCTACTTGCAAAGATGACAAAGAAAGCAGCTGCTTTTAGATGAGATGAATCACCACATTTCATATTACTCTGGGGTAATAAATTATATTTTCTCTCTTGAATTCATTTTTTATGGAAGCATGAGTTATGTGGCAAATATAGCATGTGAGAAACCTTTCAAAGCCTTCCGAGATGGAATAAAAATAATCAAATTTATTATTTTTTAATAGACTTGTGTTTAAACACATGCAAGCTTGTTATGTGTTTCTTTTAGAGGTCTTTTCACATATTGCATTCTAATAAGAAAACAAAGGCTTTTAAATATTTTATAAGGTGGGTTTGTTTGTCTCCTGCTCCTTCTTCTAGCTGTTAATTACAGGGGTCTTTTCAGCAACAGAGTTCTGCATGTCTTAAATGCATATGTATAAAATACATTCAAAGCAACTGAATAATATGACAGCAAACCAAACCAATTTGAAATTCTGATGTGATGTAAAGTAATGCAGACTATGTTGTGTGTTTGTTAGGAAAGAACAATTTACGTTAATTGCAATTAAGACAGAGTTAAAGTTTTTTGAAAGACGATTAAGACGTGCAAACAACAGGCTGAAAATATGGGTGCTGCATTTGACAAAAATGCAGAAAAGACTTGGACTGATGAGTAGAAGTGGGGATTATTTTGGGAAACACTGTAATTACACTTTCTGTGGTATTTCTGGGATGCCAGGACAGGCCATGCCCTTCCACAGCGCATTTCCCTTCCCTCACAAGTAAATCTGGGATGGAAAAGGTGAAGAGAAATGCTCAGAGAGGCAGAGCAGGTTTCTGGTCCTTGCTCTGGTCGGTGAGTGGTGGGCAGGCAGATCTGGTGGACCAGCTCCACCTGCCTGGAGCTGGGTGGCACAGGGCACCGGGCTGCCCTCCCACATGATATCCAGCAATTTCAGCTCTAGACATCAAGTCCTGTTCCTGTGAAGAGTCCAAAACGTACTGGGCCAGGCAAGCTGATCATGTGATCTCACAGTAACACTTTTCTCCAAAGTCTTAATGCTTTCTGAGTAAGTCATATGATTTCTTTCATGTGATAAACCACTGGAATTAGAAGCTTTATTTATTTATTTATTTATCCTTGCTAAGGATGGAACAACATGAAAGGGTTTTGAAATATTTATATTTAACCACATGAGACTTCTTCAAAAACAGTGGCCTAGACTATATGCTGAAGGGGTGACTAAAAAAAGCAAGGAACATCCAGAGGGGAAAACTGAGTATGCCAGTTTCTGCAGGGCATATTGCTGCTCCCAGAACTTCCCAGGCCACGCAAGTACCACCACAGCTTATGGTCATCTTAGACCACAGTCATTTTTTGCAAAAATAGCTGAGCTTTACCTCTTAGAGACACAGCACCGCATGGATTTTTTGAGCAACCCATCTGCTTAAAGAAATTAAGAAAAGAAACCAGATATTGGAAAACATGTTTTTGGATTAGAAAATCTGAGCAGAGGACATTCAATTTCATGAAAGTATCACAAATAAGTAAAGCAGGTCTTCATTGGAGATGGCTTTGCTCAGCACCATGAATCCCACTGCTCCACTTCCCTCTCAGCTGTGTCTCCCCCTGTTTTCAGGACATCCGTGCCACCTTGGTGGTCATTGCTCCTGGATGTAGGGTACTCCATCTGCACAGGGCTCTTCCCAAACCAGCATTTCAGAGGGTGATTTCTGCTTCTGTGTTGCAGGATTTGGGTCCTGGCCACCTCTAAGTGAGCTTTTCCAGTTCCTGCACGCACTTCACAGCTGGATGATGATACTCAGAAATGTTTCACAAACTGAGTAAAAGTATTGCTATTGGAGAATTCTTATGGAAACACAAGTACCTCCAGAGACGACCACATTTTGTCTATTTTTTGTGTAGCTACATTTTGTGTAGCCTTGCACTGTAGCACTGCCTTCTAGTAAGAGGCTGTAAGCTTTGCAGTGAATTTGCAAGACCTTCAGGCTGAGGCTTGCCAGGCTTGTTCTGTCTGAACTTCTCTTGACCTGCCCCAACTTGAAGGTCTAGAGGAGCACAGGAAGGGTGACCACACCTCTAAGAAATGGGACAGAAACTGAGAAATATATGTGTTGCAATTTTAATTCTATTACTGCTGTTATTGAGACATTTTCTGTACAGAAATGCTCTAACTGCATTATTAGTCTCCCTGTTTCTGCCATAACTTATTGACTAATAATGATTCATGAATTAGACTGATAAGATTTACATTAAAAAACAATACATTATTCCCATTATTTATATATATGGCATGCTTCCTCTTCGCCCACAAACAAGACTTCAAATGCAGCGGTTTGTTATTTCACACCCACAACATGAAAATTTTATTGGCATTTTGGGAGTGCCTAAGCCGAGACGGACAAGCCCTCTGAGTTCATTGTCCCAGTACCTACAAAGTCTGCATGGCTACACAGAACAATTGTCCTCTAAAAGCTATTTGCCGGGTCTTTTTTGTTGTTGTTGTTGTGTTTTTTGTTGTTGCTGTTTGTTTGTTTTTGTTTTGTTTTGTTTTTGTATGTGTGTTAATTCATTTGTAGACCCTGTTTCCCAAAGAAGCAAAATATTTCCTGTCTTGAACCACCACAGAAAACCACAGCTATTGGTGAGTATGGGGGCTGCAGGTGGAGAAAAAGAGAGATTTGACTTCAGTCTTTTGGGCTGGGGATTCGTAGGCAAGCAAAAAAATGAAAATAATCACATTGATCCTTGTCTGCAGTAATGGGAGGATATGAACTGAACATCCCTGGGAGTTGCCTGGCCGTGACCTTCGAAGACAAAGTATTTTGTCTCTTCCCTGTTTCTGCCCCAGGAGTTGTCATCCACAGGAATACCTCAAGGTCAAAGTACAACTTTCTTACCAGTAAAAACAAGATGCTGAAGTCACAGTGGGGTGACCAACAGGAAATTTTGGCCACGTCTGAAAGAGCTGCACTTCCATTTGGGAAAAGATGTGTTTATATGTTAAACTGAGTTCAACTGCAAGAAATACTGCTGTGCAGCTGGAAACATCAGAGGACCAGAGGTCTGTTTGAAATGTCAGGGAAGAGTGGAAAATTCATTACAGCTTTGGCAGAAGGAGATGGATGTGGGAAGAGAGGGTTTTCATTACAGATACCGTCTGATGGTAGCCTTACCAGGAAATAACTGTATATTTGTATTTTTGAAGGCAGATTTCCAGCCTAATAATGCTACTATTGCTGTCCTTTGAGAGCTGCTATGCCTCTGAGAATGCCACGCGCTGCGCCGCTTGCCATAAAGGCACAATTGTGCTGTCATGCAGAGTGAGGGCTTTGCTCAAACAGAGCACATCACCACGCAGCATGTACGTGGATACAGACACGCATGCAGGGTGTGCAGGCAGAGTGCAGAGCAAGCTTACAGGGAAATGAACCTCTATTTCATATTGCCTTTTATGTTGCATAAAATATCAGGGCCACAGTTTCAAGTTATGAATGCCTACACTGTTATATCCACATGTTCACTTCCATTTGGTGCACTTTGAAAATAGCTACATGTGCAAAATAAATTCTTATGCATAATAATTGTCACCAGCAGATGTTTCGTGCACCATTCTGACTACTGAGCAACAGCTCCCAACAAATGCAGAATCCTACTGCACATCCACCCACTGCACAAGTGCAGTTTTTTTTTCTTTCTTTTTTTCTCCAAGTATGCGTATAATTTATATTTAGTCCTAATTTGTAGTTTCCTAGATTTGAAGTTAATTACTTCATTCCATACATATGCCAGAAGTCCTATACACAGCACTTTGAGAAAGCACCAGATTTGAATACAGTACCTTCAGGATCAGTATTCAATGTGGTGGGTTTAGACGTTTTTCTCAAAAAAAAAAAAAAAAAAAAAAAAAAAATCTGCTTGTATTATGATCTGAAGCAGACATCTAGAATGAATACATGCCATCTAGCCTGAAACACATATTTTCCATCTATATCAACTTTTGAAAGATTGGAAGATTTTGACATACTCGCTAAATTATCATTATCTTTCTCTAAAGCTGAAACTGAGATGTATGCAGGTACAGTGAATGGTATGAAGAAAACAGAGTATGCCTTGCCATTGCACTTAGTTGCACTGCTGAGTTAAATGAGGTTTTTATTTCATAAAGTTGTGCACTAGTCAGATATCTGAGTTAATTTCAAAGAGAGCAAGTTTCAATGGTGACAGATGCAAATATGCATAAACAAAGCATATCTTTAAAAAACAAACAAACAAACACATACACACACAAGTTTTCCAGGCCTGGATCCACAGCTGAGGATTTTTTGGATTGGAAGAAGTCCAAAAAATATTGGGATACTCCTTCAACAATGCAGAAAACTCAGGCTCTGCTCAGTGAGTCTGACTTTGCTCTACCTATGAACCACTAGGTAGCAAGTCTGCTCCTGGTAAGGGAATGGAGCTTGGCATCAGACACAGGTGAGCCACTTCTAGCTCCAGCAACTCAGCAGTTGGGGATGAATCACAGCACTACAACTGCTAGGAAAATACAAACAACAATTTGTAATTTGTAGCAAATGGATCTACCTGCTCTGCATTTCACAGGCCTCATTCCTCACAGCATAATTAAAATTATCAGCAGGTATCTTACTGCACTAAGTGGAGGGTGGCATGCAGAGAAGAAGAAGGAGGTTCTGCTGAAGGCCTACTCATGCTCACTGCAGCACCCACACGGACCTCACCAAAGCTAGTGTAAGAAATCTGCAAGATGCATTTAATGACTAATTTACTAAGTGAAATTTTTGCTTATTGATACTTCTGTTGAGAATATCCATTCTGAATATTTGGTCTCCCCAAAACAGATGTTCCGTGAAGACGTGAACTGCATGAAGTTCAACAAGGCCAAGTGCCGGGTCCTGCACCTGGGGCGCAATAACCCCAAGCAGAGCTACAGGCTGGGAGATGAGTGGTTGGAGAGCTGCCAGGCAGAGAAGGACCTGGGAGTGATGGTGGATAGTCGGCTGAATGTGAGCCAGCAGTGTGCTCAGGTGGCCAAGAAGGCCAACGGCATCCTGGCTTGTATCAGAAACAGTGTGACCAGCAGGGCTAGGGAGGTGATCGTCCCCCTGTACTCAGCTCTGGTGAGGCCGCACCTCGAGTACTGTGTTCAGTTTTGGGCCCCTCGCTACAAGAAGGACATGGAGATGCTTGAGCGGGTTCAGAGAAGGGTGACGAAGCTGGTGAGGGGCCTGGAGAACAAGTCCTACGAGGAGCGGCTGAGGGAGCTGGGCTTGTTCAGCCTGGAGAAGAGGAGGCTCAGGAGGACCTTATCGCTCTCTATGGGTACCTCAAGGGAGGCTGTAGCGAGGTGGGGGTTGGCCTGTTCTCCCACGTGCCTGGTGACAGGATGAGGGGGAATGGGCTTAAGTTGAGCCAGGGGAGTTTTAGGTTAGATGTTAGGAAGAACTTCTTCACTGAAAGGGTTGTGAGGCATTGGAACAGGCTGCCCAGGGAAGTGGTGGAGTCACCATCCCTGGAAGTCTTCAAAAGACGTTTAGACGTAGAGCTTAGGGAAATGGTTTAGTGGGGACTGTTAGTGTTAGGTCAGAGGTTGGACTCGATGATCTTGAGGTCTCTTCCAACCTAGAAAATTCTGTGATTCTGTGATTCTGTGACATCAGTGGCTGCTGTAAGAGGAGCACACCAGGACAAGCAGATATAGCAAGCCAGGACAGAACCTGAGTCATGTAATGCTTTTAGTGTAATCTGTGCTGACAATTAAAATGTGTTCTTTTTCATGGCTACATAAAGAAAAATGTGAGTGTTTTCTCTGGTATTGCAGTTAATGTATGGGGAGTGTTTTAGAGGAGCATGAATATTGCAGGGACTAGCAAATATTAGGTACCAGCTGACCAGTTTCCTGCATTAATGGATTAGCTGCTCTCCAAACTGAACCTCCTGTATGAAAATAGACACATTTGTAAAGAGGTTACTCAGCAAATTCTACATTTTCAACAATGAAATAAACTGTATGGGCAAGAAACACCTTCACAAATCTTTGCAGTGTTTGTGTTGCAATAGCAGACAAATATATGAGGGAAAATTGCATCTACAGACATTGCTAATTCCTAAACTGAGTTCTTGGAAAAATTCAAGGTTATTTCAGATGGCTTTATATTTTGCTTTTTGGATGCTCTAACTTTTGGCCTCAAATAAAGGGGAAAGCCTAAATTGCTTTGTTGTTCATGGAGCATGGATTTAACCTTATATCTTAAAGTGACAATCTGTGCAACTTTGGGGAAAGAACTGCATGGATGGAGGAGGAAAGAGAGAAAAGAACCAGGAGAGAAAAATATTCAGGGGCATGCACTGTTCAAAACCACATTCAAGGACATGGCCATTGCCTATGACGAGGTATTAACAGGCTGATGAATACATTCATTGCTCTGTAGTGCCTGTTCAGAAATCATATTTTGTTCCTGACAGAAGTTTTTTACTTCCCCAAATATATTTTTCCTTGAAGTTTTTCCTCACTTCATAATTACTGAAATAAGACAGGATGGGAAACAGAAGTAGGAACCTTGCTTGGTTAAGGTGGCTGGCAATATCTCTGAAACCACAGAAGTTAAATGCTCAGAAACCTTGGAGGAACAGAGGACTTGAACCCGTTTTTTTTCACTTGGGAGTTCACTAATTAGAACACAAATCTAAACACTTCTCAAACTTTGCACACTTGAAATCTTTCTTTGAATGTCCATAACAAGTTTGGGGATTATTTCAAATTAGATGTGCCAGACTATCATAGTGCTCAGCTGTGCTGTGTGTTAAACAAGATGGTAGAGGGATTAGCACAAGCAAATGCAACCACAACTGTTATAGGTTTCAAACCCTTATATTTGCTCAATAAGGTCACTGTGCCAGTGCTGAAGTTACCAACAGAAAATTTTATACTTTGGCAAGAATAGACATAACTAAATAGAAACAACTCCAACCAAACAAACTCTGCATTAAACAACATTTTGATGAGCTCAAGTTGTCATAAGAAGATATTTTTGGCTGTTTCCTACGTTAGCTGAGGAAAATGAAAAACTCACTCTGTGCTAAATGAAAAAATCTTTGCCTACAGGCAGAGATGCTCTTGGCTCTTCTTTACCCTGGAGGGAGCACAAGCTGCCCTCCCCTTGGCCCTCCATTGACAGGGAAGAAGGAATAACTTCATGATGAGCTAAAACTTGTTGCATCATGGAGCAGAGGGCGTCATTGTGCGGGTGGGGCAGAGGTGGTCAGGGGACAGTAGAGCTCACAGCAAGAAGCAGATCCTCCTGCCTGGGCTGTAGAAGGTCTTTAGTCCTGTAAATTATGTCAGCCTGGTCCTCTGGCCCACTGGTGAAAACCTCATCTTGTATCGGCCAATCTGAAGCTGAGGAGTTTTATAGACCTGACTTATAGGCGTATGGCATGTGTATTGTATGGCATGTAATGTGAGAGATAGGTATGGTTAGATTTCCAGCTGTAGATGGGAGCATTTTCAAGCTTAAAGATGAGTAAACAAACAGGAAAAACAAACAAACACACCAAAAACCACACCAAAGGTCAAGCAAATCAGCTACACAATAAATTCAAATAGGGCCTTTTACGGGAGCACAAGAATGGGAGCTCACCTGGGCAGAGGAATGAAGGGAAAGAGGCTCTAACACCTGCAGGACAATCTGGCTGCCTTCAGGAGCCAGAGCACTTCTGCTCCATCTTGTGCTACAGATGCAATCACATCTCCCCTTACATGCAAGTGCTTGTTTCATGTCGATTAACACATACCTCACTACTTAAACTGTGCCTGGCTGACATGTATACAGTCAGACACTGCAGAGCGTGGGGGGGTTGTGCCTCAATCTCTCTTCTGCTTCTTGTGATTTCCTTTTGGCCCTGTATCCTTCCTGCAGTATCTGCAGCTGGAAGGCTCCTCTGCTTGGAGCAGCATTTCCCCAGCACTAGAGAAGGAAAAGGAAACCAAAATCAGGATTCAGTTTTTTTTTTTTTTCCTCTTGTTTGTTGTGTCCCCGTGACCATCTCAAGTGACCTCAAACTTTGAGGTTGCAATTTCTTATCCTTTATCCAGAACACCTCATTTGGCAGTAACAGAGAGGATGTTTCCAGACTGGTATACAGAGCTAAGCCAGCTCACTGACGGGTCATAGAAACCCCATCACTGCCTGTGAAGAGCTGCACACAGGCAGAAATATCTCCTAGAAACAGCTCTCCTTAGCAAATTACAGCTTCTTTGCAGCCCCAAGAAGTTAGCAGGTCTTTGTTCTGCTCTCTCTGAATGGCTTCTTCCATTTCGGCTCACTGCTGCATGGGAGCACTCTGCCAAGCACCTGAAATTCCTGCCATAACCAGCCCTCTTTGAGATTACCATTATTTTACAAATTCTGGTTTCTATGTCAATATCTTATCACCAGAGCCCTGTCCAGTACCTACAGAAAATGGTGACATGACAAGACTTAAGTAGAACTGAGAAAACATTACCTCATTACTTCCATACAAATCCACCATATTCAGGACTCGTGTAAGTCCATCATATCTAAACACCTTGCCTAGGTGAAGTACATGCAGAAGACTTCAATAAATACATAAATAAGACACCAGCCATTCCAAAATATTTTATTCCTTGAAAATATGAATGCAGCACTGAGAGCACACTGCAAATGAATACTCTTAGTAATGTATATAGCAAGGGTGGGACTATACATATTCACAATGACTATTTCAAAAGAGCTTTAGTATGTTAAGGACATCTGTGGCTGAACACAAGAAAAATGTCAGGAAAGTCTTGACACTAACACTTCTGCCAGGATGAATGAGGGAAGAAGCGAGGCAGTGTAATGGAAGGAGTTAATTTCTTTCCAGGTTCACAGAACTTGACCTTTTTATGTGTAGTTGGCTGTTGGCACGCAATATAAAGTTGGCATGTGAAGAGAACCCTAGGATCCAATCTGAAATTTGATGTTACCTCAACTTAACCTTATTAAAGCAGCTAAATTCACCTAAAGCATATCAGATTTTACCTATAAAGCCAAAACTGCCGTATTTCCTGTGCTCTTCTTTAGTACCTTTGACACTGATTAAATTCTGCCTGGTAGACAAGCAGACCCAGCTGACGGAAGAGCTATCACACTCCCTATGAAACCACGAGAATTTTTCTGGCTGGCCAGCACAGCTAACAAAACATCTGGCACCAGAACAGATCCAACATCTCAGCAAAGACCAGGCGTGTCGCTGCTCAGAGGCAGATGGGATCCATCCCCCTACAGACTGTGAAAGCCCTTTTTCAACAACAATTGGTGGAGATGAGCTCACTTCGCTGACAGAGCACTGGTCCAGACGAACAAGGACCCAACAGCTGGCTTCCATGCCACCCCTGCTGCCAGCTCAGCAGGTACAAAAGTGGCAGGACCACTCTACGGAGGTGAGGGGCACATCTGGAGAACATGGGTCCAGATGCAAAGCTGTGGAGGAGCTTGTTGGCAGGCTGCAGAGCTGCTTGCTCTCTGGAAGCAGGGATGCTGTTGGATCAGGGATCCACAGGCAGCTCTGGACAGCTGAGCTGGGGTTTGTAGTCTAAATCTTGCTGCATTAGTTTTGCCCACACAATGAGGCTACAGTAAGTACCATCTGTAAAAATGGTGAGGCTTTACTACACCCTATTTCTGAATCCTGCCTAACGAGAGGGGGGGTACAGAGACCAAACCCCCACCAGTGTGCACTGAGGCTTCCCCATGGTGGGAAGAGTCAGCTGGTAACACCACTGCTAACACAGGATGCCAAGCTCGTCAAGGACCAAGCCAAAGCCCAACATTCAACTAATTCACACTTCTTTAAAGAATGTTCCATTGTGGTTTTGTCAATGAAGGGAATGAGCTGAGTTTTGAGGAAAGATACTTTAAAAGGAGCCTATTAAGATACTCCTTTTGGATGGGTTTCTATGACAGTTCCCTGAAAAAAAATATTAAATATGAATACATATTTAAATATAACTTTACATACAGATTATTCAAAGAAAGAGTGGCCTATGAACAATAAGGGTTATCAGTTAATGTTAAACAAAGGATAATTCATGTAATTGCTTTTATGGTGTGTGTAATACTTCAGGCAACTGACTAGGAGTCATGATACAGCTGTCTTTTAAATCCATGCTCTAGATAGGAGACAGACACAGGGGATTTGTGATTTGGTCATGCTGTAGAACAGTCAGCTTTTGGCAATTGGATGGTATGTTGTTGATTATGTGCATGATTTGTCAAATGTTTGAGGCATCCAGGGAGGGGAGAGCTTCCAAGTCATTCAGAATATATATTGGGTTGACAATAGAGAAAAAGTCAGAGGAGAAGCAATACCAGCAAAACCAGCACAAACAAGAAGACAGTCTACTGAGGAATATGTTTTTTCTGAACATGTTCAAAAACAAGGTGAATGTGTCCTATTGAAAGGGAGTCTACAGAGAGTAATTTCAAAAGATGTGGGAGAAGTTCATTTCAGTGGAGCCACCTCTAGCAAGCAGAAGGCTTACAAGCACGTTCAGGATGTAACCAGGCATAAACTCAATCAGACAGAGTACCCCATCACATAAACTTGGCTGTGCAGCACTGTGGTAACCTTACTCTGGCACACAGAGATGAATGTTAAAGATTTAGCTGCTTTTTGGGGCTACTATAAGCTACAGCTGCTGCCAGAGGCACCCATGGAGTTGGGATCTCTCCAAGGCACGTAGTCTGGGTTGATTAGTGCAAGGAGTGAGGATGTTGCACATCTTCCTTTTGCATTTGGTTTTGATTGCAATGGTTGATAATAAGCAATAAAAAATAATAGCAATAATAAGCAATTAAAACAATCAGTAAGCTTGCAGGTGAGGTGAATATAGGCGTGTTTTGAAGCATATCTTATCACACAGTGCAATTTGATAAGAGAGCCAGAGGAATTTTTGTTTCCAATAACTTCAGTTAAGAAGGATTTGCATACAGACCCTTTACAAGGAATATTTCTGAATGGGAGAAAAGTGGTGCTGTATGGAATATCTTTGCATATCATCAAGACTGTAACACAAGGCTAGGACCATATAATGGACAAAACCAACGGATTTCATACAGAAAAAAAGATCTGTCAAATTTGTTTTGTCCTTTGAAATACCATGTGGAAACTCTCATAACTGTGGAAGAACAGAGTTTGACATGGCATCTGTGATAGACTTGCTGCTTAAAAAGAATTATGCTCCTTTCTTGCCACATATGTAATACTGACAAAACATTTTTTTCTTTAAACTGACACTGGCTTCCCATTCTGATTTTCCTTCTTTCCACATTCAAGTGGAATTTCCTTGCCAATAGGAAATCAGTACAAAATCTCTCAGCAGCTGGAAAAAGTAATTAGAGAACAGAATTAGGCAATTTTAATGTATGGAAGAACAAACTCTCCTGGAATCTGCCTGCTAAAATCTTAGCTTGCAACTGCTTTCATGTACTGTTCTTGCAGTGTAAGTAGGACACGGAAAATACGACAGTCATATGAAGAACGGAAATTCTAGCTAGAAAAGTTTTTCACATTTTGAAGTTTAACTTCATCTTAAGCTGGATAAAAGCCCAAAAATTCAGGTTTCTTCCTAGCGAAATGCCAAAGCATTTTCCAAGCTGCTAGGTTTCAATATATTTTACTTTTTAAAAAGCTGTTCCAAAAAGACAATGAAAACAACTACGTCTTTTCCATTTTTAAACAATTCCAGTGTACTTCGTTTCCTTTATAAAGGACTTTGTTGCAATTGCACATTTCAGAGCAATGCTATTCCACAAAGTCCCTCCAGTGAGCTCTAAGCAGATCTTTTATGTCTCATTGCTCCGGATTTCCCCAAACTGTTGCTCACTACAACTGGGGCAGGGGGGAGGGGAAAAAAAATGAAAAGAAAAAAGTGGATCCTTACAGTGATTTTAGTATGTGCTTAAGAAGGGTCTTTTCTTAGTGAATACCCGTGTGGTATTTTGAACATTCTGGTTGGCTGAAATATAAATACTCACATAATTCATGTTCCTGCCATACGAAGAAGCTGCCGCCTTGGCAGCCCTGGAGGCAGGAAAAAGAGAGACGGTGCCATTGAATGCTCTCAGCTGGGCTGCAGCCAGTCTGGTCCTCAGCCAGGCACAAAGGAACAACTCCCACCACGGCTGTGAGAGCCCTGCACGGAGCAGAGACCCTGTCCACATTGCAGCCTGCAGCAGCACCATAGATACTGAGGTGTGGTGTTGAGCAATGTGCAGCTGGTAGGCATTATTTATGGACGATTTAGCAAATTAGGCTAACGATGCACATGAATGTTGGTGCAGCAGGAGGGCTTTCCCATCAGAGCTGTAGCCAGTGGCACAGGATAGATGGAGACTTGCAGGGGCCTCCACTGACCTCAGAGGGCTCACAGGGGCAAACAGGGATACCGGAGTACCTGGTTTGGCAGCACTAGCTTCCATGAGTACAACACTCTTTGCTAATAAAACGTTGACAGCAACAATTTCTCTGTTTGCTTTGCATCTGCCACTGGCATTTGATTAGTGGGTATTTGGTCATATGCATCTTTGAGATTTGCCTTGTGTTGATGGAAAAATAGGAAACAGGTCAATCTTTTAAAATACTTCAATATAATAAAACATACATCCATAAAACTGAAACAGCAATATCCCATTGCCATCAGATGGGGGACACTCTAAACGCCTCAGGCAGGCACAGTCTGACAGCACCAGCAGGAGCAGGGCTGCCAAGGGTGAGAACAGCCAACCTTCTGTTCCTAGATGCAAACCTTTTGCTCCTGACACATTCCCCCACGTTGCAATGGTAAGTGTGTAATCTGCTTAGTGACTGTGGTGATCTCACACAGGATTTTAAATGGACTGGGTTGCAGGAAGACTATGACCCAGCAGAGTTTTTACTTTATCCTGTCTGATGGATTGCATGTCCCTGTGAAGTAATCCAGTTTGAGTGAAATCCAGCTGGCTCAGATCTCTTCTCGATTAATGAGTTCAGTTAATATGTCAAATGAGTAAGGTGATATGGAGTTATGCTAGAAAACAAAAGAAAGAGAGGTTTGACACCAGTGGTAACAGAATTAGCTAAATAGCATTGGCCCAGTAAACAGGTTTTGTGATGTTTGTAAAAGTCATTGAAGGAAGCATTTGCTTTCATCACATGCTTTTACAAAACAGCCTAAGTGGTTAACAAATATTTTTCCTGAGGACTTGGGCTTTGGCAGAAGAGGACACCGTCTTGTTACTGGTCACAGGCTTCTTCCTGCAGCATGGGAAATGAATTAGAATCAGGCAGTTTGTAGACAGGCAGCAGTGGGATTGGTCTGGGCTGGCAGCACTGGCATGGCACAAGAGGTGCCCACCCACGTTTGCTTTGCATGCTTGCTTTTGCCCACCTGTCCTGGTGGACACGCAGTGCCCCATACCATTGTGCTGCTAGTTGACCCCAAATAACTTCCTATTCCCTGCATTAGTCTCCAAATAAAACATAAGAATCTTTTCATATCATTTCACTGCCTCAAACAAACAATCCCAAAATACTACATGCTGATCTGGGAGATGCCTAAAATCAATGCATTAAAATTGCTGAGGATAAGAATAGACCTAAGCTTCCAGCGCTCCTCCAGATTTTAGACGTTTGCTCCAGGAATAATTTCTAATGCTGCTGTATCTGAAGAAACCCGATCTCTAATGATGTAGAGAATATAAAGCAGAACTAATATTTCAAGTGGGAAGATTTTTTTTTTTCCCAAGAAGTGTACAGGCTGAGAAACAATCCTTGTCTAGGGAAGTTTGGACTTCCAAAAAAGAACACAGTTAGAGATTAAACAAAGTGTGTCGGTATTCTTATTCTTGAGTTTATTGAAGATTTTATTCTTTGAAATAAAGTAACTTGCAAAGAGTAGATTAAATGTTTGCCAGTATGTATACACATTACACTGAATGTGAAATAAAGACTACACAGTCATCTGCTACATTTAGCTGACAACTGCTGCTTATCTACTCCCAGTTTGCCCCAGTTCAGTCAGTTCTCCTACTGGCTATCCCAAGATATCCAGCTGGACCTGCTGATGGTTCATGCACCCACCAGCAGGAGACATGGCTAAATCAGGCTGGTCAGAAGCCAAGGCAGATATCAGCCTGGGACAGGCACATCCTTACACACAGTTTTCGGTATCCACAGAAAAGTTGAGGTTTCCAGGAAAGATGAGTTTTATCATCAAGTAGAAGTTACAGTATTTGTCCAATGTGTAAGAAAGAGTATCTTCTACTACTAATTCTTTTTAGAGAAGTGTACTTTCAAGATTTCATTCTTAGTTATGCCAGTTAGTTGCAGGATATAGGATATATATATATATATATATACATATATACTATTTTGGCCAGCAGGAATGCTGGAAACATTTAAGACTAGTCTGACTGCCAAAATAAAATGTCTGTTAGTGTTATGAATCACAAAAAGATGCTACACAATCACTGAAGTATGATAGGTTAGCACAAGATTTGATTAGAATGAATCTTACATACGATCTCCCAGTAATAATTATTCGGATTGCGTTTGCTAAAGGTAAGATGATCTGAGCTCACGATTTCTTACTTACAGGCCCCACATTTTTTGTCATTTCCACAAGAATCCTCCCCCCCAAAACAAAACAAAACAAAACAAAACAAAACAAAACAAAACAAAACACTTACTCTATTTCAGAAAACTATTTTACTTGTATTAAGGTCAGCTTGGACTCAAGTTGTGCTTTGTAAAGCAGCTATTGAAGCCCAACAATTCCCCCAAATTGTCAGATTTAGGAAAGAACATTCAACAGAACATAAGTTTTATCAGAGAACTTTTTTTTTTTTTTTAAATGCTTACATAATCTAGTTACTTTAATTAAGGAGGACTCTCTCACAAATTCCTCATTATTAAACTATTTACTCTTTAATCCCTTTGTAAGTTACTAGAAATCTTCTGTTCTGCTTTAAATGGCAAAAAGCACCTTTCAACACCAAGGCAGTAAATAAGTCAAGCTCTCACCCTAAATCAATAAATTGTTCTTTATGGATGTGCAGGACAAACCATACAGCTGCAACAATATCATCAGCTCAATACCCCAGCCACCCCAGCCTTAGGCTGTTGAACCCAGCCAGTGGTGGAGGGAAAATAAAAACGATTAAAGTCAAGTCATCACTCTCTTCATCCTCCCTCACTTTCCTCCTTCAGCTGCTTCTGCATTAAAGCCGACAAAACATTGAGTCATTAGACAGCTGGCATGCAGAGGCCTGTCAGCTTATTACTCGATGTTATATATGTCTACAAGACAAATAT
Organism: Netta rufina; assembly: GCF_964035555.1. Lineage (NCBI taxonomy): Eukaryota > Metazoa > Chordata > Aves > Anseriformes > Anatidae > Netta > Netta rufina. The sequence goes on from NC_140126.1 coordinate 14,749,288, forward strand.
GAGGATAAAGCCATATCATCTGCTAAAATTGTCTTCATCTAGCTCCTGTGAAGTCACAGTGACCCATGTTTTAGCTCTTAATAACTACAGGGGCCAAAGGGTTATTTTATTTTCATCGCCAGTACATGTTGAACTGTGTTACCACCTCTCCACTGCCACGGTTACCCACAAAAATGGGCTCAAACTTGCCCATACATTAAATATATATACATTATACATTGTCCATGTATTGCCTACTATCCCTTGTACCTATTCCATTTGTTGGAGCTGTTCACTTAGTGTCAGTTGAGAGGAGGAAAGACCTCTAGCCCTTTGTTACGGGCTTGCTCAGTGCCATGTATGACGCTGGAGCATGTCAGTGCTGCTGCAGTATGAGCAAAGGGGGATTAATTAAGAACCTTAGAACATGACCATGAACAAAACAGCAGCATTGGTTTGGAAACACTCTCAATAGGAAAAACAGAAACTACTAAACAAGACCTTTTCCTGCTGTGAAGCATCTATTGTGTTTCATTTACATCTCTCAAATACTCCAGGGTCTTGGATTTGCTATATAGGATATTTACGCTTGCCAACTGAGCTGAGAAGACTGAGTTTTCAATTTAATGATCATGGGAGAGGGGGTAGTAGAAGGTTTCAGTTCTCCACTCACTCTCATTTAGTGTTTGTGTTTTAAGAAGAGACAGGTTGTGATCAAAATACAACTCAGGGGATCATGCTGATCTCTACTGGTCTACAGAGGACCAAGGTAACAAAGTCTGTAGCAGCAAAGACACCACACTTGCTGTGTAAGTTCATATATCACCACATTTTTTCTGCTTTCTAAATTCCCATGTTGTAATATAAGTTTTGCACTAAGAATTTTAGCAAGGGCATATCAGATGCCCTAATGGCAGAAAATAAATCTGTACACTCTATGTGAATATAACTCAAACTCTGGATCATATTTTTAATGCAGTACAGATAAAACAGGTTTGAAGCTCAAATTTTACAGCCCTCGAGCCTAGTTGTTTTTGTAGTAGGAATACAGAATTAGATACCTCTAAACACACTGATCTGGAAACAGTCCTCATAACAATTCCTTTTACTAGGATATAGGGTTGCTACTAACAGTATGGAATTCCTAAAAAGAACAGTGAGCAGAGACCCAAGAAGCCTGAACTAAATAAATCACTCCTACATAGGAACTAAATCCATGAGGTGTCTTTGCCAAGACATAGTCTAATGTAAAATTTTACTGCTTTGTCCTGTAATAAATTTTAAATGCCTTAACCGTGAGAATAGTGCTACTTAGTCACAAGGTTATTTTTTTAAACAGCATAATAATTTTCAGTGTTATGGAAGATGTGCATCTGGTAAGACTTTCGTTTATTGAAATAGTTGCTAAAACTTCTCAAGACACAACATAACTCAGTCACTTCAGTATGCTCATGAGAAAAAGATCTTTATGGAGCTTCACAGATTTGAAAAACTTCAGAAGAAAATTTGGAGTTTAAAAAAGTTAATTTAAAGGTGAGAAAAAAAATAAAGTGAGATCTATCATTAAATATAAAAATTCATTCATATAATAACAGAATGTTACAGAAAGATTAAAAGACTAATTTGAAATGAGATAAAACTGGTATTGAAGTCATATTGCTAAAATGGCTGGCATCCTAAGTAGATTCACATTCAGCCTGGTAATACCAGCACATTAGATCACTTCTGTTTAGTCATAGCTTCACTGTTATCTTCACCAGTTAATTACACAGAGTAATACTCAGTTTCACTTCATTCAAAAGAAACCCCTCCCATCTTCTGTAATGTTTGTGTGGAAGAAGCCAAGTCTTTCAGGATAGGCATTTTGTTTGTGAAAACATCGTTTATTTTCTGCCCTAGTTCTGGGTAGGTTTTGACTTACCACATTAAGAATATGATCATTGCTGTTACAGAAAGAAGTATTAATTCCTTCTTTATCTCCCCAAATGTACTTATTAGCCTTTCATGAATAATAGACTGTTTAGTAAAGAAAAAATATGCTCATGTGTGTGACTAACTTGGCTGAAAGCACACATTTAGTACTCTTTCTAAAAATACTAAAGTGTTTAGCTAATTGAAGAGTTGGCTTGAAATCTAGAACTTGAAAATTAGTTGTAGATCTATGAAAATACTCCACTGCCCTTGGGAAAAATGCAGAAAAAGCATATGACTGTCATTAAAAATTTTTCTATCCCTGCCCTTTTCCTACAAATGACCACGCTGTTTTAATATCAGAACTAGTCTTCCTAATTCCTACACCTTACTTTTTTTGTGTGAATATCATTCATTATTTTCCCTGTGACTGTCTCTCTGTGTCTGTCAGCTCCTGTTTTAGTTTGGTCCATTACTCCTGGGCACATCATATCCACAGCAGTTCTTTGGTTTACGACCTTCCATGATGACCTTGTAGGCAGCCTGTAAGCTTGTAGTCAGCTTTGGTCCCTAGGCTATTAACTTTTTAAAATGTATGCTCACATGTTAAATCTTTCAAAAGTTTCTAGCTGGAGGAAATTCAAGGAAGAGTAGCAGCAGTACATCTTGTTGCTGCTTCCAGCTTTTGTGAAAAAGCTGCCCCTAATGTTGCCCCTTTCACTTGTGAGCACAACTTTTTGCTGCAGGCATCAGTCAGAGCACAAGCTTGGGAAAGGAAGCCCTGCATGGCTGGTTGCAACACACAACATATCAGAGGAGATGTGGCTTCTCTTCATCCCTCCTTAAAGGATCCTGTAATCTCCTATGAAGAAAGGCTGAGAGAGCTAGGGCTGTTCAGCCTAAAAAAGAGTATGCTCTGGGGTGGCATTATTGCTTTTCAGCATTTAAATGGAGCTCATAAAATAGATGGAGAGCAACTTTTTTGTTCAGTCAAATAATAACAGGACAAGGAGGGATGGTTTTAATCTAAAGAAGGTGAGATTTAGATTAGATGTTATGAGGAAATTCTTCACTCAGAAGGTGGTGAGGTTGTTGAGAGGCTGTGGATGCCCCATCCCTGGAGGTGTTCAAGACCAGGTTGGATGAGGCCCTGGGCAACCTGATCTAGTGGGTGGCATCCCTGCCTCTAGCAGGGGGGATTGGAACTAGATGATCTTTAAGGTCCCTTCCAACCCAAGCCATTTTGTAATTCTATGAAAATTACTTCCTCAACCCAGTGTGGTTGAAAATGCTGTCTGTGGAGAGCAATTCTATCAAAAGGACAGGGAGGAAGAAAAAAAATCTGCAGAATATATACCTAACACCTATTTACAAAACTAAAATACTGAAGTGTTATATCCAGAGTATGTGTATGTAAATAATCTGGATGAGCTCAGCAATGCTGGATGTTTCTCTATTTAAGTATCAGGCTTGTGAACGCACTTCCACACGTGTGACAAATAAGTTAACAAAACTGTAGACTTGTCAGCTCTGTCATCCTCTCCTTGTACATCAGATGCTCTGATTCATTCATCATCTTCATTGCCCCTTGCTGGCCTCACACTGGTAGAGGTCTGCTTTTCTTGTGCTTAGGAGCCCTGAGCTGGACACAGCACTCCAGGTGTGGCCTCTTGCAATACTCTGGCCTATAGCCACTATTCATTTACAATTCAAGGACTTGTGAAGAGTTCAGTCTGAATGAAGTACACAGACTTAATCTTATTAACCTAGTTTTAAGTGTTGGAGCTGTAGAAACAATAAATATAAGCCCTAGGGCATCATTAGAAGATGAGTCAAAGGCTATGCCTATCTGCCAAAGAAAAGAGGGCCAGGAGTGAGTCTGAATGCTGGCAGCCTAATTGTCTACACTGATTAACATCTGGCTCAGCTCAGGGTTCCTCCAGCCAAGTGCCTCCAAAGCAAGATTTGGTCACAGGCAGGGAGATGACTGACTCCAAGGACAACTCCCAAAAGACAAGTCAAATGAAGTGGTACCTCAGAGGCACCAAACAACAGTGTTTGCTCTTCAGTAGGAGACTCTCAAGTGCAAGCACCACTGGCATCTCAACTCACAGTGCGGTTGGGATATTTGTTGGCATCAAATCTGCTACAGGCTGTCAAGAACACCTGACAGGAAAGGAGTGAAGAAGCTCGTACTTCTGAGTCTATCCTAGACATGACTAGCGTGACTCATTCCTTGTTTCTTACCACCTGTTCAATCAGATTACATTTTAAATAATTACCAATTACTAATTACTCTTTTGTAACCAATCATGTTTGTTCTGAGCAGAAATTGGAAATGACCAGAAATTTAATCATTTTTATAGGCCTGTACCCAGATGTTAAGAGTAAAATGATCTAGACACAAATCCCCAGGTATTTGTAGTATGTCTTAAGAAGGTATGACAGGCACAGCAATTAGTTCCTAAAATATCCTTCAGCCAGTTCTTCGTTTTCAAGCTATAGTGTAATACTGAAGTGAGAAGTTAGAATCAAAATAATGTAGCTGTAACTCCAGCCACAACATCTACAACTTCTATTTTCTAAATATGTTTTCAGACTGCAGTGCAGTTCTGGTTATCACATGCCACACCCCAAAGGCAATCACTGTTTTCTAGCACTTGCAAAGTCTGGTAGAAATGCTAACAAGCTTTGAACTCTGAAAAAGCAGCAAGCGTAAACTAAATTAAACAGGAAATTTCCCCAAGAACATGAATATTGGTGGGAAAGGGTTGAGAAAGGGAGAGTAAACTCTTTCATTCTGATCCCTGCAGGGAAGGAGGTGATATTTTCCTAACCAGAAAGCACACATTCACAGAACTTCCATTTCTTTTAAGCCAACTGCTGTTTGAGTCAGGAATTGAAAACTGAAGTTTCAAAGAGCACCAGTATCTACAAGCTCCTTATCCAAAGGAGCAGTGATTTTGAATTCTCAAGGAGTCAGAAAATGGATAGGACAGAGAGATGCTTTTTGGAGGCATTTCAAAGAAAGTTCTGGATCTTGCTGTGGTGTGAAGGCTTCTCCCAAGGGAAAATTCCAAGTCTGTAGGGTAAACAGGAGCAGTGCTGCAAGCTCACAGCATGATGGTTTTAAAGATAACAAGTGTGTCTAGAGATCTTCATTGATAAACATCCTTTCTGCATCTATAGAAGCAACTATTTACCCACTAGCTAGCTGATTGATTGAATCAATCTTTTCCAAAAGTCTTCCCTTTCACATAAGAATACAGCAGGTCACCATTCAGGCCTGCAGTATTTCTCTTTGCTTTCTCCTTGCTTGCTTTTAGACATAACTGTAAGATCCTGCTTGAAAGACCTTCAATCTAATTTGCTTTATCCACGGAGTAATCACTAAGGACACATGGTTATCATGCTGTGGACTGGCAGTCAAAACAATTCAAAAAATAACACCCTCAAAACCATGGCACTTTAACCACCTCGAAACAGAGAACCATGAAGAGGAGGAGGTTTGGGCATCCTTCCAGCAAAGCAGAAGGTCATTCTTAGAGACTGCGCCTATTGCATCATTTGGGCATCATAAACTAAAAATGTGCGTGGGTCTGAATATCAGAAGTTTAGTCTGCATTCAGGAAAGAAAATGACAAGAATTGTTTGCATTTGTAAGCAACAGTATTTTAGAAATGGCCTAAAAAACAATAAAATAGGCAATGATGTGAAAATGGGAGCTGTATGGTGCTATAAACGAACAGGCAGCTAGTCCTGAAAGGTGAGCAAACATTCACTTTTGCAATGAGACTTGGCACTGCATGTACCCAGCCAATAAAAGGGCTCTGTCGATATTGTTTAAAATATGACATGGACAACATTTTGTTTTGTTTTGTTTTTCAAAACTTATAAGAAGTGGAGCTTCTGAAGAACAAAGAAAACAAAGGAAATGGAGAATTTGAGGCAAATGTCTGTGAACCAGCAATGAAGAATAAGGCTTAGGAAATTTCAAGAGGAAATGAAAAATAAGAATGAAGAGGTAGAGTAAAAAAAGTTTGCAAGAATGAGAGGTGAAACCCTGACTTTCCTGCAGGCCAGAGAGCTTACATCATTGGTTTTAGCTGAGCCAGGAGTTCACTGAAGGAACACTGGAGCTGCTAGGAGCCCAGGCAAGATTACCTGATGGAGGAAAAGATCTGAAGCTAACCAGAAAGACTTAGTGTGCTAAAAGCCCTGAGGACAGGAAAAGCATTTTGAGAGAGAATGAAGTTCTGCTGTACAGAAATTTTTAGGACTAAGAATGAGAAAATAACTGCTACTGGCTTCATCTCTATAATCTGCTGTCCTGCTGATGCACTATAGTGATTTGAGGAAGAAGATACCTGGAACTTTTTTTCATCCTGGGTGCTACACACAGACAGTAACAAAATTTCAACCTATGCTTGGGACAGGCTATGATTTTAGAATGTCTCTGAGTAGCAGGTTAGTAGTTGCATCAGTTAGAAACAGCTTGGAAAAAATGCAAAAGGAAAGGGAGCAGGTAGGTCTGAGGTGGTGTCTGGCTGCACACTGTTCTGGCACTTTAGGACAGGCAGAGATATCATTACTTGCAAGGATACCTGCAGAGGTATCATTACTTACACAGCTGAAGCACTTAGGCTTTGCAAATGCAGGTGGCAAATGCACACGTTTCGGGATGTTGAAAAGCACAAGCATATTTGCAGATGGTCACCAATCTGCAAAGGAAGGAAAATTGCAGAAGAATTTATATGATGTTACAAATGTAATTCGTATATTCATGAAAACAAGCAAACAAACAAAAACAATAAAATAAAAAGAAACAAAATCACTGCAAAGACTGGGTAACATGGTAGCCTTGAAAAGTTTGTAATTTGAGCATTTTAGAACTTTTATTTATTTAATTAATTATTTTCCAGCCTGAAACACTTTTTCTGCTGATTTTTTTGTCCATTTCTTTGCTCAGTTAATATTTCCAGAAAACAGTAGCGAATTTAGTTTTATTGTGCAAGTCAGTCGGCATGCAATTTGAAAATATTTTGAAAATATTTTGTCCTTTTATTTCTACTCCTTACTAGGAACAAATATAATAACCTGCTTGGATCTTTGTAGAGTTAAGAGGGTAACATCAGCAGAAAGAACTTGAGCATTTTTTTTTATATATTTTTGCTCTTAAAAAAATCAATACAAGGCATTAACAGGTCATTAACATTAAGGTCATTAACATATAACGAGATGACAGTGATGATATAAGCTTGATTTGAGTAACAAGATGATCTGACCAGATAAAAATGAATTTCAAAAACATTATAACAATAAAAGAAACAGTCATCACAACAATAATAATAACAACAACAAAAACAACCTCTCTGTGTTAAAACAACTGAATTATCATATATACCTTACACTTTCATTAGGTTCACACTCTGATTCAAATGATCTGAGTTTCAAATTCAGAGATTTTGTGATGTAGTGTAAGTGTGGACTGTCCAGTGTTAATTACAAGATATAAATTATATTCCTTCTTGCTATTCTTGTAATTCTCTTGTCAAAAAAATGTTAACAGATTATTTTCCACTCAATTTTATTGATCACAGTCTCTCTGATGCATTATGGAAAATTAATTCATTTTAAAAAGTTACTGTGGTTTGGCTAAGAGAGAGAAAGTGTTTTTCATGGCATCTATCAAACATTTTCCTCTCTGTTTAACAAAAACATTTACTGGAATTTGCACAGAAGGAAAAATGTGCCAAGCTAGAAGATAGATGGTTGGCAGAGTGCTCAGTACATGCATTGATGCAGGAAAGATTGTTCCTTTTGTGAAGTGGTCTAGCTCAGACAGGAAAAAAGAAGAAAGGATGAAAATATCCTAAGGACTTCTCAGAGTTTTAATTTAAAAGGGAATCTGCTTTAAACTTTTCAGTATTTCACATGAGTAAAATTAGCTCTTTGCTTTCTATCAGCCTGTACCCTACCTTTAGTTTCCAGAGTCTCCTCTGGGCACAGGCTGTCAGAGCAGCTCAGCTTTGAGCTGGTAGAGGCTTGGGTCTCTGAAGAACCTGGCAATGGTGGACGTTAGCAGAGGGCAAAAGGTATCTTGGTGGGCAGCAGTGGTGGAACACGAGAGCTGCAGCCAGACTAGAAGCCGGTACAGACTTAAACTGGGACAGGGTTTGCAAGAAGGTTTGGAGGGCAACTGATACAAGTGGTACAGCTTCTAGACTGGGAGAGGTTGCAGAATGGAAACCTGGAGGATTTGAGGAGTAAGGGCCTGGGTCAAGCAAGAGAGAGAATCAAATGTCCTGGACAGCACAGGTGGGACCTGGTTTTGGGGAAGGGATAGACACATTAGAGCTTAGCTTTTCTGATTCTCTTTACCATCTTCCTTCTAGCTTTTGGAAGCACATCAGCCTCCAAAAGAGTGTCTTGTTGCTCTCTGACTTGCAAGTTTTACTAGTTAAAATAAAGCCCATCAAAGAGCCAAAGAGTGTTATATGAAGTTATTGCAAATTCAATGCTTAAATTTAATTACACAAATATGGACTCAGCATGTTTCCAGAAGCACTAAAAATTGCCTATTAAAATATTTTTTTAAACTATTGAAAGTTTTAAAAACTATGTAAGGACAAATTTTAAAAGCATGATGAGTAGCCAAAACCAAGCATCCCAAACACCATCTTTCTTTCCACCCATAGTAACCCTGCGGTGTCCATACGTTTTTGTTTCTGCTCTCAGTCTAACAGCTTCCAGCAGCCTGATGGCTTTGTAATAAAGTATACAGAGTCTTTGCTAGCTCTTGAGGACATCTGTTTGTTCTTTCAGCACCTCTGAGGCTTGGCTGCGGCTTGCTCTTTGCCACAGACAGGGCTCTGTAACTGCTGTAATGTGCTGTGGCCTCCCCAAGCTCTCCATTCCCCCGCTGAACCCTCAGGTCTCAGAGCAGTCACAGTTTCCTCCCCATGGGTTTATCTGACTTCACAAAGAGAAGCCAAAAAGGGCAAGTGCAGCCCTGCTGCTCTGCTGCTCAGATGCACTCTTTTAATGAAAGCCGCCACACATCATACACAGAGTAAGCTGTGAACACACAAAAAGAGTGACAATATATAATTTATCACGTTTACCCTGAGGTGTGGTGTATTTCCAGTATACCAAAGACCCAAGGAAATGATGTGGCTGAAACTCATCAACCACTACAGCAAACTCATACCAAACCAAAAAAAACAGACACACGCTTACCACTCACAGCATTTCTCTTTGAAAAACAGCCATGCCATATCTGATTTCTTGGTCATAATCTTCAAAGGAGGAAGTTGAAATAAGCATCTCAGGTACTAAAATCCTGGATTGTACTGAAAATTATGGACTCAAGAGAGATACTAGTATAAGTATTTGTTATGACCTTCCTGATTTCCCCCCTGTATCACTCAGGATGCAACTGCACATTTTTTCTACTCAGTTGATGTAATTAAATATAACTAACAGCAGTCCTGTAGAGCCTGAATTTAGCTTAGATTTAACTGTTTTCTGCATGTGTCTTAAGGAACCTTGAGTTCAAAAGCCTTTCCCCTTCACTACGACAATTTGAGGCTACAGCAGAGCCAATCCAACAGGTGTAAGGGAAGGGCTTGCTTTGCCATCACTGCTCCTAGACTGAGGCTCTGGTGTTTGTCTGACCCTTCCATAACCGGACTAAACCAATCTGAGGTGTTTTTTTTTTTTTAGTTAGTTTGTTTGTTATTCAATTGTTGAATTTAATTGCTTGGGAAGAATTAGGCACAAGGTGATAGGAGAGGTAGAGCAGCACTTTTTGTGCCAGTGAGATGTTGGGTAGCCTTATTCCATTTCACAGTAGGCTACAATTGGTATCCCAGTCAGATGAAGGATACTGAATCTCTGTACGATCACAGGAGAGAAGAGGGTGATTACCATAGCTGTATAAGACACTGTCAAGACAAGTGGTGATCTGAAATCTTCAGATCAAGAGCAAAACACCCAGAAGATGCTCCCCAGACAAGCATGTCTTTAACAGACAAAAATTCTGTGGTCAAACAAAGTGATGTAAGAGGTCAAAGTGTTCTAGTAGTTATTCTGGTCCTTTAAAAAATGTAAGACAAAAAGAAGTAAACAAAACAGTCCTTTGCTAGGACCCTGGATTTTAATTTGGACTTAAATCTGGTTTTGAAGCATCCCTCCACCTCTGCAGTCTTTTTGAACTGAAAAGACAGAAAATTGTTCCAGAAGTATGGGCTTCTAGGAAAAAAAAAAAAAAAAAGAAAGGCTTTACTCACCATCTTAGATGAGACAAAATGGCTAATACCTTATATTATGTTTCAGGCAGAAGTTGCTGTTCTAGAACTGCTTTTTTCTTCTCCATCCAAAATGGCTATTGGAAAGCTTTTGAGTTTAAATATTGCATCAACAGTGGGTAAACAGAGCAGCTCTTTGGTCCTGGCATGGGACCAGGATGAGGTCAGATTTGCTACAATAACAAAAACTGTCAGAATTTAGAAAATGATTTAACAGTGGCAACAGTATAACTGCTGGCACTGGCTGATTGCATGCAAAGGCAGCTGTACCATAAGAGTCAGGGCATTAATTTTATTGCTCTTTGGCATTTTCTTTCTTCAGCTCTTTATATACCACCATTTCTGTGGAAGATTATTTCAGAGCAGACACTCTGTACTAGACCTAACCACATGGCTAAAGTTATTTCATTCAGGATTTAACTGGAAAACACTTTCTACTCTAAAAGATGATGGGAAATGGGACTTTAAATCATTTTACCCCCAGACCAATATAGCAAAAAGAATCCTGCAGTGTTAAGCTCCTGACTTCATTTTTCTCTGAGTGGTGCTGCTCTAGCTACTACTTAGGGTCCAGAACAGGCTATTCACAGTTGCAATAAAGTCCCTCCCTGTGGCTACAAACAAAGTTATTTGCCCTCCCTCACCTTTGCCAGCCCAACAGGCAAGCACAGTACCAGGGCATTGGACTTTGCACTCTCTAGCAGTCAATACTTTTATTTTTAAAATTTTATGTCTGTTTTTTGAACTGCTTGGGGTCCTTCAAGCTCCCTCCCCCCGTTTCTGTAGGAGTCAAAATGAGCATGTTGTCAGTAGGTATGGACAGGCCTCCAGCTGTTTTCAATTGATGTCCTAGTACAGAATTAAACCTTGAAACAGAGCAGGCAGGACAGCATGAGTCACTGGGAAAGGACAGGAACACGAGGGCAGTTTAAAATAGTTTCTTTCTCCCAAGAGTGGTTCGTTTCAGAGGCCAGCTGCAGCACAGCACTTGTTAGTGTCTTCAACCTGAAAAAGGTTGTGAGCCTTGTCTTTTGGGCCCTGTCTTCATACTCAATATATATTTGCTGTTCTTCATTTTCCCCAGCTCTACATATCACTATCATTTTCCTGGATTTTCCCTTTTCCTCCATTGTTTACTTCCTTACCTGTGTTGTAACAATGAGAAGTGCCTGGAGATGTGTTCTAGCCACATCCAAGCCTGTACTGGGGAGCTATATAGCTGTGCCCCCCTGGCAGGGATCTAAGATGTGCTCTGCAGATGCACTGATGTGGACTCCAGCAAGGGGGTCTTGAGGACTACAGGGGACTACAGAGCACTCTAGACAGACCTATGGTTCTTGCTGACCAAAATGATTGTAGACGGAAACAGCTTCTGTATGAATCATCATGACTTTGTTCTGAAGTACTTTTCCTTAGAAGCAATGATGTATAGTCTAGCTGTGCTCAAAATAAAGCTTAATATACCTATTTCAGTAATTGAACATAACTGAAAAAAAAAAAAATCTGCTGCAAACAAAGTTAAGAAATAGCATTTTAGAGTTTGCTAATATATATATGGATGTCAGTCAATCATAAGATGGCACAATGACAACTGAGTTTGTTGTGTGTATAATTTTGTTATTCTGGATTACATCAAATCTTGACCACATACAGTGAACAAACTTAACACTCCACAGCTAATGCTCTTCCAAACTCTGAACCCAACCACATTCTGATAAGTGTGCTATACACAAGCCACCAGCAAATTCACAGTGTTTTGCACTGGTTTAATTTCAAAACTTTGAAACTGCTGCATGATCAGAGTGAGCACTTCCTACAATGGTTTGAGTAAAATCAAAGTATGATTAGTTCAAACCCAGAGATCCTTTTTTTTTTTTTCTTTTTTTCTTTTCTTTTTTCTCTCTTTTTTTTTTTTTTTTTTAGTTTTTGTTTGTTTGGCTGGTTGGTTGGTTGGTTTGGTTTGGTTTGGTTTGGTTTGGTTTGGTTTGGTTTGGTTTGGTTTGGTTTGGTTTGGTGTGTGTGCATGTGTGAGGATTTCCCACTGCTCACAAGGGCAAAGACTTGAGGTGGAAGAGGAGAAGGATGACACTTCAGCTTTTTAATTTTCAGCCATGGTCACACCAAACACAAAGCTGTGCTCTGCTGGACAGGACAAGTGAGACCTCTGACCATCTTTTGGCCAAGCCCATGAAGGCTGGATGTAGGACTCCCTGGTCCTACCAGCAGCCAGGGAAGAGGACAGGCTGCAGGGCTTGAGCACACTGATTTTCCTGAGCTCTGATGTATGGGAAAGGCACTGTGGAGGCCTTGGGGAGCCTGCTGCTAGCAGGGAGAGGGGAAGCACAATGAAAGAGGAGGACTACACACAGGAGGGTGGAAGGAAGGACTACAGCACCAGGAGGGAAGTGACCTGCCTTCACAGATGGGCCTCGGAGGTAGTAGCAGCAGTGGGCCTGCCTGTGGTGGGTACTGGTAGTATTTAGAGACGAGAGGTTTAAATGAAGCTATTGGGAAAGGGGAGGACTGAGTGAGGCCTACAAAACACCCTGTGAAGGAAATTCAACCAGGATCTCTTGTATTAAAGGAGATGGGAGCAGAGCCCAGCCATGTGGGAAGATTTCTGGGGGAGGCAAACAGCACAGGGCCTTGCCAATTGCAGAGCTGTGGGCGCTGAGGAGGAAGGGTGTCTGTGGGCCTGGGCCCCAGCCACCGCTTCAAATCTGTGTGGAAACGTGGCCAGGTGCAGTGGGACAGCCAAGCAGCTGTAATGTGCTCTGCCTCTTCCTAACAGACCTCAAACGCCGATGCAAGACTTCTCCCCGTGCTAGCTTAAAGCTCTGGTTGAGCCGCTCTGTGCTTATTCAGCCAAACTTTCAAGCATGTGGTTAACTTCTGGGCACATGAGTCAGTCCCTGGGACTCCGGTGGGACTAAATCATGTGCTTAACTTTTAATTTGTGCTCAGGCACTTTGCTGAACAGGAAGGGGATCTCCTATGTACTTGAGGTTAAGCAAAAGCACTTCAGCACTTGGCTGGGACAGGACTAACTCAGGAGTCAGTCTGCCGAAATCAAGACCTCCAGACTCACTGAAAACAGAAAGAAATGAGAGAAGAATTAGGCCCACTCTTTTTATGGAGCTTTTCCTGCTGGTTGTATCTGTTGATGTCAGCAAAAGCTGAGATACCTAAAAAACAAAACAAAACAAAAAACATTCATGCTTGTTTCAACATTATTTAAGGGATAACAGAAACCAGGAAAGGAGACCACCATTATGCAACTTCCTATCTTTAATAATACTGTATAAAAAGGCCAGCTCTGATATTGATCCTGGTTTCCTTCTCTCATTGCTGCAAAATTTTCATAAAAAACATTAATCATCACAAGTATCATAAACTAGAGGTGTCACTGAAGGTGTACACTGATGCAAGAGAAAGGAGAATTTGGACTGATCTTTACAGGCATCTGCTCTGAGCAATTCATGCTGTTGATCACAAGCATCCAAATATTTTTGTTCTATTTATAAATAAACCAAGCCTTTTACAACTTACTTCCTGGTAAAAATGTGGTTTTTAAGCCACAGAAATCCTTTGTATCATGTGTAGAGCTCATTCTTCTGGGAAACTTTGTCCACTGCCTATTGTATACTGAATGCTTTGTTTCAAGCTTGCAGAGGTTCTGGATGCTTCCATCCAGTGTTACTCTGTGTTTAACAAGTATTTAAAACCCAGAGCATGTATTTGTAGCAAGAATGAGAATTTGTGGCTGTATGTCAAGAGCTATTGAAAAACAGAGCCTTCCAAATGCTAGGGGAGGGGAATTGCTGCAATTATCAGCAGGAAACTTATGGAGGCCTGAAATAATAATAGGAATAATAGAAATCTAAGTATGATTTAGAAATGTAAATAGTTTTCCGTTCCAGTTCAGGGCAACTGCAAAATCCTATTTCAGATTTTTTGTTCTAAAGTTCCAAGAACATGGCTATATATTTCAGAGTTTCTAGGAAACTGTAGTCAAATATCTCAAGTGGGATGCAAAATTCTGACTGTTTACATACATGTAAATAGTAAAGCTATTAATGTGAAAGCCACACTCTCTCAAGCAAGTAAGCTTGAATAAAGACCAGCTAGTAGCCATCATGACATTAGTTTTATGCTTTTTGAGGACAGCAGGAATCACTGGGTGTTTTCTAGGGATAGTGTTTTGTGCAGACACACTGCGTATATCACACGCAGAAGCACAAACCATGAAAATTTCAGATCATTCTACTAGTATTCACTCAACAGCTGTCTGGGAATGCACAGACTCCTAGGTACTTCCTTTTCCTCTGTCTTAAACTGGAAGATAAAAATATACTCACTGTGATATGCTCTAAACAAAAGTTTCAGTATGATTTTTTCTTTCACTGGTGTCTAGCAATATCACTATATATGCTGGTGTACTCCTTGTTAGGTTCACAACTGAATATTGTATGTCTGCGTGGTGAACATTATATTGACTCATTTTAGCAGCCATTTGCTGCTCATTTGCACCATTTATAAAAACAAGTCCCTTTCTCCCCCTTTCAGAATTCCCATTAAACATTCAATGATTTGGAGTCCACCACCTTTACTTTCATCATTTCTACAAATGCATTAAAACTGAATTTTGAAATGAGATTCACAGGGCAATTAGAGGACTGTTTCTAGACTGGCAGTGGAACCAATCAGTTGTCTCAGAACAGCATTGACATGAAATTACACTGACATAATTTCCAACAGCAAAAGTTTCATCCTTCTTGAGAAGAAAGTGGGGTATGGTTGCAGCAGTAACCCCCTAAACTTCAACTGAGACAGATGCAGCATTAGACTAGAATGTCCCCGATTACTTGAACCAAATGCCTTGTTTAAATAATTTTGAATCTTTTTCTTCAGGAAGATTACACATCATGGAAAAGCTGGTAGCTGACTGTCCTGGTTTCAGCTGAGGTAATTTTATTCATAGTATGACACTTTGTTTTGGATTTAGGATGAGAATAATGCTGATAACACACAGATGTTTTAGTTATTGCAGAGTAGTACTTACACTAAATAAGGGATGTTTTAGCTCCTTGTGCTGCCTTGCCAGCAAGGAGGCTAGGGGTGCACCAAGAGCTGGGAGGAGACACAGCCAGGACAGCTGGCCCAGGCTGGCCAAAGGGATGTCCCACACCATGTGGTGTCCTACTGAACAGTGTGGGGAGTTGGCTGGGGGTGTGTGAGGGGAAGCTGCTTCTTGATGCCTTGCATCAGTCAGTAGGTGGTGAGCAATTGCATTGTGCATAATTTGTTCTGAATAAGAATAAGAATAAGAATAAGAATAAGAATAAGAATAAGAATAAGAATAAGAATAAGAATAAGAATAAGAATAAGAATAAGAATAAGAATAAGAATAAGAATAAGAATAAGAATAAGAATAAGAATAAGAATAAGAATAAGAATAAGAATAAGAATAAGAATAAGAATAAGAATAAGAATAAGAATAATACCTTCCCTTCCTTTTCTATTCTATTAAACCTTTTTTATCCCAAACCAAGGGTTTTAGCTTTTTCTGATTCTCTTTCCCATCCCACTATAAGGGGTTGAAGTGAATGAATGGCTGTGTGGTGTTTAGCTGCCTGCTGGGTTAAACCACAACATGGAATAATAACTACAAATAGATTTTTTTTCTTTCCTAATCACATGGTCTTACATACAGCACTGCAAAGGTAACATTCAGAGAGTAGTCTTTTCCTACTAGATACATCAAAGCCTATTACTGGATTCACACTCTACCATGACTGCTCCCATTTTTGTTGCACATGCAAGACCTTGAAGTAGACAGGACCATTTGGGGCATACCGTAGCACAGGAAGAATAGTCAAATAATAGCTCAGTTCCCTGAGTTTAATTTCATTCTGTCTTGTCCTGCTTCCTTACTGTGGCTTTTGCTTATAGGCAGGCAGCCCTTTCTCAGTGAGGTTCCTGTACCAGTCACACCACTTGGCAACAGAAGGAGCAGATGCTAGCATTTCCTATTCTATTGTTGGCTTAGATGTGTGAGGCAAAAAGCACGGAGTGTTTTCCAAAGCATTTCTTCAGAATTTAAATTACACTATTAGAGAAATTAATATAAAATATTGGTACAACGTCTTAGGTTTTCCAAATAGCATTCCTCAAGGACAGAGTACTGGTAACAAGTAACAAGTTGCAGTAAACTTATGTGGAAGGTGTTTAGTTTCTTCCTAGGTGAACTTTGCAGCTGCTGTGTATAGCAGTTCTAAAACATGTATTAGAAGGAGAGACTGGTGGAATGTGGTTTGATTTATTGTATTTTGCTGCATATTGTATTTTGCAGTTTGATGTATTTTATTTTGCTGTATATATGTATATTATTTTTTTCTCTATAAGAGAGTTGCCTGTTACTTTGTAAAAAAATATCTTTTGCTATGTAATGTTCCCTCACATTTTTTACAATGACATCCTGACTATCTTCTTTCTACTAATTTATTTATTTATTTATTTTTTTATTTTTTATTGGCAGTGTAAGAATGAGGTAATGAGTTGGTTTAACTTTGACAACTATTATCAGAATGAAATCAAGGGTGCAGAAATAGTGGTTGCTAATATAATTCATAGCAGGTGCTTGCATCCTAACTTTCCTTATCACAGCATCAAAGAAAATGGTTTCAAATTTGGATAAACTTCAGTTACAGAATAAATATCCTTGTTCTCTCTGAAGACCTATAGGCCTATCCCTTTGAGATAATGAGTAAATTCTTTGAGGAAAAGCTTTAAAATTATAAAGGAGAAAAGGACCAACTTCAAAAGGATGTTGCATAGAGGTAGGAAATGCCATCATCCATCCTCTCCAAATTCTGTGTACATTTGGTGCTAACTGTAAAAATTTCTTCCTGTAGTTTAAAGCTGAATAAAATTCCCAGTGAAGTCATTCAATAAGCTCCACAGTGTCAAATCCAAAGCAGTAAAAGTAAATATTATTTCTTCCTGTCCAGGTCAGAGTCTTTTACTTTTAAGATAAGCTGCTTAGGACCTTCATTTTTATTCAAAATTCCCCAATGAAAATCCTTCCAAGCACACTTTTGGCTATTTAATTCAGAGGGAAACGTCATGCATAGCTTAGAGCTGATGCACATTTCCCTTGCTGGTTTCCTGCAAGCCTGTCAGTTCCTTAAGGGATCATTCACTTTACAGCATATTCAACCTCTGGTTTGTTAATCACACAGATAATATGGAAGAACATTAGGATCTATCTGAAATGCAAATATTTTATCAGAGATTCTGAAACACTAATTGAAAAGTTTGCAACCCAACAAAGCATTCAAGTATATATACAGTGGAGAGAGTATGCAAAATTGTGATTAACCACTCGACTAAAGCCTAGAAGTCCTTCTCTGAACAGGTAATGGTACCAGTGACTTCAAGTATCAGGTCTGGCTGCCTCTAAACAGGTGCCTGTCATCACTTCCAGATTTTCTGGCTTTTACACCAAGTTCTTAGAGCACTACCAGTGCACAGCATCACGTCAAGGCTGGAAACAGGCCAACAGCAATTTAGCTTTAAGCTAACAAAGGCAGGAAGCGGGGAACATAGGCTTTATCTAAGCTTGCTGAAACATGCTTCCATCAATGTAGTGTTGAAGAAGGGGAGAATGTTGCCGAAAACACTGAGTGACCTTAAAAGGGAAGTTGGTGTTACTTGTAACAGGAGCTAGAACCCCTCCTTTAAAAATAGAAGTAATGAAATTTGTCCAGTTAATTCTGTAGATGCATTTTTAGGCTGCATTTGTGTTTTGTATCATATCACTGAGATATTCTCGCTTTGCATGCCTGGTATGTAGATGGGATCTGCTTCACTGCTTTTGCTGATTAGATAACAAAACAGACTGTAATGAAAATTATAAAGCTCAAGGCTATTTGTAAGAGCTGGTTGAATTCTTTCCAATGAATATTTCAACAGGATTTAATCTAAGATCCGCTTTATAAATTATTCACAAGCAATGTAATTCTTCAAAAGGATCTAACATGTAAATATCCTAGAAAAAAAGTAATGATTAATAATTAGGAAAAAAAAATAATCTCTCTCTCTTTTTTTTTTTTTTTTACCTTTCCAATTCCATTTCCCTTCTATTTCTGCTCAAAAATGTGCTTAAAATGTGAAATGATTTAATAGCTTTTTATTTTTAAAGGTAAAAAAATCACACAAAGAAGTCTCTGAGTTGATGACGACAAAAATAAGGGGAAACTGTTCCCTTTCCCCACTTTGTTTCTCAAATGAAGCAAATTATTTAAAATCAAAGTTGCTTTTCCTCCACAAAAACAGGAGCACTAAGAGAGTGCAAAGAATTATTTTATTTTATTTTATTCTTTTTTATTTATTTATTTTTTTCCATCAAGATTTAAAATACACACAGAGTTTTTGGATAAATCCAACCTTCCTGTTTAACAAGACATCAGCACAAAAAGAAATCCCTGGTACTGGCTGCATCTGCCGTTCACAGTAATTCACAAGCTCCCTGAGGAAAGAGAAGTCTTTGTATGGCAACCCATAGTTTTCAGAGAAGACATTGATCCAGAAACTGCAGGACTGTACCCAAGCATCTGCCTGGGTCCTTACCTCAATCTATCAGCTTATCCTGAACAAGTGAAGCAGTCACGTTTAGATCTAAATAAAATGATACTAGCAAAATCTCTGAAAATATGTACATGGAATTACTCTGAATGTGTTTTCTCAATTTGGAGACATGTTTTAGTTGCATTTTGTACTTTAAAAATTGATTGTACTGAACTCTATTCAATTTGAAATCGTGGTACCCGTTGGCAACTGTGCTGCATTACATCAGTACCCTCAAAGGAATGTAAATCTAAAGGCAGAGACCACTTTTTGCTGTGGTTGCAAAGCAGCTGTCAGGGACATTGGGAGCTCTGTGCCCTGCCTATTAGACATAAACAACTGCAATAATATGTGCTAGACCTTCCCTTTCTCAAATCTTTATCTACTGGATAGAAGACATTACATACATGACTTTGCAGCCAAATGAGAGGCAGTTTTGAGGTTAATTAAGTGCCTGGTCTTTGAATTATATGTCTTTGAAGGATACTTAGCAGAAAATAAAAAGATTCTACTAAATATAAGTGCATCGTTGCTATTAGGTCATGGATCCTCCCTGTCACCACTCCTTCCTGGAATACTCGTGTCACTGTGAATTCATGATGCAGAACTGGTGTGTCACAGGCTGCTCTTTGCCAAGATAAATGTGTAATCCTATACAAGTGCACAGCTGAGGTGTCTGGGAACTTTCCACAGTAAAATATCTTCTATATGTGATTAATGATTTCTCTAATCATTTCACTCATTTGTCCTCTAATTTGCTGATAAATTACATTACACGAATTGCAAAAGCAAGCATTTTTACTCATCATGCTTTGCGTAATCAACAACCACCAACTTCTCTTTCTTGAGCACGTTTCCTGTCTGTGGAAATTACTATAGGAAACATTCTGTGGAGACTGAAAAAGCCTCAAACGGCAAGTGTTTGCAAAGCCATCAGGAGGCCCTTGCTGCAGCAGGGACCCCTCTTTACAAAGGCTTTGATGGTTTGAGAGCATAACGCACGACTGCTGTGCCATGGTGGTGGCTGACCAAGGATCTGCTGCAGTGCAACAGCTACTGCTCAGTCACTGCTGTGGGTGGTGTTGGAGCAGGGGCTCCATGTTACCTGTCCCTGCTTTTCAGAAGAAAAAAAAAATCCTTGTTCATGCTGATGGTGTATGAATTCAGGAAGACTAGAAGTGTTTGGATGTGTTTGAATTTAACTGAAACATGGAGCTAAACAGTCTAGTAAAAACATATTCTGTTATTCAAACCATTTGTTCATAATCAACATAATCTAACATCTCTCAAGATGCCAGAACTACAGATGACAATAATTAGCTGAAGTCTCTTTCACAGAGGGTTAACTTAGTGCATTTTACTTTTCTTTTGCCATGTAACTCTAACAGAAAATGAATGTATGGGGTATACTGCAATGACATGGTCAACGCATGTTCACATATTACTCTTCTACAGGTTGTTCAAGTGTTTGAAATCTGGTTTCTCTACTGGAAGTTTACCAGAGCTTATCTTCTGCTTGACTATTACAGAATTTGGCCACAAAAACAAGGAGTTCTCTGGGCTGTGAGGGACCTCTGGAGCTCATTTAGTCCACCTCCCAACTCAAAGCAGGGCCAGCTTCAAAGCCAAGGCAGGCTTCTCAGCGCTTTTATCAGCTGAGTTTTAACAGTCTCCAAGGAGGGAGATTCCACAGCCTTTCTGGGAACATGCACCAATGCTTAATAGCACTCATCATGAGATTTTCTTGCCTTAGATCCAACTGAAATTTGGATAGGTGCCTTTTCCCTCTTGTCCATTTGCTGTGCTCTTCAGTGAAGGGTCTTGCTCTGTCTTGCTCTAAAAATTTCCTTTTCATAGCTTTGTAATAAAGACTTTTTTTTTTTCCTTCAGGATGAGTTTTGAAAAAATATTATTTTCTGTACATACTTTTTGATATGCAAATATTGTTAAAATATTTAAGAATACTTTCATATGTTTCATAACTAACCCTATGTTTTTCATTCTGTGATGTGTCTTCTATAGTTATTCTCAAGAAAAATACTTCCTGAGGACTGCTTTTAATTCCACTTTCCTTTGCCTTGCCATCTGTATTTACTTGAAATGCCTAGGGTGAATTGAAATTTATTTGTAATATTGAGGATAGCTCAAGTCTAATTAAAGATTTTAAACTCTTGTTTTTCCATTTTAACTACATTAACTAATGTTTTATCTAAAGAGAAGTTTTTTGCTTTGTCTTCTTAGCTCATATATTTTTTTATTTTTTCTGAGGAATAAGGCTCTTTTTCAGGCCTGTTCTACATGCAATGCTGGAAGTAGCAAAAAAAATGGCAAGAGTTAAGTAGTAAGTAGAGACTGTTCTCTCCACAGCCTCTCTGTAACTTCTATAACTTTGGAAACAGTTTGGAAGCTGGTGTTATTAAAGATTGATAAAACTCCTGGAGTACTAGCATAAAGTTACACCAAAACAAACAAACAAACAAAAACAACAGGAAACAAACAAATAAAAAACACTTTATATTAGCATAAGCTACTCTCTCTTTCTCTCAGAGGTAAAATCTGAGTTCCATACTCCAAAAAAATATTTCTGTCTATCAGGCTGGCTGTTTCACCTCTATGCCTTATCCTCTGTCTATAAAATGAAAATCGTCACACTTCCCTAACATATCTAGCTACAGTATGGAAACATTCATGATATTTCTGGGAACCACAGGTATTATAATTATGTTGGAAATGAGTAATAGGAGAAAGGAAATGATCTGACTCTTTCTTTTTAAGGCCAGAAACAGCAGCAATAATTCTGAAGTTCATTCTAAGACAGCTGAGCTTCTGAATTTCTAAGTGTTTTTCAGACACTGAAATTCACCATCGCAGTTTGATCGCCACCAGATGCCAATGTGCTAACTTTGTCTGGTCAAATTTTACCCAAGGATATTCTTGGACCACAAGACTTCTGTGAGCATTTTGAGCTTTCTGATTCAGGGTCAGTGTCAGTCTTTCAATTTGTAGCTAAACCTGGTCACTGAGGCCTGAAATAAAATCTAAGCTCCTGGAGTTATGGAACTTTATTTATTGAACTACTTCTGTACTATAACTTTCACATTGTATGAAGACTACTGGTATCAGAAATGGCCATGATATATAAGTTGGAGATGAGTTTCTTAGCACAGATATTTCAATCATTATAAATATACAACACAGGAGAAAACAAACAAATAAGTAAAAACAAAAAAAATTAAAAAATTCCAATGCCCAGGGCCAAAATCAAAAGATTACTCAAAACACACCTGATGTGCTGTGGCTGATAATTATTAAGGCAAATTTTTATATAATGTGTCTTACTGTTAAGGTTGTCTCATGCCTCAAATGAAAATGCATATGTTTGAAGTCCTATTGATTTACGCAATAACACTTGCTTCTCAAAATTTCTCTGCTAATGACTCATCAGAGTATGATCTCAGAGAAGAGCAGAGGCAGAAAGAGCATTGTGGCTGCAAAGGTGAAGGCAAGTTACTGAGGGAGATGCAGGGTCATCCATCAGTTGTTAACAAAGTGCTCTTTACATGGGGTACACATGGTGTGTAGGAAAGGATGCAGTGCCTTTTCTCCACCAGGGTATCTTAGAAATGCAATATGGGCAACCAATCAAGCAGTAAAGTATTTTTCCTCCTTCCTAAGCCGTCTTTTATGCAAATAAATTAGTAATCCTCATGATGCATCTGCAAAGCCATAGCTTTGGGCTGCCACTAGGTAAGACACCTCTGACTGCTGAACCACAGCTCTATGTTGCCTCCTTTACGCTGCATGGGAGAGCTGAACTGGGGCATCAGGCAAGTTCGAGGACTGAACAAGGGAAGGGGGATAAGCACCCACCAGCCACACCAAGGACGGAGAGGGGAGTGGGATTTCTTCTTTGACAGGGATGAGCTGTTCAGTCTGCTCAGCCCATTGCATGGAACACTAAGCTGCTGTTCAGCAAAACAACTTAAACTAGTGACAGCTTGAGCATGAGAGGACAGATCTGGTGTCCTCCACTGCTATTTTCAACTATGGCAAGCTTCTAAAAGAGCTAGACTCTTTGACACAAAGTGCTGACAAAATTTTGCCACTTTATATAAGAATTTGTCTTAAATAGAAACTGACTGAGAACATATATTGGAGTCAGAGAACTGAACTTAGCTGGCCTATTTATAGGAATGCTTTGACTTTTAAAAGTGTTGGATTTTGGTAATTGCTCAAAAGGAAGGATGTGTGGATTTTAGGTGTTGTGGATACCAGTTAGCTAAGAAGTGTGTTCACAGCAGGCCATACATCTTCCATTCACCACTGTCATCAACAAGACGATGGAAACTTCAGGATCTGACAATGAACTTCGTTTTTTTTTTTAAGTACAATGACCCTGATCCTAAACCTCCAGGTACCACTGTTCCTTTTTTCCCTCAACTTTAATGATCAAACACTTTCCTTGGAATACACAGTTGTATTTCTAAAAGGTAAATAGTGCAGCTTTCAAAGCTCCAGGCAGAAATACACCTCCATGAACCAAATACCTTGAACTAAACATGCAGGGAGTGCCATGCTTTAGTTTAAGTCTTGCAGGAGCTTGAAAAGATAAGAGCAAATGCAGCTCTGGTCCTGCCTTTCTTTCTTACAAAGACTGGTGAAGTGGTACACTTGTGAACATACACCATGAAGAACCAGCCTGCTAGTGTGTGACGCTTAGGTCAGATTTAATAAAATGTGCTTGCACCACAGGGTGGCTCAGGTGGTGTGCAAAGAATCAAAGAGAATTTCTTTGGGACAACTAGCCCTACTAGCTCAGGGGAGCCAGCCCCAGAAAAGGGGCCCTGAGGCCCCCCAACCCTCCTGCTTCTTCCACGTGAGAGCATCTTCCAGGCTGCTCCCAACACAGCCTCCTCTGGCCATGTGTGGGCCACTCCATCACAGAGGCTCACGGAAGTCACAGTGGCCACCACTGTCCTGCCTTTCCTCTGGGCCCTATAAAACCAGACCCCTACAGCTGGCCCACCATTCGCTGAGTTTTGAGGATCTCTGACAGCCAACTTGTGTGGCAGGAAGAAGAGCCAAAGCAGCAAGGCAAGTGGCAGGCCTCCTCGGTGTGAGGACATCAGTGCAGTCCAAGGAAGCACCGAGAAGGAGTGCACCTAACAAGAAGTGTCATGGGCAGAGGGATCGCGCCTGTGGCACAAAAGACACCAGTGCCCAAGGGACATTTGGTGCCCAGCCCAAAGACACTTACAGGCGGTACCACTGGCACCGCAACGATGCAGGGAACAGGCTGCCCCCACAGCTGTACAGTGACAGGGGGCCGGGGCCTTCCCGTTGGTGCCATGGTGGCATGGAGCGAAGCCAGGAGCATCAGCTGGACGCATGGAGGAGAGACATGCCTATTGTCCAGAGTACAGCGTGGGACCCAGCCACGGCAGTAAACCAGACGGCAGTGTTGAAACCATGCATGGAAATGAAGCAGACAGTGGCATGGGACCTATGCGTGGAACTGTACGACCTCTTGGTTCAGCAACCTGTCCTGAAAACATTCCAGATGCAAGGCATCCCATTTGGGCAGTCCTGGGCAAGGACTGGCTTGTCCTCCTGCCAAACACTGTGGAATCCATGGAGTTGGTTCCACCAGAAGATATGGAGGAACCGATGGAAGTGGATCCACCTCGGCCAGACCAGACCTCTGACTACCCCACCATGTCTTTGCTTTCTGCCATGCAAGTGCACCAACATTGTCGTATGAGTGCCCGGCGAGCTCCTTACTCGTCATGCAGACTCCATCCCAAGCATTAGCTTGGAGCTGCCAAACACCATGGACATCCCACAGGCTTATCTGCAGGATGTCCAGGCAATAAAAAACTCTGTTGCCAATTCTCAGGGGTTGTGTGAGTGCTTCTTTCCCATCCCCCAGCCCTTGTGCAGGAGGCGGCATCCCTTCTGCACAGAGCCTCAAGGAAGAGCACAAGAGAGGACCCAGGTCCCTTTGTGC
Source organism: Netta rufina (assembly GCF_964035555.1). Classification (NCBI taxonomy): domain Eukaryota; kingdom Metazoa; phylum Chordata; class Aves; order Anseriformes; family Anatidae; genus Netta; species Netta rufina. Next base: position 14,774,122 of record NC_140126.1, read on the forward strand.
TGCTGCACTGGGGTGACAGGAGGAGTCCCCAAGGGCCACCATGAGCCTTTAGCATTTGTGAAAATAGAGTGAGGGGTGAAAATAGTAGTGTGTAAGCGATTATAGATGGCTAATTTCTTATATTAGGAGTGAGTTTCTATATCTGAGTAATTGGTAATGACAGACATGGAGAAGGTTGAGGTACTTGACAATCTCAGAGTGCCTCCAACTGCACTGGTCGACAGCCTTCCCAAATCTTTAATTTCCATGAACCCATAGATGGAGGCTGGGTGATCAAAGTCCCACCCACTGTAAGTGAAGAGCAGGTTTGAGACCACCTGACGAATCTAAACAGGTACAAGTCTATGGGACTTGATGACATGAATCCCAGGGTCCTGAGGGAACTGGCTGATGTAGTTGCCAAGCCTCTTTCCATCACAGTTGAAAAGTCCTGGCATTCGGGTGATGTCCCTTGTGAGTGGAAAAATGGAAACATCATGCCCCTACTCTACAACAATTAAAACAAAGAATTGAACTAAGAGCACTCCAACAATTACAACAATTAGGAAACATTTCTTCTCAGAAAGAGTGGTCAGGTTTTGAAACGGGTTGCCCAGTGAAGTGGTTGAGTCACCATCTCTGGGGGTGTTCAAGGAAAGATTGGACCTGGTGTGTAGGGACATGGTTTAGTGGGTGACATTGGTAGTAGGGGGCTAGTTGGACCAGGTGATCTTGAAGGTCTTTTCCAACCTTAATTTTTCAATGATTCTATCATTCTAACTCTGCTGCTTTACTGTATATTTTGGGCACCACTGAGCTAACTGCTATGGCTGAAAATAACCCCTTCCCAAACACACTTAGGAAATACCATCCCTCATCTTATGAGCAGAAAAAAGACATCATCTCTCACAGAAGATTTGCAGGCATACATTACCATGGCTGCTGAATATATCTCAGACTTGCAAGATTTTATAAAATTTAAAATTACCCCAGCAAATTACAGATATTTTTGGAAGATGACAAGAAGTCAGTGCATACAGGTGCAGGTGCAAAGTAACTGTGAAGAGTGGTTGCTGGTTGTTGCCAGCTGGTGAACTGCCAAAGAGTTTGACACATCTTGCACTTGGGAAATATCTACTCCAAATGTGGTGGTACAGACTGCTCTGTTAACTGTGTGAAACAGTCAGCTAACCGATTTTATCACAAGATGGGAGCTTTCAAAGAGCTTTCATTGACATCCATTCCTCTCTCTAGGATTATCTTTGTTACTATAATGCAAATATACTCTGGCTATGATTTGCATGAATCTCTCTTGATGTGGCCTGTTGTTGTGAACAAGATGTTTCTCTGTGCATCATCTAAAGCACAGAATATAGGCCAAGTGTTTCAGAAGTATATTCATTACTTCACATAGGGAATTGCCACAGTAAAATATTAAATACTGTCAGGCCAAAATAATAGCTACATTAAGGTCTCCATTGTGTCATCAATCAAATGCAGATGTCCCAATTAATATTATGCAAACTCATTATTTTGCCTGGAGAATTTCTGGCAGCTAGGGTCATGACAGAAACTGCCTCCTAGGAAATAAAGGATAATCAGGCTAGAAAGGTTCAAAATCTCCTGAAGAAAAATTATAACTGTCAATTTAAAACACAGTGCCATAGCAATCTCTAAAAAAACTTTTATTTAAAAAAAAATGGGGGGAGGGTGGAATACGGGGGGAACGTGGGATAGACTCCAAAAGAGCTTGGCAAATGCAGCCTAATTAATGTGAAACACAAAATAAAATTGAGGTCTAATGTATTCCTATGCTTTTAAATTTCAGAAGTTGCATAATATACAATTCAGAACTGATCAATTTTCTTGTGGAATTAAATAAAAAACATAAAATATGATTAAGATATCTTCCTTGGCTGTTACCAAATTCTGTACATGCTACATAATACACTTAATTAAGAGCGGGGCATGAAAAGCAAACTTCTTCCTCCAGGGCAAGTGGAACAGCAGCAGATCATCTTGCTTGAAGCTTGCAAATGAGCATGTCTGCAGGTGAACAGATAAACCTGGGCTTCTTTTTAGCGCTAAAGAAGAGAAACACATTTTAGATGTAATTCACCTTGTCTATCTGAGGAAATAGGTAAAATAAATCCTATTAAATCCTTACCTCTGTCTTCTCTGTCATCCACGACTATAGTGACAGCTTAGAGACATTAACTTAAACCACAAACGAGGTGAGATAATTTTCATCCACTATGACTAAAATGTTACCAGGTGTTCAAAATAACTATATCAAGTCTTGAAAAATCAAGTCCTAAAATACAAAATATTAAGTATTCAGTAAGGGGTTTGTCTACTTTTACCTAAAAAATATTCCTCTGGCCTCTCAACTTGATGTCAGTAGGTGCTTGTTTGCTCTGCTATCTCTGCAATGTAGGGACATTAGCTACTGGATGATTAGAAGAAACTTCGCTCTTCACATCTAGCTTTCTTTGGGAATAGGAAGAATTCACTGAAGCCAACTATTCTATGTGGACTGAACGCACACAAACCAATGGGTTCAGATGGGATGCATCCACATGTGCTGAGGGAGTTAGTGGGGGTGATTGCTCAACCACACTCTATCATCTTTGAAAGGCCCTGGAGAACAGGAGAGGTGTCTGAAGACTGGAAGATAGCCAGTGTCACTCCAGTCTTCAAGAAGGGCAAGAAGGAGGATTCGGGAAACTACAGGCCACTCAGTCTCACCTCTGTCCCTGGAAAGGTGTTGGGACAGCTTGTTCTGGAAGCCATCTCCAAGCAATTGGAAGAGAAGAAGGTTATGAGGAGTAGTCAGCATGGATTCACCAAGGGGAAGTCATGCTCGACCAACCTCGTTGCCTTCTATGATGGCATCACCAGCTGGGTAGATGGGGGGAGAGCGGTGGATGTCATCTACCTTGACTTCAGCAAGGCTTTGATGCTGTCTCCCATGACATCCTGATAGCAAAGCTGAGACAGTGTGGGATAGAAGAGTGGACAATAAGGTGGGTTGAGAACTGGCTGACTGGCCGAGCTCAGAGGGTGCTGATTGGTGGCACAGAGTCTGGCTGGAGACCTGTAATTAGTGGTGTTCCCCAGGGGTCAGTGCTGGGTCCGGTCTTGTTCAACATCTTCATCAACGACCTTGATGAGGGAATAGTGTCTGCCCTCAGCAGGTACGCTGATGACACAAAGCTGGGAGGAGTGGCTGACATGCCAGAAGGCTGTGCTGCCATTCAGCGAGAGCTGGACCGGCTGGAGAGATGGGCAGGAAGAAACCAAATGAGGTTTAATAGGAGCAAGTGTAGAGTCCTGCACCTGGGAAGGAACAACCACACGTATCAGTACAGGCTGGAGGTGACGTGCTGGAGAGGAGCTCTGAGGAGAAGGACCTGGGGGTCCTGGTGGACGACAGGTTGACCATGAGACAGCAGTGTGCCCTAATGATCAAGAAGGCCAATGGGATCTTGGCGTGCATTAAAAGGAGCATGGCAAGGTCAAGGGAAGTTATCCTCCCCCTCTACTCTGCCCTGGTCAGGCCTCACCTGGAGTACTGTGTCCAGTTCTGGGCTCCCCTGTACAAGAAACACATGGACTTTCTAGAAAGAGTCCAGTGGAGGGCAACAAAGATGATACGGGGCCTGGAGCATCTTTCTTATGAGGAAAGACTGAGTGACCTGAGTCTGTTCAGCCTGGAGAAGAGAAGACTGAGAGGGGATCTCATCAATGTGTATAAATACCTGAGGTGTGGGAGACAGAGGGATTTGGCCAACCTCTTTTCAGGGGTTTGCGGGGACAGTACAAGGGGCAAAGGCCACAAAAATGGATCACGGGAAGTTCTGCACCAACATGCGAAAGAACTTCTTAATGGTGAGGGTGACAGAGCACTGGGACAGGCTGCCCAGGGAGGTTGTAGAGTCTCCTTCTCTGGAGATTTTCAAGGTCCATCTGGATGCCTACTTGGGCAACCTGTTTTAAGGAACCTGCTTTGGCAGGGGAGTTGGACCCGATGATCTTTCAAGGTCCTTTCCAACCCCTACAATGCCGTGATTCTGTGATCCACCTGGACTTCCTATTACAGCTAATGGTACTAGTGCCTTCAGTGTTATTATTTAGACAACTCTGCATTTTCTGTATCTTTAATAAAGGAGACAAGTTCCCAATTTCTTTCACACTGCTCTTCTTTTAAAGTTGTGTGAAGCCAGCTGGCCATGCAATCCACTGACAAAACAACACCTTTACACAGGTCCAGCCTCTTTCATTCACTTATCCTTCTATTTCCCATTGCTGTTCCTCCCAAACCACCTTGATCCCTCCCCTTACATGCCTTTGTTTCCTTCCCTGAATATCCTGTAATCTTCCCCAGCATCCCCTGTCCCCTGGCCATAACCCCTGTCTGTGTCTGGGGAGCCTCTCCCACTGATTCACTGTGTAGGATTTTGGTTTAGGGAGAAGAAAAGAGACATGATCGTGTACTTTTAATTGTCTATGGTTTAAGTAATTAATGTCTTACTTTAAATTAAATCCTTAAAATTTTAATGAAATTTATAAGCATCAGACTCTACAATCATCTTCCAAGTTAAAAGAATTAGAATGGGTTTCCTCCTGCTTCTGAAGCTTAAGACACTGTGTGACTTTGATAGCCAGTTACCAGTCACAAATAGCAAGAGTTTGCATAAATTACCCAAAACCAGACAGAGAAATATCTACACACACTGTATTAGTCATGCAATTACAAATGAGTAATCTACTGTTGAAATAATTTTTGTATGTGTTTAGTCCCCAAACAGGAGTGCTACATGCATAAAAACCTGAATTATTTCAAATGAATAATTATTTGACTAGCTCTAACCACAGCTTAGTGAATGAAACACAGAATGTGATTATCTTTACAACTGGACAATATCATATGCTGTTCCATCAGATGAATTAGTTACTCAAGCCTGTTACAAGAGATGTAAGAAAATGGGGCCATGCTATCAGTCAGTGGCTGAACCACTGGGCTGGTTGCCATTTCACCGCCTTCATAATAAATCCAAATTCTTCTGCTGCTGCTTAGCATAACAATAAAGCCAATCAATTTACCGGCACAGACAACCTTTTTCTAGATTTGAATGTGCAGGTGTCATAAAGTTACTTTAGAGAGACAACTAGCTCAGAAAGTATCTGCTTGCCTTATTTTTGTTAAGCAGAGCCTATTTCTCTAGTGTGTATAGAGGAAGTAGCAGTCTTATTCCCTGTGAAAATTACTGAACCAAACTGTCTTTCCCTTGTGTCTGCATCTCACCCTGCAGCACTGAAAAGGAACAATTAACACAAGTGTCACCTTCAACATCCTCAACAGAGAAGAATTATGCTGTGGCCTCACTTTTCTTTTCCCTCTTCCTGTAGAAAACATGCCCATAATAACATACAAAACTACTGCAAGGTGTGCTCAGATGCAAGACTAAGTAGCCAGGTGGTAACGAAAATGAAAACACCCAGAAATTCACACTGCAGAAACTACAACCAAGGAGGTTACAGCTGCGAGGTCATGCCGATGCCTTTGTATTGGGTTGGGCTGTTTCTTTCCTTTGGGGGTCCACTACCTAGATTCCATAGTCGCACAGAAGAGATTCTGATAAAAGAACTCAGTCTCTTTTTCATTAGGTTTTATATACTGCTTCTTTAAAAGATTTGGAGGTTCAAAAGCTCATCTTGGCTAAATGCCACAGTGGGTGGATTCCCAGCTAAATTCTTCAGGTCTGTAGTGATTTGAGCTATTCCTAATAACCATAATACAGCTCTTGAATTTTCATCTGTTGTCACAGACTTGCTTGTTCTTTGTCAAGACTTACAGTGTCCTAATACCACGGTCAACATCCCTGCTAATGTTTTGTTCTTTGAATGAGGATAATCCTCTTCCATTGTCCCTTCCAATACTTTATTCTGGCATTAGTAATATGCAAATACTAAGTGAAGATTATTATACTCTATTTTTGCTGGCTGTTTCCCTGAGAAATGTATTCTATTTATGGGACATTTAGACACAGCCGGTTCCAATTTTCCTTTTCATGCATAGCAATTTGGGGAAGCCTGCCATATTCCTGTATGTAAAAGCAATCATGCCAGGCTTTTGTTTCAGAGCGCACCCCAGCCTATGGGTCCTTTCTGCTGCCTGGGGAGCTGATTCTTGTGTTCACTTGCCAGATTGTCCTCAGCTTCCTCAGCAGATGTTTCGACCCCTCACTGGGGTCACGGCCAAGGATAATACCAAGAGGGAGACAATACTTCTCAAGCCTAAGGCCTGTTCTCCTCCCACTATTCTGGAATAGGAGTGTCCACACATGGAGTTAATCAAGGGTAAGTCCCAATGCAGACAAGCCCTCACACTAAATGTACCACTCTAAAAGATGCTGAGGCCTCTAACCACATCCTGGGTACGTTGCTACAGGCTTCCTCCGCACCGTGATTTTATGCTGCAATCTAAACCTGAGCATTCAAAGTTAACAAAGATGGAACTGCAGGTACCCAGAGATCTGCTATTAACTTCAAGACCTTATGACAAATATTAATGTGATAGCTGTCATACTTCACATAGCCATATAAAAAAACCTTTGAAAAACTAACTAATTAATCTCCACAATGCTACTGTAGAGAAGATTATCAAATCATAAAGAAGATTATCAGGTGTCTCACACTGCAAATGTTTCAAAACTACATTTAACCTCTATATGTGGATATCAGGAAAATTATGATTTATCTTTTATCTTTCTAGCTAAGCTAACAAAAGAGAAAACAGTAAGTTTTCTGAGTTTGTTTTTTTTTTATTATTATTATTTTTTTTTTTTTTTTTGTGGGGAGGCATGGGGAGAGATTGGGAAAATGATTCAATGTGACGACCCTCTAAATTCCTGTGGGACTCCATGAAAAAAATGATACTTTTTCTACTTTCAAATTTCTTGGACAAAATTAAAGGCAAAGTCCCAATTTCAATTCCCAGTTGCTGCTTTGTAAAACTGGAGTAACTCCACCAAAACCATTGGTATTACACTAGATTTATGCTGCTCTGAGATCAGAATTTGGACTGCAGGCTTTGTGGTCACTGCTTGAATACAAAGCTTTTCAACTTAAGAGTTTTGTAATCCTTTCTCCCAGAATTCTTTTCAGATGAATTTAGGAAGGCACTTCAGACAATGTTGCATTTTTCTTTTAAAAATCTGTGTTTTAGTTAGTGAGCAAGTGTAAGTGTAGTCTTACAAGTACAAAGTAGAATAAAAATAGGAAAAGGAATTAAGAAGTCTGAGTAACTTTCCTTTGTTCTTTCACCAATTGCTAAGATAGCTGGATTTGCTCAGCAAATGCTGGCAGTGGAATTACTACCCAAAAAACAATCAGATAAAGTTCAGATAAACTGTCTTTTTCTGCTCATTTGTCAGCACTTGGCAGGGGTTGCATTGGAGAAGCATTGTCTACAGGAGCATGCTGGGACCTGGCATTTGAAGGTCCTTCAGTTGCATCATCTCTGAAAGCTTGGTCACTCCTGTAGGTCTCCTTTGCCTCTTCCTCCTCCTTGCAGCTTCCCTGTCACACCCCACAGTGGCCACAATCTGGCTGTGCAGGTTATGTCCCACCATGGTGTTCTATTCCAGACCCTCTTTCTGGCACCAGACCTGGTATCTGTCTCTGGCCCAGCCACAGGCATTCTTCCCATGGCAGGTGAAGAACTGTCTTCTAATTCATGGGTACACAATTATCAGGATGTGGTCAAAAGGCATGTAGACTTTCCTGTGGCCCTCCTCTGGATGCCAGCAAAGCAGATGCAATGGAAGAAGACCACGTAGGCTGAGCTGGTGATGGTGCCCAGGCAGAAGGGCCATGAGCAGCCTGCCCTGCCCAGTGCAGCTGGGTCATGTTGTCCATTGCAGCAGAGTCACTGTGCTCCAGAGCTTCCTCAGTGCTTATGCTGCGAACAAAATAACCTTCACACAAGGGATTTTTATTTCATTAGTAACTACTACTACTACCTCACCAACTTCTGAGCTCTGATTTGGGTACTGAAAGTAAAAAACAGAGATCATAAACAATCATTTTTCTCCCAGCTTTCTAGTATCGACTTCCCTTATGTTCACCCCAGAGCACATTCAGATGGACCCAGTACCTTTGGTGAGGTGACAACTGGTACAACAAGTCAAATACAGAAGCCAGAGACACCAAGGGAAACTCTCATGCCTGTACCAGGACAAGGCTGGCATTGGGCAAAGGGGCCTGGGCAGAGGGAGCACTTGTGGCTCTGGGGGTTATGGTATTTTGCAGGTACTTTAAGATTTCTGAGGAGGGAGCAGGACAAAAGTGTTTGGGGCTGATAAATGTTACAAGGGCAAGTTTTTCAGGAGCTTGTGGAAGTGTAAGGCTCATACCACAATGTCCTGGGGAAGGCCTAGATATGGGGAAACGGGATGGGTCCAGCCAGATGAGTGAGGAATCAGTGTAGAAAGAGAGAAGGAAAATCATAGACTCATAAGAAAGTTCAGGCTGCAAAGAACTTCAGGAGGTCCCTCACAGTCCCTGCCCACTTTCTTACACAGGGGGAAGAAGAGTTCTTGTGCTCTAAGGAAAACATCCTTAATGAGTTGCCTGCTCTGTCCAGCTCCTTTGTCCCTAAGGACAAAGCTGGGGATCTCATCCACTAAGTCTTCAAATAGGTCAAATTTCGCTCTTCAGAAGTTCAGGGCACTGACTTTGCTCTTCACCAGGCCCATATTCCTTGAGATCAGAAACTTAACCAGAGAGTGGTCACTGCAGCCCAGACAGCCTCCAGTCTTAACCTTCTTAATGAGTTCATCCACACTGGTGGGCACCAGCTCCAGTAACACTTCTCCTCTCGTTGGTTTGTCTGGTACCTGAATCAGGACTTTATTTTTAATGCATTCTAGAAATCTCCTGCATTGCTTACAGCCTGCTTTGTTGCCTTCCAGCAGACATCTGGGTGGTTGAAGTCCTCCATCAGGATGTGAGCGTGCTGAGCATGATGCTTCTTGTAGCTGAAGCAAGAAGGCCTCATCCACAGGCTCTCTCTTTTTTTTCCTGAAAAAAAGCCTTGCTCCACCTTGTCACTGATCTGCCCATTGGCAAGGGAAGGCTGCTCTGAGGTGCCCCCAAACCCTTCCCTTCTCCAGGCAGAAGCAGTCCCATCCCTCAGGCTTCCCTCAGAGGACAGGTGCTCCGGTCCCCAAACCTCCCAGTGGGCCTCTTCTGGGCTCACACTAGTTTTGCAATGTCCCTCTTTGATCCAGGAACACAAACCAGAGGATGCAGCATCTAGGTATGGCCTAAGAAGTGCCAAGTGAAGGTGTTTATTGGACACAAAATGGAAGTGTGCACTCTCCCCATCATGTCCTCCTTTTTTTCCTATCCCAGAGACACAGGCAGGGTTTCAGTGGGACTCCCCAGCATATAGGTTGACCCAGTGCCATTGCAGGCAATTTACAGCAAAGTGGAGGATGTACCTAATGTCCCTAGGCCTTCAGTATCTACTGAGACAGCAAGATCCTGTTCAGAGTGATCAGATTCAAGAACACCATGGACATCATCACTAACTCCATTTAAATCCACGGGACCAACCACAGGAAAAACAACAATTAATGTTGTGTCAGGGATAATAAAACATCCAAGCATACCAGTGTGCATTAATCATGTATCCACTCATTTCAGGGTGTTCAGATAGGAGAGGATAACTATCAATCCCATTTATTTTTTGAAATCTCACTAGTAGGAAGTCACCTGACTGATACCAATCATTTCATTTCTACTGTGGAGACAAAGTCACAAAGCCCTCAAAAATTCTATCTTGAGACTTCAGCAGCGGCCCAGAAATTATTTATACTTTTTTCTCTCATGTTTGCCCTCTCCCTTACACACACATGCTCCACCCAGATCCCATGAGGCTATCTTTAGACTTACAAGCAGTTTGGATTGTTACTCAAAATCATTGGTTACTGTTGTTTTTATTTTCAAGTCCACCCCAAGAAAACAAACAAACAACAACAACAACAACAACAACAACAAATAAACACTGTAAGATAAACTTCACTTTATCAGAAACTATTAAAAATCTGTAGATGTCAGTGTAGTTTGTAGGCTCGTGAGTTTTCATAAAAGCTCAAGTTGTTTAACATCAAAGTCTTTTTTTCATTATTATTATTATTTATTTTTCTGGAAGTTTTAGTCCCCTGTGGTATCCTGCTATGCAGTAACATACTACAACTGGATGCAACAGAAGATGGATGAATCATGGCAAAGATTGACAAATATCACTAATGAAGAATATGTATGAGCTTGTTTGTACATGGACCCCTAGGTCCACACTGATTACAGGATTTAGGAAAACAGGACCTGTCAGCCTGTCATGATATGACGTGTGTCCATTTGGTAATCATGTCAATTCTTGGGTAGCAAGCATGTTATCAGAGGCTCAAAGGAAAGCAGTCATTGAGCTTTGCAAATTGCCAAAGTTTGAGTTAAGTTTTGCATGTTGATATAATTCAAGATAATTTGAATAAGTCATTTTTCAGATTTTCTGGTATAGATACTATATTCATGCCATGACATAGGCCCTTTTAACCACACAGCTGAGTATTTATGTACACAAAGTGTTTTTTCAGAATAACATATGACTAAGCATTTAAATTTTAGTTTACTAAGCCGAAAATTTAGGTTTTAAAGACCACAGAGTATCTTCCCACATAGTGCAAGCTAAGCTTCAATGGTGTATTTCCTAAATTATGGAAGTTGTCTTGCTGCTTTGCTCGGCTCCATGCATCTTACAAAGAACAACAATATCTCTCCTGTGGAAATAGATGGTCTCTGCACACATTTTAATCTGAGGTGTTCCTGTATGACCCTGTAATTTTAATGACTTTGATAAGAGCTCGATTCCTTCATTATTTTTTTTTATTTTTATTTTTCCCTTGGGAAATCTACACTAGTTTCCAACATCTGTTACCTCTTGACTCCTTGGGAATACTGACTGATATCATTAGTTTGCACACATCAATCTGCCAGTCAATCTGTGCATGTCTCTTCCCCATACTTTCATTCAGTAAAGTGACCTGTTCTGTACTCACCCTGGAGAGTGGGATAAACCCTTCACCTGCACCTAGCACAGGGGCAGCTAGTGCACTTCTTTGTGAGAGGTGATTTTTCAGGTCAGTTCCACAGTGGAGGCCATGGCCCCAACAACTATGAAACAGTTTTTGCCTCCAGGAAAAGTGAATGTGAAGCATCCTACCTTGACCAGTTCTTGCTTATCTCTGATAGCAGATCTGGAGGAAACTGGCTGAATGACAAAAGTTAAATGTATATTAAAAGTATATATACACGTATATCCAAGTCCGTCAAACACAATAGTTTTATTTGCAAGTGGAAGGAAGCTCTTCAGACTCTCATTTTGACAGTGTTTTAAGTGGCCGTGCATTTTACAGAAAAAAAAAAAAAAAAAAAAAAAAAAAAAGAAAAAAGAAAAAAAAAGATCTGTGTGCTGCAACTCATGCCTATTCGATTGGACCAGCTCACTGCCACAACATCCCTTACCAGCTCATTGCCACAAACTTCCTTTCAGAAACTCTTGGGTTTCCTTCACACAATCTTATTCCTGTCATGGAAAATAAGTGCCTCTTAGATGCCAGCATTTAGATATAATGATGATAAATGCTATTCAGAGGATGAAGGCATTCAGAATATACATGATGAGGGAAAAAATTAGGCCCTTGTCAGTTATGGTGATTCAAAGTTTCATAGTACTTTTAAAAAATCATATGTATTCATTCTTCCATGGCCAAAATTCAAGTTAGAAAGCATGTTGTCAGCTTTTCAGACTGGAAATTTTTGCCTTCACTTCCTTTCACTTCCTTTTCTCCCTAGTGTAGTACTTCCAGTACTTGCTCAGTCCCATCCCAGAGGTGGTTGAGGGATGATACCTCGCATAGAGGTGTAGCTTGTAGCTGAGTTATTACTCCTGCAAATGGTAACACAGCTTCAATACAAACCACACCTTCCACCAGATTTACCCCTAATATACCTTCATACATTTTGTATACCAAAGCTTTCTGCCCTAGAACATATCATTGTGTTTGCTCTATCTGCATCTCTAATTCAAAGCCAGGGTAGCAAAGGCACAAATAAATGAAACAGGTCACTAGAATAGGTCACTAGAGGGAGAGGTGGACAGGGTGAGATTCTGTAACACCACATGCCAGTGATGCGCTGGAAACGCCTATGTCCAGTCAGTCTCAAATGGTCTGGAAGAAAAGAAGCACTTTCTCTCATGCTCCTTAGACCTGATTTTTTGTTGCCTTTGCCCTTGTGGTCTCCTTTATATATTGATGTTTGACTGTGAAGTTTATAATAGAAACTCTTAGTTTAGCACTGAGTGCCCATACTACCCCTTAATTTCCCCAAGGACCAAGATAGCTGCTCAGCTCTCCCTTTCATGGTGTAGTAACTCCCAAATTTATCACTGGTATGCACTGCCCTGTGCTCTTCTCATTAGATGCCATTTTTCAGACAAACAATGCCTGTTGCTCCCTCAAGCTGCCCGGATGTGCATTTGTGTAGCCCTGGGAGAGTTTTGCAGGGGGATCTCTATCTAGTGCTACTTCTACAGGGCTCATGTTGCCAGAAATGTCTCAAGCCCTCATCAGCAAAGTGGGGCTTGATGATCTTGAGACTATTTCAGATGCTCATTGAGGTGGGGATTGTAAAGTGTTTTTATTGCTTAAATGGCGTTGCAGTCTGAGAGATGCTAACCCCATTGAAAGCTAATTATAGTTCTCTCAAATATGCAAAGGAAATAGAACTAAAAGAAAAAAACACGATGGTATGTAGATGCTACTGGTAGAACAGCATGCATTTCCCTCTATTGTGATAACATGAATACAAAAAATGACAGTTTGACAGACATCAGCCATAACATGCTTCCACCAGTATCTCCAGGCTTCATGGTTATCTGCTTTTATTTATCGATGCTCAGAGATTACTTCACAGTGACCTTTTTCCACTGCATTTTGGAGTTTGCCTTTTTTCCTGCCATTTTTCTCCTGGTATTATTCTTCCTGTTATTTTATTTATATTTTTTTTTCCTTGAGGCATTCTGCTATCTACTCATTGCTTCATACTTCCTCCTTATTCACCCCCACGCTTAATTTATTTTTTTCCTTCCTCTCTCTTATTTTTCTATCAATTTCCTATGTACTTCTAAGTTTTCTTTGCTTCCCTCCACATTTCAGCCTGTTGTCTACTCATAAACTTTGAATATTTGGCATCATGATATGAACGTGATTCATCAAAAACATCTAGAAACAAAAACAGTTTCATCCTCACAAGCAGTCCCCTCATCTGATTATGACAACAGTTTGCTACTACTCACCACATTTTATTTTCCTGAAATAGAAAATCATTCCAGCTACGAATGCTTAAGTTGACCTAGCACAGTTTCTCTCACCTCGTCCCTCAGCACAGCATCCTTGGCTACTTCCTCCCTCCCCTGAGCTCACGGGGCTGTGCTCTGACCCAGGGAAGATACAACTGAAGCAAAGATTAATTTTGGCCCAAGTCAGTTCTGTGGCTGGGTGCAGCAGACAGTCTTGATAAGCACAAGGGCAGAAGTGGGGCATGAAGAAAGAAAGCCATCAGGAGGGGTGGGTGGCAGTACCTCCCCAGCCAGCTCTGAGGCTGCAGGGGAAACTTGTGCCAGTTGAAACCGATGATGACACCAAGACACTACTAAAAATTACTTTGTGCCTTGTCACCATCAGTAGATATGTGAGGAGACTGAATTCAGGTCCAGGACTCCCATTTCTCACCTAAAAGCTATGGGTATTCATTGCAATGTTTCTACTTTTGTCCAATCCCTAGTCAAGGCTTTCTCCAGTCTCAGTTAGAGTCACAAGCTTCTCCTCTGCTATCAGCAAACCACATTGAACTTATAGTGACTTCTATCAGCCTTGCCATGTTTTCTCTGATATCTCTGTGCATTATATTCTGGCTATTTTCTGTATTTTCCCATTTACTGTCTGCACTAGTACAAAAAGGGACACCTCCACTAAATTCCACAGACTTAATGAAAAAGTATATACAGGCTTAATGTTTGCATTTGAAATCAAGTGAGCAAAACATTTTTATAGTGTATGAGAAATAACTGCTCTAGCAAGCATTTTGTTTTGTTTTACTTGTTATTCTCTCTCTCTCTCTTTTTTTTTTTTTTTTTTTTAATTAGAAATCAAGACATCACACCTGTTTTGTTATCAGCCAGACTTCCAGTGAGTTCACTGGGGTCTAGAGTCCTTGCTACGGACAGATGCAGAGACGTGGCCAACCACAAGCACTCCAACAGTTCACTCAGTAGACCTACTGAAAGTGCCTATAAGACACAATCCATCCCAAACTGCCAACGTCCCAGGACTTGAAAATGTTATATTATTACATCCGCAACCCGAGATATTTTTGCAGCCATCATGTACTGTACAGATGTATACAAATAATATTGCCTAAACCGTCACTATGTCCCAGTAGGTCCAGCAACACAACATGGCACCCGAAGGAGCTTTGGGCAACCACAATGTCAGCAGGATTAGGTCCTTTCAGAATGGAAAACACACTAGAATTATGCTCATATGTCCTTAGTAATCAACAGATACCCAGCAAACAACAGCAGAAAACAGGACAAGCCGGAAAGGAAGGATCACCCTTAATCCACTGCTTTGCAAATGTGCATTGCCATAGACAAAGAAGAGTTCTTTCTCTTACCAAAAAGGACACATAATTTTCAATTACGTGAATGTGTGTGTACTTCTAAGAGGCCATGAAATCACAAATGAAATAGTAAGTCCATATTTATTGTATATGTCTCTACATATATGTGAAATTTGTAAGGGAAACACTGTATCCTTTCAGAAATAGAAGGAGAAAAAAGAAATAAAGGGAAAAAAATGCACTTTCAATGCAAGTCTGTGCATTGAAAAAGACAGAAATAAAGGGACTGGCTAAGATCCCATTAGGGGAAGGGTCATGAGCTGGTCAGGATTTCAAGTGCCATCCAGTGTTCAGCGATTGGCAGTGATACAGTTTTGCTGTTCTGCAGTTGGGATTACAACTGGAACACTTCAATACCTGGTGGTTTAACTTAATTCCAGGTTAAAGCCAATGAGTAAAAATGAGTAAAAAGTCATTTTGCTTTCCCATATTTTGTGACTCGAACCCAAATCACCAAAGGGAATGAATGTATACTGCTACGGCCATTGTAAGATTCATCATGTTTAGACTCAGCTCAATACTGAACAGGTTCAAAGACAGCCTTGTGAAATGATTGCACCAGATCAGGGCTCAGCTGCATTGTTAAAAATATACAAAACACCTCCCTTCACTAAGCATTCTCTATTTCTCCTTTCGGTATGTATAGAAGTTCAGGCTCCAGAGCTGCCCGGTCACATGCACCACATCCAATGGAGTAGGCGTTGTTGGTGGGCACTATTTCAGTGAATGGTTTAAAGGCAGAGATCAACTGTTTAATTTTCCAGTCTTTATTGTTTTAAGTCAAACCTTCTGTAGTATTTTAATCTACATGGTATCTCTTCGTACCATGTAGACTGAAAAATTGGCATGCTTTCAGACACAGCACTATGAAATAACCCATTCTCAGGTGTTATCCGGTGCTTTTAAAAATCATTCATTCCCTTCCCAAAGCTTTGATCTGAACATACATTAATACAATTGGATGAATATTTAGGGAATGTTTGATATATCTGCCAAGTCCCTCTTTACAGAAACCTTGCTTCAGAGATTTGGGGATGGTCGGAACAAGTCTGATGCTTTTTTAATATTTATGTGACACGTAGCTGATAATATTTAGCAGCTCACAGGTAGTTTGCCATAATCAAAATAAATGTGTTTTTCAGAAGACAGCAAAACAGACTCTTCAGAGTATTGCTCTGTGGCCTCATTTAGTTGCCACCTGCATGCAACTTCAATGTTTTAACATATAGCATTTAAATTCTTTCAAACACAATTGTGCAAAACTGTCACTCTGTGAAAGATAAAAGAAGGAAGGAAGGAAGGAAGGAAGGAAGGAAGGAAGGAAGGAAGGAAGGAAGGAAGGAAGGAAGGAAGGAAGGAAGGAAGGAAGGAAGGAAGGAAGGAAGGAAGGAAGGAAGGAAGAGAGAAGAGAGAGAGAAAGAAAGAGAGAAGAGAGAGAAGAGAAGAGAGAAAGAAAGAGAGAAGAGAGAAAGAAGAGAAGAGAGAAAGAGAGGAGAAAGAGAGAAAGAAAGAGAGAAAGAGAGAAAGAAAGAAAGAGAGAAAGAAGAGAGAAAGAAAGAGAGAAAGAGAGAAAGAAAGAGAGAAAGAAAGAAAGAAAGAAAGAAAGAAAGAAAGAAAGAAAGAAAGAAAGAAAGAAAGAAAGAAAGAAAGAAAGAAAGAAAGAAAGAAAGAAAGAAAGAAGGAAAGAAAGAAGGAAAGAAAGAAGGAAAGAAGGAAAAAAGGAAAGAAGGAAAGAAAGAAGGAAAGAAAGAAGGAAAGAAGGAAAAAAGGAAAGAAGGAAGGAAGGAAGGAAGGAAGGAAGGAAGGAAGGAAGGAAGGAAGGAAGGAAGGAAGGAAGGAAGGAAGGAAGGAAGGAAGGAAGGAAGGAAGGAAGGAAGAAGGAAAGAAAGAAAGAAAGAAAGAAAGAAAGAAAGAAAGAAGAAAGAAAGAAAGAAAGAAAGAAAGAAAGAAAGAAAGAAAGAAAGAAAGAAAGAAAGGAAGGAAGGAAGGAAGAAAGAGGACTTAGTAACTTTCCCTATTTTTCTGGAAAAAAAGGTGGGGGGAGGGAGGGGGAGATTAAATGAACTTGCAGATTCTAAAGACTTTCTGATTTGCCATCTAAAAGGTATGTTTACTCCTGTAGGCCAGGATTTCTCTTTTTCACTTCAGACCTTCTAGTAGCCTACTTTAAAATGACCAGCTGAAAACCCCAGAGAATTTTTCTTTCCCCTTTCTGCTGATACATTTTTGAGTTGTGTGTGTTTTCTTTCCACATGGGGAGTTCTAGTATTTAACATTGCATTGACTGAAACTTGATTTACTTAACTTTTTATTTACAAAGGTTATTATTTTCATGTTTCTTATTTGTGTCACTGGAAATAAATGATGCATACATGTCAAGAAATATTAACCAAAACAAATATCACAAAAGTAAAATTAACAAAAATATTAACCAGAACAACTATGCAGAAAGTTTGGATAACATTGTTACCTTGTTAAATACAAACAGCAAATGTTTCTGTGGTAGAAAGCTGGAGCTAACCAACTATGTGTGATAAATGAGGAACTTTATTTTTCTAGCATTCTGGGTGGTAAACATCCTGAGGAAATTGTCAAGAATGGTGTTGTCTAATCATATGAAATGGCAAGTCCTGTGAGTTTGGTGCCTCAGTTCCTCATAGTGAGACAGGAATGCTTGTTGTCTGATTTTACCTCCTACAGGATGTACTCTACCTTCCTTGCTCCTGAACCTTATCGCACACAGGTAGCCTCTGCCC
Source organism: Netta rufina (assembly GCF_964035555.1). Classification (NCBI taxonomy): domain Eukaryota; kingdom Metazoa; phylum Chordata; class Aves; order Anseriformes; family Anatidae; genus Netta; species Netta rufina. Next base: position 14,791,668 of record NC_140126.1, read on the forward strand.
TCATGGCAAGACTTGGCCATAAAAATCTGCCAGCACTGATTGCCTTATAGGACAGGGCCACAACATTTGTAAAGCATGTGGCCAATCTTCCTGAGCCTACAAACTGCATCCCAAACTTTCCTGTGTGGATAAGTGCCACAGAGTCAGAGGTTCAGGAGGACAAGTGACCATACCAGGGAACAAGGATATCCTGGACGGGTTTTGAAGCAGGAGCAATAATCAGGGTTGACAGCTGCTCAAATGTTGTAACTGGAGCCTGGGACAGAGCCAGGTTGCATTGCACTGTGCAGGGTGTGCAGGTGGACTGGGAAGCACTGGCCTCACGACATTCTCAGCCTCACCTTGTTCCATTGCTGAAGACGCAGCTGGGAACTCAAATGAGCTCTAGGTGGCAGTCCCACCTGAACTGCTTGAGAGCTGCCAATGGCTGAAGAGATCACTGTAGGCTTTCCCTTGTTCCTATCTGCTCAGTACCAGAAATAGAAGTAATGTTTATCTTACTACATTAAAAATAGCAGCTGCTAGTTTCATTGAGTCATAAATAGAGTAAAACCCAGGAAGATGCACAGGTTAATGCGCAATGTGAGCCAGATTTCCGTTCAGATTGTATCTTTGCGTGGTCTGGGCTTTTAAGGTCATCGCCATCTGGGAAGCGATATAATTCAATTAGAAGATTCACTTTGACTCAGGACCTCATTTATCTCTTAGAGCTGGCACAATAAATCACAGCTTTGTGAGCAACAGTACAAGACAGTTGCTCTGCCCTCCACCTTGCTCATTGATCTGCCTGAAAAGAATTCATCTGTCTCCAAGATCTGGCACTGGTCTTTGTTCCCCTGGCAGTCTGGCTCCAGGAGCAGAAGTCAGAGCCAAGCAACTGAAGTAGAAATAACACCTAGTAGGAAACAAGTCATTTCCATGCAACTGGAAATGTATGTGCAAGTGACCAACCATGTGTAACCAGAAATTGTGTTTGCGAATAAATAGTTCAGGCACTGTTCTGAGTCTGAGTTTGTTGCTGGTGGTGGGCCTCTGCTGAACAGCGGTGCATTGAAGCTGAGCTTAGTGTTCAAACGTGGTTGAAAAAGCACAGCAGTGTGAGTTTACTGCCAATTCTAAAAAGAGCTTAGTAGCTGAGCATAGAATTCTCTACACACTCTACCTTTTGGGGCTGGAGGGGTTATTTTGTAGAGAAAGTCATGTAGGTGGGATTAGCCTGCAAATCGTCTCTGTCAGCAAGTACATTTTCACTTACAGGGATTCTACATGAGACAAAGCACTTGAATTTAGTTTTTTTTGTGGATTGTTGTGTCTCCATTCCCTTGTCATGGCCAAGACTACCTACTTTGAAGGTTGCATGGCATTCAACATGCCTTTATACAGATCTAATGATGTCTAATAGATAAGGTCCTGAACAGACTCAATTGACTGAAAATATAGAAGGGCAGCATAGACTTGGACTAGAAAGAGGCAAATCAGAAGTGATACTGTAAACACCAATAAACTTACACAATGAGATTTGGGATTAGACTGTTCTCTTTTTCTTTTTCTTATTATCTGAACAAAGTACAGTTGTGGAGCTCCTCACACATTTTCTGGAACAGAAAACCATCACAGGCATTTTTTTTTTTTTTTTTTTTTTTTTTTTTTGGATACAAAAGCACTCCTTTGTCTCTGAAAATCCACATTGTCTCTGAAAATCATCCACAAACTGTTGGAGCACATGGACAAATACCTTATGAGGTTCCTCTCTTGATTTACATTTTCAGTAGTTATCCAAGATCAGCCACTGCTGGACACAGAATAATGGAGTAGATGGATCTTTGTGCCAGTATGTTACATGTCTACATTCTTAAATCACTGTTGCATTGGTGTGTTGGAATTATCCCACTCTTCATAGATATCATGCATCATACATGCACTCAGTGTGGAACATGGCATCTTAGTAAATTGGTGCTAACATGGAAGAAATGGGCAGAATTTTTAATGCTATTGGTGTGAACTGCACACCCAAATGTCTCAAAACAGTCACACAAGAGAGAGTTTTGACATTAACATTGACATGCTATGCCTCTGTCAAGTATTACACATTTTCTCTGTAAATGAGTCTGTTTACTCAGAAGGAAACAGGTTTAGAATAAGAAAGGCCTTGTGAACCTCAGGGATAAATGTGATTTCTGGCATACTTACATTCAAATGGCACTCCCTGCTTTTTCAGTTTGTGTAATGCTTGAAAATCAATATGTCACTTTATCTTGATAAAGGCTAAGTGCAGATAATGGATTAATCAGATTATTGGGCTGTGATGAAAATGGTCCCAGGAGAGCACAGATGCACAAAGATGCATGCAGGTTTTGGGACTGTCCAGCAACAACTGAAAATACTTTGATTTTGTTATGCAAATCATGACTTTTTAATGTAGTGATTCAGCAAATGATTTACAGTGGAGTTTGGGATGCATAATTAATATTGTGTTGGGTTTTTTATTTGTTTGTTTGTTTGTTTTGTGTGTGTGTGTTTTGTTTTGTTTTGTTTTTGAACATCAGTGAAGATAGATAACTACTCAGAGTGCCATTCAGTGTATGAATGTCTCAGCCTTCCTGAATTAGCACTTTAAGCACTACAGGTATATAACAAGAAGCACTCTCTTCATCATTTGAAGCAATTCAGACACTGTGCCCTGTGTATGAAATCAGTGTGCCATACAAACAAAACCACAGAAGTCATTTAAAAGCATTTTCCAACACTGCTTCCTGGTTTACTGTCTTTAGTTTATGATCTGTGAACTCTTTCTATCATACTCACAAACAGAAACAGAAGAGCAAGACAGAAGAAGAGCAAAATTCCCTCTAAATGAACTGCGTGTTCACTGGAAAGACTGGGGAGCTAGGCAAATCAGAAAATCAAGTAGGATTAAATTGTGCCACCTCAGAGAGAATTTACTAAATACACCATTTTCTCCAAAAGCAACCCCTGCTTAATTCAAGGGACCAAGAGAGTGAGTTACCAATTAATTCAATACTACTGCAACTGCACAGAAGCAGGAAGGGGTGCGCTGCGCTTTTGTTAAGCATTGCTCAATAAGGGAAGCTGCATATGGAAATTAATTCCTTCCCTGCATTTTAGCTGTTAATGCATAAACCAGCACAAACATTCATGACCTAACGTCTGGACAAGGAACTTTCATGCTCTCTCACTTCTTTCTTTCAGTTTGGAACTCGTGGCTTTTTTTTTTTGTTCATGCTCCTTCAAAATACCATGACGAATGGAAGAAAGAAAAATAAATTTAGGCAGCTAGTGTAATGTAAAAGTTCTTTGATTTGTACCTTTTAGCATACCAAATGTATGCACAGTCAAATTCTAAGCCTTGATAAATGTGAAGGCAGGTTGAATATTAATTTTAAATTTTTAAAAAATTATGAATAATTTATAGACAGAGAAGTTCCCACATTGGTCAGATGAATGATTCACAATGAATAATTCATCCAACTCCATTAAATAATTTTACATCATTGAAACCCCTATGCCAGGCTCCCAGCTGTCTCTTCAAAAATCTGATCACTCTCAAACAATGCAATAACTGCAGAATTAATTCTGAATATTTAAACCATACTTTTAAACTTCTGTACCTAGTGAAGGACAGAACAGGCTGGTAGGGGATCAGGAACTGTATGTATCAAGTTCTTTCCACTGAAGTGAAATAATCTGAATTCCCCAGGAAACGAAGACGAAACGATAAAGAAGTTCTTCATTATCAAGCATGGGTCAGCTTTACTGTCATCAGAACTGTTAACACTACAGGTGTACCTGGTCATTCAGTTCAGTTGTGTTTAAGTGATCAACCTCTCCTTGTTTCTACAGGAACTCACTTTATCTGTTTTCTTCTACCTGAGAAAAATTACCTTAAGAATAGTACTTCGTGGTATTGAATTCATTGGTAAGTCTGTTTCTTTTTTTTTTTTTTTCTTTTTTTCTCTTTTTGGCAGGTTAATGAGAATGCTGCCAGAAAGCTGAATTTAGTGCAGACAGCCCTAGCAGCACTTGTGACTTGTGGCAACTGGGAGGATCTGGTCTTTATTTTGTCAGAACAACCACTCGCCCCAAGGATTATGACGTTTCATTTAAAAATATATCAGAGCAAAGCCATTAGGTTAGTAAACAGTTCCTGTTTGCTAGCAGAGAAATCTCTTCAACTTTACTCAGCATTTTGCATCAGATGGTGTATGGTCACAATCTCAAATTCCTGTTTATTTTCAGTGACTCAGCCTTTTCTCCTTTTTCTGCCCTGAAAACAAGTAGTTTCACAGGACTCATTTTCCCTAGACAGAGTATTTGTGAGCAACAGGGCACAAGTCACTTGTCTTCCTTGCTCCTCAGATTGTGACAACTACTCTGATCACTCGTTTCTCTTACTTTCTTCACACTTGCTGTCCTTTACTGCATACCTGACTATTCGACTTCACAGATACAAAAAATATGAAGGCCATTTCCTCCTTGTCTTGCATAAGAATTTAGTGTGAGAAATAAGCATCTAGCTCAACATCTTTTAAAGGGAAGCTAAACTGTACATGAGAAGACGTATTTTTGAAACAGCACACTGAAGCAAGCTATTGTCCTGGTTTCAGCTGGGATAAGTTAATTTTCTTCCTAGTTGCTGGCATAGTCTTGTGTTTTGGGTTTAGGATAAGAATAAGGTTGATAACATCCTGATGCTTTAGTTGTTGCAGAGCAGTGCTTATACAAAGCCCATGTCTTTTCAGCTCCTTGTGCTGCCCTGCCAGTGAGGAGGCTGGGGGTGCTCCAGGAGCTGGGAGGGGACACAGCCAGGGCAGCTGACCCAAACTGACCAGAGTGATGTCCCACACCATGTGGCTCAGAAATGAAACTGGGGTGACTGGCTGCGGTGGGGATGGGGCATTGCTCAGGGTCTGGCTGGGCCCTGGTCAGTGGGTGGTGAACATTTGCATTCTGCATCACTTGCTTTGCATATTCTTTTGTTGCTGTTGTTGTTGTTGCTGTTATTCTTATTCTTCTTATTATTATTTCTCTCCCTTTTATTTCCTATGAAACTGTCCTTATCTCAACCCAGATTTTTTTTACTTTTTTTTTTTATTATTATTATTTTTTTCCAGTTCTTTCCGCCATCCCCCTGCAAGGGTATGAGGAGTGAGGAAATGGCTGTGGTGCTAAGGAGCTGCCTGCTGGGATAAACCACAATAACTATACATGTCTGTGAAGCTATTGGTATTTTATATTCTCCTCTATCACAAGTAACCCAGTTTAGACATTTTGTCCCTGTGTTATGTTGATGTGAACGCCCTGTCTCTCTTTCTCTCTCTCTCTCTCTTGTGTGTGTGTGACAATAAACAAAATCCCAGCCTGGTTTTATAAGAGGAGATCTCCTTGGGGACCTTGTACACCAGCAGAAGATGGGGCTATTGTTTTCTGATTCTTGATGACACTAGAGCAGTGCATCACACAGCTTTGAGCCACAGGACTCTGATGTTTCCATGTTGTAACCTCTTATAGTGCCGTTCTCCAGTGCACAGGGGGAAAAATTCTCTTTTCAAAAAGGCTTAGGTATTTGGAGGCTATGTACTTATATATTGGGTCCAGGAACTCAGGCTCACCAAAAAAGTTATGTGAAGGGGATCTGTCTTGTGTTGTACTTGCTATGTGCTGCATTGAAGTATGAGGCAAACACGGTGTTTGCTAGACCAACGCCATGGGATGTTCCCAGGCACTGGCACTTCATGTTGTTACATCACCAGAATTGTCCTCAGCAAGGCTTTGGTGCAAGACAACTAAAAGACTTCCCAAACTTCCTACACATGGCAGTTTCCTAGGCTATGAGCCTTTCCTAGGAGAGTGTCCCAGTTGTGGCCATCGTGTCTGGGAAGGCAAGAGGGGTTAAGAGTATGTGAGCTCTCCTAAGAGAAGTGGCTCCTGTTCCAGGTAGAGATCTCTGTCATGTTTAATTTACCAGAATAGCTGCAACCACTAAGCTGAACTCTTACCTGATTGCTATAATTGAGATCTTCTGATTTTAGTTACAAAATCTGGTGTCTATAGGTGTTACTCTGGCCCCTAAACCTGCTCCAGAGGACTCCCAGAACAGCAGGTTACACCCTATCACTGTACTGCCATGCTGTCTGCAAGTCTCCCCACTTAACACTGGGTTAAACCCAACCTTTCCATCTTCCTTCTGAAGTTGACGCAAATGATGAGAGACCTTCTCTCTCCACCAGCACCTTCCACTGGAACACCAGAACGGCTAACTGCACCAGGGGGATTTGGGAGCCCCAGCACACAGCTTTCTGGGCAGCTAACACAGGAAATTGGGACTTGCCTTTGGAAAAAAAATAGAAACACTGACAAGTTATTGTGCCTTTGGAATGAAACATAAAACTCATTTTTCCTGGATGGGAAGAGAGAACAAATGCAGTCAACAGCAGCATGATCCAGTGAAGCCAATTTTGTTGATTTTTTTTTTTTTTTTTTTTTTATGAGCAGACTGCATATACAAGATGAATAATTCTTAGAAAAACTCAGTGGATGGTTGCTGTTTTTCAAATTTTGCTATACAGCTCTTTAGGTCCAATTGTGGCAAACACTCTTAACAACTTGGCTTAACACAACAATGCTGTGCAACTTTCAGAAAAAGGGAGTAGCATGAAGATAGTCTTCTTTGGTCACTTTCTCATTCACATAAATCATCAAGGATTCTATAGAAATAAATAGATAAAGAAAAAAAATGAGAATAGAAAAGGAGTAATTTATTCTTTGTGCACTTCCAGAGTGCTTTGTTATTTAAACAGCTGGTCATATTTCTTGTCCTGATCATTTCCACTCTCATTTTTTTCCCTCTGTGTTTCCCTTTCATTCTTTAACCCTACATCAGGCAAAGGAAAAATAAAATTGAGAAGGAGAGGTCCTCATGGAACAACTAGGAAAGCAAAACAATATGTGGGTGGAGGATGGAGGGAATGCACAACAGTGGATTCAGCTGTAACTTCATGCAGTTTGTAGCCTTGCCTTTCCAGACTGCCCAGCAAAAGGCCACATTGCCCAACTTGGCTTGTTTCAATGAAAGAAAAACCCATGACTCTTGCAACCAGGAAATGTTGACATAATGGAGTTACTAAGAAAACCTAAACTTAGTCATTCTCCAAACTAGATGCATCACAAGTTAGGTTGCACAAACATTATTCACATTACTACCAACTGTTCTTTTGTCTTGACATGGACTGTGACAATCAGGCACCAATTTTTTGTTGGTGCGTGAAACAAAGCAGTATCTTCCTTGAATACATTGAAAGGAAACATTGGGCCTGTGGTATGGATGTACCCTGTGAAAAGAGAATAGGTTTATGGCAAGGAAGACTGCATTGCAGAGAATTGCCAGGAGAGGTTCAGATATGGATGGATATCTTATTCCTCCAGCTGCTATTGTTAATATGCATCTAAAGAAATTTAAATGACCATGAAGAGACATTAATCTTATATTCAAGAATTCTCTTTTAATATCAAAAGCCTGAACAATTAAATGCCTTTAAGCCTACACCACACTTTGATAACTAAAAGTCATCACTGAAGTAGTAGTAGCTGGATATATGGAAGACTGAATCAGTTAAATGCAATTACATAGTTGGATATATGTTGTATGAGGTCTCTGTGTCATGAACTGAGGAGAGGAAAGGAAGAATGAGCTGCATTATTTGACAAGGATGAACAAGGCAAGGACAGGAATAGAAAAACAGATAACAAATGTGGGACCTTACAGAGTTTTGGTGTTATGGGTAGCTTCTTCCCTTTGTGGTGGGAAAGGAGGGGGTGAGTGTCACTGCGGGCATGGGACCATCTGCGTGCAGCACGTTGGTGTGGTTTGTGTGAGCAGCAGTGGGAGTGAGAGGTGCAAAGGCAGGACAGCTGAGCCTGTACACCTGCCTTTGCATCTCAGCCCAATGCTAAGCCACCTACAGCAACCTCTGCTGTCTGACCAGTTCTATCTGTTAGTTCCCCTATTTTCAGCAATTCATTTTCCATCATCTCACATTTTCCCAAGAAAGGAATATGGCCAAATTACACCACTTTATACAAAATAAATAACTCGAAAAGTTTTTTGTTTTTTGTTTTTTTGTTTTTTTTTGAAAATGTTAACATATAAAGCTTTATAACAATTCAATGAAGATGAAGGTTCTTACTCAGAAGTGAAAAATTTGAGGCAAAGATAAGGTTTTTATTTAACCATTGCTTCTTAACACCTTCATTTCTCAGGCTCATTGCTTTCTTGTAACTTCATTTTTAGGGTCAGAAAATGTGTGCAAATGATCCCCCACTAAAGCACTTTATCTAAAGGCGTGGACTAAGTCAATGCCAGTTAGGATTAGAAGCCAGGATTTCTAAAATTTTGATCTTCCTGTTTAATTATCTCTATTTATCTATTCTCTCCTTTTCAGATCATGCAATCACAGGGGAACCAAACAGCTACACATTTTGCCCATCATGTTAAAACAATGAAATACTTGGGTTCTATATTGAACTGGCATGTGAGGTGTATATGGACAAAATTGGAGTTGCTTCTTTTCTGTTCCTGCATACTGTTAAACTTGAGTCCTTGAATAAAAACATCCTCCATTACTACATCAACTTCAAATGAAGTAAGCATGAATTAAATAGAAGGTATATTCTCCTGTGACAGTAAGTGACCACCAGTAATTTCTGGGTAATGAAAAAGATAGGTTTCACGGTGGAAAGGTCTCGGACAGGACTAACCACAAGCATGTGTCATTCATTATTCACTGTGAAGCTGAAATAATAAGGGGAAAGCTAGTCTGCCTTTAACATTTCAAAGCCAAAGGTCATATTCAAAACATTTTCAGGTTATTAGTAAAACTGAGGTTCTTACATCTGCTATAACCCCCTGAAATATAAATACTTTGCCCTCTCTATATATGTTAAAGTACACAGTTCTGGACATTAGCAATGTAATCCAGGCTCTTCAGAGTGTTGAAAAATATCCCTTTTGGAGTCATTGTCTTTCTAATTGAACTGCAAAAAGGTTTCTTCTGGATAGCATTACCATCAAATGACTCTAAAAAGCATAAAACTACTGAATTACTGAATCTATTTAAACTCCACTCAGAGATCAGTTAGAAAACCCACTACAAATATGTTCTTCCTAAAAATAGGTTTTTGCTTCTAATTTGTGATTTCTGTGTTAAAAGAATTCTCTCAATTGTTTTAATCTCAACAGTTCAACTATCACAATTTAAAATAGCAATGAGGAAGAATAAGTGAGCTTTTTTTAAAAAAGTATCATCTTGCCTATGTAATTTGTGTCCTTTAATTTGACAAGTACATTTATTTCCAGACAAGGAATCTCAGGACAGGCACACAGCACCCATCATGTGAGGTTTAATATTAGAAATACAACAATACCAAAAACTTGGCATTAGGGACACTCAAGATGCTTCTGTTTGCAAATTAAATAAATCAAACAGAAAACCTCCATAGTTTAATGGCCTAAAAAATTAAATTAACCCCATTCATTATGGAAAGGTTACTTACACTGCTTATACCCCAGAGATTCTGGTCTCTTTACCGATTACTCTGGTAATTTCAACGATAGGGACACCTGTTCTCTGGACACATGGTTCAGGCTACCATCCTTATTTCATCTGGGACACTAAACAGCAGCCAGATGGCTGCTTGTTATAAGCCTTTTAGGAATTTGAATCCAAAGTGGGAAACAAAGTATGCTTTTCTGAGTTTCCCCAGAGAGTGAGCTGCATCCATACTGTGAAAATCCAGTACAAAACAGCTTAAAAATTTTCCTCATGTGAAATGGACATTTTTTAGCCTGACTTTGTAGGGTAATAAATAAGTTATTTTGTGAATAAATACCAATGTCATTTCATTTTCAAAAGGATTATTAATTTCTTCTGTTTAGAAGTGGTGAAGCACTTGAATTGTGTCCAACAGGGCAGGAGGAGAAGAGCTGTGCTCTTGAAGTACTGCACTGTGAGTACATTGCTGGACTGTGACACAGGCAAGTGGTTGTAAGCACAAGGCAAATTGACTCTTTCAGTGTAATCATTAATTAACAAAATCCAAAGCAATTATTAGGCAACCTTTCCCATTGTGCTTTTTCCTTTCCAAATCAGAGCCTTAGTAGATCGAGAAAAACATCTGGGATGACACTGACTATGTGCACCAGGGCTCCCATTTAAAACCTAAAGCATCTTCAGTTAGGCATCAAAATCCTTAGCAGGATACCTGGACAGTAGTCAAATTCAAAGATGTGAAGGGCATACTATACCTCTTTTATGAATTCTGGAGAACATCAAGACAATTTTGCTTGTCAGAGCAAGGTGTGAACTAGGCAAGAGCCTCGTGAAAGGCTGCACTTTCATCCTACCACTTCAGAAGTCCATAGTATATTCAGGGAGACGATTCCCGTCATAGGTGAAGTCAGAGGCAGGAGATTGTCAGGGTGGGAGAAATGGCAGATCAGGAAGGAGGGATGTGTTCGGGAACTGAGATATGCCACCCTGTTAATTTCCTCTTCCCCAGACAAATGAGGTGGGCAGGATCCCTTTGCTTGGCTGCCGCCATTCCTTTTTCCAGCTCATTGTATCACTAGGGCACTTCTGTTTGACAAGGCTTATCATGAATTCATAGATTTTAAGTCTCTAAGCCTATTTAAGTCTCTAAGCCTGTTTAAGCCTGTAACTCTCTTGGAGCTACAATACATATTCAAGAAAGACTTTCAGGCTTAATTTGAAGGCTTTTAAGTAGACACAAGCAGGATGACATTCCCAAGTACATTTTTGCAATGGTTAAGTTTTGCACCCAGAAATGTTTCCCATCATTTCTTCACAGTCAGCTTCATATTACTCTGCATTTTTTGTTTTGTTTTGATTCTGTGAAGAGTCACCTGTAGTCAGAAATCTCTTCTCCAGAATTGTAATCTTCTAGGCCATCATCAAAGCAAATGACTTTGGTCACTTTTTGTCTGTGAAGAGAAAGCCTTCTCATAGTCTTCTCATAAGAGCGTGAGGTTTGATTTCCTCAGGTATTCCCCTTCACTAAATCACCCTGTTTTAGATTCCTTTCCTACTTTAACTGTATTACCAAACATGCACAACAGCATTGAAAAATCTGCTCCTTTCTGCTCTTCTTAATCCAGTACTGAGATAATACTTCATCCTTAAGCCACTTCAATGTTCTTCTGCTTATAAGGTCAAGGATTATCCTTGTCTTTGATCTAATGCAAGACATTGCAGACCAGGTTGAACAGCTTTTTTTGCTGTCACCTATAGTCATCTGCAGTTCCTGGTCAATGTCACTACTTTGTAGGAGACAAACTCAACTCTGACTTATAGTCTTCCTTCAAACACAGTTATGTTTGAAGCTGGTTGCAGGTTTTTCAGAAGCTCAGTCTCTCAGTATCAACCTTTATTGTGTTTACATGGCAAGGTTTTGGTAGAGGGCGGCTGCGGGGGTGGCCGCAGTAAGAAGAGCCCAGCAGCTGCCCCATGTTAGATAAGGGCCAGTTCCCTGGGAGAGAGAGGAGTGAGAAGCAGCCCTGCAGCCCCCAGGTGAGTGCAGCAGGAGGGCAGGAGGTTCTGCAGGCAGGCAGCAGCAGTTCCCCTGCGGGCTGTGCAGGGAGAGGCCCCTGGTGGAGCAGGCTGTCCCCCTGCAGCCCATGGGTCCCACATGGAGCAGATCTCCATGCTGCAGCCCGTGGAAGAGCCCCCAGTGGAGCAGGCCCTGGGCTGGAGCTGCAGCCCATGGAGAGGAGCCCACGCAGGAGCAGGGGGTCTGGGGGGAGCTGCCCCCACCCGTGGGGGACCCGTGCTGGAGCAGTTTGCTCCTGGGGGATGGATGGACCCCGTGGGACGGAGCCGTGTGGGAGCAGGTCTTGAAGAGCTGCTGCCTGTGGGCAGCCCCCGCAGGCTCATGTTGGGAAGGATGGCATCCATGGGAGGGACCCCACAGGGAGCAGGGGCAGAGAGGGACCAGGAAGGAGCGGCAGAGATGAAGCATCAGGGGCTGACCACAGCCCCCCTTCCCCATTCCCCTGTGCCACTGGGGGGAGGAAGTAGGAGAGGGTGGATGAGAGGAAGGTGGTTTTGGTTTGCTTCTAGTTTTTCACTTGTTAGTGATAGGCAATAAATGGCATCAGTCTCCCTATGCTGAGTCTGTTTTGCCTGTTAGAGAGCACTGTTAGAGAACTGTTGAGAGATCTCCCTGTCCTTATCTCAACCATTGAGCCCTTTTCATCGTATTTTCTCTCCCTTTCCCTTTGAGGAGGAAGAGTGAGAGTGTGGTTGTGGTGGAGTTCAGCTGCCTAGATGGGTGAAACCACCACCAAGTATCACAGGGAAGAGGAGAAACTGTAGCAGCATGGTAGCAGTTTATCTTTGACAATCACAGAGAACACATTTTAGAACTTAATTCCTCATTCTTCAGCCACCTACAAAACACCATTCTAGCATATTGCTTCTGTGTAGCTGTTTCACACATTTCAGTCTTTCAATATATGCAACACTTGAAAACTTCTTTGAACTACAAATCTCCTTCTTCATTTTTAGCCTGGTTTGCTAAGGGAACAACCCCTGTGCAACTGTGTCATTTACCTGTCTCCCAACTCCAATATCAGTGCTACAGCCAACTTCATCCAACTTTGAAAGGGGTGCAGAGATCTATAAGACACTATGTTCTTGCAAACTCCATGAAAAAGGGCAGCTGAAAGGAGGAAAGAAGCCCTGTTTAGTATCTCCTGGTGAGTGAAACACATGGTCAACTCAGCATCCTCTCTGTTTGAAGAGGCAGCAGCCATCTGGCCAGCACATACACAGATTTTGGCCAATTTGGCAGGATGGGTAGCTCTGTATCAGCCAGAGAATACACCGAAACTTCACTGTGCGAGATACGTAGGAAGAAGCTGCAGGTGAGCCTGCAGAAGAGCAGGGGTCTGTAAAACACAACTCCATGGGAAGCTAGGCCTTGTTCATCTTGCTGTTTGTCATCTTTCAGTTATTCCTTTTAAAGATATGACCATCTTTTTTCATGAGGACAAGGAAAGGAGAACTACTGATAACTTTTGGCTACAATGGCAGATCACCACTGGTTTAGTTAGTTATCATACAACAAAAAAAGGAGTATCAGTACAGATGAGAAACTAGAAAACTCCTTGGGAGCTGACAAAACTCCATGAAAAGATGACAGCATTATACTAATATTCTGTGTCACCTGGCCCAGTGCATACTGTCACCACCTCACACTGTTGTTGCCATATGCAGATGGCTATGCAGCGTGCATGAAATATCTGAACTGACCAAACTTTACAGCAGTTTTCTATTAAATATTGCTCTCATTACACTTGATGAGGGACCTTTCTTTCCTTCTTTGTGCTCAGCAATATTGTCGTTAATCTATTTGTAGCTTTGACACATACAGCTGCTTGTATCACTTCCAAATTAATAGAGAAACAGGTTTTGAAATACCCTGACTAGAGCAAACTGTTGGGAAGTCACAAGGGACTTTGACATTGAAACCAGCATCTTTATAATTCTGTGATTCTATAATATTATTTCTATATTCATAAAAGCAGCTTCTAATAAAAGTTATGTCTGCAGCAAGGACAGGCAGTGTTCTCTTAAGGCTGTCTCCTGTGTTTTTAAAAACAATCCAAAATACCTTCTTATGAAGTGGTCCCAAGGAAGCTCAAAACCAGCATGGATTGAATGAAACTGTGATTTCATACTGCACACATCTGACAGAGAGAATCTGCTGTGGTAGATTCACATCTGCTGCCAGCTGAGCTCTTTTATCGGGTGTTAAAATAACATTAGAAGCTGGAGCAGCAATGGGAAAACAACTTGTCAAGAAAGAAGCAGGCATAGATTAATATAACTCATTAAAACTGGAAAACAAAGTAAGCATTGTTGCAAAAGCAATGGGAAAAACTGTCTGATGGGTAACTGCTGGATGACAGTAAAATGTCAGAAAAAGTGCTTTGCATGAGACCGCAAGGAAAGTTGTGATATGATTTCTGTGAGACTGTTTATCTGAAAGTAGAAAACAAAAACATCAAAAGCTGTAAAACAATGGGTAAAAAAGCCCATTAACATCTAAGGGCAGTTCTCCCGAGAAGAACATTTATGCAATGCCTTTGTGAGAGTGTATTTGAATGCTCAGACACCGCCACTCTGGCAGTTAGCATTTTTTTTTTATAATAAATAATAAATTAATAAAGTCTGCAAGCTAGTGGGTTTTCAGGAGGAGGGGAGGTGACAGTCAGAGAGGAATAAGATTTAAATCCAGATTTCCCCAGTGGTACACGGATGTCCCAGTCACTACATGTATGAAAACCATTCCTACCTGCCATCACCACCACTTTCTTTGAGTGTAGGGAGTTTGCAAACACAGTGGAAAGGGAGTTTGTATTTCACTTCGTTACCCTAGCCAAGGTGCAGACTACATCAAGAGGCCGAGACTTTGCTTATTCTTCAGCTGCTGCATTTATATGCCCAGTAGCAGAAATAGGACTATTGAGAGATTTTGGGACATATTATTGCTGTCTAGCTTCATTGTCACTCTTGCACTGGTGAATAAATTTGCCAGAATGATGAAAAATTCAGGTCATTTTCTACACTGAATTGGTAGTCCTGGGCCCCAGCCCAGAGTCAAGTCTAAGGCAAGCCCAAAGACTGGCCAGTGTGATGGCAGCCTCTGCCCAGAGCTTCATGCATGCTGATGTGTGCCGTGCTGTGCTGCACAGTGATGATGCAGCAGGTGCAGTGACACCCTAGTCCTTTTCCTGATTTGCCTCTAAATGAACCATAGAAATATAGAATCATTATGGTTGAAAAAGGCCTTCAAGATCATCTGGTCCAACCATCACCCTACCACCAATATCACCCACTAAAACATGTCTGTAGGCACCAAGTCCAAACTTTTCTTGAACACCCCCAGGAACAGTGACTCCACCACCTCCCTGGGCAACCCATCCCAGTGCCTGACTGCTCATTCTGAGAAGAAATGTCTCCTCATTTCCAACTTAAACCTCCCCTGGTGCAACTTGAAGCCATTCCCTCTTGTCCTATCCCAAGTTCTCTGCAAAAAGAGGCCGACCCCCAGCTCCCCACACCTTCCTTTCAGGTCACTGTAGAGAGCAATAAGGTCTCCCCTGAGCCTGCTCTTCTCCAGACTAAACAACCCCAGTGCCCTCAGCTGCTCCCCATAGGACTTGTGTTCCAGGCCCTTCACCATCTTTGTAGCCTTTCTCTGGACATGCTCCAGGGCATCAGTGTCCTTCTTGTAGTGAGGGGCCCACAACTGAACAGAGTAAGCAATCGCTAGATGTTTCTCTTTTTTACAGTGTATGTGGTAAACACAGAGCAAAATCCCAGCATTCACTCCTGTTTCACCCCCTGTGACAGACTTCTCTGGGCTGGGTTTGAAAGAGAAACTTGACACAGAGAAGTCACTTCCAACCAGCCAAGCTACCAGTCAGCTGTGTAGCTGCATGAGTTTCAAACACTGTGATTTCCAAAGGATGTACCAGTCCTGTGTGTCTGCCTGGGATGAACAAGAAACCAGGCCCTTTCCTGTGCCTGGGAAGTCTTTAAGGCGGGCTGCAGAGGCCCTGCGTCAGGCGTCTCCTTCGCTCCGAGCCACGTGCTCATACGGAAGCCATTAGTCACTTGTGTCACTTGTTCCAGAGTGGTACAAAAGGTTGAGCTCAGAGCAGTTCTTTGTAAATATAAATGCCTCCTGGTAGAAAAACAAACAAGCAAACAAAACAACAACTTCCGTTCCTCTGTGGAAACTGTAAAAATGGAAATAAAACAGCTTCATGAGATACTTGCTAGATCCACCTTTGGCATTTCTTAAGTATGTGATGTCAGCATAACCAGTAGCATGACTTCCCCATGTGGTACCCAAGGGATATTTCCAGCTCCTCACTTCCCACAGAAGGGCAGTCCCAGTCTCACCAGACTCTCTGGAGGTCACACAAACAACCAGCTTCATCATTTTTGCTTTCATGTATGGATGGTATCAATTGCCAAGAAAGAAATGCATCTATATTTCTCATCATCAGGAAGGAATACAATGAAGGTGGTTATTGCTACTTATTTTAAAAAAACTCCACTGGGAGACAGAGTTGTAGAAGAGTTGGTCTCCTTTTTTCCCAAATGAATAAAGGTTGGAGAAGTTGCCAACAGCAGCCCTGCCATTCCTTGTCAGCCTTGGGGGGATAGCTACAAAGCCTTTCAGTCATCAGAGTATTAGGAACTTACTGTTACAAAATCTGTGCGCTGGAACTGCTTCTCACGGAACTCTTATGTAAGGAAAAGGAACGTGTATTGTGAGCAGTGAATATTAAACCGTGTGACAGATCCATAGTGGAGACATAAATGCTCTCCCTCAGCAGCCAGAACTGTTTGAAGGAAATGGCAGTACCCACAACTGACCAGGGCAGACAGTGTCAGTGAGGTAATGGGCAAAGATGAATTTGGATATGTAGACCTATTAGATCCATAGCTCATATCTCTAACACCTCAGAGGTGACACACAGTTTACAAACAAATTATTACAATTTCTTCTGGCAGAGACTCTGATGTATGTATATGATTATATATTCTTGTTCTGGATTTGTGCTAGACCTTCCTCATAATAAAAAAAGAGAGAATAATAATAATTAAAAGTTTTTAAAAAGCACAAAAAGGAAGTTAAAATCTAAAGCAGGAACTGGGTATGTCTAGGTTTCTTAGCAGAGAACTGCCTTCTGGTCACAGCTGTCAGCCTGAGAATTTCCCAGCAAGGTGGAAGTGGGAAATCTGTGAAACCAGAGTGAAGGAGCTCTGCTACACAACAGCCCCTCCGAGCACCTCCTTCCCCTGCAGCTGTGCTCATTGGGGCACAGGAGGGGACCTCTCCCTGATGCCTGAAGCACTGCAGAGAGGTCTCACAGAGCAAAGACTTTGCCCTTAGTTGCTGCGAGGGACACCCCAAACCCTGTTTTAGAAACTTCAAGGTAGCTTGGAAACCAAAGAAATGGGAATGGGGTATAAAGTGTCTTTAAGTGTAACTTGTGGATTCAGATTAGGGCTGGCCACATCTCCATTCAGAGGTGACCAACAGTTAAAACCACTCTGCTAGCTCTTAGGTGGCACACAGAGCAGTACCGGGCTTCTGAGGCCAGATCCTATACTTGGAGGCAAGAACCACCAAACAGATATCCCAGCATCCCAGGAATTAGCACAAAGGGGAAAGGCTAAATGATCCGAAGTCCTACAACCAGGAGCAAGGTGATTTAGGGTGGGAAAATTGGTAACTTGTCTCACTGATTCTCAAGCTGCAGCATTCCTAGCAGCATATAGGATCTTGGCTGGATAATCCTGTTTGGCCAAGAGATGGTATGAAGTAGGGAGCTATTTGATTTTTCCAGCTAATTTGTACCACTTCTGCTTACTTCTACACCTGATCTAATTTTAGTCCTAGAGCTGATCTTAAACAGCATTTTGTGCAGCCATGTGTAAATGTGAACAGTCCTCAAGCTACTTTCATTTCTTTTGGGGGCAAGTTCAGGTCCATCTCCATCTGCGTTAGTTCAGTGCTCCATGTCAGGACCTTTATCACCACACTTTCAAATACCTTCCAGCATTTACAACTAACAAGAGTTACCACAGTAATTGTGATAACAATCAGTCAAAACCTCAGAAAAGTTCACCCTGTTCCTTTCTGCACTTTGACCAAGACACTGGGAACACTGCAGCTCTATTTTTAAGGCAATATTCATGCCAACAGGCTTTAATATCTGTTATACCCTCTCCGACCCTGCTCAGCAAGACTGGGCAATGGTTATATAAGGAAGGATTTTAGTGATGTGATCTGATGAATCCCCACAACTGGACTTCTTGACAGCCAGACCCCTTTATAAGTCAACATTCTGTATGTTCATGCCATGGCAGGTTTAATTCAGCTAAATCTCATGTAAGCTGCAAAGAGATGCAGAAAAAAGAATAAAAAATAAAAAATAATTTATTTTCTTTCCTTGAATGTCAAGAAAACTTGTCATCTTGATTCTAGGTCTTCTCTGGCAGTGAGGTGACTTCCCCAAGCCCTGTGGCGTGTCGTAGCTCTCTTCCCACAGGCACAGCTCAGCACACCTGCTCTGCCTTTCAGACAAGCCCATGGCTCTGCTGCTAAAAGACCTTCTCTAGTTTTAAAACTTCCCGTCTACCCCAGCAAATGCACTTCTGTCCTGTCCTCCTAGCTACCCAACTTTAATTAACATCTTCCCCAGTGCTCCCTGATAACAAGGCAGCTTCCCCGGTGGCTTTGCATGTCTGAAACCAACTTCCTATGTGTCTCTGCCTTACCGATTCACCCTCATTTATACATATTTGAGATTATCCTTGTATAGAAAATACTTTTGATGCTTCTGATTATTTTTAATTTTCTCTCGAATCTCAGCAATATGTTTTTCTGTGTTATACACAAAAGTTGATATGTAAGATAAAGTTTAATCAGTCATCTGCTAATAATTGAACTTATTTATTCTGATCTATTGCCTCTACTCTTTCAGGAAGCTGTGACGCTCAGTCCGTTCCATACCAGTGCTCAGTCAACTCAGTCTTCTTTTCTCCCCAGTGAATTTATGAGATATGACGCCTCTCTGTGAAGCCATGAAAATGTGATGCAGCTAAAACCTCAGTCTGCAAACAACTTCGTGTTTAGGTAGTGGTTACCAGCACGTAAAAAGCATTACCACAAAAATAACCAAGAAGCAAGACTGGAATTGAGGAAATGAGCGTGCAAAGCAAGCATTTCACCATACCGTCTCCCTACAAACAGATGTGAAACTATAGATTTCACCAGTTGCAATGAAAGAACATTTTGTTCTGGGACTGCATTTGGGATACACAAGCTCTGGCAGGAATGATTGTTTCGAACAAGTGAAGATAAATTAATAGAGTTTCCATTGAATATGCCAGGACAATTATTTTCAGCCCATTTAAAAATATTCACAGAATGTACTTCAACATAACATCACGAGGGCTGACTTGAAAAAAAAAAATGGTGCAGGCAGAATGTAGGCCTGTAGCTTAGGACACTGAAGTGTATTCACTACTGAATTTGGTCTCTCAGGTCTTAACAGGCTATTGCAGCAAACGCTGCAGCTGGTGCTTATGGATCTCTACGTTTGCTGACAGTCAAGGAGCTGCAGCATGGTGCAGGGGAAGCTGCTGTCCGGCTGCCACCAAAATTTCTAACATTTCAAAAAAGAAATTCCTCATCTCAAGTTACAGAAACAACCACAAACCATCTGAGTTCTGATTAAATAAAAATGAGAAACAGCTCAAACAAAGCATTTCATGTGGTAAGTGGGCAATAATATCTTAATTTAGTATCCTGAAGTTGGGATGAGTTTTATTGTAAATTAAGTTTAAAATTGTATAAACCTAAAACACATAATTGTTCAAATTGTCCTTCTTCCTCCAGTTTAACAATCCTGCTCTGGTATAACTGGAGCAGAAGGTTTATTTGAACAATATCAGGCCTCTTCATTGTTGAAGTCAATCAGATCAGCATTTTCTGACCTAAAACATTCGAAGAATGATTTATAATCAGCTCCAGTACTGGGCCAGGACTCTCACAGTGTGAGCTCAGATGCTGAGATCTTCCCCAGAGAGGCAGCCAAGCAAGATGCACACCAGTTTATTCTGTAAGACCAGCTGCTTAAGTTTTCTCAGTATCTGGTTAGACACTGGACCCACAATTAATAGTAAAACAGCTCAGTAATTCAGCACTACTGAGGCAAATGGCTGACAGGTCATGAGAGGCTTCTCTACTGCCTTATGAAAGAGAGACAAGACAGCACTAGCATATTAACATTTAAGAAACTGATATTTTAAGACCTTCTAAACATGTGCATTGAAAGAGAAACAAAAAAAAAAAAAAGGAAAAAAAAAAAAAAACTTTAATCCTGAAATACACCCAACACAGTGCTGCCTGAGCCAGTTCAAACAAATGTGTTAATTTTGATGTTATGTTCATGCCAGTGCTGAATGCAGCCAGGTGGATGCATGATGAGGTTTCTCTCCTTTTCCGGCCATGTGCATTATGTTAGAGGCACAGTGCTGGGCACAGCACAACACAGACCTCAGCATGTGTCTCATTTAAAAAAGAAACATCTGAAAGCACATTAGAGCACTGTTACTGGCAGTGGGATCCTGTTCTCTTCTTGCACCACAGTACTCTGTAGGTCTTCAAAGAACACACAAAAACCTATGTGTGTGGATTATAAACAAAACAATTTATTGATTTTATATATATTTTCAAGGCACTTTTTTGCTGCAATTTAAAACTCCATTTGGTAAGAAAGGGAATCCTTCATAAACCACATTTTCAAGAAATAAAACACACAGCTGCAGGACTAAGGAAACAACCAAAAAATTCAAACCAGATCTTGACCATAAACTAGCTATGTTCCTGGAATCACAAAAGGAATCCATAAGTACAAATCATTTGTTTTCCAGAAGACTTTTTTGATTGATAGTTATTTAGGAAACAGAGGATGAGACTTGCTCATTTAGAGTCAACAAGAAGAGACAGGCACCTCAGAAGAACAGCTCACCTCACCTGTATTAAATATCTACGTTAAAAAAAAGATGAACTCTCCTCTTCCAGAGACTATTCTGTATTGTCCACAGGGAGAGCTTACATGAAGGCACTCAATTTTTTTAATACAGACTCAGGATACAATATTAAAGTAAAAAACATACATAATTATCAAATACATTTTGCAATATAACATTTTATATGAAAGCCAGTAATCACTGATACAATATACTTTTCTATATAGAGTTCTCATCAGAATGTTCCAACGTATGGCAGGTATTATGGCAAAGCTGTATCACAGCAGCACCAACTGAGAGAGCAAACTGGTTGCTGGTACACTTCACTGATGAATTAGGCCTTAACATTGTTTTTAATAATTGGAAAAAAAATTTTTAAAATCTCAGTGCTTTTGAAATTGAGCCAATACTCAAAATACAACTCCATACTGCCTGATTTACTTGAACATCTGTTGACAGGCAAAAGCATTTTTTTGAAATAGAGAACAAGGGTTTAATCAATTACGTTTACATAAAAAAGAGCCAGCACAAAATCTGCAACCTTTTCAGCATTTTTCATGTAAAATTTCTTGCTCTAAACATATAAATACAGACATTCAGCAGGTCCATTCAGTTCTGGAGTTCTAAATCCATTGCTGTTATTTTGATTCACTCAATACTATGTCATGATCTCATTTTTTACCATTATCATCATTACTGCAGACCGATGTTACATCTCCACTGCACAGTAAACACAGCAAGTTTGGGCTTCATTGTCTTTACAGTGATACACACTTAGCAACATATTTCACTTCCACATTTATATTCAGCTTTTCAGGGGGCCACGGGACTTTGTCATCAGACTCCAGCAGCCTTATTTTGGTACAGCGTTGGAAACACATCACTTAGTCTCACGGAGTACGATACCTCTTTTGCTGTTGACAGGAAGGTCTCAGTGGTAGAGAAGTGTTAGACATGCTTCTTTAAGTGTCCAGGAAGTGTTGGATTATAGTTCTTTATTCCTCGTTGTAGTGGAGCCTTGAAGAAGGTACAAAGGGATCGGGTTCCTGCTACCAGCTAAAAGGCTTTGGAGGAAGGGTTTTGCAAATGCTCAGCTGACAGCTGGGATCTGGAGGAAGCTGCTGTTTGCTTGGAGCTAGCAGAAGAGGTCTCAGGAAATGGCTGGAGATGTGCAACTGCACCTCCACAAAGGATGCTGGGGTGTTCTTGCAATAGCTGACAGTACCACCGCTCTGACTGAGAGTTTCTAAAAACAGTCCCAAAGATTTTCTTTGGAAAAGTGGAAAAAGTCTATATATAGAGTTTTGTAACACAGGGCTGCAGCAGTCCATCTGGGACATCTCAACATCCCAGCCTTTTACACTGGCAGTGCTGGGTGAGCTCAAGCCTGCTTACAATGGCACCAAGGAAAAATGGTAATGACAGATAAATAAAATTGTGTATTCAGGTTCAAATGTATTTTAGTCTGAGCATACAAAGGGTTCACATCCTTACTCACTATTGCTGTACTAACTCAACTAGCTGAAGATGTGTCCTGTATATTTCTCATAGACACTGACCTCTCTCCTGGGAGTGGGCTCTGAACAATGCATTGTTTCAAAATGCGCCAACTGAGGCTGCCTGTGGCAGAGGGAAAGATTAGAAGGACTGCCCCCACTGCTTGTGTGTTTTGTTCCTGGGACACAGCAGTAAGCAGTGACTTAGTCTGGCCTTCCTCATGGGTGAAAATTTCCTTCAGCTGAAATATATAAATGTCAAAAACATAATCAAGCAGCAACAACAACAAATAAGTACCATGAAATGAATAGCACCAAGGATGTTCAGTCCCATACATTCACTCTACAAAAGCAAGACCGGCAGTACTTGGGCTCAAATGAAAATGTCATTCCAATGTGAATAATAATAATGCAGCAGTGAGACACCTTGACATTGAGCACAGTGTTTTTACAGGCAAGCTAATTGGAAGCTGTAAAGCAAAGTACAAAAATAGATGAGAAGTTCAGTGGTCAATTTGTCCTCTGAAGTCAACAAGAATTTTGCAGTTTTCAGTGGAAGAAAGAACGGACCTTAACAGGAGGCTGCATATCACTACTGAGGTTGGATTTCCATAAATATAAAAATATCCCCTTTACAGAGAAATTATTGCACATTTTATTAGCAGACCTAAATTAGAGTAGGTAGTACTTGTCACAGGGTATAAGGCACATTTGATCTGCATTCTAGGAGATGAAGGGTAAATTGTGAAACTTCAGAAGGGAGTATGTTTTTAGTCACAGCATTGTTTCTGTCTCTAGTTCCTCAACACATGCTAGTGTGCAGCAAAGGACTTGATGCTGCTGTCATCTAGCTGAACTCACAGACTCCAGAGAGAGTTATGCTTGCTTCACTGAAGGCAGAATTTAGCCCTTAGTCAGGAATATAAAATTTGATACGCACTTCCAGATATAACCTAAGGCTAAAGGTAATGCAGCAGACAGGCTGTCAGATACATTGTTTTTGCCATGTGGATTAGAGGTCATGGATGCATTTTACTAGTCTGCAGACATCAAAGACTAGATTTCAGCAACAAATAAGGAAAACAAAACAAAACAAACAAGAAAAAAGCAACTAACAAAAAAAACCACCTCATAATGTTTTACCAGAACACTTATCCACTGCCACTGCTGTAAATTATTGCTGAGATGAATTCTAGATTTCAAGTTCGCTGACGCAGATGAACACTTGGCGAAATAACACAGCTTTGTTTCTTTAGTACTGGCCTTTGAACAGCCTTCAGGTCAAACCAACATTAAAGAGATTAGCACCTTGACAATTACTTGTAAAAACAGTTGAAAGTTCTTACAACAGAAATGACAGTTCAGGAAAGTACACAAAATCTTTATAGCAAACTTAGTTCTTCAAAATAATTATTATGTTAAAATATACATAATCCACAACAGAAGGTTCTACTTTATCCCTGTCAAGGGAAATAAGAAATATTGTATACACAGGATGCACTCAAAATCTACAGTGACAAATTATGCACTGACTTAGGTAGTAATCTTGCTTAAGTATGAACTGGAAATCTTACTTTATGGCCACTGTAACCAGTAAGATTTTTATTATTATTTTGCAGGTATTTGGGTTTTACCTAATAAACAGTGCATCATTTGACTTATAATAAATAAGCATAATAAAGAACAAATTACATGTCAATAGTGTATACTCTCTTTTCCATGCTACCTCAATTAGCATGACCAAAAGCGGCCATGAACTACACCCAGTACTGATTGCGCTTCAAAGTTGGGTTTGTTCTTCGACAATACTGGATCATTTCAGGATCAAGGTTTAACCAGCTATTTTGCAAAGGCTGTTCTACAGTTGGAGAAACCACCATAGGAAGTAGCTGTTCATGTCTTACTGCCATCGGTGTCGAGGCTGTACTTTGCTCAGCTCCCTTCAAGAGAGGGGTCACCGTAACAGTAGGCACAGTCAAGCTTCGTTCCAGACAACGACCTGGACTACTAAGGATTACATCCATCTGATTTTTGACAAGTGGTTTTGCCTTCTCTTTCTTCTGACACATTAGCAAAATGCACACAGAAATAACAGCAATGATGAGCAGCACAGACACCACGACCAGGGGGATAATGATGTACCAAGAGTTGCTGCTTTCACCTGCTTGCTCTCTGGGACTCTTGGCATCAGCCCAATCTGTGGTCTCAATCCCTGCAGATCCCCTCGTTCCCACTGCTAGGTTTAGCAATGGGCCTTCCTCATGTAGATTTCCCCAGCGATTCTGACCTGGGAACATGATTGGGACGGTCTTCTGTGGTGCTACTGTGGGTTCTTCATTATGGGAGGAAACTGGTGCATCGTCCTTTGAGGTACTGTGGATTTTTAAAGCGGTCGTACTGGTTATGACAGGCACTTCAGCTGTAAAACCCTGCACAAGCAGAGGACTGTATGGCACTATGGAATACTCAAAATGTCCGACAGCAGGCTGAACATCATCTGCCCTGAGCATAAATGTGAATGAGTCATTTAAGAGATCAACACCTGTCATATTTGCATCTATGTCAAGAAGCACAACACCTCTATCAATGTCAGCTTGGGTGAATGTCTGAATATCTTCAAACTCTGCATCATTCACAAACCTTTTTTTTACAATCCTTCCATGAGTTGGGGGCACTAGCACTTCAAATCTAGGATTACTGTTTGTTAAATTAGCTAGCTCAGAAGCATCCAGGTCACTGCTTCTGAATTTATACACAGCTTTATTTGAAATCTGCATGTCAGATACAACTTGCACTAAGGGCTTCATTCTGATGTTCAGTACTTGTCCTGTCAGATTACTTTCTGCAGTGAATATCATAAACTCCAGTACTTCTTCGAACACAGTGAGATTTGTCAGGTGGTACGACAGTCTTCCTGAGTACAAATCTGCTTGCTCAAATTTACTAACCTTCTCGTTTCCAATCATCAGGTGCCCATTCTTTAGAGGCTGAGTTATTTCATACATGATATTAGCGCTCTTTCCATTTGAGACAGCTGAAAGCTGCACATTAGTAATAGTGACAGATGTCTGGCCCTGTGGAAGTGCAACATTGGTAAGGTTGACCAGGACAAGAGCGATTGGTATTACTTCAAGACTGAAAAGTTTGTATAAAGGACGATGTTTACCATCAGTCACACTGAAATAAAACACGCCAGAGGAAGAACTTCCATCCTGTACAAACCAAACCCTACCATTGTCGATATCAGCTTGTGTGAAATCCTGTACAGAAACACTGAGATTGCTCTTCATTGCTAAATAACCATTATTGGGGTTGCTAACTATGGTGTATTTAAGCTCAGCTGGGTTGTTATCTAGGTCTTCAACTTTCAGATTCTCTGACCCCAGCACTGACACATCTCCCTGCAGGACTCTCAAGTGCAGCCTTTTAGTCTTCAGTTCTGGAGCTTGGTCATTCACTGGAACAACAGTGATATTAAATATCTCCTCCAAAACTTCACTATGGGGCTTTGTTGCAGACTTGGTCTTTAGGTTTAACCAAACAGCAAAAGTGAAATTGTCACTAAGTGATTCAGAATTATCGTGCATGTACACAATTCCAAATTTGTCCAGGATGTATTGGGAGAAATTAGGTTTTTCTTTTGTAACATTCCTTTCTCCGACAATAATCACACCATGTAGGGGTAAAGATACAACTTGATACCAGACTTCATACATGGAGCGCTGTACCTCAGGTAGCTTTATCAACAGATTTGAGGCATCTAAATTTGTTTTGTTGATTAACACTCTACCTCCTTCCTGGACTATGGTACCTAGTAGAAACAAAAAGAGATTCTTAGAAACTGACTGTTTCATAGCTGCAACATTTCAGAAATTAGGTAATGTGTTTTAAAAATTCATGATGCTCAAAAAAGAGACTACGGAATCACATATTTCTCTTTAATGGTATCCTCGATTCTCAAATGTCATGGCTAGAAATATATTATCACTGTTCTTAAAATAGACTTGCATATAAGAGATTACATATTCTATTGATCATAGAGCATGATTAAAGAAATATCAGTATCTCAAAGCTCCAGATGACTCTTTCATTATCTCTATTGTTACAGCAAAATGGAGGATACCAACTACAGCAGTAGGAAGAATCTAACGTAGGTGGTTAATCGCATTTTTAAAGACGCAGTGATGCAACTACTATCTACACTATACTCTGTGATGAAAGTATTCCAGTCATTTGCTACCAAAGAAAAATTATCTTTCGTTTTTTCTCATTTGTTCATTGGAATGCTGACAGATCCTAAACAACCAGAAGGCCCAACCAGCACAGCATCTTTACCTGTATTTGCTAGAAGACGACTGTTCCGACCATGCCTGGTAATTTCATACGAAATGACAATATTGAACACCTGGAGGTCCAGAGCTGACGGTGGAGAGGAGACAGTAAACGTAAAGAAATCTTCTGCACTCCAGCCAGCTGACTCTGCATCTAAGTGCTCATACATGATCACACCTTCATTCACCTGTTTTGGGGTAAAGATAGCAATAGGTATACGAGGAGATTAATTTTAAATACAGGAGCATAAGGAGAGAAAAAAATCATAAGACATTGTTCAAGGAAGGGTTTTGTAGCTTAGCTCACACACAATGGCTGTGTATGTAGCTTATATTATGAAGTTATTTTATCCTGCATTTCTCCGTTTGAACACACTCAGTGTTGCCAGACAAGCCTAGTTGAAAAACAGATTTATGCTAGATACAACCACTCATCTGTTCAGACCAAAAACCAAAAGCTAGTATTATCATACGTGATAATCACCAGCTGAAACTACACCAGAAGTTTAAGATCAATACCTTCATACACTGACACTTCAGTAGGATTCCTAAGAGTCACAAGACTAGAACATTTGCTATTTCTCATTCACTATTTCAGCTTTGCTTGATAATTCATTCTCTGACCTCAAGAAAAGACAGCTACCCATTAAACCTTTCGCAGCTTCCCAGGCACCTACTGACCTGGCTTGCCTGTATTAGTTTGTAATTGCCAAAGAGATCCCTGTCTACGATGGTGGCAGTTTTAAGTCTACAACTTGTAACATGGGTTACACAGCTTTGCAAACAAACTGAAGGAACTTATTAGCACATGTTCCCATGACATACGCTTGAAAGGTGTGAAAAAGAAATCCAAAAATCCCTGCTGCTATCAAGGATGAGGCACTTAAGCACTACAGAATCTGTAGCTACAGACAGAGCTAATCCTGAAACCACTGAAACAGCCCCCTCCAAGCTCACCAGGGAACAGGCTTCCAGAGGCAAGTTTTCTCACCAGCTTCAAAACTGTCTGACCATACTGCCCATAGAATTCAGACTGATGTGATAAAATCCTACATGCACGTCAACAGGTTTTCCCTATACTGATTTAATCCTTAATGGTTATTATGGGACAAAACACACAGAAGTGGTATTAAAATGTTGTGCTGCTTCAAGACAACCTTCCAAAGCATGCCTCTAGGTCTTCAATTTGGAGAAAGCAAACTAATGTAACAAGAATAGGCATGACATCCTATAAATTCAGCAGTGTTTAGTTATCAACTGTTAATCTTTCTAGTTTTTATACCTTTTTTTTTTTTTAGTAAGTCGCAAGTCCATGCTAATATCTGCACTGACAAGAAAATGGAATTGGTTAGCATTGCCTTGTTTACCTCTGAAATGACTTTAAATGTAATGATGACATTGTGGCTTGCTGCAAGATGAAAACTCTTCTAAGTTATCATAGAACATACTGTCAGAGAGAAAAAACAACTCATTGAATTTAAAGAACAATTAATTTCCTTATATTGGCTACAAAACAACTGTTCTTGAAAAACTTCACTGGAATGTAATACTGATTTCAGCTTCTTCTTCTTTTTTTTTTTTTTTTTTTGGCCACAAGGCAATAAGACACTGGACATAAGGAAGATGCACCTCAGCAAAAGTAATAAATTTTTTTTTAATCTAGCTGCATACTACTTTTCAGAAGTAAAATTCCAAGTTCTACAATACAGAATGGAGCCAATGAAGACAAACAACAAAACTAACTCAAAAACTTTCAAATTAAATCAGATTTACAAGCCTTTTATTACCAAACAGAAACTGAAATTCTTATTCTCTGTGTAATGGAGAATATACAATGCTTGCAATATCATTGTCATTTTTTCACTGATATTTAACTTCATGTGGCTACAGCACACTAGACAGTGGAAGTTTATTTTGGATCTTTTTTCTTCCCCTTACTCCTCATTCTCTGCCAGAACAAACAGTGAGCTGGTTAGGACACCTTAATTTTACCTGCAATAAATCACTTAGTTCTACTTGTTTGAAGTGAAAGTGGCCAATACAAATACCTCCAACAGAGAAAAGACACACACACATTATTACATCTCAGATCCTTACACAATTTACGAAGTTCAAAGCAAAGTTATCTACACATTAGTAAGAATTAAAGCTATAGAGAAAAAGTGGCATGTTCTGACATGGCACTATCAAATAAACATATGTAGATCATTATCTGTAGGCAAAGAGATCTGAACTTCAAAACTCTACCTGAAAGATCTTGTCTGACATGCCTAACTGTTTCACTTAATGCTCATAAAAACCGTTCATTTTAAGAACAGAAGGAAACAGTGTCATTAGTCAGGTTGTTTCAAAGTTTGGTAGGAACTAATAAGAATGCCAACTTTTTTCTCAGTCTTGTTGGTCAAGTATCTGTTTCTAAACAACAGATTTTCTCATTATTTAATTTACCAGGTCAAACAGTCACTTTTTAAATCTGTAAATGTAGATTAAATCGAAATTGTTTCTTATTTTTTCCTTCTGTAAAGTCAGATGATCGAGCTCCTTTTATCTCCCTTGCTAGGATTTTCTGAGAACAACTTACAGCGTGCAGAGCACACAGCTCCATTAAGACTCAGCGCACAGGCGTAAGTCATCTCAGTTGCAGAAGAATGTTTTCCATCAAGTTACATGAGCTGCCATGTTTTAGCCATTCAAGTGGGGGACCCTGTATCACAGTTAAGATTCTTTAAACACTTAGTATCACAGCCAATCAAGCCAATAAAAGTCCTCTTGGGGACACCCATGAGGACTGTGCACAGCTGAAATGAATCTGTTACTTGGAGTTTTCATACGGCACAAGGCTACTTTTGGCCTTCTGCCAAAAAGTCAAGGCTTCCAACCTCTGACTGCCGGTTAATGGCACCAAAACAGCTCTTCCCAAAAAATACTGTTACAAGCAAAACAGTGGAAATTGCCAAGACTCTGCTAGTATCCAGAGAGAGGGGAACAAAGGCTCTTCTTGCATTCATTACTACATGCCAGATATTTAATGACACAGCAAATCTGGGCAATCGCACTGATGGGTCACATATGCTCAGTTACTAAACAGATATAAATGGACCAGGCAAGGAAAAAGCAATTGGGATGCCCTTTGAAGTAACAATCTACCACTGAACTATCCAGTATAAAGTAAATGCTTACCATAGACTGTGTAAAACTGAGGATTTCCTGAGTGGTATTATCAGAATTTACTCTGATCAGCCTTCCAAGTTTGGGGGAAGTTACAATCATAAAAGTTATAGTTCTGTTTCCTGCATTGGTCACATCACTGGTTACAGCTTTCAGATCATGTTGTGAAATAGGTTTCCTGGAACCTAAAAACCAGCAATTAAAAGTAGATTTGCAACAGCAATTTTTCACAAAATGGTAAAATTTTATATGTACAAATCACCCTTTCATCTAGTTATTCTATTTAGCATTTTAATAATGTTTTGTAAAATCATCAGGTTTACCCTTTTCCAGTTACTTCCAAATCACACAACTCTTCCACAATGAGTTCAATCAAAAAGCACATCAGTATAAAGTATCTTTGTTTTACAGAAATGGAAAGGTACAGTTATCTTCAGCACATGTAATTGGTAAATTCTTGTTTCTGCAAAGGCAACCCGAAGTAAAAAGTAGTGCATATATAAGAAGCCCTGCCCCTTTTTTTACATGTCTAGAACTGAATTTAACTCCAGCTGAAGTGACCGCTGGCAATGTATTTAGCAATCCCAGTTGCCCACAGAAGGCTGGTTGATTTGGCTGAGAAAAGCCTTAACAAAGCACATTTTTTAATGAATGCACCCAAACCAAAATAAATAATTATCAAAAACTTGAACACTTAATTAATACGAAGGACAATTTTCATTGAATGAAGTTTAAAAAGTAAATACTGAATTAAACAAATAAGAAGGACACTGCACAACAGAAATAATGGCCTGAAATAAAGTATTATTAAGATGGATGGAGGACTGAGGGATTCTTTTAATACACAGCACTGCATTAACCAGTGCCTTCTGACTTGAAGATTATAAAGAGCTTTCTGGAATTTAGCCAAACCATGACAATTTTTGACATAGCTGTGACAAAAACATAGTTTCCTATAATAAAATTAATAATAAAATTAAAAATAAAAAAAAAAAAAGACTGGTTTAGTGATTTTTTGATGTACTGTTTCCTGATGATATACACTCAGAAAACTACAAAGGATGTTAACTAATACTTTTAGAAGAGCAATAGATTCACACAGTCCTGTTCCCTCTGAGCCCACTTCTGCCTCCCTTTTTACATTTTTTTTCCTCATCAACAAGCTTTTATAGGTATCAATGCAGAATTTCAGATACTAGCAATACATATCCTTCAGGTTTGTATTATCAGTCTATCTCCACTTAACCTCGGTGTTTATAGATGAGTAAACCAAAATAAGATCTTTCTCCTGTAAAATTTGGAGGTGGGGGAGAAAAATCCTTGAAAAATCCTCTCACGCTATCCAATACAAGGAGTCTCCCTTCTTTTCTCTCTACTGTTCTCCCTCTTCCGTGTGACAGGCAGAAAGGGAAGCATGACCACGTGTTCAGACTACACCAGATGTGATCAGGAATGTAGAACAGAGAGCAAAAGTTCATCAGACCACGCGTATCTGCAAACAGAGTTATTTCTCAATAACTTCATTTATGCAAATCAGGCCCCAGTGCCATAACAAATTGAGACAGAGTAAATCACAAACATGGTTACGCTGTACTGCTGGATATACCTGCTTCGAGTTTTCACAAAGCCCCTGGTCCTTCCCAACGGCCCTGACCTCTCTCAGGAGCTGTGGCTTGACCATGAGGGACTTCACTGTGCAGCAGAGGCTGAGATACCAAGCAGGGCCATGGACACTGGAGTCTCCCACACTCTCCTGTGAAATGGGAACCTCCCCATATATGACTGTCTCCTGTGAGTGGTGAACATCCACACTGAAAATGGGTGAGCACTTTTCTCCTGAGACACCAATAACCTTCTCCAGCACCTGCAGTGGTTCTGCTCTGGTCCAACACCTCACCAGGGAAGCGACAGTTATTTGCCAGCCAGCAGAGTGGGCAAAGCAAAGGGAAGTGAGAGCACAGCCTGCCTCTTCCCCCGCCTAGGAGCTGAGAGGTCACAAAGCAACACCACCCAAATTCTGCAGAAAGGATCAGAGACAGGGGATGGGTGACAGAGTAGGGCTAAGCTAATCTGTACAAGCGGAACACAATAGTGTAAGGCTGTTATTAGTACCTAATAACTTTGGCCTCTGTTTTTTCTGCCAACTTTTACAACTGGGAAACTACTCTGGTATGAGCATTCTGCCTATCACTACTAAATAGTTATGGATCATCATGTGTGCTGACCAGCCTTGGCAGCTCTGCTTCTGAATACCTACAAGTCTTTCCTTCTCTAGGGACAGCTCATCTTATTCCTTCTTCAGTCAATTGCTTCCCTGAAGAGAGAAAATCTTCACGTTCTAGTTATCTAGCATACATAAGACAAACTCATGTATCTACCCGTCAGCTTACTGAGCTCACTGAATAAAATCATCTGCTGTTGGATAGAAGAAATCTCTAAACCATATAAACAAATCTGCTATATTCAATGCGAAAGAAGAGAGCAGTACATGCTTTTATAAAATTGCAAAACAATATGCTTGAGAAAATAGTTTATACCCAGTCATGAAAACATGGCAAATTCTTCAGAAAATATTCAAGTTTTACTTCCCTAGAGGGAAGGTTCTTCAAGTTGTCTCTTAACATTTCCCACAGTGCTATAAAATATAGCTAAACACTGGCTATTGTCTTTATGTGTGGGGGTTAAGCAACCGGCACCATCACTGTTTTAATTGTCATTCCACAGTGAGCAAGTACCACTGAAACCTGTACAGCTCCAGAATGTCTTTAAAAATATCAGAAAGAGAACAGGTACAAAAGCTAGCAGTACTTTTTAAAACCAGTATAGGAATTCTGCTAACTCAAAGCAAGCAACTACTCAGCAGAAAATGTAGGCTTGGATAAATACAGCCTGCAGCGCTGAAGGAAGCACTGTATCTTCCAAGCTGGAGAATGGATAGAAAATCTAGAAACTATTCCCTCTATAGAAGTATCAGGCACACTTTTCTTACAATTATCTTTGCTTTAAGAGGGAATTTCTGTAAATCCCTGTGCCTGAGGCAACCTTACCCACTGAAATCACAGATTAATAAGCCTTTTAAGTGGATTTACGTGAATCTCATTTATATTGACTGAAGAAGATCATGCTGCTACAATCTCATTTTTTGTTGCCGGTGTTTAAATAGCTTTTGCTGCAAGCCTTTGTTTATGCAGTTTATATTCAGGAAGTCTTAGAAAGTGACATGCTCCTCTTCTGCATGAAATTAATGAATCAAGACACAGATTAATACCTACAGAGATTTCCCATCTCCCTGTGGCTTCCAAGAAAAAAGAAGGCAGCACAAACATGAAGTGTGATACAAGATGTTGCTGAGAGAAGGCTAATCTTTCTTTCTCCTTTAATTCTGCAATTAAAGTCAGATTACTAACTCAATGAGGGATTACTCTTGCTAATGCAAAGCAATATATGACTCTGGTGAGAATCTCTGTATTCATCAACTCCTGTAGGAGTACAATTTCTTCAAATATAGTACTTAGCAGCTGACACAGCTTGCTGCAAATGCATGAATACAAATTTAAACTGTTCAATCTTTCTGATCCATCAGTGAGTCTCCGCTGCTCTCCGTAACTCTGCTCAAACAGTAAGAAAGTGAACTAGAAACCTGGTGAG
This sequence comes from Netta rufina, assembly GCF_964035555.1. NCBI lineage: Eukaryota > Metazoa > Chordata > Aves > Anseriformes > Anatidae > Netta > Netta rufina. The sequence goes on from NC_140126.1 coordinate 14,824,968, forward strand.
CTTAAGTGTGCTATTCAGAGTTCGGTGGACACAAGCTTCACTGTTTTCTCCAGGCAAAAATCCCAACCACCTAAAACAGCCTGAATACTCTAAGCAGCACTTTGCACCTCTAATTCTATGAATATTATATAGAGCTTTTAAATTAATCTGAATGAGGAATGTTGAGAGCTTAGGCAGACAGTGTTTATTGTCACACTGTGCTTATATATTTTACTGCCAAATTCCATCATCCCAAGCACACAGGCATATCAAAAATGTAAAGACCATAAAATAAAAACATTTGAAACAACATAACTGTTCTTTTAAAAAGCACAGAGATAGTTTTTTTTTTCAAGTACAGCTATATATGGTCACCTATGCAATTTTATCAAGTGGACAAAATCATGATAAGGTGTTAAAAACAGACCTGGAAAGACTCCGAGTCCTTTGTTCACTTCAAGACTAATGACTAGAGTCCGAGCTGTGATGCTAAAGATCTGTCGTGGTGCAAAGTTCAAGCCATCTGTTACCTGAAAATTGAAGCCTCCAGACATGGCTCCTGTAGATAACAAAAGCATAAATTTATTTAATTTTTAATCTTATTTTATTTTTTTCGTAATTATTTTTTTTTATTATTATTTTTCTATTTTTCATCTGAACACACACACACTGGACACCTTTTGCTGTAGGCTACAAGTGAAATAAATGCCAAGTCATTCTAAAGCAGTTTTTGATCAGCAATTTTGTGTCTTAACTAGAATTGCATAAATTCAAAATGCAGAGAACAGCACACAAATGAGGAACTCCTGGCTATTACTTACACTGAAAGCCATATATACCACAGCTACAAATAAGCAGAGTGCCCCTTCCCTATTTCCCTCACTGACCTCAGCAGACATGATACCCAGTTAAACTTGGAGAGACACTAGCTCCCAAATTTTCTCCTCTTTTTACATCTTAGGAAGGACCCAAGCACTTAAACAGTCATTTTTGGCATAGAAGTAATTTTGGGAGAAAAATAGAATACTAGAATACACTTTCATTTCAATTTACATTTAAAGGACTGGATCAAATCACAGGTTGTTTGCTTTGCTTCTTTGCTCTCCTTCAGCTTTGTTGAATAGGATATGTTGTGACAGCTTAAATTATTTCAGAGGTTATGTTTACTCATAATAAATGCACATTTTTTTCTTTAATCTTAAGACCTATATGTACTTTGGCACACAGTAATGGCAAAATATCTCCAGGAGACTGGGCAGATTCCTGTAAAAGTGCATCTTTTAAAACTGACTTACTGAGGTGTATAGTGCTTCCTAAGACTGCCTTTATGTTGACGGTGCCCAGGGTGTTTAACCAGGTAGAAAGAGAGAATGAAAAATTAAAATATTAACTGTTGCAAATGGCTATCATTACCCTCCTGCTTGTTTTGCCTAATGCAGCTATGAGATATTGCTACATGAATATGTATCCTGAAAGTGAAATGTTGCCACGTATTTAAATTTAAAGATCAGAACTCCTTGCCTAACTCTAAATCAACCTATCAGAAGAATCAAATGTGGGTTCTAAGATTATAGTTCACAACTCCCCTAGGCTCCTCTCACAACTCCTCTTATATTCAGCCAGGCACCAAAGCAGCTCTGAAAAATCATGCCATACTGTTTTCTTATTTTAAGTCTTTATTCTCTAATGTTTTATTTTCATAAAAATGCACAAGCAGTTGCACATTTAAAGAGGCACTTAAGAGTCTACTAATTGCCTCAAGTTGGTCGAAAAAGGCTTACTCAGCTTCACTTGTTTTTTTTTGGCTAATGTAGAGCAACTGTCTGATTGACACAATCAGACATTTTGTCATTGACAGAGCCAGGAAGAGAACTAAATCCTGCTGCTACGGCGGAGCATGTATTGTTTTAACACAATTAATTTTTAAAGGGATATCTGATAGAGGTGATAAAAAGGACACCAGAATGAGTGTTGTAAAAACTGCACTGAGAAGACACTGAGGCTTCAGAACTGACAAGAGGTCATTTCAGTCCTGCCCTAAGAAAAAACAGCGGCAGGGCCTAAGGGCAGACCCCAAACCGCAAAAGCTGTGCAGGATCACCCTGGAAGGAAGCGAGGGTGGAAAAGGGAAGGCATTCTCACACGGAAAGAGTGGTACAGAAAAGGAAAGGTACGATCTGGTTCTGCATTATGCAATAGCAAACAAAAGATTTAAGGGGAAAACCTAAGAACAAAGGGGCCGATTTGAAACTCACAGCAGACAATAAGCAGCTTGATGTAATTCACGAGACAGCAAAGATGAAGGGAAAAAGTTATGAAGACTAATGTTAAAGGCATAAAAGCAATCTTTCTTTTGTACTGTAAAAGACCCTGAGGACAGAGAGTCAGTGCCATGTACAGTTAAAAAAACCCTCTTACAGCTGGAGCAAGCAATGCCAGTGGGTGGAAGAGCCAGTTCAGCCGAGAAGATGCTGCTCTTCCCCTTGGAAAGGCTCACGGCGAGTAGGAAAAGTAGAAGCCAGGCTGGGTTCTACTGAACATGAAATGGGCGCACTTCCCAGGAAGCTCATAGGCAACAGAGGACTGAAGATGAGGGACAGAGCAGCTGAAAACGAGGTTAAGAAGCATCGTGACACCAACAGGTAAGGGAAGGCTCCAGGACAAGGCTGGGAATAAGATTAGCATAGCAAGCACACTTAAAACAACAGCCCAGGTTGAAGGAGGAAAGAAAATCTCTTACTGAGGAAGGAAAAGAAGTGAAATGTCAAGAGTACTTTCTGAAACACTGAAGGTGATGATGCTGCCAGAGCAGTTGCAAGAGCTGATGCGTGACCTGGGCAATTTTACATTTCAGATTTACTGTACATCCCACACTCCCACTCACTGAAAAATGAAATTTGCTATTGTTTTTACTTTTGTTAATCACGATTCACTTCCTAAGGCTACAGATGTGCATTCGCCCTTTCTGGAACACAGAGTGAATTCATTTCCTCACACTCAGGCTACCATCTTCCTACCACCACTGAGGTTCTTACATATCAAAGCCTCTGCTGGAACAACATAAACAGCTTGGCTCACTTTTGCTATGTTCTTGACCTTTCATCTCCTGACCAAATTATTTGAGTAGGATAGTAACAGCTCACCAACAACTGGTTGTAAAGCAACTTCAGCAACACATGCACTCAGCAAGATACTGCACTGGAAGAACACTTTAGAGTGCTTTAACCTGCAGCAAGCCTCAAGGAGCCACAACACAGACCTGGAGAGACTGCAGGACCCAAAGGAGCCCTGGAAGTAATTCCACCTCACCCTAGGGCTGGTGAGGCAGTTCTGGACCTCTTCCACCTCCTAGCCCACAGCGGAAGGTTTATTCCTTCTCTAGCACCAACTTTCTTCTTCCAGCTGGTACAATACAGTAATAGAGCTGGGGCAGGAGAATAGCAGCTCCTGCCTCATAAAAGCCCCACGTGTTCCTCAGACTGGAACCCCACTGGGAAGTTAATTCCTGCAGCTTCTCAGCACTGCCACTTAAGGATCCAGGAGGCTGCCCTGACTTCTTTCATATGGCCCACATATTCTTTCTGTAGCAGCAGCATGAATAACCCAATCTCTAGCTCTTACCACTGGCTTAAAAGAGTCAATGGTTAAAGCTGAATTCATTCACAGCCTTAAGGGAGGTTCACATTACCCAGGTGAGCCATGACTTTATTTCACAGAATCACAGAATCACAGAATCACAGAATTTCTAGGTTGGAAGAGACCTCAAGGTCATCGAGTCCAACCTCCAACCTAACGCTAACAGCCCTCCACTAAACCATATCCCTAAGCTCTACATCTAAACGTCTTTTGAAGACTTCCAGGGATGGTGACTCCACCACTTCCCTGGGCAGCCTGTTCCAATGTCTAACAACCCTTTCAGTGAAGAAATTCTTCCTAACATCTAACCTAAAACTCCCCTGGCTCAACTTAAGCCCATTCCCCCTCGTCCTGTCACCAGGCACGTGGGAGAACAGGCCAACCCCCACCTCGCTACAGCCTCCCTTGAGGTACCTAAAAAGAGCGATAAGGTCACCCCTGAGCCTCCTCTTCTCCAGGCTGAACAAGCCTAGCTCCCTCAGCCGCTCCTCGTAGGACTTGTTCTCCAGGCCCCTCACCAGCTTCGTCGCCCTTCTCTGCACCCGCTCAAGCACCTCCATGTCCTTCTTGTAGCGAGGGGCCACATTTGCCCTGAGCTCCTTAGGAACATGAGGGTACTGTGACATGTCTGAGAGACTGCCAGTCCATGAATAACTCAGCAGTGCACCAAGACTAAAAAAAAAAAAATAAAAATTGATTATCAATGACAATGGTCAAAAACATTGATTTTGTATCTCTGCAAGCTGCATGGTGATGTTCCCTTACTGCAAACAAAGGTTTCAGTTAGGAGACTGCTATCAACTGAACCTCTAGTGCTTCTTCCAACAGAACACCAGGCTTTCTTGGTGAGCATACACTTAAGTGTACGGGACCCTTCCTGTCTAGGTTGTGAGACCATGGATCACATAACTAGCCATCTGAGATTTTTGTGACATGAGAAGGAGATTCTCAAAGGATTACCAACACAAATAGACCGAATAGGAGCAGTATACTGTCAACAGGTGGTATTTTTTGAAACTACATACCATTGTGTACAAATAACAGCTGCCCTTCCAGTATATGAGCCTGAGTAAAATTAAGGATGCTTTTGTTTGGTGAATCCTTCAGAGCCAAGTGCCCATTGCTAGGTGGAGTAATTGAATATATCAGTTCTGATGGTGAGGAGTCCTTATCTTCTGCAAAGAGGTCATCAGCAGTTATTTCTGTGACTGAACCCACCCAGACCTAGAAAAACAAAAAGAAATAAAAAATAAAGAATAAGAAATGCATGCATACGAAACACAGAAGATAAAAAAATAAATAAAAATAAAAAAAATAAAGATTTATGCTGTACAGCACTAGCAGCTATGACAGATTTCCTTACTGTCCATCCAAATTTCTGATCCTGGACTGGAATGGTTAATGCTGGCATGTGGTTTTCAAAAAACAAGATCACAAAATAAGACAAGCACAGATATACTCCATCAGTTTTGGTTTTTGAAAGCTGAAGCACAAGTGCTCTATTTGTCAAGCACTACCCAAACTCTTACAAACATAACAAAATTGTATTTTGATAACTGAGTCAAGCAGTTCCCATCCAACACATACACATGAATATTGGAGTCATGTACTTCACAGCAGTCACAGCATTCAATACACTCCACTTTCACTAGAAAAAAGAAGAAAGAAGAAAGAAAAACAGTCCAAGGTCAGCACAATCTCTAATACAATTGGAACACTTGTTGCTGCATTATTTCCTTTTAACAGTGCACTAAAAGCCCTTTTTTAGTGTACCAAACAAAGTGTACCACAGAGATGCTCAGTCTGGTGGCAGAGGAAAGAACCATCACCTCTAACAGCTGCTTAGCACTTTGCAAGGTCATGCAGACAGACAAAATAAATAACTAGTATTTGGGAAGATACTACAAAACCTAGTACTTATTTCTAGTAAATCAACATGCTTGGTGTTTTTTGTTTTTGTTTTTTTTTAGCTTAAGATACATACAAACTGACAGATCCTTTTTTTTGAGCAGAAAGAACTAATGTCTCAGATTCATTCACATCTCACTAGATCATTTATTTGGAAGTGATAAGCAACAGCTCACTTTGCTCTTCATCTCTTCTCTATATAGTTAGAATATAGACAAAAGTACTAACAAAGGACAATACGTATTTATCTCAAAATATAGTGAAATTTCTAAATATTCAGAATATCCATGTCAATTCTTTCCATTTAGAGTTCATATCACAGTGTATAATCTTAAAAGTCTGGGTTTTTAACAAACTTATCCTGAGGTTCAAAACACATATTGCATCATTCCTCTCTGTCTTCCGAGGGCCTCACATAACAAATATTTGGTAGAAACATCATACCAAGTGATTAAAGAGGAAATGTGATCCTTGAAGAACGGGCATTTTACTTCTGTCAGAAACAAAATCATCAGCCAGATTTTTCCTTAAGTATCAATACTACTTTTTACTAAAAACTATGGATGAAACCCGATGGTGGTTTTTTTTTAAAGCCACTGGGATTTTTGCCATGACACTTCAATAGAAGAAAGATTTTGGCCTAGATTGTGTCATAAAACATATTCCACAGGAGAAGAGACACTAAGATGAAACTATATATTTTCTAATTAGGAAAATAAGTTTGGAAATGTATGTGTTACATTTTGTAGTGGAAAACATCTTGCAACCAGGAAATTGTTATTTTCTCCCTTTAAATATGTATTTCTCTGAAATGCAGTTACTAGTATCTAAGTTTGATAGAAGATGCCACCTGTGAAAACACAGGATGAGAACTAAGCAAAGTCTGATTGACCAAAAGCAGCACCAAATGCGTACATCAGTGTCACTGGTTTCATAACGAGACCCTTTTGACTCATGTCAGCAGCACTCAATTCTGCACAGAAAGTAAGATGTCACATACAGAATATGCAAACACATAAGAAAGGACAATGCAAATGTTATTGCATATGACTCGGGTTAAATGGAAGTTCGGAGAAAAAAAAAAAAACTCTTATTAAGGGAAAAAATCAGCTTTTTTACCTATAAAGCCAGTGTTTATTGCAATTGTTCCAGCACACTAACACACAATGCTTTTTAAAGTATTGTACATGCTGAGGTCCTCTGTGACCTGTAACATGATCCTCAAGGAATGAAAGGAGATACAAGAGCTGGAAAGGGCTGGAGGGAAGCGGACACTCAGTGCTGCAAGTACTGTGCAAGTGGCTTACTTTCCACTGCTGGGATCAAGCCCTCCTTGAAGAGCACCATGAAAACTGTATCTGAACTTCTAGGATGTAGCAATACACTAATTGTGCATTTGCCTAACACATTCCACAGACCTGGTCCAAAAAAGGGTTCATGACCCTGCCCGCTGGGAAATAATCCATTCTGCTCTGCTTACAGCATTCAGCTTGTTAGTTATTCCTTCCGTGCTACATACCCCACCAGACAGTCTATATTCACAGCCATTTTAAAACTCCAGTAAGTGAATGATTTAAAGAAAATTAAAAAAAAAAATCAGTGTTTGATTTTTTTAAAAAAAACAAACCTATTGTTAGGAAAATATGGCCCTCTTGTGGCAACGAGATGATGCAGTCATTTCAGAGCATCACTACTGAAAAATATGTTTAAATGCAGAAACAAATGGAGCAAGTAAGGCCAGGATACTGATTATCTTAGTATTGTCACATTACCCTTTCCTGTCCCCGCTACAGCAAACAAACAAACAAAACATAAAAACAACAATAAAACCAACCAGAATTTTAGGAGATGATGCATAAAATACTGTATATGAATCCCATAAGCATTTATTGTTTTAATGGAAAAGCTATAAAATAAATGCAAAGATTACTAGCATGCACAACAAAAGCTTTCACTAGAATAAAACTTTCTGTATCTCACCTGTTATGTTAATGTAAATACTTCAGCATGTCACAAATTCTCAGCCAGAGGTTAATAAATAAATAAATAAATAAATAAATTACTTTCACTTCCTAAAGAAAACCATAAACAACACGAGAAATATTTGGTTGTGTGTCCTTCTGAAACCCTCTGTGGTGTTCATAACCTTCACATACACAATGGACACAGTGGTTTGAATAAGGGATGTTACAGATGCCTCAGAAGTACTGCTTTTTCTAGAGCAATGCACAGGTTATTACTCAACATTCATTCACCACTAGCAGCATCGCTGAGGAGCAGAGTCTGCTTGGTCAGCAAGCACCATCCTACACAGGAATGCCCAGCTCATCTCAGCATTTAGCAGCATCATGAAAAATCCATTTTCTCCCTCCTATTTGGGATGTGTGAGGTTGCTTTGAAGAAGGATGATCTTAGTGTATTCTTCCCAGTACGTAACTCACCTGCCACCTTTATTTCAGCATGTACATGCTGAACATATCCAACATATGTGCATTATTAGTACACACTTGTAACAAAACTAAAGCTTATTTCTCAGCAAAAGCTTACGCACGACCGGCAGACCACAGGCACAAAGGCAACATCACGGCTCTGGATATGCAAACTGCCTGCACAGCAGAGAGGACCAGCTTTGGCTAAGTTCAGCCGTGTTATCATTGTTCTTGTGAAGCTTGGACTTAAAAGCCATTTTTAGAAAAAGTCACGGGATGCACTGCAGTGCACTACCCTGCCTCAGTGCTCTAAACAGACGGCAGTTCAAAGCCTGCACTGTACCAGAGGGGAGACACAGAAAGAGATCAGACTGACATACATCCTCCTTGTCTGCTACTAAACATTACCATGTGCTGTGCTGTTATCTACAGGGTACAAATGTGATTAATTTAAGCAAGGAAGATTTTACTTTACCACTTGAATGCTTGTGAAGACAGTTTGTCCTTCTACCAGCACTGTCTGCATAGGGTAGGGTGCCCTGTGCTGTGGGCACCTGCAGATTATCACAGGTTTGCTGCCATCACTGTGAAGATGGATGGTACTACCACTATCGCTGCTTAAAAATTACAGCTTTTCTCCTGAAAAAATGCTGCATACACAACTCAAGGCTACAGTCACCTCCACAGTAACCCATTCTACCTAAGCAACACATGACTAAACATGTAAAATCAAATGTATGCTTTAGGTGCCACCAATTTTTAAACTGCAGCACTGGGAATGATGCAGCCTCAAAATAACCTGATGGGGAAGCGGGGAGGAAGGGGTATGAGGAAGAATGAGAGGATAAAAGAACAAAAGAACAAAAGAGAAAGCAAAAAACAAAAAGCACTGGAGTGACAGTAGTGACTTTTTTCATCACTGGAAGATTAAAAAGCCAGCTATGGTTATTAAGAGCAAAAAGCATAGCATCAGCCTACAATTTTATAATTTTCTTCAGTAATTGGCAGGGGGAAAGAACTAGAAACAAGTTAACACGTGATTTTTCTACCTCACCATATCGAACAATAATAGCTTCAGTGTCTGCAGTAATACCTCAGTGACCTCTACCAGCCTAGATTTTCACTGACTGCATTGTGTTATTACATAGTTAGGACTTTTTTAAAGGATGTCAAAGTCTTACTAAGGGAACATTCCTGTTCTGTATCAGGAATACCCAACATGTAGTTAATTAGCTAATGATGTGCAAGTGAGAATGCTGGTCCCTTCTCCTGTTCTGTCCTACCGGGGGTTCAGGGAGGAGCAACAGCAGGTTGCACCTCAGCAGGTCTGTCCCTTCAGTATATTTAATAGCAAGATGCACACGAGCTGATAGCCATGAAAAGGCAACAGTAAGATATTTGTACTCATTATCAGTACTCTTGGTACTTTTTTAGCTGTCTTTATTAGCAGCCCTGAAGACACCCTGGCAAAGAACACAGAAACACAGCAGTGCTCAAGGTAGAAGATGCCCAACCCCAAAAGCCCTCTGTTAGCCCAAGAGACTTCATGTATCCATGAAGTTACAAAAAAGCTCAGTGGGCCCTCTAGATAAACTTAGTCTGCTTTACACTACAGCAGCAGAAAACATTCCTCATGACCTCCCCTAAACATTCCTCATTCTTCACCCTAAACACAGATTACCCATGTACTGCATCCCTTTGTTACAACTATTTGATTTAAATCCCAGGACTGCATTCCAAGGAATATTCCAACACTATTGCACTGAATATTCCAATAGACACAAACCTCACATTCTGTTAATGAAAGCAAATTCAATGATACCAGATCAGAAATCAACATTTTAAAATGATGACAAACATACCTGAAGAATTCTGTTAACTTTTATAACAGGAGCTACATCATTTACTGCTTTAACTGTTACAAACACAGTCTGGGGCAAGCTTTGTTTCCACAGTTCTGTATTATTCACCATAACAGTAAAATTGTCTGTCAGTTCCTCACTGTCATCATGAATGTAGTAGATTAATTCTTGTTCCACCTGAAAAACAGAACAAACTGAAAAATGAGGAAGCTAAGAGAAAATAAATGTGATGTTAAAAAATAGAAGCTTGTAAATCTAGTCATGCCCATCTGGATTTATAGCCTTATAACTTTTTATGACTTCCAAGAATTCATTTGCACTCGCCTTCAAGGAAAAATGGAAAACCCAATCCCACTGTATTTACCACAACATTTCCTTGGAGTTAACCAAAAATAGTGAGTAGTAACAGATGGTAACTTATACAGTTTTGCTTCTTAGAACTAACAAACTGCAAATTAGGTTGTCATGCATATACACATTCTCTGTGAGCAAAGAAATAACTTTAAAAATATATGTATTGTTTCCACTTCCCTCCTTGTTCAATCTACATACCATTTCCTCTGGTCAGCTCTTTCCAAGACGTACCCACTGCCTGCCTTAGGTTTCTGCAGTTCCATCTCTTACCTAGAGTGAGTTGCTCATCAGTTTCTTATGATTATAGCACACTGGTATGTGTGACCAGTGGCACACAAGGCAGTGATGCAGTAGGCCACTAAAACTGGCCGCCTACCTCTCTACACAAATTGACAAGAGAGCAACTGCAGCACTAACACTGCTACAAGGCCAGAACAAAGCTCAAACTCATGCATCTCACCACCTCCCACCAAACCCTCCCACTTCAGACAAAAATTCACATTTAGTAATACAAACAAACTAGAATCATTACTACAGTACAGTGAATATAAATGCATTACCTGTTTTCTGGTAAATTTGGTTAACTTTATTCCAGGAACACGAGAATTTTCAATATACCCATGCTTTGGCTGCTCAACTAAAATAAATTCACAGCTGAGTCCTGCAAAGTGTCTACTAGAAATTTTTAGATAGTCTTCCACCAGGGCTTTTGAACCACCTTCAATTACTGTGAAGTTCTGTACTTCCAAGGGAATCACTCTGGGAATGATGTCTACAGAGACTTCTATTCCACTCACTGTTTGGACACCGTTGGTCACATCCAGATAAAAATGGTCGTGTAGTTGGTCAGGAACTGTCTGCACATACTGAACCTTGCCCTCATCAACATCCTGCTGTGTGAAGGTCAGAACTGGCTTTTGGTCAGCACCAAGATAACTTCCTTCTGACGAAAATTTCCGAATGTATCCATGTACTGGAATCTGTCTTACTGTGAACACAATCTCAGATGAAGAGCTGTTTTCATGAGCAACCTAAATTTGAAAAACACACCCCAAGATCATTTAAACAGAAACACAAGAAATTATTTAATTATCTTCTGAATTTCTCATTTTTAACACTGGGATTATCAACCTAATTTTTGGCATCCCTGGTTTGGTTACAGGTATATCTGCACGTTTCTAGTATGTAAAAATTCTTTAAGTACACAAGTGTTAAATGGCATGGGAGTGTTTTGTAACTCTGAATATGGTTTGTAAATTGTAAAAGGACACACTCTGTAGTTAACTAATTGCCTGTAGACTTGTTAACTGTAGACTCCTGCTTGAAATGAAGACTTCAGCCAGCACAGCAATGTGCTGCAGCAGCCCCCTCGTGGTGGTTACTGTAAGGCTACATGCAAACAATAGGGAGGAAGGTATTAACCAACAAAATACAATCTCTTGTTAATGATTTCATGTTTTTAAAGTCTTATATACAATCCTCCATGTTAATGGAGATAGCTCCAAATGGAATGAAATGAAATCCTTTCTTCCTTGGCATATTCCACCAGTTCAACTAATGACCATACATACAAATGGTTGCCACATCTATAGCAAATAGTAAAGCATCTACAAATATTAACTTTCTCAAGCACCAGTATGTAACAGAGTCAAAGACTACAGTCAGTCCTTCTCTTTCTTTAACATAACTGATTTTCTTTCCTAGGAATGGATGTTAGCTAGTGTCAGTGTCCTTACAGAATCAAGCATCCAGAACAAAGACATGCTAGTGAAAACCAAAAAGAGTTAAAAATGAAAGACAGTTTTGGTGAACAGAAAGAGTACAGATGCTGCAATCGCTGAGAAAGCAGAGGTGAACACTCCCTACAAGATTGGAGAAACAGACAACACAATTAACTAACTTAATACAGTTAACTTACCTGCAGCTTTCCTTTACTGATTTTAACTGGTTTTCCTTCTTCAACTAAGAGATTGTTATTGTTCACAATCCTCGGTGGCCACTGATGACTTTCCAAATATATGCGAACATGTACACCAGCATCCAGAAGGACATCTTTAGCACGGACTGTAAAGTTAAATGTGTCAATAAGGTTGTTGCTGTCATCATGCCTGTAAGTCACGTATCCCTTTATCAGATCAAGTTGAGTGAAGGAATCTGTCACTAAATTATTTACAAATATTCTTCCATATTTTGGGAAAGTGGATATCTCGTAGGTAATCTCATGATCATTTCTGATGTCTCGGTTTGTAACAGCACTTAGATTAGCTGTTGTAACAACTTCTTCTTTTCCTTTTTGAACCAGCAGGCCCGTATTATTTGCCAACCTAACAAAAGGATCAGTGGCATTAACTTCTAGGAGGAAAGACGTATAGTGCTTGCCATCTGTCACAAAGAGCACAAAACGCCCAAAATCTGCACCACGGTGTATAAACAGGACTTGCTTTTGCTCCAGGTCTGCTTGCTTGAATTGGTAGAGCCTGTGCAATGTATCATTTGTTAGCACCAAATCCCCATTGGAAATGCCACGTCTAGTGTACAGCAACTGTCCATCGTCAAAGTCAGAATCAGGATCGTGATAGCAGAGGTCTGCCAAAGTTAACAACCGCTGACCATTTCTCACTACGTTAAATACTTTATCGACTACACGTACTGGTTTTTCGTCATTCTTCAGCTGGACAGAAATGTTGAATCTAATTTCTACTGACAAAGATCTTGCTTCTGGATCAAAGTTTGCCCACTCCCCTGGTTCTTCACTGAAAGCTCTGACAAGGAATTCATCAAACACTGTCTCAGAATCATCATGCACATACATAAGGCGCTTATCACTTATATCTTCACTAGTGAAAGAGGTGAGATTGTCATTACTCTCAAATGAACCTGAAAAATTAATGAGTTTTAATTTCCCATGCTTAGGAAACTTTAAAACTTTGTATTGGAAAGTTCTATTATCCAGTGTTTGCACAAACAATTTGGTGCTTGTTATTAATTCTCCTTCACCTTCAGTAACAGTCAAGCCATTGTTAATCAACAAAACATTTCTGAAATCTGATTTGATGCAGACTTCGAATTCGTAGAAATTTGATTCCAGATATTTTGTTGAAATGAGGAATTTAAATGAATCACGTTTGTCTTCATGGTATCTACTGATTAACTCATACGCCACTTTTTGATCAGTAATATCTTTCTGGCTAAAGACTGAATGTTTTTTCAAAGGCTGGTCATTAAGCAGCATTTGTCCACTCTTTGGTAGGGATAGCAGTTTAAAATGAAGCTCGTCTTCAGGTATTTCTAGATCCGCAAGCACAGCAAAAAGATTATCTGAATTCAGGTACTTCTTTCTTGATTTTTCAATTTCTAGAGGAGTATATTTCACTAAGCTGTACCTTAGCCATTTCACTTGGACTGGAAACACATATTCTTCACTGATTCTGTTTCCTATGCTAACTCTGAATTTAAATTGGTCAGTCACATTGTCCTGCTGAATTTCTTTAAAAGTGCTACAGTATCTCACACGGCTGCGCTGAACAGAGCGTTGAGAAAAAGAGCTGACTTGCTTCCATTCCCTGCTTGAATGCTGTCTTTGGACTTCCCCAAACTGGGGCGGCTCTGTGATCTCGTACCTTATCTCCAGCTCCTGCAGGTTGGCATTTGTTTCAACAGCCAGATGGCTAGGTGTGATCAGAGCTGCAGCACCCTGCAACAGTCTTATTCCTGAGCTGCTGACAACTTTGTAATCCAAAGGAACTGCCATGACACGTAACACAACAGTGTTGCTCACTTTCTCACCATCACTTGCCCTCAGAACAATCCTCGAGTTCTTGACACCTGTGTGAACAAAGAAAATATTGCCTTTCCTTAAGTCCTCGTTAGAAAAAGTAGCAATAGCTTTTCCAGGATGCTTTGAGTTTTCTAAAAATCCCACATCTGCATTCATACTTCCAAGAACTGAAAGACTGAGGTCCAGAGGATCTGTATCATTATCTAACACTTTTATCAGGTCACTAGTCAAACGTTTCTTTGAGTTCTCTAACAGAAGAAGTACATTTCCCTCAGGCAGTGTGATCTCAGGAGCATCATTTACTGGAATGATGGTAATGTCAAACACATACTGCTCATTTCCTTGCAAGTACGGGGGCAGGGTGTTTCTGCTGCTGGCAGAAATAGAGAAATTAAAATGATCAGAAGTGTCCTCCGAGCCACCATGGACGTACAGGATCTTCCCTTGCCACAGGTCCTGCACAGTAAATGCATTTACTTCCTGCACAGCTTCAGCATCCAATTTCAAGTTCCCATGTGAGGGTGGTTGCTTTATTTCAAAAAGAACTTGTGACTGATGGATCCCAAGTTTCTGAAAGTCTAAGTTGACTTTAATATGTTTAGATTCAAGTAAAGCTTGTCCACCCTCTTGCACAATCAAGTTACTCAGAACTAAAAGGTGACTTTTATCTCCCTGGCCCAGTGAGACAGAGCTTTGAGAAGACATGGAAAATGTGGGGGCTGCTTTCGCAGTAGGATATTTTAAAGCCATCTGTAAAGAAAGATTTGTATTAAAAGCACTTTCCGTTTCACATCCAGCTGAAATGTCCTTTGTTACCAGAACATTCTTCAGAGATTTCTTTTCTGAATTGACTTTTAGGTCTCTCAAGCAACCTTTGAAGGACCCTCCTCTGGCATACTTTCCAGACACTGAGGGTAGCTCTAACTTAATTGCTTCTGATCGTGTACTGTCATCTACACCACCTACAAAGAGAGACCCCTTCAGAAGCAGCTTGCTTTGTGGAGGGAATGATTTTTTCACAGTTTCTTCATCCAATGTCAGCTGTAAATATTCTGTGCTAAATTTCAGCTTCACATAGTGCCAATGACCATCATTGACTGGCATACGAGAGGAAAGCTGGGTTCTACTTTGATGTCTTCCAATACACGCTTTAATTAATCCATCTTCCATTTCCATTGCAATGAAATTTCCTGCTTGCCCAGGATGATAAAGCAGCAAGCCACGTGCAGCTGAGGTTTGCAGCGCATACTCCACGACTCCCTCACCATCAACATTCCACAATGGGAAAGAAACATAAGATCTGGAACTGAAGAAACTGATGGGTTCATCTTCACCTGCAAAGAATTCATCACTGCATCCCACCGAAACTTCATGAATACTTTTAAAGCCAGGAGAAGGTCTCAGGGGCATCAGGATGTCTAGCTGATTAAATGACACGTCATCAATACATCCTCGGAAGTTGGGCAGTGCTCCAACAAGGTCAGGAATGTCAAGTTCACTAGTACCACCTACATAGAATCCATGATCAATATTTAAGTCGTAGAGAATTCCAGGCATTTTTGCACTTGTTCTATCATGCTTATCAACTACCAAGGCGATGTTATCATGTTCATGATGCAGTTCAACCAGATGCCAAGCTAAATCATTCAGCTGAGATCTTTGCTGAGAACGCAGTACTCGTTCCCCCATGCCAAAGTTAATTCTCAGCTGCAAGAGACAGAATATTAAAAATACATCAAAATCCAATGTCGTATTTTTTACAGTCATATATTCATATAGACTTGAACAGTTACTTTTCATAAATTTTCATATTTATCGTATCGTTTATAAAATGTAATTGGGAAAAAAAAAAATCCCATTAAAATTCAGTCTGGGTTTACCTGTCATCACAACATTGACTTGTATAATTGCAGAAGAGGGAATGAACTACACTCCAGTTCTGCTGAGACCAACAACTCCTGAGAACTCTTGTGACAATAATGTTTCAAGAACTTGCCTTGCAGAATAACTATTATTTGGAACCAACATTTCTAAGATGCTAACAGCATTAAATCTGAAATGTTGCCCTTACTGAACCCTCACGCCTTGAACAGCGATCTTGATCTTAAACCTAGAGATCTAAGAGGCTTCTAGATAACTAGCTTTTTAATAATTATCATTGTGAGAAGCACATACCATGTTTTGAAATTATCAATTATATTATACAAATTTTCCATTCTTTTTAACATAAGCTTCAGGAATTGTTACAGACAACAGCTTAAAGAAAACACTAAATAGAGGCTATGCATTTCTTTTTTACCATAGCCACAAATCTTACCTGCACCCTTCCTGACTGTAGCTCCATCAAACAATAATCTGTCTTTCCAGCTGCAAGAAAGAGCATTCCATGTGGCTTGCTTGTTCGAAACCGCAACTGTAAAGTTGTCTGTGAGGATGTTTCTGCCTTCTTCAATGCCACATAGCTATCACCATAAAATGATACTAAAAGAAAGGAAAACAAGCAGATTTAGGTACACACACAGAATCTCGTCTATACATATATTAAAAACTCATATTAACTCTCTCTATATTTATTTATATATGTATAAAAATAGACCTCATATATTAAATTCATCCAGTTCAAGCAACTGGGTAAGAGCCCTGTGGCCATACCAGTGTGAACAAGAACTGAATATAGCCCATTATAGTGTCTCCAACAATGATCATGGGGAATCATGGCAGAAGCATATTTAACATCTTCCTTCAAACACTGTCCTAGTTTCCAATTATTTTTCATTTCTGATGTTTTCATGAATTTGTCACAGTCTGCCTAAGTGCCACAGGATTTCTCCCTGAAGTACTCCTCTGGTTTCTCTTTGGCCTCATGTAAACATCTTCATCTTTAAGATGTTTCCCCATGTCTCTGTCAGAGACATCCTCTGTCACCTCTGATGAGAAGACCCACAGGTCTCCTAGCGCCTGCAGAACCATATCCTTTCAAATGCTCCCATCTGTCTTTCAGGCTGAAGAGTCCTAGCTTCATCTCTTGGTTCCTATATGCAGCCTTCAACCATCCCTGCTGTCCTGTTGCCCCGTCACTTGGTTTTGTACAGAACTCCTGCAATATTTCACTCTCTTCTCCCCTCTTTACTGCCCTGAAGTACAGTAAAATCAATTAACTTCCTCATTTGACTACTCACTGCCTTTGCCATCTCCTTTATTACTGTACTGAACAGCACAAATTGCAAGAGTGACTCCTGCACAGCTCAGCTGTTAACTTCTCTCCTATGCAAAATATCATTTACCCCTTCTTCCTACCTTTTAATCTAAAACTTATCACTCAGTGCCATTTAGAATAACCAAATATGAAGTTGCAGAGAGACAACATTTTCCAGTGTGACACTGGCCAACAGTTTGGTGTTTAAACTGCACTTCCTTAAAAAGAAAAAAATAAGTGTAAGCTAAAGCTTTTGCCCTCCACAAAACACTTCAGCGTCAGAATCCATCACTGAAGGTGGGACTGGAAACTCAACATCAGCCTAGGCACTGATCCAACACCAAAGGAGATCTTGGGCCAAGACCACCTACTGTGCCTTGGCGTGATTTCTGCTTCAGTACCCACCAAACTAGGCAGCATGTTATTACAATACAGGAATCAAGTTCATCTTTTAGAATGATTTCTGGCTAAAACCACATTATGAGTGACCTCAAAATGACTCCAGTGCCACAGTTTTAGAAAAGGGGACATTATGTCCTGCTCCATCCGATGTCACTTGTACCACCACGGAAAATAGGTGGAGTTCAACCAACAATACCATCCCCGAAAGCTCCCTTGACACCGTAACACATGCATTCAGCATATCATACAGGAAACAATTCCTTCAGACTGCGTGGGCAGACAATCCATTTTGCAATGTCAGTCCATGCCCCAAAGGGAAAAAGAAGGGTGGAAGCAGCTGAGAGTAAGAGTTTGATCTAGCTCAACTATGATTTCCCTTTGTGGGTATTTCTATGTGCTATAGATACAACAGAACAGAACAGCTCAGTTGGAAGGGACCCTCACAGAGCATCGAGTCCAACTGCCTGACCACTTCAGGGCTAACCAAATGTTAAAGCATACTGCTGAGAGCATGGTCCAAACACCTCCTGAGCACAGACAGGCATGGGGCATCAGCCACCTCTCTAGGAAGCCTGTCCCAGTGTTTGACCACCCTCATGGTAAATAATTTTTTCCTAATGTCCAGTCTGCACCTCCCCTGCTGCTGCTCTGTGCCTATCCTGTGCATCCTGCCATCAGGTAGCAGGGGGAGAGACTGGCATCTCCCAGCACAGATACACAAGGCCTCAGAAAACAGAGGTCAAATCATGTGGGACATAAATTTAAAGATCTGCTCAACCTGAGCTACCGGCTAATTTGTGGTCCCCATCTCCCTTCTTTCTCCACTTGAGCACACTCCCAACTCTGATTAGAAAAAACACACAGGGGCTACAAACCCTTCCTAATATTTCTATCACGACAAGTTACACTTACATGAAAACCGTAAGTTTTGAGAATTTTGTTTCAAGTAATTTTACTGAGTATTCCCGAACAGCTCCATCCGTAACAGCTTTCTTAGACGTAAACACAAGAAGCCAGGCCAGACACAGCAGAAGGCTTCAGAATCACACAGCAAGGACTTTACTCTTGTTACCCTGCAGAACCATTAGGCTGGCTCTTTGACCTTTCACTTAGCTTCTTCTCTCTGCTGTTGAAAAGATTACTGAATTCAACTACACTCTGCATTGCTTTTCTCTTGGTTTCTCTCCTCACTGTGCAAAGCAATCAAAGCCTCACCTCTTTTCCATTTCCAAAACTAATAGCCTCCAAAATGTACCTACAAGAAACGACCTCAAACAATCCACACAGTTATTACTTGTGTAGTGCACAAACATCCAAAACCAAAATCAAGACTAAAGACCTAAATGAAATAATGCTTTTTTTTCCACATTTTTCTGTATTGCTCATTTCAGACTCGATTTCATGTCTTCTCAGCAATGTATAAGGACAAACTGATCTTGGAATCGCAATCCAATGCTCACTTCATAACTGGAAGTAATTTAATGCAGGCTTCACATTGCTCAACACCTTTCAGTCTACACTGTTGGCAGGAAACAGCCAAATCCCTGCGTATCTCAACCATATCTTTCCTTACCTTCTACACTCTCGTCCCAAAAAAAGTTGTAAGAGAAGGCTTAGGCTTGGACCTGTAACCCAAAAAGGATTTTATATTCATGCCAGAGGTTTTTCAGTTCACGTCAGTTGAAAAAGAGGGGCATTTAAAAGATGCTTTCCCTGCCACCTTTTGTATGAAAAACTTGAAATACACGATTTGATCTTCAAGCAGGGAAGAAAAAGACAACATTGCCATACAAGAGAGCATTTGGACAA
The DNA here is from genome assembly GCF_964035555.1 of Netta rufina. Taxonomy (NCBI): domain Eukaryota; kingdom Metazoa; phylum Chordata; class Aves; order Anseriformes; family Anatidae; genus Netta; species Netta rufina. The sequence goes on from NC_140126.1 coordinate 14,844,321, forward strand.
TGTTTTTGTCTTCAAAGTGTTCAGGAGGTATCAGTAAAAATACTTCCAGGCTTTATGAAAGTACAGCTTGAAGCCCCATTAAATGCCCTCAGTGATGCAATTTGAGGTAAACAATGAGAGACACCTTCAGACTTAATGTGCTTCTGCTGTAACTAAGATGAAAAAAAAAGGGAATGAAACAACATGAGGGCCTGGCAAGGGACAGCAAGAGAATGGGCAGCAGCAGCATGCAGGGTGTAAAGAACAATGGAGCCTTACTATGTCTAACTGCTTTGTTTTTTCTTCCTGGTACTGGATTGCAGAGTTGTACCAAAGGATGTGATAACCACCAAACGTCCCTAGATGCAGGCTGAACTGCTCCTTCTACACTGTGCAGGTCCCAACTTTTTTTCTGTTAAGCTAGAGGCAAAACAGCATGCAACCTCACGCACAGATATAATAGGAAGGCTCCACCCTGGGAGAGAATTTGAGTGATGGAAGCAAGTGCTCAGAGACTATGAATACCAAATTTAAGCTGATGTGATATTAATAACTTTTAAAAGCTCTGCTTCTTCTGATTGTACAGCACAAGTGAAGACATTGAAAAGGCAGATGCTTTCAGAGAAAGTGTACCAAATTCCATGTATCTAATATAAGAAAATTCTTACAGCTCTCCACCAGAAAACAAAGCAGAATGAAGGATTAAATGCATCTGCAAGTATTGCACGTGGTCTGCACTACAAACATGCCTAAAGCTGGCCCACAGAAACAAACAACCTCTCTAGCCGCTTCCAGGTAACAGAGCTTCACATCCAGGTCCAAGAATCCAGCCAGTGCACCACCAGAAGAGATGTCAGTCCTCCCCAAAGTGAATTCCATAGTGTCCAAAATACCGACTCTACTCCCATAAGATTTTGTAGCATATTTTAGCGTATTTTGTTTGTGCTGAGGTAGCCAGAACCATTTATCAGAACAACTGGAGTGAAGCAATTCATTCACATGCTGCAAGTATCCTTTCCAAAATTTTGTGATTTGTGTGTTTATTTTCATATCCAGTTGTATTTCCTTTCACCTCAAAGCTGCCATTAGTACGTCTCAAATCGCTGTGACTACAGGAGAAGCCTAATACAAGAGTACATAAAAATAATTCAGAGAAATAAATACTGGGCTCCAACACCATTACACAATTATTTAAAAGTTTGTTAGTAATTTATACTAAACCTTTTGAATTATACACCTGCTGAGTGATGTGAAAAAGATGATAAATTAAGATAAAGTGAAGTGTTTGTTAAATGAAGCAATCTTCACTGAAAAATAATCCATTCAGGCAGAATATTCTTACTAACATTCACCAACATGACTAACAACTTCTTGCAACTTTTGGAAAGGTTTACATATAATTTATAATATATCAGTGATAAAAATCACTATTTTTAAAAAATATAATACAAATAGTAAAAGAAATAACCATTACAGTAAACCATAGGTTTCATGGAGTTCTCAAGAGCTGCATCAAGTGATAAGAGAAGAAGAAATGGCCTTAAGTTGCACTAAGGGAGGTTTAGGTTGGGTACTAGGAAACATGTTTTCACTGAAAGGGTTGTAAGGCATTGGAACAGGCTGCCCAGGGAAGCAGCTGAGTCACCATCCCTGGAGGTCTTCAGAAAACGTGTAGACGTAGTGCTTAGTGATATGGTTTAGAGGTGGAGTTGGCAGTGCTAGGTTAAAGGTTGGACTAGATCATCTTAGAGGTTTTTTCCAAACTAGACGATACTCTGATTCTAGATCATTCTGGTTATTCAAAGCTCACTCAAACTACAAGCTGGAAAAATAAAAAATGACAGCAAATACTTTCTTAAAGTAATTTCCCATTTGTTTTTTGCTTCCGATAGGTAATGAAGAAGAATCAGATCAGTAGCTGATTTTTCTCACATTCCTGATTGAAACCTGACCTTATGTTAGAAAAACTTATTGTCTGTGTGTCCGCCCATTAAAACTAGATTGAACAGGCTTAAGAATACCAACCAGAACATCATTAGCCTGATGAAATGAATAATACCCTTACACAGGTGTAATCTGATATTGATGATAATGCTCTTTTACAGTGAATCTCAATGTCTCTCTCTCTTGCAGAGAGAGGAAAATGTGAACCTCTTTCCAGCCTGATTCAGCAGCACTCACTAGTAGTCACCTGGAAAAAAAAATCACAAAACATATCCTCACAATTAAAAATACACTCCTGTCTTCTTCATTTGATCTTACAGCTGGATGGAACCATATTTAAAATATTCCATTTTTAACCAAGAACTTGCTGCATCATAGATATGATCTAATTCAACCAGTGAGATGGAAAAACATTATAGGCACCACTGAATATCTTAGGTCATATGGCTTGCTTACAGATCTTTGGTGGGAAACTGGTTAAAAACCTTGTTCTAAACAAGGGGGAGAGGATATAAACTTTAGTCTCTCAGCATTCAGGTGCACTTCTTCCAAATATGCCTGATGATTAAATTACATGGAGATATTCATTGCTTCCTTCTCTCTTTAGCAAGGTTGCCTGAACGCTTTTGTGGTACTGTGTCTAAAAAGTACAAACATATTTCATTATTAAAATGCTTGTGTTCTGCTCCACTTGAAAGGTATGCAAAGATCACACCTGCACAAGCAGCCCAGGGGTGATCAAAATATTAATCAGGAGAAAAAAAGGAAAAAAAAAAAAAAACACAGAAGCTGTCAAACTGCACTTTGGAGGATGCATTTATTAAAGACCTGAAAGCAGAAGACATTCTGATACTTACAAATACCATGGCATGGGACTGTTGGGTTAATGTTGGAAGTGCCCCTTCCCAGATCACACAGTCTAAACTACATTCTCCAACACACAGTCCTGATACTTCATAGAATGGGAGTTTGGTTAATGAAATCTTGCTATGAGGACAAACAGAAGAAAAAATGCAGCAGAATGACAGAAAGCAAACAGAGGGCCAAAGGATACTTCATAATGGAAAAGTACAACTTCTTTTGCTTCTTATTCAAGCTAGTAGCAGATGACATCGACAGCACTTCAGGGGCACAGGAAGAATGGACATGGAAAAGGACTGCCAGATTTGCTGGGAAAGCCATTTACAGGTAATGTAACCATAGTGCTGAAGTGAATTCTCAGGGCTGATTCACACTTTACCACTGGTAGATTTAGAGTTAGATTTTGTGGGTAAATCAAATGCTAGTAAGAGTCTGCAAACCTCTGATTCTTGCATGTAATGCAAAACGTACACAGTGAGACACATCCCTGTGTTGCATCCACATGTGCTTCACACACCAGATTTCCAGATAAAAGATAGTCCTATAGCTGAAGCGCTGAACATCAAATGAACAAAGGTAAAATGTTAATTTCTGGTTCCATCAAAGAAACATGCCAAAGAATTCTGCGAACCACTTAACAACCTAATTTCAGTTTACTGCCTAAAAGTTGTTAGCGCTTTGTTTTCCTTCCATCCTCAAATTGTTTTTCAGTTCCTCTCTAAGATCTTTGGGACAAGAATCTCTCTACCTCTGAGCATGGCTACAGTTATAACAGCAACTGTAGTAAAAAGACAAGAGCTAGATTTTGACACATGGTCCTGGTACAGATGCCAGCCCACATGGGATGGTAGAGATCTGCACGACAGCTCTGCTGAAGCATCCTACATTGCTGCACTTGGGCTAGCACAAGCAGCAGGCTGTGATTCTGACATCCTACCTTGCAATCTGGAAATGTTCCCTGCAGCCCTGTATTTACCGTGCACTGCCCGGAATGCTGGGCACGGACAGCTCTTACCACACAGTGAGGCATGAAGTGGTTTGTCAACTTCTCAAAGTACTGTTTGCAAAACCATACTGGTTGGCCTGAATTGCTGCCAGTAAAATCACTGACAAACCCTTAGACCATGACATTTATGAAAATGCTACTAGCACTAGAGAAATTTCAGTGGCAATCTGATCTCCCAGACATCTGTGATAACTGAAATAACTGTGAGCAATAAAATATCCTCCCTACTCTGCATACAGACTTCTTGTCCATGAAACCTGCAAGAACACTGTTTAGAGCACCATACATTGAAATCCTCTTGCAAAAAGACAAGGGAGGTATAAGAACTGAAGACTTTTTTAAATTACAATTAAACATTAGGCATTAGTTCCTAACTAGTCTACTGATCTAGAGAAAACATTCACAGTACAGTCATAGACAGTGAGACACTTGTAATTTTTAAGGAAAGGGAGTTATAGCAATTAGTTCCTGTCGCATGGGATTGCAAAGCATACTAGACAGGTCAATTCTGCAACTGTTCACTGGTCAAATATTGAAGTGGATATTTAAATAGCAAATCTGATTATCATTCCTTGGTGCTGTAATTACAGTTCACTGGAAGATGAAAACAAAGAAATTTCAAACTTCAGCTTTTGGCTGTGCCAGTGGTTTTGGTGACAGCTCTAGAGTAGCACATCTATTTGCACCACCGTCAGGAAGAGCGGCGGGCCCTTGGCGTGTGTGGGAAGCCAGACATCAGCTCAATTTGGATGCCAAAACCCGGCACCCGTTGTCACTGCTTGGTAATGAACATCGAGGCTTCTTGCAAGCCAAAACGGGGGAAGGAACCACAGGGCATACCCTTGCACATGCCGTAGAGCTTTTCTCACGGCACGTAACTTCAGTCATACTCACGACTGTTAAAAAAAGAATTTTACGCCAGTTGCTTGCTATTTGTTTGTATTAAAAAAACTCTGGGACTCTGTCAAGTCCCGGCATCAACCCTGCAGCTGGCAAAAAGCGAATCATGCCTCAGCTGGCAGGCTCGGCCTCCCCTTAGCAGAAACACCTTCCCCTCGCCCCCAAAAGCTGCTGCTGTCGAAAACAAAGCTATTTCTGCACGCCTACCGCCAGGTAAGCCCGGCTGCTCCCACCACAGGCCTCACACTCCGGGGGCTGGGTGCGGGGCTCGCCCCGCCGCAGCCCCCGCCCGAGCCTCCAGCCCCGCGGGGCGCCCCTCCATGGGGGCTCCCCTCCCGCAGGCGCAGCCCCCAGCGCCTCCCTCCCCCTCAACCAGCGCCCTGCCGGCCTGCCCGGAGCCCGGCGGCTGCCCGCGGCATGGCGGCAGCCCCTACCTGCGCGGGCCGGCCGGCCGGCGGCCAGCAGCAGCAGCAGCAGGAGCAGCAGCGCCGCCAGCAGCGGGGCGCTGGGCCCGGCCGCCATGCCGCGGACCGGCCGGGCAGCACCGCCCGCCCCGAGTAACCGGGGGCCCGGCACGGAGCTCGCCGCCCTCCCCCTGCCCCCAGTCCCGCCTCCCGCTACAGAAACACGGCGGGGGCGGCACCGGGAGGGTTGGAGGGCCGGCCCCGGGGCTGCCACAGGCGTCCTGTGGAGTAGGGGTGGCTCCTCGCGGTGTGTTCCCATAGTTTTGTTTCACTTCAAGCACTCAGGTGTCGTTGCGGGGCTCGGCGGCGGTGCCCGGGTTGTCCCAGCAGAGCACAGGAGGAGAAGGGTGTGAAGCCCTGTGCAGAGCACTCGGCGTTGTGGTTGTGTCCAACACTTCTCTCAAAGTCTGCTGCCATCACTGCATCCCTCAGGCTGGAAGCACTCACGGTGGTCAGCACACAAGGTGGTCAGCACTCCCACATGTGGCCTTGTCCCCACGCAATTCCAAGCATCTGTTCTGGTGTCCCCTCCAGATCACTTCTAACAAGATCATAGAAGGTTGGAAAAGACCTTCAAGATCATCACGTCCAACCATCACCCTACCACTAATGTCACTGTCACCCACTAAACCACGTCCCTAATCACCATGTCCAACCTTTAGGCCCCCTTGGTTCTCCACCTTTAACCAGCTGTCAGGATATGTGACCCATTAGCCACAGACCTGGGAATAATTAACTATCAGACCCGGGAATGGATGGCACACACAGCCCTGGTGCTGTAGGAGAGTTGTATTAAGCACACCATGTGGCTCAGTAAGCATTTCACCTGTAATTTTTATGGTTTCATTTTGTTTCAAAAATTTAGTTTTGGATTGCTAATTCTCTGATGGCACTGTATGACTCGGATCCTTACATCTAAAATTGATAAACTATGGTTTTTGTACTTCAGAAAACTATTTAAGTATGAATAAATTAAGCCGTACACTGATCAAATACTCTAGTGAGGGTGCTATATGCATACAAGGAAAAGAAGTCTGAAATGGACGTATAACAGGTAATAAACAGCACATCACAGTGCCTTTAAAGTCCCTTCAAAGAACAGAAGGAAGTACTCTAGATATGTTGTACTTGTACCCTTGTAAATACTATTGCCTTTTGTAATTGTGAAATAAGAAGTCTTATCTACAGCTTTCTTACTAATTCTTTTTGTACCAGATACGGGCTATAACTACAATCATACTTGCATAAAGAAGTAAGTCATATTTTGTTTTAGAATGAATATACAGCAGTTAGACAAAACAAAGTGAAATTATTATAAGCTGTACAGAATTTAAACTAGACAGAGGAAATTCTGCATTTTGCACCTTATCAGTGGTGCCCTGTACTTGAAAGCACAAGGTTCTAGTTTAATTTTTTTTTTAAAGCATACTTGAACTACTTGTGTATAAGCCACTTATCATACTTAATTCAAATATGCAGACATACCCTTAGTTGCATACATCATCCATGCCAGGAACAGCCTTGCAGTCATAAAATTTTCTCTGATATAATCAGCTGGCAGGGTGCTTTCTAATGTGTCTCAACAGGTCAGTTGTTTTTTTAACTTGTTACTCCACTTACACATAGAACTGGAATTTGTGAGATGAAATGTTACACTAAATAAGCAGAATAAGTAACCTAGATAATATTCCAAGGCTTCAGAAATAAGAAAAGTTGTGATGGAATGAATCTCTTCTGGGTCAGCCGTCTGGTTCCTCTCTTCCTTTGAGGTTTGTAGTCATCATTTAGTCTAGATTTTCCTTAGAAATTTTTGGCAGGCTTTGCTGTCTTCACAATTTTAGAATAATGTACTTGGGTGGAAGCCATGTCCGGTGGGAAATCATAGGGAGTGATCTTCACCCAGATATTATTTAACAGATTATTAAAAATCTCAAAGGCAGAGACCTGATAAACTTATTTCTTTTCAGACTGGTGCTCTAAGAAGATTTGTGCAAACCTTGAGAAGGAGATTCTAAAAATGTATCAAGAGAGTCCAAGACGCAAACCAGAAGGTCAAAAGCAAAAAGGATATAACATGGAATAAAGATCCATAATGTGTCTGAAGCTGGAAAAGCAGGACTGCAGGTGTGTGTCCGTGAAACTCTGTGCTTCTGATGGAAAACCTTGGGGAAAAAATTGCTTTTGCACTGACCATGTATTGCACAGGTATGACAATGTATCCCCAGTTAGGAATATTTGTCTTCTCTAACTAGGTTAGAAGAAAGGTAGTGCTGAGCAAGACATTTGGATGAGAGGCAAGAGACAGGTAAAATGGCAGTATCCTGTACGTGCAGAGGTGTAGAACTAGACATTATTTTTAAATACTTTGTGATTCGTGTCATAGGATGAAATTGGAGGACATGATACATTTGTTTTAAGGTATGTACAATTTAAAGTCTATTCCACATTGTAGTTACACTGATATAGTCACAAAAATATACTCAGTCAGTTAATGTGGTCTGTACCTCTACTGAGTAACTCTGCAATCACTGAACTAATTTTGTCATTAAATTGACATTTTTTAGTATGCTCATTTTGACATTACTTCTTGTCCAAAGAAAAGTAATCCACTCTGATGTATGAGAAAGTTCAGCCTGGAGAAGAGAAGGCTCAGTGGGAATCTCATCAATGGGTACAAACATCTGATAGCAGCGTGTGCAGAATAAGGAGCCAGACTTAGCGGTATCCAGTGGAAAGATAAAAGGCAAGGGGCAACAAAATGAAATAATGGAAATTCTATTTAAATACAAGAATCTTTCTCACATTGAGGGTGGTCGAACGCTGGAACAGGTTTCCCGGAGAGACTCCATCCTTAGTGATGTTCAAAACTTTGTAGGGCACAGCCCTGAAAAACCTGATGTAGGTGACCCTAGTTTGAGAAGAGGAATCGGACAAGATAGCCTCCAGAAGTGCCTTCCAGCCTCTGCTGTCCTGTGATGCTGTGACTCAGGCAGACACTTCATGGCCATGTAAAACAGGTATTAAGAGACTTCTGAGAAAAGAAAGGCCACATTCTGACAAAGGCCCAAGTGACCTATAGCTTTAATCCACATTTTCTTATGTCCTTCAGGAGTTCCCAAAAAGTCCTACTTGTTTTCAGTGAGACTTGTGTGTTGTGTTTTTTTTTTTTTTTTAAGAAGTGTAAATCTGAATTCTTCTTTGATTTTAAGCCTTGCATCCTTAGTTCCTGAAAAGCTTTTATTTATTTATTTTTGTTTATTGGTAGGTTTGGTTTGTTGGTTTGGTTTGTGTTTTTGTTTATTTGTTTTGTTTTTATCATCTTTGGCATTTATTACTTAGGATTTTTTGTCTTCAAAGTGCAACAGGACTTGTTCTCTAAACGAATTCCTGGTCATGCAGTCAGACGGGCAGAAATCCAGTATGTAATTTTTTCTGTTTTCTGTTTGTTCTTCCTCATCTGTAGGATTGTTACTGTATGCCAAATGGATATCCTGTAGTCTTGACCTCCATGTGGAATATTTCTGTGAAAATACAAAAAATTTTCCAGCTAGTAAATAGATTCTTTCCTGTTAGTATCGGAGGTAAGCTTGCCTGCAGGTGACAGTCAGTCAGTCTATCGGTTAAAGCAGAATGCGTGGTATTACTGAGCTCTATAATACCCTGCACATCATTTCCTTTCTATCAATTCCTTTCTATCAGATTTGGTTGGATAAAGATTTTACTGAGAAGAAAGCAGTTTCACGCCATACCAGAAACTACCTTAGAAATTAGTTTCTATTCAATTTTCAATGAACAATACTCTTTGCAAATTGCTGCTGCAGCCAAGACTTTCTTAGGGTCCTCATAGGTTTTAGACCAATTTCAGAAGCCAAAACTGTCCCCAAATTTTGAAGAAAAAAAAATATATATCAAATTTCGTTGGTTTTGGTTAAATTATGCTGATATGACAGTAGTGTAATTATAACAAACACTGAGAAGACAAATATTAATTATTCTGATGGGAAAGATTGAATGCTGCCTGCAAGCAGTTAGGAGATGTTCTGCCCTAATAACTTCAAGATTTCCTGCTAAACAGAAGAAATTAATAATCTTTAGAAAAAAACAGTGGAAAATGAATAATTTATTGTGTTAAAATGGCTTTTTTATTATTATTTCAGTCTTAATTTTAATTTAACACTGTATCAGGTGGCAAATATTCACTTGGATTTTCTGAGTGAGGGGTCAACACTGTGGACTGAAGCTTTGAGGCATGTTAGACACAAGTTACTGATGTATGCTCCGTAGTCATCAAAAACAGACACAGACACAGAACTCTAGTGGTCCATGCAGTTCCATAAAGAGCTTGGCTGTAAAGACACTAGAGGGAGTCCTGAGGCTGCAATATAATCTTATTCCTGTTATTTCTTAAGTAAATAGTACCTTATAAATAAAAATGTTGTTGAAATACAGCTTCTGGGAAAAATGAAGAGGTGGTTCAATTCAAGTAGGATCAAATGGTATTCAAATTCTAAATTCCAAGTTTTCCAATGATTCATTTACTAAGCCAAGTGAATTTAAAAAGGGCATGGTTAATAAGGACTTTATTTTTCCAGTAAAGAGAATATGTAAAGTCACCATTCAAAATGGAGTAAAAGAATCTCAGATTTTTCTTCTGTGAATTGTCTTACCAGAGATATAAAATCTCTCTACAAAATCTGTGCTCTTCTTGTAATCCCTCATTATCTTGTGATCTTACACAAGTTAGACCATGTAAATTTTCAAGCTGGCAACTGAATTCATATTTACCTTGAAGATCAGGTTACATATTTATAGTAAAAATAATTTTCCAAGAAGTGCATAGGTGAGTTGGGAGCACAAGTTACTGTGGGATGCTGATCCATGCATATTCCTAAACCACTTCAGCAACTTTGACAATTCTGTTTTAGGTGTCTGAAAGAGAAATTTGTGTGCACCCAGAACTGCCTGTCCTCAGTTGCTCAGAATGAAAGTTCATCCTGTGCCAGTGAGATAGCCTAAAGCAAGGCAAGATGCTGTGTTCTGTACAAAGGAAGAGGGTAGTGTTGGCCTTTCTTCCCCTTGGTGGCTCATGCATCAGACCAAGATTTCTTAGCCTGCTTCAGGTATTCTCCATATAATCCCTGCCCTTTCCAAGACATCACAGAGTGCTCAGGTCTTGCTCCTCTCCTGATGTTGGGTGAGCTCTATTAGAGAGATCTGAAGGTATGTTCAGTAATAGATCATCCAGGGAACAAAAATACTCCTCTGTTTCAGCCAGAGTGGCACAACATGAGAGGCTCAGTACAGGAGGCTGCAGCTGCTGTTGGGAGGAAGATGTTTTGCTGTTGCAGGACACACAAAAGTTGGTGGGATGACACTGGTGGGCATTGGTGCCCTTCGTCTGCAAAGCAATAGCATGCCATGGAGAAGTTCTTAATGGTAGTCCTCCCTGGACTGTTTACGTGGTCAGCCCAAAAGAGATGTAGTACTGTTACAAGAGCAAGAGGAAAATCACAGCCACCTAGCAGGCCTGCTGCTGTGCTTTCTCTCTGTTGCTAATCAGGGGTGTGGGCCTAACCATTCTCCTCCTCCCCATTTTTTTCCTGTGGATAATAAGGTCCAAGTAATCAGTTTGATTCTGTGCAACAGGCTGTGTGATGGACCTGCTGTCCTCATGTTCATGCCTAAACTGTTATGGCTGCTTCACTACCCCAATGAAAGATGCACCTCCTGACAGTACACTACAGTTTTAGAAAAAACATGCCATGAAGAAGCATGAGTTTGTATTATGAGGCTGCTATGCTGTAGCCTCTGCTTTAATCCCCGTAGGGTATGTGTCAGTGAACACAGGGTGCTATATATGTGGTCTCTTCTAGTAAAAGATCAACCATAGTGCCAGATTTATTGCAATGGCTGGGTACTGCAGTGGTTTCACCCCTGCGGTAAGGGTTGGGGATGCTCTCCTGACAATCCTGAAGAAGCTCCAAGAGACAGAGCGTGGCTATGAGCAGCTTTGGAATGGAGGACCATTCAGGAGCTAACAGGAAAAGGTACGTGTGTTAGGTGCCTTTCTTTTGGGACACTGGATACCGTGTTTGGACAGAATATCTTTACATCATCGCAGCCCACCCAGCCTACTGGTTCCCAAAATCAGGTCCTTAGAAAATCCGGTATTGCTATCAAAGGGTGGTAGTGATGGCAGCTGAATTTTGGGGAACCAGCTCAAATTAATTAGGCATAAGAATCTGCCCACCCAGAGTTATTTTTTAAAACAGCAGCTTAAAACTGCCTCCTTTTTGTTTTGATTTTGAGTACAACCTCTAGTCATTTCTTAGCAACACGTTTTCTTAATTTACAGGGTACACTGATGAGTATATTAGTTTGCATAATAAGTGTTATTGAAAAATCTGTGATTATTAAAACAGATGTGGGAATTCATTCAGTGTACTGAATGATGCAGCATCTTTAATTTGTGTTGTTTTTCTTGTTTGTTCAGTTTCAGTATGTGGAGATGTGTTTCTGTATCTCAGATAGTTACAGACATAACTGCAGGAGTCTGAACAGTCACACTGGCATAAAGAAAATATTTATTTGCCCCAAGTTCAGTGTTAAGTGTTGTAGTAGAGTGTCCTCTCCTCTGCAGATCCATATGCAAGTCTCAGGTCATTTCTTTTGAGGGAACCTGTGTAAAGCTTCCAACTCCAGCAGTTTCCCCAGAGAGAATCTCTCAGAACTGGGAGTCCTGAACCAGGTCTTCACCCCTGTCTGCCAAAGCAAAACAACCTGCAGCCAGCCAGAAGTCCAGCAAAAGAAAAACAGAAAAATAACTACAGCAAAACTATGCAAATAATCTTAGCACAGGGAGAAGACTAAAACTCAGCCTTTGTGTAGGTCAAAGGAGGGAGAGGAGCTTGAGGGGATGGTGCTGAAGAAAATGCTTTCATTCCCCTGCCTTCAGCACACTGAAAGAGAGAAGCAAATCCCCAGAGAGGGCCTCAGTTCCAGGGCACTGGCACGTGGACTCCCTCAGGACATCTGAGGAAATTAAGTTATTAGGTTTTAGTGAAAAACATCATCTAATTCCATGGCATGGCTGATTTAGTGACTACCTAGGGATCAGACACTGCAGCAGCCCATTTACAAGCAACATGTCAGAATGCTGAATAGAAGTAGTGAAACTGAGAAGAACCTTTCATATAGGTTTTCTTTTAAGTTGTGGGGTTTTTTTCTTTCTTTCTTTCTTTCTTTCTTTCTTTCTTTCTTTCTTTCTTTCTTTCTTTCTTTCTTTCTTTCTTTCTTTCTTTCTTTTTCTTTCTTTCTTTCTTTCTTTCTTTCTTTCTTTCTTTCTTTCTTTCTTTCTTTCTTTCTTTCTTTCTTTCTTTCTTTCTTTCTTTCTTTTCTGATACACTTTGCTTCACTGATTTCTACAGTTTTACTAATCTTTTTGGTTTCTGAAGGTTTTTTATGCTACTCTGGTTGATCAGTAACTTTGTTGTTTGTAACTCTTCAGCCAGACCTTTACTCTCTAGGAAAATCATTTATATTCATCTATACTGACCTGTTTTTCTCATTTGCCTGTGCAAACAATCCAAATTCTTCCAATAATGGTAATGTATCTTTCTTACACCATGTGAATCCTAGATTAGTGAGAATTGTCCTCAGCATCATTGTTATCCTGTCTACACATCTGGTGCCTTTGCAAGCGCTGCTTTTAACATCATTAGAAATGAGTGTTGTATTTACAGCCATTATGCTCTCATACTCGCATGGCTCCCATTCTTGTCGCCTATTTTAAAAAGTGCATTTGCAAATGTATTTTGTATGGCTTTGCTTTTGAAATTACTTACCAAATGGCAGCTGTAGTAGGTTCACACCATTACTATGTAGAAAGCTGTCTCTTTCTGTAAATCAATACCCTCTGTTGATAGTAGCTTTTACATCTGAATTGGGTTCCTGTCGTGCATCCATTTTACACAACTGCTGCTGGGCTTGCTAAATTATCTCTGACTCATGCTAGGTATTTTCACAGTCCTCACAGTTTTGACTGTTTTGCTCTTTTAAAGCACTTGCACTGGAAGTAATGAGGACTGCTCTTTATTCTGTTGGCCATGGGTACAGAATAATGTTGGCTGTGGAAGCATAACAGCATAGGATGGAAAGGACCACCTGGATCATTAAATCCCAATCCCAACTACTGCAGACATTACCTCATGTAATAATCTCTGTTTTTCATTTATTGAGCTCTTTCTTAAAAACATTCAGATGGCTTGGTCTCATCCCTGTCCCAAGCCTGACTCCCCCTCTACAGAACTGCCACATGACATGGTTATCTTCATGGTCTGGAAACTTCTGATTTTAAGTTCCTTACAGGCAGCTGGTATCTCGCTTATGCCAACACTGCTTTTTCATCAGAACAGTTACCAGCCCCTTGGTGTTGAGACCTTTCCTCAATGTATTTGTAGAAAGCAGTGGTTTCCCTCAGCCTGGCTGAGCAAGCCTTGCTCACCTAGCCTCCTCTCGTAAATTTGGCTCCCCGTACCCTTGCCGTTATCACCCTGGTGGCTGTCATCACCCTGCTAACCAGGGGCTGCAGCTTTCTCTCCCTGTGCTGATAGCCATCTCTCCATGGCAGGTCAGCCCGATAGGAATTGCCAGACTACAACCATGCTTCCCTGTGCTGGATGTGTGACGCACCATGGGGACTGGCGTTGGCCTGGTGCCGTGGTAGGATTTAGCACACTTTTTGCAGCAACCTAGAACCCGTTTAGTACACAGTGCATAATGTGCACTATTGTGCCTCTTTATTCCTTAATGTTTGGACATCACCATTTATTTCACATGCATTTTCAAAGCCGTGCTGTTTGCTTTTTGCTGTATCTAAATTAATTGCCTCATTGCAATTTTTTCTCAAGGACTCTGCCAGTTCTCCTCTGTCACTTCATCATAAACATTTATTTACCTTGGGTAACCAAAGTGCTCTGGTAAGCAGTTGAGAAACAACTGTAGCCCAGTGGGTCAGGGAATAGTAAAATAGTAAAATGGCAGACTGAAATGAGGTGTGGGGGACTGAGTTGCAGAGTAGACTGTATGTAGATCAGTATCTAGGTTTTTAATATGCTGGGGATATGTTTGTGCAATGCTTTTTATATATGTTTAGGTTTGCCACAGAAGTGAACTTGGAAGAGTGGGATTTGAAGGTTGGGCTGGTGGCTTGGTGCCAAGGTGTTTGGGAGCAGGTGAGAGGATCCGGGAAAGTACAGGAAGGACTTTGACTGAAGAAGAGATAAGAAGAACATCAAAAAGAAGGTTAAATTAGCATCTTTGATCAAGTAGACACTACAAACTCAGAGATGGATGTCCTTGAGTGGGAAAACAAACAATAGTACTGAACTAAAGGTCTCCTAACACCAGGAAAAGCATTTTCATTGAGATTGACAGGGCTGGGATTTAATCCAGAAAGTTTGAATCTTGTACATACAGAAGCAGGGAGATATAGCAGGTCTTGAGGTGACATGGTCACCAGTAAAAGCTGATTCCAAACAGCTAGAGATTTTGCAGGGTGGAGGGACAAGTACTTTCATAGCTTCAGTTTTTGTCACTTTGTGGCTAACTTGTTATCTGTTCAGGTTTCTCAGTGTTTCCCAGCCAGGTCAGTTCCTCGTACAAAGAAGAATGAGATTGTTTTAATTTTTAATCCCTTAATTTCCTTAAGAAGGAGGAGATCGGTTTTTAAAGCCACCTCTTAACACTTCAAGCATGTTTGACTCATCCTGTCTGGCAGATCCTTCAGTGCCCTAATCAACCCGCTGCGAACACTTCGTTCTGGTGTGTGGTATTCAACCCTGAGAATACACTTTGGAAGCAGCCTGGTTATTGTATCCCACCCCACCGTCCAGACCATCTGAATAGGAGCCAGTTCACTCTGCGTTGTTACTACTGAGGAATGTTTTAGTGGTTTGGGTGGCCCTGCGGGAGCTGGGAGGGAGTAAGACATACTCTGAAACCAGCATGAGTTACAGTTTTGGATAAGCAGAGACTTTCACATCTGTAAATGGTGGCAATGGTACCTACTCCATTTTATGGAATATCTTGAATACTAAAGATAGTGTTCCTGTAGTCTGCTATGGGGGATATACTGGACTCTAAATTCCTTCCCCGCCTTATGTGTAAGCAGTTGATAACCCTAACAATCGCCTGCCCCAGTGTCAGGGCACATAGTTCCACATCTCCTACACACCTGCCCAGCCACCCATTCAGGTAGGGGCTGCATCTGCTCCAGAATCAGTAACACTGTTCTGTTTTTTTTTTCCAGCTGAGTCCGATCACATGCCATTCTGTGCATCTGCTCTAGGCTGATCGCTGATGGAAGCTTATTCCCTTGCTGTTATTCAGCTAGGAAAGTTTGGCACAAAACAATGTATGGCAAAAAGATCTTCTGAGAGACATCAGGTTTCACCCTTGAGAGCTGCCACATAGCCAAATCACCTGTCTGTGTTCACGAAGGACTGCTTGTATAAAAAGAAATGTGAACGCAACCCCTGTCTGATCAGAGGTGATGGCAGGATGAATCTACAATGCCTTTCAGTGTAAAATATTGATCAAATAGAGTGATATTTAGTTTTTCTTTTCATCTTTTACTGGTCGTCTCAGATCTATGTGGTCCTGCTGTTCTTCAACTAGTCCTTCAAGGTTTTAGGAAGACAGGGATTGCTTTTCAGTAGTTTAGAAATGATAGCTCTCATCTGCAGTCTTTTCCACACTTTCCAGCTGTGCTCAACCGATCAGTAGCACCATCAGCATTAGTAAAACCTGTGTCCTAGTTTTAAACTAGGTCTCTAAACTTGCAGTGACAACCTAAACAGTAGGTATGGTCCTCCCAGCCAGAGCAACCTATGGATATGCTTGCTGAAGCAGAAGCCTGGACACCCACCAGCACTCTGGACTGCAGCATCATACCAGTGGACCTGAGTTAGCGCTGAGAACAGAAATAGGGACAGGTGAGCCGAGTGCTAGTATTACATCCTGAACTGTACCCAAGCAGCTTTGAAGATATGTCCACTCCCTGAGACAGTTTCAAATGATAAGATTCTTCAGATCAGCACCACAGGAGTCACAAGCAACCAGAGATGAATTATTTCAAAACAGAGACAGTTGGGTGCTCATGGTCAGTCCAACTTCTGCAAGAATCAGGGAGGTCTGGAAAGGGTTGTGGGTGGTGGGTAATGAAAATAAAGAGAAAGAGTTGTTGACAAGGAAAAAAAAAAAGTGTAAAGGAAAAAGGAGCAGAAGTGAAAGAACTTCTTACTTGCTTGTTTCCTTGCTTCCTTCCTTACCTTCATTCCTGTCTGCCTTGAAGGTACTAGATATGTGTGTGGCTGTGATGTAGATACTGGGAAGAAGAGAAAACAGAAGAGGTTTCACTGATCATTTATTTCTACTGTCTATCAGCATCTTCTTTAAGGCCAGGGTAATACAGAGAGTTTATAATTATTTCCTAGGCATTCACAGTCCTGTCTCCCTTCAAAAGCACGGAAAGTCTGTCTGCTCTTCCTTACATTGCCCATGAAGTATGATTTTCTGAGGCTCTAGATTTGTATTATTTGTATAGAAGAACAAAACTTTTTATTGTAGCATACTCCAGCCATGCTTCTTCTGCAAATACTTTAACTTTTAAGCACAGCATGTCTGGTTTATTTTGGCTTCCTTACACTTTTTTGCCCAGGATATGAGGAAAATAGACATGCATCTCCACTGCGCTCTTCTCAGCTCTGTGTTCTCAGCACACAGCTGTGCAATTTGCTGGAGACAAGGTTGCTTCTTCTGGCAGGGTTGATCTTATGCTGCCAGTGAGACCCCTTTGAGGCAGATATTGACCAAAATGTCACAAAACTAGAACAAGTTTTGTTTTTCCAGTATCGTCCCAATTTTCCCATTAACAGTGGCAGAGGTCAGCCAAATCTAATACGATCCCTGCAAGAACATCTCAAGCCTATCTCCTTGTGTGGGTGTTTCCTACAGGATAGACTGCCCATGAAGACTGCCTGACTCCCGCCTCGCTCGTACTCGTGTGGCACCACTGAATCCAGTCGAATCCCACTGTTCAAAATCCACTGACAACAAGAGCAGCATCCAACCCCCCGCTGCTCTGCGTTTTACAGGTCTGAGTAATTTTTTCCAAACCGCTTCTGACTCCACTTCAGGACTATAAAACTGATGCTCATAAAATAAAATGCTTGATAGATCAAGTGAGATTTTTTTGTAATTCTTAAAGAGTGAAGAGTTTTGAAAGAAAGCAATTGGTTGCTTTCCTTTGTGTGAATGCGGTTTTTCATATGGAAAAAACAGAATTAGTCATTTGATAGCTGACATTTGAATAGTGTTATGTTGCAGATAGTCATTTTTCACTCAAATATGGTGTGGAGGTTTTTTTCATTAAAAAAAAAAAAAAAAAAAAAAAAAAAAAAAAAAGCCACAGCTTTTAGCCCTGTGATCCAATGAAAATAATTAGAAGTAAGAAAGGGAATCCCTATGGATTGTAGCAGTCCAAGTTTCTTTGACTTCACGAGTACCTGCTGTTTTGACCATCAGAATCTATTGTAAAAATGTTCATAACATTTGGTTTTACTCACAGAGGTAGTTTTAATCCTTCACCTGATAGTCAAACAGGGATTTTGCCAGTACAGGCAGAGTTGGAGCTCTATTTTGCAATTGCTCAGAAGCCTCTAAATGCAATGTGACTTCAAAAAAAGACCCAGTGAGAGCATTTCTTTCCCTGATATATAATCTTCTCTGTATGATATTCCCACATCTGTGTAATAGTCCTCAAGAGAAAAGAAAAACAAAGGGAAATGCACTTATTCTATTATTCACGTCTTCCGACAATACCACCATGCAAGGCTTGAAGCTCTCTGTCATCCAGCAGCAGGAAGAATTTCCTTAGCGCTTCCAGCCCTTTTTCCCTAAAGTGTTGAGCATCCACCAGCTCCTTCCAGCTCCAAATCAAACCACTGTGTGCTGAGTTGTTTTCAAAACCCAGGCAATCTGTTCACCTGCTGAGAGAATGGCGTTAGGAGTTGTACACATCGAAACCAAAGGGTATGATGTCTTGGAACTTAATATTCCCTGGCGGCTGCTGTTTCAGATGTCCAGATGAAGCAATTGTGGTATTTTGACTGTTTACCACCTCCCTCCTATGTTAATTTTCAGTGGAAGAACTTGTGTTAAACTTGCAGTTTGTCAAAGACACCACAAAGTCATCCAGTATTTCTGCTTTTAAAATTAAGTAACTGGTAACTGACTGGTGAGGATATGCACAAGCCAGCACAGATGTGGCAGGCACCAAATCAGTATCAGGCAAAGAAACATTTGTAAATGTGAATGGAGATGCTGTGGGGATCATCTAGACTCATGAAAAAGAAAGTCCAATAATTAATCACTGGAATTTGAATATTACAGTGATTTGCTTTTCCTTGCAGAACTTGTGCATCAGACTAATAGGACCCCAAGGCCAGCTGAGATAGAAACTGACTGAGTTTTGCTCCAGCAAATGCAGCAATGCTGATTTATCCCATCTGAACATCTGAGTTGGTGTTGCCATGTGTTACCATGGTGGCAAAGGTTTGATCCAGACAGCTAACTGAATAACATAGCATGCTGGGGTTTAATTCTTATTTTTTCTAGTAGTACTAAGTCAAATTACAGATCCTACCCGTAGAAAAGAAAGAGTTTTCTTTTTCTCTTTGTCTTGTTAATATTACAAGCAACAGCAAGAGTAACATGAAAAAGAGGTACAGAAATACTGAGACAATATTTTATGAGTAACTTCTACAAACTTGCATTTGTTGAGATACAGCCCCACAGCAAGCTGGGATGTTTGGCCACATTTGTCTGCAAATATTTAGGTGTGCTCCAGGATCTGACACCTACAGCTCATGGCAAAAGATCAAAGTCTTAGGGTATTATATACTGTTCATTTACCAATATACGTGTGATTCATTCCTAGTTTTCTGATGACACATTCCCCTCTTCTCCTCATCTTGACTTCTACAGATGTAAATCAGAAAATATATGCAGTCCTTTCTCAGAACTGGTTTGATACCTAGGAGATGTTCACTAGGTGTTTTAAGAAATTCATAGTAAGCATGCAGGGTTGTCACATTGTTTTTCCACTACTGGGGAATAATGCTTAACTTGAAATAGTTTCTCTCTCTTTGCTAATGATTTTCTGAAAAACACTGAAAACAATCAAAGAAGCAGTTTTCTCTGAAGTGTTTGTTTCTTCTACAAATGCTTGCAGAATGGTGTGAACTATTCGAGTTTTCAATTCTGGGACTAAATAAATAAAAAAAATGTGGAAAAGTGTTTTGGGTCTACCTTGAAAAAACAAAAAATGTAAGCATAGTGAAATAGAGTTGGTCTGCTTATAGCATAAGGATGTTGAAGCACTTCTAAATACCAAGCAGATGAGTTTGCAGACTTCATTTACCACAGAAACACTAATTTCTTGTTTCTCAGGGGCAGGAGGGATAACAGGCAGCTTTAAAACATGTTTAATTGCATTTAGCTGAGCTTGACCTTAAGCATGCCTTTCAGCTTTGGTTTTTGATCATGACAAATAATCAATTGAAAGAATACTTTTAAGAACTCAAAAGCCAAAAATAACACCTCTGCTGCCAACACCACCTCCCTTTCCCATCCAGCTCTGAAAAGTACTTCCTTTCCTCTCTTTCTCCTCTATCCAGCCATGTCTTCCACCAAGCCCTGAGGCTGGAGCCTGGAAGCACACAGGAAGGCAGCTGGGGAGGGAAGAGATGAAAGCATTTGAGGTATGGAGAGGATAGAGATGTTTTCTCTTGATCCTTATATACTTTCTAAGCATCCTGCCTGCCTTAGAGGGGAAAGACAGCTTATCTGCCAGCCACTGTTAATTTCTTTTAAACCAATATCCTTTTCCTAGTCCACTATTTGGAAAATGGTGAAATGTCTTGAAGTGCCATTTCAAAAGAACATTTGAAAAATGTAATACGCAAACTTTTTAAAATACGGGTCTTGAATTTTCTAGAAGTATTGAAATCATCTACTTTCTTTCACTCTGAGAATCCACCTAAAATGTGCAGATAGCTCCATCCAGCCCCAGCAGTGCCTTTTTTAACAAACTGGATTTCTGCAGCCTGCTCCAGTGCTTTGTCAGATCCCAAAAGTCATCTGCAGCCTACCAGCCACCAACGTACATCTTGATAAATCGTGTTTTTCATTCCATGTGAACTGGGTTTTGTTCTTGTTTATACCCAGCGGTATAAAACAGCTCCTATTGTCCATTGTTCCCTTATGTACTTTCAGAAAAACCTGTTTGTTGCTGGCAGCCTTCTCTTGGAGGAATGTGATGCAGAGCACAGATAAAAGCACGAGCATCTGTTAAGATGATTGGCATTATCCTGACAACAGTGTAAAAATCATCTGCTTGGGATGGCAAGCAGGCACAAGACAAACAAAATCAACATCAGCTTCAATTTGCAGTGAGTATGATAAAGCATATGGTGTAATTCAAGGAGGCTGTACAAAGCTTGTTGCTTATTTCCTAGACATCCTAGTCATGGCAGTCATGCACACGCTGATTCATTCAGCAGGAGCTGACGCTTACATAGGTGCTAAGCACCAAAATACTTTTGAAGATAATAGCATAGATAAAGGCAAAAAAAATAAGTAATAATAAAAAAATCTTCAAATACTAGTCCATCACTGGGAGCTTTAAGGAATGTCTGTAAGTCCCAGATGCTGGTACTTATCAGGATGAAAGTGTTGATGCTTTATTTCAGCCCTGAGTGATGGAAGAAAGTCTTCCACAGTCACTGGTGCTATTTCAGACAACACTAAGAAAATTCTTGATGTTTTCACATTCAGGCTTTGACCTGACCTGACCCTGCTTAACTTTAAAATCTGACAAGCGTAGTCTGGAATTATGTTTCTGTAACTAAGGATTGAATGCAATTTTAAATGCTTTAAGCCTTTTACTAAAAATGCTAGTCTTCTATTCAAGACTCATTGCTCTGTTTGGGTTTTGCATAGCTGATTTTGCCTTGGCATCCCTAAAAATGTTTCTGTACGGAAAAATTGCTGCAAATTGACATCCTATGTGTTGTTTTTTTTTTTTTTTTTATATATATTTCTCTGTATTTTTAATGAGGAAGTAAGAAGCTTCACTCCTCTCTGCTGAAATTCACTGTGGTGTTTCTGCAATGAGATTTTCTTCTATTTGCTGGCTATATTCAAAAACATAATCTTCCTGAAAGAGACCAACTGTTACTATTCCTTACAATCTCTCCTCCTCACTTAACATAAAGTGTTTTATTTTCGGTTTTGTAATATGAAATGCAACAAATCATTTCAGATGCTTTCAACAAATATATCAAACTCCCTACTGATGTCCCTAAACATCAGTAAGTGCAAATAGCTTTGGAAAGCCTTCTGCAAGAACCCAGTCTCCTGCACCACCATAACTGGATCAAAGTGACATGACTGGCATGCAGAAGAGGGAAAGACTCTCTCCTATCACTGATGTTTCTCTGTGGGCTGCATGGAGATATCAGGTTGATACTTTGATAGATTGCAATCTGTTTTCAGCAGCTGACCCAGACATAACATCATCATTTCCTGATTATATTGATATGTGTTTCTATTATTTGCTTATTTTGCGCCTTGAGAAACAATTCCTTTTTGTTGTTCAACTGTAAACAGCATTGCAAGGCCTCATATTAAATCATAATTATTTACCATGCTGTTCACGCACCTTTGTCCCTGGGGAATGTGGTGACGTGAATTTACAGGAAGATCGGGGTATTTCTCACCAACAGTTTCCTGTTATTGATATGCTTTTGTTTAGTTGTGATCTTTTTTTTACTCTTTCAGGTTCTCAGGGGAAAAATAAACAGGCACACGACATTAATCACACTCCTCGGGTATCGTATTGGAGGTCTCACAAATATTTGCGGTGTGGAATTGTGAACTGGGCTTGGATCTTTCCAAAGCACCAGTGACTGGTTGTTATTCCTTCTTACTGAGTCTGTTATTGTGACAAATGATTCCAATAATTCTTAAAAATTCTTTTGTGATCGTGTTCCCTTTTAGGAGCCAATGAGGTTCAAAAGTTTATGAAGACAACCTTGAAAGTTTTGCAATTGTGTCCTTTTAAGAGATAATACAGGTCGTGTGGAGATACAGAAGTAATTCAAAAGTCTAGAGTTCTTTCAGAAAATACTAGCAAATGTGGCCAAAAAATGTGTTTTTCAAGATGCTTTGCAAACTTCTTTTCTTCATAGATAAATGAAGATTTTAGTTGTGGAGAGCCCATTTACTTTCTACGGAAAGGTAGGATATAAATTATATTCACTAGCATGTCAAAAGGCACAGCATAATAACCAGGGTAGTAGCACACATATAACACATAAATCTTAAATCTTTCTGCACAATTTTTGGCTATCCTACTTTTATTTCTGTCTCTGTGGACCTGTGGTGCACTCCTATCCAGTGACCTTTGTGTAGTATCGTGATTTTGCAATACAGAGTTATAGCACAGCAACCAAGAAATTTAATATCAACCCAGAGTTTGGAAAGTTTAGATTTTTTTTCCTTGAAATGATTGTAGAAATATTGTGGTAAAAGGCAAAATGGCAGTATCTTCCACAGAACCCACACAAGCAAGACCACCGAGGGACAGATAGATCTGCTGGCTTGGCCAGCAGATTCTTTTGAGAAGTCATTCAAGGAATATCACAAGCAGCACAGTAGCTATTCAGGTTCACTACCAAAACCTCAATGTTTTATATTTTTGGTTCATGTCTTGGTAAGTAGCATCTTTCTGAGAAATTGTGTTGTAAGATTCAGAGCAAAATATTGCAATCAAGGCTACAAGTCCATATTCTATTAGTGTCTGCAGATTCATCATGTTTGGTGCTTACTGCTCTGCTTTAAATGAGGGACACTATTATTTTCCTGCACTACTTCTGCTAGCACTACAAACTACTAAGGATCGGCCAACAAAAGCTGTACGTGATAAAATCAGAAGAAAAATCCATGTTACACGATTTCATACATGTTTTTTTTAAGTACATTGCTGTCTCCTTTCAGAGTATTTAACTTCTAGATCACATGTAGATTTTATCTAAATTCTTTGAATACCCACTTTTACTCCTTCCAGAAGTCTAAGTAATGCAAAAGGCTCTG
Organism: Netta rufina; assembly: GCF_964035555.1. NCBI lineage: Eukaryota > Metazoa > Chordata > Aves > Anseriformes > Anatidae > Netta > Netta rufina. The sequence goes on from NC_140126.1 coordinate 14,867,691, forward strand.
TAAAATGTTCTCTATGGCCATGCACATTAAGAGCACAGTCCTGCTTCCACTGGATTCTTGTGTATTTGTCCTCATCTGTAAGCTCAGCCAAGTGTTATCTGGCCACTTCACAGATGAGGAAATTCTAAGAAATCTCAGGTTAAAAGGTTATTCTAGTTGTGACATCTCATCTGTAATTCCAGGCCTTGAAAACAATTTGTTTCAATTTGTTTCAGACGTATTCTCTCCCAGCAGTGACAGTTTAAGATTTCACAACCTGAGCAAAAGAAACCTTTTTCTTTCTGGAAACTCCCACTCGAAAAAGAAAAAATAAAATAAAATTTTGAAGAAATCCACAACAAAGCTTCCTATCTGTTTTTGTTCTCCAAGCACATTTATCGCTCAAACCATAGGAGCATGCATTCCCACAAATGAAATTCTTTCCATCCTCAGTAAAACTCACCACTGACAGAGGAACTCCCACATGCACCAGCAAGCTCACCTCCTCTCTTTTATATCACACTTGAAGACCTTGTTTGCTTGGAGATACACATGGAGACCTCTAGACGGGTTCTCCTTTTACTTTCTCCAGCATGTTGCCCTTTTATTAGCACCTGTTCAGATTTCTTCTTAGTTCCATGGTCTCGCTATGGGTGAGCAATAGCATGGTCTGCATAAAATTGTGGCTTAGCGTTTGCTTCATACAGTTGAAGTGTCCTTTAACCTGCCATCAGAGCTGATCAACCTGGTGAAGATGGACTGCGTTAAAATGTTTTACAAATGAATGAAATTCCATATTCAGTTGTCATATCCGCAGTTACTCACTCTCTGAACGCTCAGAGTTTTAACACAGTTCTTCCTTCCTCGGTAAGGGTTTAAGATAGGAATCTAGATCTTCTATTTAAGTTCCAGACAGGACGGAAGGAAGTCGGAATTACATTTCATCCAAGAAGTTTCAGGCTCTTCGTTCCTCCTGGACAGAGTGTTTGGGGTTGATATTTGGGCCCAGTCCTCAGTAGAGAGGAAGGGAAAGGTTGCATCATTTCTCTGAGTCACTGACAATTTTGTTGTTGTTCTTGCTCTGCGGTTCTTGTTCTCTGCTAGCTACCTCAGGAGCCGTTGCCACCAAGATGGTGAGACTAGATTGTACTTTGCTATATCTCTACATGGTCTGTGATGTAGGTATTTTTATTGTCTCTCTGGTGATTTTTTGTGATTATTTTTTCCTGCCATGGTCAAAAGTTATTTCTGTTATTGCTAAGTGTCTTTGGGAAGCAGAGACATCAGTTATGATCATGACAGAATCATAGCACCAGAGGGGAATACCTTCCTCTCTGCATAGATGCTCGTGGCCACTTTGGTTGGCTTTGTTTGACCAACTGTTTGCTCTCATACATGTACCTGTCACACTTAGGAGGAAAAATGATCTAGAAAACTGATGAAGGCTAGAAGGTATTTGGAGGGCAATGACAGCTTACTAAAAGCTTACAAGTCTCTCCTGTTTCCACAGTTCATTATCTTGTGGGGAAAGATTAACTTCACACAGGATGTACACTTATCTGTTAAATCAGCTGCTTAAATCAGTGTTGCCCTCATGATATTTCTTCACCATTTCCAACCTTGGTATACCTACAAAAGTTATTTTAACACAGAAATGAAAAGAATATAATGGTATATATCTAAGTTGAAAGTTTTGAATGGTATTCATGTGACCTAGCTCAAACAACTGCAGGGTGTCAACCTATGGCCAATCTATTCTTCTGTTCTGCTGAAAATCGGTAAAGAAGAGTGAGTTCTGAGCTATCATTCCTCTCACCCTCTAGAGGACATAAAAGTAGGTTAGAAGAGCGTGTGTAGATGTCACAGCTCTGATGTGGGTTTAGGAGCATAGAGATATAGCATGAAAGCAAATGAGGTTGTGGCTGCAGCTATATGGAGGTTTTACACACAGAAGTGTTGGGTGGAGGGGACATCTGGAGCACCTGAGTCCCATCCACTCCAGACAAGGCTCACCATCACTAGATCAGGTCATCCATAGCTTTGTGCAGCCATCTGTAGACCTAGGACTAACGCACACAAACTGGACACACCATTGACCTCTCTTAGTCCCTTGGTCTCCATAGCATCTCTCTGTTCAGGGTGTTAAGTCCCACCCTGGTTCCTCTAAGTGTATGTGTTTTCCCTTCCTCTCATTTAAGCAGTTTTTCAGCACTGCTGTTTTTTTGTTTGTTTGTTTGTTTGTTTGTTTTTTGGCATTGTTCAAGTAAGTGTGATTTAGCTGTGAACTCAAGAATACAGAGGTACCCAGCATAGAAACGTGGATATAAATTCATTCTGCTCTGTTTAAGGATTTCAGTGATCTCGGGCCCCCAAAAAATTTCTATGATACTCTGCCAGTTTTAATGCTTAAATGCAGTATTTCCAAATAGCATCAGTTTTAGCTGAGAAAGGAGAACATGGGTCTATTCCAGTCCGAGTGCTGAAGACATTTCAGCTGTGGTGATGTCCTGCCGATTTATTTAGCTAATGAGAGCTGAGCCTTAGCAATTGGGATATTGACATAGAAATGACAGTATTTGTGTGCAGATAATCTGTCCATTGATACCAGAGATGTTAATGGTGCCCCACACTTGTGAGCTGGAAAGTACTCTCGTCTTATGGAGGGAAATGTGCAAATACTTTTTAAAGTTTCTCATTTGAGTAAGGTTTACAATACTACTTATATGCTTAAACCTTAACACACCAGTCAGAGATGGTCCCAATGGAGAGCTGCACTGCCAGCCACTTAGGTCTACCACAGAGAGTCCATTTTTAAAACATAAAAACCCACTCTCTCTTCTCTTGCAAAATATTTATTCTTGCTTTTCCTAAACTTTGTTTTTCTCCAACATTTTTCAGATATTGGTGCCAATGTCATTTTACAATGATTCTGGCTCTGAGTACAATATATTAAACTCTTCCTTTCCACACAAAACAAACAAATGAAAAGAGAAACAGAAAATCCTTTATCTGTTGTCTTTTTTTTTTTTTTTTTTTCAAAAGTAAATAGTTACCCATTGTTTTATAACCACAAATCACTAGTGAATGTTACCAAAAACATTCTGGGAAAAATGAAGGACAATATAGATACCGCTAAACAGATCTTAGTTTAAAAAATATATATGTTATCACAGTAATATGCATTGATTTTATTTATAGAACTTCCCTTTAAAGCACAAAATATAAATTTGCACTTACAGGGAGTTATGTTATGATACATAGATATATGTTTTTCATTATTTTTTCACTGAATTTCACATAAAATTCAGGAAGCCACTACTGAAAAAAAATGCCCAGCAGTATCCAAACCTGCAGTGTTCCCAGAACCCTTTGCTGCTGATTTCAAGGAAAAATAACAAACTGATAAGTCATAATTTCAATGTTGCATCTCTTGTTGATTCTTTGCTTGATCCTACCCACTTTCTCCCATTGTATTTTGGATTCTTGTGATGCCATCCAGCCAAAATCCAACTTAAAGAGGAGATTTAAACCAGCATGAGCTAAGCAATTCATTTCAGCAGAGGTTGTACAGTCCCAGGGAAGTTTGCACAGGTAAATAAATGATTTCATTCTTAATGACAAGAAGAGAGCAGAACACTTGGCTCTTCCCCTTGGAAAACAGGCTTTGTTGGCATTATAATTTGATCAAATTGCCACTCCACAGTGGGCTGGTGCATCATGGTAACATTGGCTCCAAGCCTGAAGAAAATTGCCAATAAAAGCCTTAATAGGTATGCAGTTATTCCGGAAAAAGTCTCCTGTCAGCAGAGCTTATTCCACTTTCAAACGGATTTCAACTATGCCAAGAAAAGTACTCTCTTGCTCAGGTGAAGAGATGGTGCCAGTATTGCTGAAACAAAACACCTCTGAGGTGTAGATAGCCGTGTAGTGTGCATGCATTACATGTCCATGAGGTGAGCCCCATGGGAGGCACACAGCCCAGTCGGTCCCCTGCCAAGAGATGCAGCCTGGATGTGCCTTAAAGCACATCACAGAAATATGGTCATCCCCTGCACCTGCTCTGTCCACAGCCTGATGGCAAAATCTTTACTTAGCTTGGTTGGTTTGTTTTGTCTTAAGAGATGGCTTCAGGTGGACTTCAGAAGGACCCACTTGTCACATCCCTGCCAGGCTGCTCAGATGGGTCCTCACCCCGCAGCCCACATGCACAAGAGCACTGCTGTCTGCGTTCACATCACCCCACAGCAGTGCCCAGACACTGCAGAGGTGGCACCTCCAGCCCAGGAGCAGGCACGTGGGACCGTGGGTTTGTGGCACATAGAGGCAGTATGCTGCGTCTGGACGGTAACACCTCTGCAGCCCTCATAGCTACACCCAAAGCACTTCAGGAGGGTTGTGAATGTGATGCAAGGGGGGAAGCATGGGTACAGGTTTGGGAAGCATATTTGCTTGTTTTTATTTCTCCCCAGAATATCAAGGATGGGTGAGTATTCAGTGGAAGTCCATTTTCTTCCAAACTTGGAAATACTCCACAGGATTGGGGATTTTCCAAAATTCCAACTTGCAAGACACAAAGAAAGTTCTTTTCACAAAATGATGCCTCATTTTAACAAAATAAGAGGTAAATGACAAACCTCAAGCAAAAGAAGACTTGCTGTTTAGTTGGTAATGTGTGTCTGAGTTCAAGCAAGGTGTCTGGCTTTTTTATTTTTATTTTTTTTATGTACTTTATTATTAATAGACTATTTCTCAAATATAACTTTTGACTGAATCATTTATTTCAAACAGGAGGACATCATGGGGCTGATGAAAACATTTGAAAGTGCTAAGTGTAAAATCAGAAAGAAAAATATTTACCTTTCATGAGGACATGATGGCAATGAGAAGATTCTGGAGACATTTTCAGCTGCTGCTTGGAAACTTGGCACCATGGCCAAGGGACTCATTCTTGTAGTCTTTATTCCCCTGATACAAAGCTGCACTCGGCCTTCTGTAAGCACTCATGGGGAAAGCACTGCAGAAACAGACCCATTTGTTCTCAAGAAGAAAAATCCTAACATGTTGGATTCAGTCAAAAAAAAAAAAAAAAAAAAAAAAAAAGACAATTTTCAACATCTCAAGAATTAGCAGGAGACCTGAGTCTGTTTCCAGCTCTCCCACATCCGATGGGTAAACCTGGCTATGATACACCAGGATTTTAGGTCTCACTTTCTTTCTCTTTAAACAGGAAAGGGAAATGTGGTTTAGAGATAAAGATGCAGTTATTATTCAAGAGGTAGATATAGCTATTATTTTTTATTACCAGTGCAGGACACAGTATTTTCATGATACCATTAAAAGCTTTTCAGCTTCAAACACTGGCTCAATATTTTTCTATTTTTTTCTGTTTTCTTTTCTGCATGTTCCAGATCATGGAAGGAAACTTACCCTTATCAGGAAAAATTGGACCAAAATAGAATAAAAAGTAAACATTTTAAATTAAATTAAATTAAGGTAAATAATTTAAACTTGTGGTGTGAGAGTGGAAATAGATAATGATTTTTAGACTATGATGTCTTTCTGTTGTTCGGAATTTGAAGTGAAGGAGACATTTTTTCTGCTGACATTACTTTCTCTGCACCTTGGAAAAACATCTCTGGTGATAAAAATATAAAAGATCTTTTTAGAGCAAGAATTAGAAAAAAATGTCAGGCAGGAAGAAACAAATTAGCATAGTAGAGAGACTGAATTTACTTTAGCACAGCAAGAGGCAAGAAGAGAACATTGAATAGGATCCTGAAGTGCTCCTGCAATACAGACAATAGTAATATAACATTATCCATACATGTGAACATACTGCTAGCCTGATTTTTCTTTTTTTGACAGCTCGTGGTATTGAGTCATGGAGGGAATATCAGGAATATTGAATAAAGATTATGAGCTATAGATGTGATAAATCCCCATTCATGTTAACTTTTCAAGTGTATGTATCCACACATTTGCATGCTCAGCTAATGGGGTTAATTCGTGTGTGCTTTTGTCAGAGAAGCATGGGTTTGAACAGCCCCACACGGGACTGGGACTTCTTTGTACTTCACTCCATAAGCTCACAGGAAGACATGGTCTTTGTCCCAAAGCATTTTAATGTCTACGTAGAAACAATGGCATGAAACAAAAGGAGGGAAGCAGAGAGGGAAAGGGACAATGAGGTCTCGCAGTTACGTGAGTCAACTCCATGTACAATAGAATTGACCTGAATCATCTGAAAGGCTCCTCGGGTAAATAGCTTTACTGTCCTGGGATGTGTCCGGGCAGCTGTTGCTTTTACACAGCTTTGATGGTCTGTCTATTCAGTTTTTGTTCTGATGTGGAGGATGGAGGATGTTGTTTGCCTTGTAGAAGAAGGAGACCTGGTTTTGAAAAGGGAAGTAGGACTTCCAGGTTTCCATGCCACTGCAATGGTTTTGGGAAATAAAGTGAAACATTGGACATAAAGTGTTTTTTGCAGCATGTCTGATGACTACAACAAGAACAGATACTGTTTTTATTATCTGTCCTAGACTTTTCCATCTCTAGAGTCTCAGCAGGCTCAGAGATATATTTGGACAGGGAGGATATATTGGACAGGGATATATTTTGGAGTAGAGAGGATCCTCCTGTGATTTAATTTATATTCCCCAAGAAATCAATAAAATTTAATTGCAGCTGACAATTAGCAAAATTCATGTATACCTTCTGTCTTATCTAAAAGCATATTTGTGTGAAGAAATGCTAGTCCCAAAATATCTATGTGAACAAAAATGTTTTCACATGAATCTTCCTGGAGAAACAGTTGTGTAAATGCACAAGCCTGCTAGAAACAAACTTCTGGCCAGAGCTGAAAAAAGCATTCATGACTCTTTTGCAAACTTACTGAGCCGAAATAAATCAAACCAACATTATCCATGTCTTGCTTAGAGCTTCTTCATTAAAATTGCAAGGCTCTAAGATACAGAATAACTACACATCCTTCACTCTAATCAAGTCCCCCATGCCAAACCATAGAAAACAGAAGTCAGACTAATACACATCCTTCTTATTATTAAAGTATTGGAGGTTTGCCTCACAAATGTTCTGCAAGTACTTCGTGGAAGAGCATAATCCAACACAAAGGTCACCAGCTATAACTATCTGGAGGGAGCCCTTGCTCTGGCACAGGGTACCATGAGTGGAACAGCTGGTCTCCTTCTTCCTCGGTTTGCCATCTGCAATCTGTAGTGCCTTCCTGTCTATGGCAGGAGCAACAGGGAACACTAGCAGTGGTGAGATGCTCATGAAATTTTAAAGGAAGCACCATAACATGGTGAAAGGCTTTTATTAACCATCACACTCCATGCTGTAATTTTCATATGTAAAATGTTCTTGTCTGGTCAGCACAGTCTCATCTGAGTTTCTTTATAAATTACATCGGTGCTTTTTAGAGCGCAAGAGCTACAGGTAGCTCATTTGCTATTTCTCTGTATGTGAGCGCTGCCAGATGAACTCTAAATGCTTCTGTCTCCTTCCTTATTAAGGATGCTATTTATAGCCCCTTTGGCTGCATTCCACCTGAGGATCAGATTGTTTACATAGAGTGAGGATATATTGTGTTTTTCTAAATAGAGAGCACATTTTTTTGATTCATAAAAAAAATTCTTTTCCCTGAATAACATAATGGACAGATCGTACTTCTCACTTCTGGCTGAAATTCCAAGGTGTTCCAGAAAAAAAATGGGATAGTAAGGATATTCAAGTGCACGCGGGAAAATAAAGAGTGTCCAAGTAATAAACACAAATAAATACACATAAATGCAAGTAAAGGTCATTTATCTCAATCAAATGTTTAACACAGGTTTTTGGTTGCATTTCTTGCATCAGGTCCTCTCTTCTACTAACAATATATGAAGTTCTGCACAGTTTCATCTTTCTTAGGCAGTGCTACTGATCCCATTATTTCTTTTTCAGAAATTTTGCTGTTTTCTTTTTTGGATGCAGGATGGAGTTAAGACTTTTGAAGATCTACAAATCCAAATGGAAAAAAAAATGATAGATGGTGTACAACATTAAATGGCAGTTTATGTGGATATATAACCTATTATATCTTTCTTTTTTTCTTCCACAAAGTTCCCCATGTATTACAAAGGTAATCATGTCTTGGAAGAACAAAAGAGTCCCTGTATGTGACATGATATGCTTTTTTCCTTTTTCCATTGTTTTTCAGTTCTTCAGCTTCCCTTCACATCACAGGGAAAAATATTACAAAGGTAAGAGCTATTCTCTCCATCCCAGTGTTTAAAAACAAAACTTTAAAAAAGTAAAATAAAAATAAAAATGAGACATTTTATTACTATGGTATTGCAGCAGTTTCCAGGATAGTAACACATGGAGTGGGCATAAACTCACATGTTTAACCAAGTAGTGAAAACGTATCAGCCAAGAGAGCTGCTTTTGGCATATCAGTTTGATCCTAGGGAATTAAGTGTCCTAAGAAGGAATTCTTATCCAGTATATCGCAAGAAAGGCCAGTGTGTGGTCATTGAGCCAGTTATAGGCTCAGGCTTATGCGGAGAATTAAGTTAATTATCTTCTCACCTCCCATTAATTCCAGCCACTGCTGCATCACACAGTTGCAGCCTGCCCCTGGAATGCAGCCTTTTAGCTGCCTTAAAGCCTGGTCTTTTCTTTCCATTACTGCAAAGTTAAGAGCCTAAAGAAAAGAAATAAAGGTTTAAAAATGAAAAATAGACAGGAAGTTTAAACTGAAGTGGCTAGAAAGGGAGTTTGAGTACCCACCACCCTGAAAAGGCACCCACAAAGCCGAGTGGTGGTGCCGGGCTGGTTGGCAAGGGGGAGCAGGCCAGCTGCAGGCCCCATAGTTGAGTTCACTAATGTGCTGTGGGCAACTGGGAGGCTTACTGGGATCACGTCAAAGAATGAACACTGTGGGGCTGGGGGTTAAGGTTGGGTGGTGCCTCTTTCCCAGATAAATCACGTCAGATACCAGAAAAACAAGGGTTTCCAGGAAGCCATCCTGCCTTGGACTAAAACTTGTGCGAAGCTGCAGGTGGGCCACTGGTTCATGAAGTGATCAGGCTGAGGGCTGCCCAGCCTCTCCTCTCACAGCCAAGTCTTTCAGGGCTGTTTTGGGGCACAGCACAAGCATCTCTGCCATCTCCACTGGTAGGTGCCATGCAGGATGGTTCCCTACCTTCTTGTTTATCTTTTTACCTGGTCACTGGAGAGACTGACCAGTGTACTGGAGAGGTCCTGGGAAGAAGAAAGCAATCTATTTCTGGACTGGACCCATAGGTCTCATTTTTAGTCGTTAGTTTTCTCAATTACTGAACAGTAAGCTACCAATATATTTACTACCTCTTACCTTTTTTTCCCCCCGACGTGTAAAGGCACTAATAAGTATGCTGCAATGCCATATAATACTTTCTATTCCAGCCTGTACCATAGGATGTTGCAGACACCATTATGGTACAAAGAATATACCATTTTAGAGTGTCATCTGAAATTCACAGAGGAATAAAAAGCCTATATCCCTTCCACAATTCAAATAATATATCAAAAATATATTTCCAGCATAGACCAGCTTTTAATGACAAACAGCCTTATCAGCTTAAACTGTGCAAAACATCTTTAATGCACTTTTAAGTTCAATTTCCTTGTACAAATACATTCACACAAGTGTTGTTAGACATATCACTGCCTAATCACCGGAGTGTGATTAACAGTATAAATTTGCCTCTGTGATCTACCCAGACATATGCATTAGAGCAAACACACTAAAGTATATGTTTTAGAGGAAAATATATTTATTATCACCTCTGTACATACTTGATATCTATTTAAATGGACTGTCAGGTCACAGCAGTGTTTTGAAGGTATTTCCTGACACCTGCAGAGTTGGTAAATATTTCCTGTTTTTGTTGTGTCTGTTGAAAATAGGAATTTTACAAGCTGGAACAGATAACTTGACAAGTACCATGATCCCTAGTCTAGCAGGTCTTAGTGTGGTTTCCACTGGGGTTTGTGACTGTTCAAGGGCTGGACAGTCCTTGATTATCCTTGGGCTGACAAAATGGCATGTTGTTGCTTTCTTGCTCTCCCAAAATAGGCACTACTGCTACTCAAGCACAGTCATTTGTGTATCTGTGTCCTGAGCAGCCACCAATGATACAAAACCCAGCTGTGTGGCTTAATTTTTGCAGAATGGGTGAGTATAGCAATTATATAGGTGATAATACAGCAAGATCTCTGAAAGCTGAAGCATTCTTTCCTGTCTCTCAAGCAGTAAGCACGCTGTGCATTTCCGGGTTAGGCAAGATGCTCCGTGTAAACAAAAAAAACTGTGTTTGGACGAAGAACAAGGCAGAGATTTCCTTAACTTTATTAGTATGCTGTGCTCCTGATCCTCCCTGATCCCCTCCCATTCACCATGCTCCCAAACCAGTCGCAGTTCAGACTCACGTGCTGGCTCCCTTCTCACTTTTGAACGCTGTCAAGTAAATACTCAACTGAAATTCAGAGCAGGAGTTAATTGTGCATAAGCTGATCTTCACTATTCTAATGAGACTCAATTGATCTTTTCATGAAACAACAAAATTCACATAGTACTTCTGCTCTCGGCAAACGCCAGGCATATAAAAGTATTATATGATAAATTAGGACAGCCAAAATCATATGAACATTACTTGAAAAAAATCTTTCTTCCTCACAAGAGAAACATCTATTTTTGAAGAACAAATAATGGATTGGAATGCCATTGAAATCCAAACACAATATTAGTATGTTCCTGAAAAAAAAAAAAAGGTACAATACTGAGGGAGAATGCACAAGAGCCCTTGCAGCTGTGTCACACTTTCCTGTTTGTTATTTTTAGTTTTCTATTCCCGCTTTTTATTTTGGGCTTTGCTTTGCTTCCTATGCAGCTTCCCTTTAACTCCTGTATAGCTCTTTCTTACATATTTCAGGCACATGGCTTTTTTTTTCCTATTTTTTTTTCTCTCTTTTTTTTTTTTTTTTTTCAAAGGAAACCCAGGCAGTACTGTCCAGTTTCAGGAACTTATGTTTCTTTTGGCAGGGGTCGAGTTCTTAGTTTTCTGAAGGCATTTAGGAAATTTACATTGCTAGTTTTCAGCTTTGAACGTGATAAGGGTTTATAACCATAAGAAAAACATCAGCTCACAAGGAGAATGCAAGTCTGCACTTTGGTATGTCCTGGTCCACTTTGCACCTGGGAAACTGATGGCATCTGGACCAACATTACAGTTCCAGGACAGCATTTAACAAAAAAAGGAACAAAAATGGGTTCTGGTTTTAAAACACTGTATTATGATTTTTTTTTTCTTTCTTATTTATATATTGAAGTATTTGCAATCTTGTACAGACATATAGCTTGTCTTAGCACAGGAAATGTTATCACCCCTTAACATTGTACTACAAATATCCCATTTCTGAGTAGTTTGCTTTCAGGCCAGGATCTATCCACACAGAATTTGTTAAGAACATCAGTTGATGCCTAAAAAAGATATTTGAGGGGTGGTGGGTGAAGAAAAGACTTTATTTCCCTCACAATAAACTTAATTGCAGGAAAAGGTTTATGAGTGTGCACAAGTAGACTCAGAAATCGGTAGCCACTTGTTAAAACCTGGAAGATTTTGAAATTGGTATCATGATTTCTAGGACTTGGCTCCCAACAGAAACCGAAAGCTTGGGGCTGGCAATATTGATACTGTCCAACAGTAAGTATGAAATCAGAGTACACAGAAAAGAAGTGAAAGTATCTGCTTCCCTCCTGAACCTTTCCTCCCCCTACTTTAGAAAGCTTTTATTGATTGCCAGGGTGGACACAACCTAAGCAGAAGGTGAGATCGGACTCAGCCAACTCATAAAGGCAAATAATGGGACACCAGAAACCTGAAAATTTCACACAGTAGGTGCACAGTAGCTGGTCTCAGTTCCGATATTAGGTAAAGTAGAGCCATCTTTCAATACTGCTGCTCACTTCAGTGAACAGGATAATGCAGGAGCGAGTTAAAATGGTCATACTAGGACAGGCTGAAGATCCGTCTAGCCCCATATCCTCTTCACAATGGCACTTAGCAATCTCACATCCAGACAGACTGCCATTCTTTTTCCCATCCTGGGTGGCACCTACCAGCAAAGGTGGCAGAGATGCTTGTGCTGTGTGGCAAAACAGCCCTGAAAGACTTGGCTGTGGGAGGAGAGGCTGGGCAGCCCTCAGCCTGGTCTTCATGAACTTCATGAACTGGTGGCCCACCAGTGGGGGTTGGTCTGTTCTCCCATGTGCCTGGTGACAGGATGAGGGGGAATGGTCTGAAGTTGTGCCAGGGGAGGTTTAGGTTGGATATTAGGAAGAACTTCTTTACCGAAAGGGTTGTCAGGCATTGGAATGGGCTGCCCATTGAAGTGGTTGAGTCACCATCCCTGGAGGTCTTTAAAAGACGTTTAGGTGTAGAGCTTAGGAATATAGTTCAGTGGAGGACTGGTTAGTGTTAGGTCAGAGGTTGGACTTGGTGATCTTGGAGGTCTCTTCCAACCTAGATGATTCTGTGATTCTGTGGGTGTGCAGTGGGAAGCCAGTACAGATGTGAAAAGAAAGGTCAAAAGATGAAAGAGTAGAAAATAGAGAGGCAGGCTAAGAGCCCATGGTCCCATAATCCTCATTTCATCATTTGCATCATTCCTTCTACGACATTAATTTCACTGCCACTAGTACCAGCAGGTAGAAGTTTCAAATGATAATGGGTACAATTTTCTTCCATTATAATTTCACGTTGGAAGCTATTGTGTGTGGATCAATCTCTCACAAGGGCAGCTGAAGAAATACAAAAGAATTTTATAAATTGGATGGAAAAGAAAAGAAAGCATCCTTAAACGGTTTGCAGATGTCTCCCTCCTTCTCCTTTCATCCTTTATTTGCTACGTGTGAATCTATAGGTTACATCCATACGGTAAATCAAACAATGCCAGGGAATCACAGCCACTGGTCCCTGGCGTGGCAGTGGCCTGACCTGTGAGAGGGCTCCCAGACCTTTCCTGTGCTCGGGGATCAGCCAGGGAGGGACTATTCCCAGCGAGCAGCCTGGGCCCAGACACCTTGTGTCGGAGGTGGAGGTGGTTGAAAGACAGTGACACAAGCCATTCTGGACACAAGCCATTCCCTGCCACTCAGCTTCAGCAAAGAATGGTCCCAAGCAAATTCACTCAAGTAGATGCAGGCAATGTAAAAGTACTTCTATGGATTTGGGAGCAAAACTGTGCTGAGCTTGCATGCGTAGTGGCTCTGCCATCACCAATCTTACTCTGTCATTAATGGATAGACACAACAGTGATGCTTTCAGTCATGTTTGTTTTTTTTTTATTGAACAATAATAACATATACTTTTAAAAATCAACCAGCTTATTAGATTTACATTCAAGAACTCATAATGTCATTTATGACACTTGCAAAATAGTAATAATGTATGCAAATATTTACTACATTCTTTAAATAATTCTCTTCAGTCTGCTGAAGGAACATGGTTTTGATCCTGCTCTCACTGAAATTGAGAAAAGATTACTTTTTATATCAATAGATGAGAAGCAATATCGTTGCCTATAAATATCCCCAGATAATATTATGCTCTCTCTATCTCTCTACAGGTTAAAATGTGGTATATGCTAGTTCAAGATTTGTATTTATGTTTCTTGGACTGTCATGGCAAGAGGACCTGTGCTGCCCTACTGATGTCTGGATGTTCGCTGCTGTTATTGTCCTTTTGTTCTGACACGGCGCGGCTCAGTGCTTCCCTCCCAGGTGAGAGCACACTGCTTTCACTGAAGCTGGCTTTGCATCAGGGTTTGGACTCTTGAAAGTCTTTGGAGTTTCCTGTTCATAGTTTTAAGGTGTGTTTTGAGACTCTGCACCAAACCTTGCCTGTGGTACTGCACGCTCCTTCTCTCACTGAGGTCACTGCCAAAGCTCAGATTGCTTTCAGAGGAAATAATTCAATTTAAACTGCATTTCCAATGAGCTTGCTCTGCCTTAGGTGGCAGTTCATGCAATCCAGGTTCACTCAGATATAGCTGCATTCATTTCCATTGTGTGAGGATCTGGTTGTCTCTAAATGTGTTAGAAAACCCATCAAAGTGTAGATTATTATGTTACAAATTCATAATCCAGTTTGGGCTGAATGATGGACTGACAGTTCCTACAGCACTCTAAAGTAGATAAATTATGGGGCAGGAGCCAGTGACGAGGATGGAAAGTACAAAGACCCACTTGCTGATGTCTGGCTTTGATCCCAGGCTTCCCCAAGGAATGCAAGCATTGCCTTAATGGCACCAAAATAGCTGCTTTATCGAAACATATACATTTAAATAATGCTAAACAGTTTTTTTTCTTTTCAGATCATCCTCTACAAATCTGTATAATTTACTGAGCATCTGTTTCTCTGTACAGAATTTAACTTTAGAAATCTACCTTAATACAATATATGACTGCAGTATCTCAGCTAAGTTTTTCATAATATATAAATTTAAATGCTGTGTGTTTTCTTCCTGAAGAAAGGTGTATTAATCTCCAAGGGATTGTCACCAAATTTAAAAAAAAAAAAAAAAAAAAAAAAAAGGAACAGAAAATTATGGGTGACTAACATTGGCTTATTTCATTCACACTTCTGTGCTCCTACATTGTTATTTATTATTCTTGTCAGTGTGACTCAGGAGGGGCATTGCTTTCTATCCTGGCATTTGTTGATGTGCATTTCTTTTGCAATAGTTGCACACACCCAAACTGTCCACTGAATTCGGTGAGAGCTTTCCTGGCCTGAGGCTGCAAGAATCAGCCTTTGTCATTATTTAAATGAATTGTGTTGTGTCTTTTTTTTTTTTTTTCAATATTACTATACATTCAGCAATCCACAATATGTTTCTCTGCTCAAATACTTATCAAAACAAATATCAAAAATCATATACACTGTACAGTCTATTTTTAAGTAAACATTTTTTCTCATGAAAAACAGAATCACAATTGGCCTTCAGAGGTTACATTTTCATATGATATAGATCTACTTTGTTCTTAAAGTGTGTTGTTGCATATTCAATAATCTGTGAGAAATGCATTCACTTGACAGTCTTATTAGCGTCAGTAAATATCAGCGAGGATTTAGCCATTTCATTACCGGAGACCGAATTGCTTTCTCCTTAACAAATTCCTCTTTTACAGAATTGCCATCCCCTGATGCCATGTCGTTCTCTGAAAATATAATTAAGAAAAAAAATAAATAGTAAATTTCATAATAATGAGAAAAATAGAATATTTTCCTGCAGCAATGTTCCTGTCTTGGGGAACACCTAGAAAAAGGTCAGTTGACAACTCTTCTTGCAGGAATCAAGCTGAATGCCTCCAGTTAGCCGGTCACAAAATTTCTGCTAAATTATGGCACAAGGCAGATGTGTTTTCTAATAGTTTAAGCATAAGGCAGGTGACCTGAGTTCAGTTTCCAGTTCTCACTGTAACACTCACATGTGACATGGGACCAAACCACACATCCTCACAGGGATAGCTACAGCAGTAAATTAAAGATGCCTGCAGCTATTCTCTGGCTGAGGCCAGCTGGCATACAATAGCTTGATCCATGCCATTAAGCCCTCTTGTGCTCCAAAAAAAATAAAAATAAAAAAGTAAAAGATATCCCGTTTGTCTACTGGAAGTGGTTCCTGGCTCACGCTAATTCCTGAGCTGCGGCTGAGGCTGCTTGGCAGGGCTGGCTGGCCTGGGGCAAAGCACGCCAACTGCTGCCCTACTGTTTGACAAAGAAGGTGATCACATTGCAATACACAGGAACACACTTTGGCACTCTTTAATTCACTAGAGCATATGTAGCCACAATGCCTATATAAATTAGTGTCAGAAACTCATCCAATTAAAATACAGAAGCATTCACAGCTGTTTTAATTAGCTGAGAATCTGTTCTGGGTTACAGAGCTGACTCTGAAGACCACAATCAAATCAAATCTTGCATGGTCACCCCATGAACTATAGCACACAGAGGTCCTGGTTCAGTGATGAACTTCTGAGGGACAGATTTCAGCATAAAATCTTTATATGGGTGAAAAAGTTCCGTTTGTTTCCATGGGGTCAGGATTTCATCCTGGCTGCTATCAGGCAACGTGGTGAACACTGAGCATGCTGAAGGCTTGGGAGAAAACTCGAGGAAGAGGAAAGGGGTGGAAGCACCGAGGAAAACAGGCTACCTGGGAAGATCTGGAGTATAGACTAGGCACAGAAAAAAAGCAAGACAGGAATGATTTTCATGATGTCTTAGTGCCTAATAATAAAGGCAAAAGAACACAATC
Source organism: Netta rufina (assembly GCF_964035555.1). Classification (NCBI taxonomy): domain Eukaryota; kingdom Metazoa; phylum Chordata; class Aves; order Anseriformes; family Anatidae; genus Netta; species Netta rufina. The sequence continues at coordinate 14,884,038 of NC_140126.1, forward strand.
ACACAGGAAAATCAGGAAGGATCAGGACTGATCCATCTTGCAAAGCGTTTTTCAGAAATCCTTTTAAAAGTAGTAGGAGCATAGGCTCAAGCAGTTTGTTTCTGTCTAAGCTTTTCTAACTAAAGAGTGGGAGGAAGATAAGTACCAAGGCAACAAACTCTAGATACTTTAATATAACAGGAGAAAATCAAAACAAGGCAAACAAACTGCAGCAGGAGGAGAAATATAATTCAAAAACTTTGGGATGAAATTTTAAAGAAGACAGTAAGATCTAGGATTAAGTCTCTGATATTTATTTAAAATGCTTGTATTTCTTTTCATTTTGATTGTGTTTAAATTTTGGGTAAATACAGTTTGGTTAGATATACCTCAGTGTCATCAAGAAAAAGAGTCAAAAGAGGAAGAAAAATTAATCACAGCTATAAAAAAAAAATATATTCCAGCTTTTCCAGCTTTTCACTTCTTAAAAAAAAAAAAAAAAAAAAAAAAAAAAACTTGAAAAATCTGTTACAGGCTTCACAAACAGTCTTAAACATAATAATTTATTCCAAAGATATTGGAATAATTAAACTAAGGCATTTCATAAAACAGCTCATTGACATCTGAAAAAGTAGAAAACTCTGTCTTCATGAGAAAAAGGTATTATTTTTACTGTATATAGCTGACAGTGGTAAAATAATCTAGTGAAATTGTATTTGGATTTCATCTGAACTGGCTAATGCAAGTCCTAGCGTATCCTCCCTTTGCACAGGTGGCATCACACTGCTAGTACATTCAACAGCTGCAAAGTATTTTGCCCATGTTAGGAGTTCAAAATGCTTTTACCATGTTTTACAGCTCACATAAATCTTTGCCTTATGTTTAGAGAGCTGCCAACAAGGGAAAAGAAAGAAAAAAAAGAAAAGAAAAAAAAAAAGCTATGTAGCTTGTGTTGTTAGCTGTTTGCCTGTTTGCACGGGTCCACCAAAGTACACACCACTCATGCACAGCATGCACAGCGTGCTAATAGATCACATACAAGGCAATTTCTGCTAAAATCACCTGCCCCACCAAGTCTTACCTGTGTGTGAAATTATTTTTCGTCGATTTGGAGGCTTTGAAGCAGACAGCTGAAAAAACGGGAACTTCAAGCACTTCCCAGTTACTCTGTCACAGATGCCAGACGGGCAATTGCAGGTTTTCCTGCACTCCATGCCGTAGGTACCGTAGGGACACTCTGAAAATAAAATTAAAAAATAAAAAAAAATAGAGAAGGCTGTATAGCACTGCAGTCATCAGTGATCCAACTCAGCACTCTCAATAGCTGGCCTGCATATAATAGCTGGCCTGAAACTGCCGTAGTATTAAATTGCAAATATAAAGCAATATGCATATGCGAACATGTAATCACAGAGGATGTCATTAAAGGATTAGCATTGCATTTAGAGAAGAACACTTCCAAAAGTTTCTGAGCCCACTGCTTGGGCACAACATTACCTAACCTGGGGGACCCGCAGGACTTGGAGCTGCCAGCGCCAAGGCTGCCTGCAGCAGGAGCACGGCACCAGCTGGGAGACAGCCACTGGCATGACCCCGAGGAGCTCTCCAGGGTGGCAGTGCATCCTCCTGTTCCCAAACCCCGGCAAGGTGAGGAACGCTCCCAGGGATGTGCAGGGATGTGCATGTATGAAAAGACTACTCAAAGGTCTGCCTTCCGCTGGCCAGCAGCAGCAAGCTCACACACATCTCCAGCCTAGCGAGCAAGTGTGCTCAAAAAGGATCACGGCACTAAAAGGTCTGTCTGCTGATATACTGCATCTGGCCATGTACTGCCCCATTTCTGACCTCCCATCCCTGAGCAAGCTGGCAGAGAAGCGCCAGAAGGCAGATGTCAGGTTGTAAACTAAAGTTACTTGGCAAAGATTAAATCAGGTGCAGAAGGTTTGCCCCATCCCATGACAGATATAGATTGCTTGATAGGGGATGCTTTGCCTGTGCTAGATTGTGTAATGCTTCAGAGTGTTTAAGCCTGGTGTCACAACACTTTTCATCCTCTCTTTTTCTGTTTTCCTCTCTTTTGCTGTTTGTACATTTCCAGGACCCAAGCTTAAATGATGGAGACAAGGAAAATCCAGTTCCAGCATTCTCTTTCCAAACCACCCAAGAAGAGATCATCCCAAGTGGTGTTTGGGGTGTAGCAGGAGAAGGATCTGTATGCTCAAACTATACTTTCCAACCCAGGGTGTATGGTCACCCTAAATGAGAAGCCCCAGAGAGTTTCCCTTTCAAGTCCTAAAAGCAGATGAATTCTGTGTTAGACCAAGGATCCATCTAGCCCATGCTGCCACAAAATACTTCAGAAAAATGATGATCATAGCACATACGATACTTTCCTGTCATGACTTACCACATGTGACACCTCCCTATCACGTCTTCCTTTTCTCTCCCATTTCAAGCTCTGGGAATTCCCAAACCAGACGTGGTTTCTGTGCATTTAACATCCCACAACACAGTTGTCCTTCTCTGCCCAGTTTCCTCTTGAATCAATGCAAATATTTAGTTTTGCTATACAACCTAGACTATCTGGAAGATCAGGCTAATGAGGCCAACATTTGACAGTTCTCTGCATGCCCAATGGGTATACATTTGTAAAGGAAAAGCACTTTAAAAACAGCCAGCTCCCTCCTGGGCACTGTGCAGTGACTCCCTCCAGCCCAGAGGACCTCACTGAGCTTTGCCACCTTCCCCAGCAAGGGGGAAGCATCCCAACAAAGGATGCTCTTTGATCTGCAGTTTGTCCACGTAAAGCAAAACCCAGATCCTGACCAAAAAAAAAAAAAAAAAGTAGTCTGCTTGTGCAGAGTCCTCCCTGAAAGACAAGCTGTGAGGGCTGACAGCATGGGGCATTAATCTGCGTGTTGTGGCTGCTCAGCCACCCAGCTCAGCGATGTGGGTTGCAAAACTGGGCACAACAGAGTGGAAAAAAGCCTGAGTCCACAGTGCTTGGCTCCATGTGCAGTAATCCTGGCATTGATGATGCTTGTCAGGTCTGGTGAAAATGAGAGATCTGAGTCAATTCTGCCATTCAAAGGTTATGTTCAGCAGGAGCCTGCTCCTACGTTAATTAGCAAGTAGCCTACAGTGATTTAAGGGAAACAAGAGCAGACTCTCACTGTGACAGAAATGTCTCAAACTAAGAGTCTATTTACAAATAGAAGGACAGAGTACCTTTCTTTCTTAGTCTGATTTGGATGATAATAACATTGTTACTGATAAGAATACGATACACTCTTATAACACTTTTTAGATAAGAACCACCAAAAATATTAATTAATACTCAGAAAACTGCTCAGACACACACAGGGCATACTCTACACATTCTAGAATTAAGAAATTAAAGAAAAGGTTAACTTAACTTGTAGACAAATAGGTTATTTGTCTACAACTCTAAAGTAAATCAGTCACATGCCATTAGAGAGAATCCAATCACGCTCGCTACATAAATTATTACAAGCATGAAAGTTATTAAAATGAGTGAGTGATCTACTATCATGGTTATAAATGCATACCTAAAATAATAATACTTGGTCTGATGAAGTTCACATAGTTACAGAAAGAGATTGCAGTATCTCAGAGCTGATATCTCAGAGCTGATCAGAGTGAAAATCTGTATATGGGGAATACAAGCTTTAAATACCAACTTAAAGTTTAGCTATGGCTTTATTGAAATCAATGAGAGAGTTTTCATTGACTCACTGGGAGAAAGAATTTTACATTTTCTACAGAGCTTCCAAGACTCAGCTACAGAGATTCGGATCTCATGTCTCTCAGTGTTGCTTTTTTCCCATTTCAAGCTTTCTATTGAAAATACATTTACATGAGGATATTGAAAAGTACAGAATAGTTCAAAAAACTGTTAAAAGAACTAGAGCTGGTACCTTGCACTGCAGCATTTTTAATAAACTGAAGATCAGTCAGCTATCTCTGGAAAATACTATTTTGGTGGGTGCACCAAAGGCACTATCTTTATGCGTAAATTCTAACCTTTAGAGACAAGAGGAGTGTTTCCAGTTTCACCCTCAAACATGCACATTAATACATTTTTACATGTCAATGTAAATAAACGTGTGCTTTATGCAAGTCATCCTGAATGATTTTTGCAGCGTCTGGTCCTAAGTCATGCCTTGTGCTGAGACTATTAATACTCCTAACATTTAACTGCCAAAACGCCTCTGTGTTTAAGGAAGTTATTCAGAGGCATATCTGTATCTGCTTACTGAAGTGGTACACGAACACAGGAAAACTCACTGCTTCCACGCTTTGCAAAGCATCAGCTTTAAAAGCTTTCCTCCTACCTCTCATCAGCTTGATACCCCCTCTCCTTTAGAAGATTCTGCTTTTTGCACAGAACAACAATAGCTCTTAACTGAAAAATGCCGTCATGACAAAAGACATCAGCATGCAGCCTACCTGGCGTCAGCTGGGAGCAGTGGCTGCCTGCTCCTCTCCACTCCAGCTCCTGCTCTTTATCCCTGCCTGTCATGCAGGAGGGTCTCTGCCTCCCCTGACCACATCCCCAGAGCAGCTGGGTACCTCAGAGGCAGGAGTGAATGAGACACGACAACGTCCCGTGGCAAGGTTGGACGTGCAAGATTAAGGTCTCTGCAAGTTACACAAAGGCACCCAGCCGCTCAGCAGAAGGGTCAGGACTAGCACCTGTGTCTCCAAAGTCCCAGTCACAAGCCTTATCTCCGTGCACACCCCATCCAGATTTCCTCACAGGTGTCCCCAGGTCTAAACAACACTCTCCCATCAACAAGGCTGTTCCTTCCTACGTGTAACACCTGTTAATACCAGCAGGTATTTTTCACTTTCTTCTTGGCTAGGGGCCTGTTTCAGACCTTCCAAGCAGGAGGCAAGTCCTACAGGTCGGCTGCTGTCAAACTGCCACAGCGGGTGCATGCAAAGTGAAGGTCGTTACCTTTGCAGATACCAAATTCATCACCAAAGTCATCCTCCTCAGTGTAAAACTGGCACTTCAGCCCCGGGCCACACTTGACACCATCCATACCGGAGACGGTGCGGTAGCAAGTCTCCCCCAGCGCGGCCGCGCACACCCTGCAGCAGCCGCAGTCATCCAGCACCGTCCGCTTACAGCGCAAGGTGCTTTTGCACGCATTGCTCTCACAGGGCTCAGGGCAATCTACTGCATATTTTGCACTCCAAGCGGTTCCAGCGTGCATGGGCGTCAGCAGGAGTGTGAGCAGCAGGAAGACCTTCATGTCTTGCGGGGGTCAATGCTCGGTCCCAAAGAGCAGGTTTTAATGTTCAGCCCGGTGCCTGGTGCTGAGGGAAGCAGCAGTACAGAATCCAAAGCAGTAGCTGCACACATCAGCCTACAAGTTTATGAGCTTTATACAGCGTGTTGCCCACATGCTGCACCGTCGTCAGCTTCCTCAATCCGGCAGCGCTGCTCCTGCCAGCCTCCCCTGTTTCAGTTTATGAAATCCAGGATGAAGGTTGGATTAGCACTCTGCTGCCATCCAGGAATTGAAAAGCCTGAGCTGATGTAATCTGTTATGTTTAGTTGGTTGTTTTGCATGAGGACTGAAAACTCTCTCACATCCGTCTCAAATGCTCAAGGACGTCTGCCAAAAGGAAAGAAAAAAAAAAAAACACACACAACCAAAAAAAAAAAAAAGAGAGAGAGACAAGTAGGTTGCATACCTTCCTTCAGGACAGGGATGGCTCTGAGGCGGGCGCTGCTGACAGCACCGCTCTGCCCTGCACACACAGCTCCTGCGGCCAGAGGAAAATCACACCGACTCGCCTTCCAGCTGAAAGGATAATTTTGCAAAGAGCAAAGCTTTGCTTTCCCCTTCGAGGGGAGGTGGGCAGTTGCTGCAAAGCACAACATGAGATCATGCCATTTAATGTCCGAGTTGAGATATTTCAGCACCGTTTTTCCTGCCTGCTCTGAAATGGTACTTTTTAATAAGTATTTAGGTAGGGATGAATTAAACATTTCACTCAGAGGTTATTGCTAGAAACAGGTCAGACAGAAACCAGGATTTTGTGGGATCTTCCGCAGGAAGTCGAGGAAAATGGTCAATGGGATGCCCCTGACCTCACAACCAAAGGGGGAAATCCCCATCTGTCACCAATACCGGCTGCACAGCCCAAATGTGGATCCAGAGGGACTGATTCTCCCCTCCTTTACACTACCTCTACCCTGACCAAGCTCTGTGGGATGCCCTGGTGTTGCTCCTGAATGAAACTAATGTAAATAAACTGAAAATAAGCCTCAATTTCCCCTCAACCCCTCTTAGACTTCTTTCACGCTGCCAGAGACTTGACAAGAAACAGCAAACAAGCTAGGAGTTCAGCACAACAGACAAGCCACCAGAGAGATGGAAATTTCTGCTCTAGAGAAAGATTTGCAGGAAAGGAGAAAAGGAACAAACCTAATCATAAAGAAATCTCTGAACAGTAAAAATTGCTGCCACCGAAGTTACTGGGAAGAGAGTCAAAGTAAACTTGTAGGTGGCTAGCTTGCCGTTTGGGAATCCTGCATCTTGCGTGGGCTGAGGATGCTGCCAGGAGGCTGCCAAATAGAAGGAAAGGCTGGAAATATGCTGGAAATACAGGGGATCAGGAAAGCCTTTTCTTCATGAATGCAAATGTTTATTGATAGGTCCTAAACAAAATGCTTGACTCTTCTGCCTTGAGAGGAGGCAAAGAAAACCAACATATAGTACATTGCATTTTAGGAAATGTTTCTGGTATATATGGTATATGTGGCCATAAGGGAGAAGAGAGGAGAGGAGAGGAGAGGAGAGGAGAGGAGAGGAGAGGAGAGGAGAGGAGAGGAGAGGAGAGGAGAGGAGAGGAGAGGAGAGGAGAGGAGAGGAGAGGAGAGGAGAGGAGAGGAGAGGAGAGGAGAGGAGAGGAGAGGAGAGGAGAGGAGAGGAGAGGAGAGGAGAGGAGAGGAGAGGAGAGGAGAGGAGAGGAGAGGAGAGGAGAGGAGAGGAGAGGAGAGGAGAGGAGAGGAGAGGAGGAAGTAATAATTCAATAAGTAATAAATAATAATTCAGTACTTCTAGTCACAGTGGGCAGATGTAAGAAGTTTACATGCCTGTTTTCATACATAATTCAAGATGACAAACAGTGAGTTTAAAGTGTAAAATTAAAACATCAGGGCTGAAGTCTCATACAAACTACACGAGTTCTACCGGTAGCCATGAAGAGCAGTAGTAGAAAACCTTATCTTCAAAATTGCATGTAGCTGTCCTCTGGGAAGGGAGGGAAATACTGTAAGCATGGAAGTGAAGACTGCAGCTAAAACTGTGGGGAAACAAAAGTGTAAGATTATAGCAGGGAGATAAATCAGAAATGGATGTACTACCCTTGACCCCGTCACAGTCACAACACAGCCAAAGCAGGGCAGTCGCCATTTCAAGCCTCATGCCTCAAACTCTTTGCAAGGGTGAATTAGCACAAAGCAGCAGGTTGCATACTCAGTGCACAAGACCTTACTAGTCTGGAGCAACCAGGAGCATGAACTGTCTCCCTTAAGTCACTCCCTCAAGTTAATTCACACCTGCCCTTAAATTCAGATCTGCTTGTTCACTAACAGGTAACAGAAGAGTGTGCAGACCCATCCACAAGCGCACTTTGCCATTTATGCCTGGTAATAAACATCAGCTGGTAAAATCCTTTTATGTATGTATGTTTAGGAAATGCTCCTTGCATGAACACCAAATGAGATCTGAAAGGGCAGCATTTCACATTTGGGTTTCTCACAGGGAAAATGTCCTAGGGAGATGATAAATAAAAAAATTACACACAGATGTGGTGAGGAAAAGAAATCGTAAAAGAAATCAGCACACTCCCCTAGCAACAAGCCAATATTATTTGGAATAAAATGGAAACTGCATTCTGTGCTTGGAGCTAGAAGCCAAAGTAAATTATTACAATGGATCAAAAAATACATGTAATGGAAGAAAACAATATGAATAGATAGAGGTCTGGCTAATACATGAGTGTCATAGAGAAAATAATGATCTTCCACACTGTCCACTGAGTTGTGAAATAAATCCTGTGTTCAATCCCTCTGGTATTAGTGTTTCTTTGTTGTTTTACCTGTTCAATCCATTAAGCTTTTCTTTCCAATGAACACCTTGATCCTGTAAAGCCCTGAACTAAGTTCTCCCTTGAAAATTGCTGCGATGGGAATTAATGAAGCTTCCCCAACTATCAACAGCAGAAAAATTGGCACCATTATTTAACTTGTGGTATAAATATACTTAAAATGTGGGAGATTTTCTGGATCAGATCAGATCAGTGCTAGAAATTTTTCAAATTTACAGTACAATTTGTCTTGCTGCCAGTTTACATCATAATTACATCACCATATATAAGGTTTGTCATTCCTGCTGGAAGCAGGAAGGGTTTCAGCCCTTAGGTCTGACAGGGAACTGAGCGACCACAGCTTCAACATCAGTGAGCTGTGAACTGTGGCTCCAGCTGAGTACTTCAGAGCACAATTTTTCTACTTTGCTAATTATCCATTTCTTAAGCAAAAGCAACTTGTGTGGGGGTCTCAAGGTTGTATTTATACCTTATGAGAAGTCTGACCCACTTGTTAAAGATAATCATGAAATGACACACCTTGTGACACATGATTAACCTGTGGCTGATACACAGAAATCTATCCATTAGGCCAATACTCCCAGGCTTAGTTCATTTTACTCTTCAGATCGAGTATCCATCACTTCTAACTTAAGTATTTTGATCGCTGCAGTCATCCAGCCTTTTGAACATGTAAAGTTGGGATAAGCAGGAAGTATTAATACCTCCTTGAACATTGGAAAAGGTTTAACACATGACCCTTGTTGCTGATTTCCAAAAGGCAGTCCCTAAACTAAAAATATGATACCATGCATTCCTGAATGATCCAATGTTTTCCCAGGCTTCCTTTACAAAAAGACATAAGCACAATACTACACCTCAAGCAAAGATTCAAAGGGAAACACCGAAAGGAAGCTGAGCTGCAAAGTCCAAAATAAAAAGCCAGAAATAGGAAGTAAAAGATAAGAATCAGGAAAGTGAGATAGCAGCAAGGACTCCCCTTTGTATGATTTCTTTTCTTGTATCTTTTCAATGAGTTGCTAATTACTCTTTGTTTCGACTGTAGCATGGCAACTGGGCTTCACTCTGGTAAAAATAGATGCTTTGGGACATTTCCTACTTGCTGTCGGCAAGAGGTATTTACATCCTTTCTCCAGGCAGACCAGGTGCTATGCAGAGAACTGGGCAGACTGGACACCTCTACGCAGACCTCAGTAGCTACTACAGAAATGGCTGGATATGGTAGCATTATCTGCAGAGATCCTCAGGAGCTACAGCCATAGCATGTTCAAAGCATATTAAAAGCAAGCCCAGTCTGAGAAATGGAAGCCAAACTGCATGGGGAAGCAACACAGCTCTACATAACTTTTTGTCTTTCTATCAATTAATTTGTGAATTAAGTCAAATAATTCCACTGAGCTTGGAGAACATATTTAAGAGACCAAAAAAGAAGTATATCAGAGATGTGGAAAAGGTCTACTACATGGTAACAGTGGTCAGCATTCTCTGAGGCAGGCATGTCTAGGTTTGTCACACAACATAAATATGCAGTTGAATTGGGAAAAGTTAATGAAAAAATGTGTTGTTATTCTTTCATGCTGAAGTCTTTATTTGCTACTTTAAAACCATCTACATTTCCAGGGGAAGAAAGGCTTCTCAGTACTGACCATTTCTAAGATCTACAATAGTTAGTTTCCTGAAAGTATGAAAAAGTCACATACCTTCCCTACTTCAGAAAATCTACTTCACTGGATATAATGCTAAATTTGATCCTTCACAGCCCAGACTAGAGCCTTACCTTCACTGCCTCACCACCTCATCAAAAGTTTTGTCAGCAGCTTTCTCCTGTGAGAAACAGCTACATGTCCACCTAGGAGACTGTGGCTTTTCCACAAAGAAAAACATCTCTGCTCCTGTTCATAGGAACTGATTTTCAAGCACCTAGGGTAAAAAAAAAAAAAAAAAAAAAAAAAAAAAAAAAAATCTTGGACATGAATTTCAGGTAAAATAAACCAGTATGTCAGTATGTGAATAATGGTTCTTTGCATGTTTTACTTAGGTGCTCAGGTGCATATATTTTGCCCTTATAGTACACAGTTTTAAACATGAGATAATGTGTGAGAGATTTTGCTTCTTGCTATTTCATAGAAGTAGCTGATGTAGGAATATACTGATTGCTGTATTGCCATGCAGGAGTTCACTGTAACACAAGAATAAAACATGAGACTTGAAAAAGTGTTTTAATTAGATTTTTTATGATATAAATGATAACACAATGGTCAACAAAAATGGCATATATCATGAATTTTATTCTTTTCCTACCTGGTATGATCTGTAAATGTATTCTCATTTTACCAGTATCTGACAACTAATCTGAATTCCTGGCTGAAAAATGTTTGTTCTTAGCACCTGTGCAGAATCTCAGTGCAGCACTTGGTTTTCAGGTCCTAGCTATAAATTTCAGAAGCAAACTTTTTAGGATTGGTGGGGCATATCTTTTTACTTGTAGCCCAAGCTGATTTTGGTCTTTGTTCTTTAAGAAAAAAAAGCAACATCTCTGTACACAATGATGGGAATAAAACCATACCTTAGACATTAGTGTGATTTCTGCTTTTCTGTACTAAAACACGTTTTTGAAAATTTTGTTACATTTAAGCAGTGTTATTGTCTTACAACATTAACATTTATGAAAATGATTTAGCTATGCTTTTATTATAGTCGAGACTATGTATATTGACTAAGTAGCTGTTTCCTGTAATGAATGACAAAGCTATTAAAAGCTCAGCTCATGCTGTGCTCCTTGGGATGCCAACAAGAAAGTCTGTGGTCATACGTGTGAGATGTTGTTACTTGTTGTGTTTGGGACAGGTGTCCTCATGAGTTAATATTTCCAGGCAGTATTTGCAATATCACTGGGACCTTTCCACTGGCAGAGAAAAAAAAAAAAAAAAAAGAGCTAATTCATTTAGATAAGCAATACGATGAAATGTTTATCAACCATTTTTTTTTCATTGGGAAGAAATCTCTCTTCCTTTTCATAAGTACCCATCTTTGAAGCATAAGCACTTACAAGAATAATTAGATGATCCCAGAAAGGCCATAAGAGGAAATCAGCATCTCCTAGGTGATAAAATTTCAGGGAAGAGGCAGCCAAAGGCTGAAAGCAGGAAGGACACTGGTGGGAGCTATTAAAGAAATTTCCATTGTGATACATGCACCTTCTTTCCCTAGGATAAGTGGCTGTTTTTATCCCTGCTTCTCTCTGCCTCACAATCTTTTCATCTCACACTTAGCCCTAATTCTCCTGTTTTTCTTCAATGCTGACATTTCCTTCTCTTTATTTAAATGTCCTCTCTCTCTCTGTTTTACAGCTTTATTCTTCACAAGTCTACTTATGCCACATGCAAAATATCCCCTAAACTAAGAGTGGAATAAGAATATGCCCTTTCAGCCCATCTTCACTGTTTTCTCTTGCTCAGTCATCACACTTGTACACATCTTGGCTAGCCATCCTGAAGCTTCTGAGAATTTGGACTACCTGGTGCAGAGCCTTCTTCAAGCAGGAGAACATTGACAGTTGTTCTTCAGGCATTTCCATGTTATATGCAATTGATATCTACTTCAGCAAACAGATTTGGACACAATTTAAATGAAAATCTTGGTTTCCATGAAAAAGGGTGCCAGTCAAGGTCTTGCAGAACAATGCCCTTGGTGGGACCTAGCACCAAGCAGGTCAACAGATCCATTTGTTTCCCCAAAGAGTTAGCAGGATTTTCATGTATGCACATGCTTCCTACATCCTTTGTCTTTTGCCTCTTTAATCACATGTCTGTATTTTCAAATATTTGAATACATTTCCTTTTTTTATTGCAGTGCACATATTGTGGGTGAACACAGATGCTCATGACATAACTGTTCTGCCAACCATTTCACTAGGGCCGTGATTTCACACAACGCTTTCAGCACATTATGATCTCCTCTGCTGCAAAGAATGAAAGCCAGTTCAAAGCTTTTTGTGTGTGTGTGTTTTCCCCTCAAAGGAAAGGAATGTTTGCAAACAAGCTCTAATTAGAAAGCAATGAGGGGTAACAGCTGCACATTGCCTGTGATAAGTTTGTGTTTCATTAAACAACAAAACTGCCAGAAAGCTTAGAATTATAAGCCATAAACCTAAAAATGCCTCATCACTTCCAAGTCTATTTTAGCTCAGATCTCATTATTTTCTACCTTCTTAGTATATTGCTAAAGAAAAAGTCTTATCACTAAGCAGTGTTACAAGTGCAGAACACAACCCTGTGTTCTTTTTCAGACAAACTTGCCTTCTGCTTCAGCTCAGGGAGACCTACTATTCTAAATTTGTGCCTAATTTTAATTAATTAATTAATTAATTAATCAATCAATTAATATTAAATTAGTGCATAAATTCTGGATTGACTTTAAGATGATTTTTTGTTTACGGCTATTTATTTATTTACTTTTATTATTATTTACTTTTATTTATATAAAGAAAAAATTTAATTCAGAGCTGAAAACCTCCTTGAAATGAATTGATTTTCTTTCCTCACTGAAAGAATATACAAAAAACTTAAGCACTGGCCTATTTTAACTACCGTCTAATGGCAGGTAAAATATGTTCAAATGAACCAAAGCAACTTTGAGTGGGACTTCTTAGAAATTTGGTAATTTATACGCATTTATATTCCTGCAACATATTTGAGTGAATGAAATAAAATATTGTGAGTTCATTGCTTTACTTTATTCATAGATCAACTCAAATTATTTAATCAGAAACTTGATGTTAATTTTCAGTCATATAATCAAAAGCCCAGAAGCTTAACCTTTTAAGGCAAATGCTTGGGGAAAAACAAATAAATAGATGGAAAGATAGATAAAATTAATTTTTAAAAAGATTAAATTATTCAAAGCTGCAGCTATTTTCCCAAATTATGAATCTGCCAGGTTGAACATGTGATTTCTGCACAGAGGTATACTCTTCTTTAGCTTTATTTTTTGAATTATCACAGACGACCAGTTAGTTTAGCTTCCCGTTGCTGATAAACTACATAAGCCTGCAGCGTTTCTGAAATATTTTGCAATCAGAAATATCAGAAATTAGATGATTTATACAAAATAGTACAGATACCATTCAGCCCCAAATGCTGTATTCCAGTTGACCCCATGAATCCTTTTCACGGTGCCAGGGGTTGATCTACAATGTGACAGACTGCAGACATTGTCTGGCTGTTGGGTTATCTCATCCTGCCTGTCAAAGGGGACCAGGAGAAGGCCAGCTACTGATGGTTATTGACAGGAGGAAGCAGCCCCAAAGCTGTGGCCCATGAGATATTCCCTGATATGGATCCCATGAGGGCAGCTTGGCCAGAGATTGGCAACAGTATCTTCAGTTCTACCTTAAGTGGTTTATTCTGTATTCTAAAATGTAAAAAGCTTTTCATTTCATAAAGCAACGCTGATAAGAAAATGAGCTTGTTCTCTACAACTAGAGGGAAAGGACATTGTTGTTGTTGTCTACTGCCTGTTGTAAGTGCATGAACCAGGACTCATGAATGAGTGCCCGTGCCCATTGAAACCCACCTACAGTCACCAGCAGTATTTGGCTAGGCAAGTGAATAATTGTGCACTCTCTGTGAACATTTGTTACTTCAACTCTGCTAAGACCAGTGCTAGGACAGGACTGTGGTTTTTGGAACAGGTTGCAAATGCCCTGGGGTGAAAGCCACATCACTGTCAGCATGGTTCACTGCTATTTGAAAATGCCAAGGCTTTTGCATACAAGATAGTCCTCCTTCTTTTCAAACATCTGCTTTTATCTGATACCAAGGGGGCTGAAAAGATGATTTATGTGGCTTTGGTAATGGCAGTTCGAGATATGGATGTTCCAAGAAACCTTGACATCAGATTCTGATAGGTAAAGTCCCCTACATGATTTCAAGATAACCTGAGCAACCACGTGTCATTTATTCATTTAAACAGAAATCGTTAATTAACTACTCATGCTACTCATGACTAATAATCTTGATTACAGTAATTTACGAGTGATTAACATTTTTTTTTCATTTTCTGAATCACGTTAGTTTTGATTATTACTTGTCTTTTCTTTTTTTTTTTTTTAATGTGGCTGTGAAGAGGCTTGATATTTTATCTAAATAAAGGCTTTGTGACAGTGCGTTCATAGGGAAGAATTCTTATTTTTTACAAGCAAATGCGCATATGAATGAGATTTGTGAAAATCAACTACTTATTCATTGAATCTATGTTGTGGTTTAACCCAGCCGGCAGCTAAACACCACACAGCCGTTCGCTCACCCTCTCCCCTCCCTCTATGGGATGGGGGAGAGAAATGGAAAAGTGAAGCCTGTGGGTTGAGATAAAGACAGTTTATTAAGACAGAAAAATATAATAATAATTATAAAAATAATGATGATAATAGTACTACTACTACTAATGTGTATGAAAGAAGTGATGCACAATGCAATTGCTCACCACCCGCTGACCAATGCCCAGCCTAACCCCGAGCAGTCTGGCTCCCCTCACCCCAGCTAGCCCACCCTATATGTTGCTCAGCATGACCCCAAATGGTACGGAATACCCCTTTGGGCAGTTTGGGTCAGCTGTCCTGGCTCTGTCCCCTCCCAGCTCTTGCTGCACCCCCAGCCTGCCCGCTGGCAGGACAGAGCGAGAAGCTGAAAAGTCCTTGGCTTGGTGTAAGCACTGCTCTGCAACAATTAAAACATCAGCGTGTTATCAGCACACTTCTCATCCTAATCCAAAACATAGCACTCTACCAGCTACTAGGAGGAAAATTAGTTCTGTCCTAACTGAAACCAGGATAACATAGTATGTGCATTTGGAAGTTGCTAAGATCTGTTAGTTTCTGTTCTAATTTTGATTAAAAATAAGGTTTTATCTTTCTCATGGAGTTGCACTTTGTTGTGACAAGGATGTGGGTCTTGCTGCAGCTTTTAGGATCAATCACATTTTTTCTAATTGGTGGCTGATTTATAAGGCACATTTCACATCTAATTTCAAAGGCTTTGAAGCAACCTGTTCCATGGTAAATTTAACCTACATGCATTTTGATACATATCTGTTATTACATATTATTAGTAAATCCAAAAAGAATTTCTTCAGAAGTTTGTGAGGTTATAAACATATTGGAATGGAGGTATCTGAAAGATGTGCCAAATCTTTAATAAGATGAGGATAAATTTTGGAAACTGGTAAATCATGACTAAAAGATATTAAGCATTTAAAAATCACTTGCTATAACTTGTCAGCCTATGGTAAACTGACCTATTCAGACTTTGAGTGTCTTCTGGGTTTGTCTTTAATTCTCTTTGGTAAATATCCAAGAAAATTATCTGGAAAATCTGATGGTTTTGTTTGTTTTAATTCTGTTCTCTAAATGTTTCTTCCTGATGCCAGATTAAGGTGCCCAAGATGAAAGTTACTTTTATTAGCTTGCTAGACAGGCAGGTGGTTCTGTAGCCAGAAGATAAAACAAAGACTTAGACTAGAAGCTGTGGAGGCTATCCATGCTCCAAACACATCATGTTTTCAGGAAGCAGCATTTGTTGACAATAGATAATGCCACCCTCTATACTGAGAACTAGAAGTTTGTTTAAAGAAAAAAAAATTATTCCCACAGTAGACATAAAATGCATTAGATGCACAGCCAAAACAAGTACAAAACATCAGTCAGTACTGCCCAGTACAAAGGCAAGGTGGCAGAAGGAGCTATGGACTAAAACTAACTAGTATGCACATCCCTGTGAGATGTGTGAACATGAGTTGTCAGCCCCCTCTGTTGGATAGAGAGCTATTAACCATATAACAGCACAGTGTGCTCTCTGGCAGCGCCATACATCACATGTCAGTGCCATATGTCATGTCATGCATGGTCTGGTCAGCCTTAGGGGCTGCTGTCCATGCCCAGCCATGACTACGTGACAGGTGATGAACAACAGCTCGGATTCCTTAGCACATACTCCTTAAGAAATGCTGCTTAACCTGAAGACCTCAGTAAAAACAGAAACAGTTGCAAATGTAAAAACAAGAGTGAACTCCGGAGAGTCTATGTGTACTCAGACAAAGTTAACTCAGCCTAGACCTTGCTGCAAAGTGCAAGGGAACCTGGTCCTGGCCTAGGGCAGAAGGATTCCTGGGACAGGACTGCTTTAATCCACTGTGAACTTTCCAGTAAAGTTAAAACCAGATAGTATGGGAGACCTCGTCCGATGTAAGCTGGCAAGAAATGTGAAAGGGGACACCTCACAAAAACCTAGAGATTAGTGTTGATTTGTGACAGGTTGAAAGAAACAAGACTGGATTCCTCCTGCTGAAGGAAAGTGGAATTGCAAATGCTGTGCTGGAAACCTGAAATCTTCAGTAATCTCCAGCACAAGCTGCTAAGTATGAGCTCCTCTCAGTTGAATAAGAGCATAAGCTTAATTTCTTCAGGCTTCATGGGTGTTTGCTATTGTTCAACTGGAGCTACTTTCTGTGGCTTTCCTGTTTGCAGCTCAGTTCTGTGAACCACCCAGCAGAGGTTTCAGCAGCAAGTGATACTAGTGGCCAAGCAGTTTAGCCAAAAACTCTCAGCCATCCCTAAACCTTTGCCTACCCTGTGCTGCAGGGTAGTCAGCTTTCTACCATGTGCTTTCACTGTAGTTAATAAAATGCAGAATTGCAGGGCATTTTGCTTCTCTGCTGCAAAACTCCTACCACAGTACCTGGCCCACACTGCACATAACCCAGAGGGGCTTGTGGGCAGGAACTCTAGCAAGCCACGGGGATTTGAGCCCCTATAACGAGGAAGACGTTTATCACCTTGTTTTTTCTTGGGTGTGTTGACACCCCACAAAACTTTTACAAAATTGCATTCAGTTTCAACAACCAAATTGATGGGTGCTTGTGAATATACAGCTTTCTGAATGTGGGATACAAGTACTACGGCATAGGAACATTCAGCCTTGCGCCTGTTACACAAAAAAGATGAGGCACTGATCTATTTATCTGCATGCAACTATGAGCATGAAAGCATTTGTCTTACAAAAGCAAACTGCTTATTGAAAGCAAGACTAGGTCTGATATTATATGTAGACACATTTGAGTGTGTATGCATATAAAACCCAGGTGTACATGTACTACCCAGCCCCTAATCCTCATAAAGCAACCCACAGGGAAATTACATTGATATAACTGCCAGCCAGGGAGTTTTGCTCTGAGAACAGGCAGTAACCTCCAAATTGCAGCCATCAAAGTGTACCATAGACTGCAGTACAACAGTATCCCTCCAGCAGCAATCCCTCCAACTAGGCTATATTGACTTACTCTGTGCATGGCAATGGTAGCCATGTAAGAACTGTCATGTAAAATGAAAAACTATATTGCTCTGAGAGCAATCACTTAGCATAAAATGGAGAATAGTTGTAGAGGCAGCAGGATTTATCTGACTGTGGTGTTACTTGCAGTATAGTCTGTAAGCAAAGCCAGAGAGAAACAGTTTATAAGAAATATCTGTGGGACTATTACTATTTCCGATGTAATTTTAGGTATGCTATTTTTGCTCATTTCCCTCCACTGCCTCAGAGCTTAGTACAGCTTTGCCGCCTATGACTAGTCAAATTACCTAAGCAGCAAGTATGCAATGACCAAAATCCTAGCCAAAAATGAGTGATTTTTCTAATTTCTGCCTTAGCAGATTTCAAGCATTTGCAGGATGGCGGGGTTGGGCTGGCTATAACTTGAGTGAGCCCCACGTTTGGGTGGCTCATGATGTCAGGGGGATTGCTGGTTACACTGTGCTGCCCACAGACATCTCCCTGTGGACTCCAGGACTCTCTCTCCAGGACTTGGACCTGCAGTGGGCCCAGCTCCATGGGACAAATGACCATGGGTAGACTGGGGAGGCCCCAGGGACTGCTTGGGGCAGTTAAGGTCTGCTGGATCCCTCTGGGCCTGGTGGCAATGCCCTTTCACTTGCTAAATTGTATTGGTGTAAATGAAGTAAAGAGATTATAGGGGATCACACATACAGTATCTGAACTGGAATTAACTGCTGGCTTATGGTTTCCACACTGTATCACTTCAGTGAATCTATGACATGGTCCTGGGCCCCTGCTTGAGTAGGAGTATTGGACCAAATGGACTTCAGAGGTCCTTCCAACCTCAGCCTTTCTGATATTACCCATCAGTAGCAGAGATAAGACTACTGTAAGGGAAATCCTTGCCTTTGGGAGATGAAACACCAACATTACTGGGCTGTGGAGTGTGAAGAGTCTCCTGTAGAACAGGAAGTAAGATATCCTTGCTGTCATTTAACTTACAAAGGTAAAAGGGGCCAAATTATTTGCAACCTCCTTTGGGGCCTTCCAGACAAAAAGTGTTAACAGCAGTATGCTATTCTTTGCATTTTAATATCATATGCCTATTTTTTCCATTTTTTCCCAATTTCCATCTGTGTTCAAAGCCTCAGCAAATTCATTGACATCTTTTGACGAGTGTCCATGACCTTCAGTGAGAACTGGATGAAACCCCCATAAAACTTATAGGCAAGTTTCATTACACCATTACAGATCACCAACACGGCTTTGAAATGTCCATTTGCTCCTTTATTTGCATAGCTTTTACAAGACAGCTTTCCTTTGCTCAGCTAAGTGATACAGCTGTTGATCAATAACCAAGGCAACCACACTGAAGTGCTGTAGTTATTTATTTGTGCCTCTGAAAGATCTCAGAGTTTACAGCATTTAATACAATAACCAAAGAACCAGAGAAACCCGGCAGATTGTCACTTCCAAATGCCTGGCAAAAAAAGAGATCTTGAGAATATTTGGAAGGACATGGGAGAACAACAAGCTAACCACAGGCTTATTCAGAAACACACCAGGTACTTCTGGTATCAGAAGTTTACTGAAATCCACATCAAAATCACTGTGCTTTATTTGTTTGTTTCTTTTTTTTTTTTTTTTTTAATAGGTATTATACAAGCACTATATTTTTTTTAGAGAAATATAGTTATGCTCATTACAATGAACAGTAATGCTTTTTTCAACAGACAGTTGTAATTCTTTCTTCAACTGTGAAGAATGGTATCATGAACCAAGATCTGAGAAGAGATGATTTTGTTGATTTGAGCATGAAGAAAGGGAGGAAAAATAACCTAGAAGAAAAATGTAAATTATTTTTTTCACACTAACAATGTAAGATTAGCTGGAAAAAATATTTATCAGCTTATTATTTTAGATCTGAAAATTAAATTAGCTAAATATTTAGTAACAGTTAAAGTATATAGTATTGGAAAAAAAAAAAAGTCAAACTGACGCGTTTGAACATTTCAAGTTTTTTTACTAGTTTTTCTCATTCAGTAGACATTTCATTAACTATCAGTCTGAATTTGAATTTTTCTGTGAATACACATTCAAAAATATTGTTTTATCCCAGTCACAATGGAAAAGATGAGTAGTACTTTCCCATCACACCAAAAAATAGGGTGAAATCCAATACAAATTGTGTTGTCTAAGAGGCAGTTTCCTACTAAAGATTAGTAAACATTTTATTTATACAAAAGGGAATATTTTCAACTTTCTCATAAACCTGTGGTGGTGTTAGTAAAGGAGTAAAGCTAGGACCTACTTTGTAAAGTTGGCAGTGTAAGGCAAAATCTAGTTCTAAAGCACAGCACAGTATCTATTAAATCTAGTAAATGTCTGGCCTTTCTTACGGCACTCTGTTATGGGAAACTGTTTCTTTTATCCAGTCAATATAGTTTTTAGTCAGTCGTGTGTAAACTCCAGGCAAGTGTCCTTTAGGTCTTTTTTTACAATTTTCTCCAAAAGAAACAATCCCACTGTAGTGACCACAACAGATGAGCGGCCCACCAGAGTCTCCCTGAATGAAAAAAAAAAAAAAGAAGAAAAAAAGAAAGAGAGCTATCAATGTGTTTGCTTCTATCAAGAGGAAAAACTGATAAAATAAAATAAAATAAAATTTAATAAAATAAAATAATTTTTATTTTTAATTTAAATTTTTAATGAAATTTTAATTAAAAAATAATATTTAATTTAATAAATTTAAATAAAATAAATTATGTGTAAACACATCATTTTGGAAACATTGCTTCTGACCTGTTCTAACCTATGAAATGCATCAGATGGCGTAGGGCACTTCAGGGGAGTTGGGTGAGGTATGAGGTGTGTGGATGCTTGTAAAGCCTGATGGAGTCTTTGGTGTAAATGTCGTAGACCAGCACAGTGCTATTATAATCTCATTTCATTTTTTTTCAGTTTGTCTTTTTTATTGTTGTTATAAATTGAGTTACACTTCCGTAGCAACTGGCCTTTCTGGATTATCATAGAATCATAAAATCATAGAATTAGGCACAGAAAATGTCAAAAGGAAGATCTAAGCAGAAATTTTGAATGTACAGTTAAATTTGTACTATTTGGATGGGGACATCTGGAAAGGATCAGATGATTCAGACTGAAAGTTCTTCTGTCCATCAGGTACAAGTGGATTCTAAGGAGAACAGCTTGAAGAAATGCACCTGAATTCAACTGAGGTAATTCCCAGGCTCAAAGTCCCATACTCTAGATCTTGTTTTGTACAGTGACCAAAACTACCCAAAGTTTTAACACTGCTTTTTCGCAGCACTAAAATGTCTTATGAATGTTTTTAAATCCTCTATTAATCTGGTCAGTTTGCAAAGTGTCTAATGCTGCTTTGTTCCTGGTGAAAAGGAACAACTGTTAAAAGCACATCCCCTCATCTTTGTAACTGCTTCTTACCTGGCAAGCATCGCTCCTTCGAAACTTCTTTCTCCCTCTAGCACACAACATGTTGCTGGTTATTTTCACTTCTTCTTTAATATACTGTTTTTCACAAATTTTTCTATCAACAATTTTAATAGTTGTTTCCTGAAGACATTCTGATGGCTTTCCTGAAGATGTGACTCCCCATCCAGCCACCGTGCACTCTGTGCCATGTTTGATATCTTCAACACATTCAGGCAGATGCAAAGGTTGCACATATTTATTCAGATTTGCCACACGATCCAGCTGCAGAAAAAACAAATAAATAAATAAATAAATATGCTTTTTCATGCAGAGAGGAAGGAAGATATATATCACTAATTCAGTGGGCTAAATAGTCTATTTTTATATTTTTACCAGCATTTTCTCTCCTAATAAACCACTTTTCAATATTTAGGAACTGATTCTGAACTTGCTTGCACTTCTGTGGATCCAGAAGTACTTTCCTTATGTCTGTATAGCAATTCTGTAACCACGGCAGCATTAATGAGTTCACACCCAGATTTCCCATTGATTACAGCAGGAAATTAAAAAACTATGCAGGTTTCCTTGTTAGATCTGTGTCCTGTTCAAGAACCTAACATGCCACTGAACTGCTGTGTTGAAATCAGAGCCTGGTGTTTTGCTGACATGCAGACAATTGAAATGGACCAAATAACAAAGATGTAAATAAAAGTCATAAGCAATTAGACGCGACAGCAGAGACCTAAACTGTGAAAAAGTAGGTCTTGAAGTCTTTAGACTGACAGGCTTTTCCTCTGAGAGACTCAAAAGCGCTTAAATGATTCAAACCTTATATGTTTTGTTGGCCTTTATGTGACAGATTCATCCTTCAGCATAGGCCAATTAAAGTCTGTAAATGCAAACATAACAAAACATGATCGCATATCCTCAACACATTTACTAAGGACTCGCAGCTACAGAACTAAGCTTATTTTCTGTTTTACACATGATCGCTACACCACGACTGATTTCACAGGTGCTTACATGTTTTGCTGAATGGTTGTCAGTTAAATAATTCTGGCTTTATACATTATTTTTTTCAAAGGAACTACAACAAATCAGATGTTTATCTCCCTCCAAAAACATGGATTATTGTGTCATATGCTGGTGGAAATTTCCAAAGATAGAAAGTTTATCGCTAGTCACTTAACACTCCACCACAGCAGAACTGTAGTAATGGGAGGTGAGCCCTGGTGCTACCACTATCCCTGTTACTATGTCAAATTCAAACCATGGATTTTATGCTATTTTCATCATTCTGGAACAGAGCTGTAACTTTCTGCTCTAGAAATAACATTTTCTAGGGATCCATTTTGGTATAGTGTTCATGCTCATCAAATAACTTGGGGTTTCTGATAAGCTGGTGGTGGACAGAGGCACAGCCAGTGAAATGAAACTGCCTGTCTTTGCACTGAAGTAGATGAAGAATTGTTACTGACATCTGAGGGAAGGGGCTTCTCATACTTGGACAGCGATAAGTCACTGAGGACACAAACGGCTGTAAATGCACCAGCTAGTTTCAGAAAAAGACATTGCTAGTTTCTTTCCTGTGTCATTACACCAAACTGGTAATAACATCTAACTATGAGAAATCAGGTTCAAGTCATCAGATCTTTTTCCATATAATTCCACCAATTATTTCAGAAGAGTGGTAATATTCTTAATATGGTGCACTGTATTAAGAGCTGTAGTACTCTTAGTATCAGTTACTTTAAATATACATCTTGTCTTTCCTGTTAAAATAATTCTTGATTAACAGAACATAATATTAAAACATAGCCTGAATGTAAGTCCATATGTGGTTTCTTAGGCATTGTACAGAAGTCATGACATTTCTAAAGATATAGCAAGATGATCACAGAATCATAGAACAGCTGAGGTTGGAAGGGACCTCTGAAGATTGTCAAGTCCAAATACCCTTCAAGCAGGATCACCTAGAGGACGTTGAGCAGGAACAGCGGGATTTGAGTACCTCCAGAGAAGGAGACTCCACAGCCTTTCTGAGCAACCTGTGCTCTGTCACCCTCACAGTAAAGAAGTGCCCCCCCTTATATTCAGCTGGAACCTCCTGTGCTTCAGTTTGTGCCCATTGCCTCTTGTCCTGTCTCTGGGCACAACTTAAAAGAGTCTAGCCCCATCTACTCAACACCCTCCCCTCAGATATTTATACACTTTGATGAGGTCTCCCCTCAGTCTTCTCTTTTCCAGGCTAAACAGGCCCAGCCCTCTCAGCCTGTCCTTGTCCGACAGGTGCTCTAGTCCACTCATCATCTTCATAGTCCTCCTCTGGACTCTCTCCAGTAGCTCCACGTCCCTCTTGTACTGGGGAGCCCAGAACTGGACACAATACTCCAGGTGGGGCCTCACCAGGACTGCACAAAGGGGCAGGATCACTGCCCTTGGCCTGCTGCCAACACTCTTCCAAATGCAGCCCAGGATCCCATCAGCCTTCTTGGCCACAAGGGCACAGTGCTGGCTCATGGTCAGCCTGCTGTCCACCAGGACTCCCAGGTCTCTCTCTGCAGAGCTGCTCTCCAGCAGGCCAGCCCCCAGCCTGTACTGGTGCTTGGGGTTATTCCTCCCTACATGAAGGACCCTGCACTTGCCTTTACTGAACTTCATGGAGTTCCACTTGGCCCATCTCTCTATCCTGTCCAGGTCCCTCTGAATGGCAGCACAGCCCTCTGGGGTATCAGCCACTCATCCCAGCTTTGTGTTATCATCAAGCTTGCTGAGGGTGCACTCTGTTCCATCATCCAGGTCATAGATGAATAAACTGAACAAGTGTGGACCCAGTACTGACCCCTGGGGGACACCACTAGCCTCCAAGTAGACTTTTCACTGTCCTCCTTGGTGGCTTTGGACTGGCCCTGAAACTGATGGTACAGGAATCCATTCCTCCAGAACCATTTTGACCATCTACAGATTTTCTGTACAGACACTGGACACCCTATTCAAAACACCCATGGCTGACTCCATGTGAATCTGAGTGCTGCATTAATGGAGTTCTCACTGCAGGCACACACGGGGCATGAGCTAGGATGAGCCAGGAGCCGGTACTCAGCAAATCCCTGTTCCACACAGGCATCCAGGATGATGGTGTCAGCTAACACCTTTCCATGCCTCATTCTACAGCATCCTGAGCCTTTTTCACTGTGTGACCACTCTGTGCTCCTAGAACTGAATTCTTCTATGTCTTTATTATCTGGACTTATACTTTATGTGGACACACAAAATAAATAATATGTTTCATCCCCATTTTCACTCAGTCCAGCACAATGTATCCCCTCGGAGTACAGCTGTGGCCCAGACTCTATTGTATACATCACTTCAGTACCGCCTTTGATAACTGACAAAATGTGATTTGGGTTTTCAGAAGGGTTGCGGCAGTGAGTACATAAAAGCGAGTTTTACAACTGAATGATCTTGAAATGTCATTGTTGCTCAGCCTGCCACTGATCCTGTAACCTTATCTAGATTAGTAGAACCAAAAGCAGAGTTTTCTGAGATGTTGTTAAAACAATATACTCTAATATCAAAGAATAGCCAAAATGATCATCAGCAATATTCATTTTGTAATAATAATAAAAAAATAATAATAATTAACAGTACCTTGAGGAGCATTATATCATTTGTCTTGGAAGACTTGTTAAACTGGGGATGACAAAATATATTCATAATCTTAAATATCTGCTGTTCTTTTTCATGTATGGATGCTCGGTGGGCTCCAAGAACAACTCTGGATTCTTCTTTTTTCAATCTAAAACTTAATGAAAGTACAGGAAGATATGGTCACTACTGGAACAGAGAGCAACATCTCTCAAGATAATCAAAAGCTGTGTAACACAATTAACAATTCCATTTTACAACAACTTATTTAAAAATATGGAAAGATACTGTTCATTTTGATAGCTTGACATGAGCTTGTGTTTTCCTCTACAAAGTAGCATTTCTTTACCTTGAATATCATTTAGTAAAATAACTGCATGATAGCTGACCTTCAAAGGATTCCAGAGTTTTGAATTAATGTCACAGAAAAGCTTACTGACTTTTTAGGAAAAGTGTCTTGCACAAGGATTGCTGTGGATTGCCAGTGGATTTATGATCTAATCTTGCAAAGGATTGAAACATGTCTGGCTAATAACACAGAGGTTGTCTTACTGGCATCAGAGTGATGTCAATACACACATCAACACTCAGTATTCATGCTTAACATTATACATGAAGGTAAGTGTGAACATCTTTAATATTAATAATACTTTTGTCCTCAACTTCACCAAATGCAGCTCAGCCCAAGAAGAAGAATGGGTGTTGCCTACTTCAAGACACCCCTGAAGAATATTACAAAGTAAGACTGACAAAACCCACAGAAAGTTATACATCCAGTTTCTGAGGACAGCTAGTAAAAGTCAAGCAACTCATAAATCTCCCTCTCTCCTAAGATCTCTGAGTGTCATCAGAAACCCATTTATGCATGTCTGTCTTTCTTGCTCTTGCCTTTCTCAACTTAATGCAGCCCAGTAAGAAGATGCTGCCAGAAGACACACTACTGGGTTCCTGTGCTTCATTTTCAGAATACAAACTCAGTACACACAGGACAACTCTTTCAAGCCAGAATAAAGACTTTATCAAACCAAAAAAAAAAAAAAAAAAAAAAAGTTATTTTCTTCATTCTAGCTGTATGTCCCAGTGAAAGATATAATTTATTTATTTGTATGTAAATTTTTGCTTGTGAAAATGACTGCAGCCATGGGGTATCCAACCTGGGGAAGGGATGCTTGCACCCACATTTGAATGGTCAAAAGGACACGGCTTCTTGTCATAGTCACAGCTCTGGCATTTAGTTTTTGTGCACCCAGTCAGGGCATTTACAGTGAAGGGAACAGTGGTTACATCTAACTCGGCTTCATCTCAGGGTGTTCTAGGCTTAGTCCCAGGCACAGTGGTAAGTTATATACACTTTGCAATATATCCCCTTCTCTAAGACACTGCTGTTTCAAGTGAATGATGCATTGGGTCTGTTAACAGCACAGTCAGTGTCCTGCAGCACTAGCTAATCTGACTAGAGAAGGAAACAGTCCTCAATGCAGATCAGTAGTTAAGAAACAACTTAAAGCAGGATGGAAAGAGAGAGAATTGCAGCTTTACCAATCCTTCAATATCCACCTTTCATCACTTACAGGCTTGCACACCATGCCCCACCTCTGCGAAGCGTTGTGACTGCCGCAGCATAAGACACTTACGTACAGTGTGCTGCTGTCAAAACCCACTGGTCACCCACCAGAGCTCCTCCACACACAGTTGAATTCTTTCTCTGGATGGCAGCCATGTAGGGCCGGGAATGGGGAGGCACAGGGTGTCCTCCGATAATGTCACTGCAGCCATCTGAAATGCAAACGAAGGGTAATTTATTACTTACGTGTTATCCAGATGAAGTGGGAATCTGGATATTTTTATCCTTAGAGGACCACTTACATCTCAGAGGTAGGATAACAGCAATTAGAGAGAGAAGAAGAGCTAACAGCTGGCTGGTCATAGCTGTTACTTCTTACTCATGAGAGCATTGTAAATTACAGTACTGTCTTTCTATTTAAATGTTCTCTACAGGATATGGTGGTTAGTACGTTTTATAAAAAGCACTCTCTTGAAGTTTCTTTACTTCCTTAATAGTGCATTGTGTTAACTGCAGCTCAGTTTCTTTAGGTTTTTTCTTTGGGTTTCTTTAAAACCTGTATATTCCTTGAATCCCCACCACTCATCAATTCACATCTCACAGGAACTTCAGCAGACCTCCATGTGTCTGACACCAGAAAATAAATTACTAAGACAATTCCTGAGCATTATATGGGATGAATGTGTAATAAAACTGTAGCATGACAGTTAATTCAACAACTCTTGCAACTCTAAAGAAAGGCAAGTGAACAAATGAGAGAACAAACAAAGGGACAACCTGAAAAGGATTCACAGAAACTGAGAGGGAGAACTCAGGACATGTGGAGTACAGAGTTCATTCCCAAGCAGTGGGCAAAGCCAGCAGCAGCAGCAGCCATAATCCTCTACAGAATTATACTGTCCAGGCAACATTTTCAGTTGAAAGGACAATGAGGATTCATACATTAAGTTTAGGAGAGCCACTGAGAACTGTCAGAAATCTGTTGGTTGATAGCTTAGGAATACCTCACACAAAAGACAAGCTACACATATGAAAGGCACAGCAAATTGTTTTTTTCTTAGTAATAATTTCTAAGGGTGCAGGGTTCAGATACAAAAACCCCAAGAGCATCCAAGTGTCAAATGCAGACAAAATATCTAGTCAGTGGTCACAAGAAAAAAGATTAAAAGACACAGTGGTGGGAGAGACTTTACTGTGCTAACCACTCTGTCTGCACCCATGTTTTTCACAGAGTGCTGGTAAACCACTACAAAAATAGCATGTAATCAGATCAAGAACTTAAAAAAAATGAATAAATTAAATAAAATAAAAAATCTGTTATCTTAAGTACCCTAGAAAAGAATCAGAAAGCAATACGTCTAGCTCTCATTGATCTTATTTAATTCAAGAGAATAGCAACTCTGAAGATTGTTGAATGAAATTGATTATAAAATTGAGATGTTTATTTCTATGACATAGAATCTTACTGTAAAAACGGAAAACATGTATACAAGGCAACATTACATATTTTGTATTTCAGAAAACTCTTCCAAAGCTTTTTTTAAAATAAAACACATGACTTTCAGAATTAATCAACTCATAAAAGGACTAGCACTAGTTACCCCAAAGTCATTCTCCATCTTCAAGCTAATCCCAGGACTTATTCACACACCAGAGGCTACCTCTGCAAATCAGTGCTTTGGCCCAGAGGGTCCTAAAGGCATGATTAGGTTCAAGTTTTTTATGGCTTTACCCTCACAGTGGCTTAAGTGGCTGGCTTAAAAAACACTGCAAAACCTACAGCTACAGAGAGACTAAATGGGCAGCAGCCCCATGTTCTCACCAGGCAGGACAAGGCCTGAGCTTCCACAACATAATACCTGATGGTGCTTTATTTCTGTCAGGTACACACAGTTTTATAGGCGTGGTGTTGATTCTCTACAAAGCTTTGAGGACTCTCTAAATTAACTGTGCTACTATTTTTTTTTTTCTGTGATATCACACAGCAAATAGGCAAAAATAAACCTGGAGTATTGCACATAGATGAGACAGATGAGACAACAGAAAAATACTATGACACTGGTATGAAAGAAGAAAGTGAAATAGGAATTCTGAGTAGAAAAGAGTGTTCAGAGCAAGAAATATTGTCAAGTTGAATAAAACTGAAATCAAAATGGGGAGCAAGATGAGAAAAGAGTATTAAGATCAGTAGGTAATGTATGGTTAAAC
This sequence comes from Netta rufina, assembly GCF_964035555.1. Lineage (NCBI taxonomy): Eukaryota > Metazoa > Chordata > Aves > Anseriformes > Anatidae > Netta > Netta rufina. The sequence goes on from NC_140126.1 coordinate 14,912,364, forward strand.
AAGACTAAGACAAGAAAATTTCTAAATGCAAGTCATTTCACCATAACAAACCTTTAATCCCAGATCTTGACCACACTGAATATTCAGTCAGTTCAAAAGATCATCCTATAAAAGTTAATATAAACGTGGTCGTCTTTGCTCATTTGTTCTGGGGACCTGCTGTTCTCAGGTAAACAAACACAGGATGCAAGTGACAACCATTTTTTCCCAACCTCTTCCAGCTAACTTCTTAGCAACTCACTCCCTTAGTTCAACTCCTTTCTTCACATGCAGGACCCCACCTTGCCAAGACCAAGTGCCAAGGCAGGCATGATCACACCACTCATAGCAGTGAAATAGCAGTGGCCCACACTTTACCCTCTTGGAAAAATTTGCAAAAATTAATCAGCTTGCAGAGGGAGCCAATAATACATGGTGGTTACATTGTGAAGTGCTTTGTGTTACAGGAACGTGTCTGCTAGAGTGTGGGTGCAGAATGAAGAAAGCCAGTGTTGCTCATCCCTAGGCATGAGTGACAAGCTCGGGATATGTGCTCATTGGGAATCACAGAATCACAGAACCACAGAACTGAAGGGGTTGGAAGGGAGCTCTAGAGATCATCTAGAGATCATCGGGTCCAACCCCCTGCCAAGGCAGGTTCCTTAGAGCAGGCTGCCCAGGTAGGTGTCCAGATGGGCCTTGAATATCTCCAGAGAAGGAGACTCCACAACCTCCCTGCGCAGCCTGTCCCAGTGCTCCATCACCCTCACCATGAAGTTCTTTTGCATGTTGGTGGGGAAATTCCTGTGCTCCATTTTGTGGCCATTGCCCCTTGCCTTGTCCCCGCAAACCCATGAAAAGAGGTTGGCCAAGTCCTTCTGTCTCCCAAACTTAAGATATTTGTAAACATTAATAAGATCCCCTCTCAGTCTTCTTTTCTCCAGGCTGAACAGACCCAGGTCTCTCAGCCTTTCCACATAGGGAAGATGCTCCAGGTCCTGTATCATCTTTGTGGCCCTCCACTGGACTCTTTCCAGGAGATCCCTGGCTTTTGTACCAGGAAGCCCAGAACTGGACACAGTACTCCAGGTGAGGCCTGACCAGGGCAGAGTAGAGGGGGAGGATCACCACCCTTGACCTGCTGGCCACGCTCCTTTTAATGCACGCCAGGGAAGATGGAGCTGTTTAGTGCAACACTCGTGCTGACATCCTTCAGAAACATGAATGTGCATTGGAGAAATTTAAGATTTCCTCATTTTCTTTCCATACAGAAATTATCCCAGACAAATAAAGGAAGAGATTATTATTATTATTACTTTATTATTTATAAGAATAGCTGGGTTTGAAGCAAAAAGGAAGTAAAATCTCCCATTTATTATGGAAATGCTTTAGCCACTGGGCCATTACATATAAGATGGGTTGTTATTGCATCTGTGCTTCAAGAAGAGCTTGTACACCATGCCCCCCTCTCAGAGTCAGAGAAGACACCCCAGCTCTGCCTCGCTATGCTCCTGGTGGTGTGCCCACTCTGCACTGTTCAACTTGTGCAGCTGGAGGCTCTGAGAGGTATGGAGCTTAGGTATAAATTGGGCTCCTATATTGGTCCCCTAAAGTTGTTCTTGATGTTTGCCTTTAGTGGCACAGGAAGCAGCATGAATGAAAACTAAACACGGTTACCAGGGAAGCAAAATTATCCAAATGACTGTGTATGAGCTAGGAGACAGAGAAGTATTCAACAGTCAGAATGGAGCTGAAAGTGACCCATTGACCCATGCATAATGCCCATGGGAAAATTCCTCAAAGGCAAAGGCTAGAAATAGAAGCTGGAGAGATTTGTTCTTTTGTTCAGGCAGTAGTTTCCACTGAAAGAGTGGCTATGCCTCATGGGCACAGCAGGGGGAAAGAACAGAACATTTTGCTTACATGTTTCAGACTTCTTGAAGTCCAATTGCTTATGCAGCACAAGAACTAATAAAAAATCTTGACTATGCACTCAATGGAGAAAGAAGTTTTGCTCTAAGGTTTCCTGCCATTACACAAAGACTGAGAATATAATCTAAACTTGACCATAAATTAACTTATTGACACGGCCAAAGTAGTCCAGCTGACTTGTTTACCGTACGGAAAAAAATATCAAATTTTCAACCTCATCTAAATGAATTACAAGCTGAAGAGGACACTGACAAAAGCATTTGGGTACAAAAGTAGAGGCTGATTATGTGCTTGTCAATCTGATCTTTAATACGTATGCAGTCAGTCCCAGGAGTATGTGATAGAGGTAACACTCAGAATGAGCTTTCACATCTAGCAGTTATTATTTGTGCAATCCCAAGCACAATACAAGTACAGGCTGGCCGAAGAATGGATTGAGAGCAGCCCTGATGAGAAGGACGTGGTAGTTCTGGTGGATGAAAAGCTCAACATGAGCCAGCAGTGTGTGCTTGCAGCCCAGAAGCCAACTGCGTCCTGGGCTGTATCAAAAGCACCATGCCCAGCAGGGTGAGGAATCAGAGAATGCCAGAATATCCCGACTTGGAAGGAACCCACAAGTATCATCGAGTCCAATCCCTAGGTCCACACAGGTCTACCCAAAAATTCAGATCATAGGGCTAAGAGCACAGTCCAAACACTTCCTAAACTCCAACAGGCTTGGTGCTGTGATAATGTCCCTGGGGAGCCTGTTCCAGTGCGCGACAACCCTCTCAGTGAAGAACCTCTTCCTGATACCCAGCCCAACCCTCCCCTGTCACAGCTTGACTCCATTCCCTCGGGTCCTATCGCTGGTCACTGAGGAGAACAGATCGGCGCCTGCCCTTCCACTGCCCCCTGTGAGGAAGCTGTAGGCCGCAGTGAGGTCTCCCCTCAGCCTCTTTTCGAGGCTCAGCAGGCCAAATGACCTCAGCTGCTCCTCATACGTCTTCCCCTCAAGGCCCTTCACCATCTTCATAGCCCTTCTCTGGACACAATGAATGTGTATGTGGAGGTTGGAACTAGGTGATCTTCAAGGTCCCCTCCAACCTGTGCTATGGCTTTAAACTGAAAGAGAGATTTAAATGAGATAGAAGGAGGAAATTCTTCACTCAGAGGGTGGTGAGGCCCTGGCACAGGCCGCCCAGAGAAGCTGTGGATGCCCCATCCCTGGAGGTGCTCAAGGCCAGGCTGGATGGGGCTTTGGGGCAACCTGGGCTGGTGGGAGGTGTCCCAGCCCATGGCAGGAGGGTGGAACTGGGTGGTCTTTCAGGTCCCTTCCAACCCAAACAATTCAGTGATTATCAAAGAGTAGTCTAGACAGCATATTCATAGTTCTAATCATCAATATAAATGAGGTGTTTAAGAATTAGATAGGATATTTTTAAGGAAAGTGTATACAAACAGCTAAGAAATTACAACAAAATTGTCGTTAGAGATAAATCAGAGTGCATTCAGAGATTGAAAGAATATGGACAGGCCATAAAAAAATTGTGTTTAGATGGTAGGTATAGATTTATCTGACTATCCTGAAAAATGTCTAGGAATACTTGTTAATGTTTTGTTCTGTGTTTCCCAAATAGTCTTTCCCTGAAAACAGACCAGGTAACAAGAAGATGATATATATAAAACCTCATTTCTCTACATATTGCACCTCAAACAAGAATATGTGAGGATTAATCCCTGTAGATGTATGAGTTTAAACAGGTCTGGGTTTAAGAAGGTATTTTAAAACTGCCTATTAAAATGGCATAAAGTCAGACTTTATCACCTAGTTTTAAGTGATGAATGAAAGAATGGTACCTATGTCACTTGGTGATACCATGTTCAGGGTAACACTGAAAAAAGGGATGCTGACAGTGCTTGAACTGCTGATAGTTACCAGGGGTGTACAGGTAGTGAGGAGAAAACTGAAAGAAAATTAAAAGCTTGACATGGGTTGCAGTGTATGGACCTGTCACTGTGTCACATAGCTTACAGTTTCTCCAAAGGGCTACAGCAGTCACAAAAAGCTCTGTTATCTCTAAAACTAGCTCTGCTTCTACCGTCTTCAGAAAAATCACCAACAGCTAGCCTGTGCCCAGGGAAGAAAATAGCAAATTTGAGCCAGCTGTCTGTCCAAGATCATATGTGAGTAAAAAGCACGTCAGGCTGAGCTCAAAGATGTGACACAGCCAACATGCAGAAGCTTTCTGCAGACTGAATGCAGTGCAGCTAAAGTCATCATGAAACCTTCCAGGCTGTGTAGTAATGACAATTCATTGGATTTAGCTAACTATCAGAAATTCCAAATTTTTTTAATATTTTAAATTAAATTTTTGATGGAAGGTATTGCTGTATCTGTGTATATATTTGGAAAGGAAGGAAGTGAGGAGCTGTGAGTCCAATAAGACTTATTGAGTTTTCATCCAGTGGAGATCCAATGGTTGTAGTTAGCAGAGCCTGAGAAGTGATTCAGCTCAGATAAACAGGCCTCTAGCAGCTGATGCACTGAATATCTCTGCAGCATTTCTTCAGTATATTGACTAGGCAGACTTCAGAAATTTCCTTGCAAGCTTAAACTACAGATGATGAGGCCTGTGAGCTGGGGCTGACTGATATGGTCTGTCTCAGATCAGCAGACCCCTATGAATTTTTTATCCTCCAGGTCCTCACTCTAGACTACCCGGAGGTGTCTAGACTGGAACTAAACATCTTCATGTGGGCAACTGAATCAAGCTGAAATTTAGGTAAGACAAGTTCCACTGTGTAACTTGATTTGTAGTGGCTTGCAAAGATTCGCTCTGATGCTCATATTAACTGTCCAGTAATGCTACAGAAGGAATGTGAAAGAAAGGAGATTTTGTCTTCACACCACAACAGATGACGCAACTTCTCACTCGCACCTCCACTGCGAGCTATGTTGTTGGGGAGGCTTTTCTTTTTTTCACAGTTACAAATGTCAAATACCCTTAAGAGGAAAAACAAAACCCACATCCTTTTTGTTTTGCTATATATTGCATAGTGAACAGAGGAGAACAGCAGCTAGTAACCATGGGAGCTTTCTTTACCTTGTCGACCTCTGCTGCTGTCATCCTCCTAGTAATTCCTGGAGGTAAGTACAAGCTTAGACGTTTTTGAAGGCAAATGCTGATGCATGCAGTTCCACTTAAGCAAACGTGCATTAGCATAAAGAAAGTAGTTGCAATTGTTATTGTGGTTCTTACAATAATAGAAACCTTTGTATCTCTTTGAGCTTAAATACAGAGAAATTAACATGATTTTTTTTGATCTTTCTCTCTACAGGCATGCACTTATATGATTTGCTTGGTTTTCTGCTTTTCTGACAAAAACGTTCATGTGATGTTACTTACCATATACAGCCCAGTTCCCAAGAGTCTGTGTAGGACAGATAATGCACAACATTTATCTGGAGTCAGATTTGGGGTTCTTACAATGACAGCTAAGAACTTAACCATTGCCATGAACATCAGGAAAATAAATCTGTGCAAGATCAATAATGTTGTGGTGGGTTTGGGGTTGTTTTTCTTTGTTTGTTTTCTTTTTGTCACAGCACTGACTTAATTTTGGTCCTACTGAAACATACAGAAGTAGCACTGCTGAGCAATCTTAGAAATCTAGCCTGAAGACCAGCATTGTGACACACATACATACCTGTGTGTCTGCGTACTCTGTGATTACATAAAATGTTCTTTTCCAGGAGACTGCAGTGTCTGTCAGTATTTGTTAGCCCAACTGTGTGTATTGTGGCTTATTTTTATTTTTAGGTTTATGTGTGGAAATAATTGGAGGAGATGAAGTAAAACCACACTCAAGACCGTTTATGACCCTAATCATAAGAAACAAAACAGAAGTTATTTGTGGAGGAGCTTTGATCAAGCCAAACTGGGTGTTAACAGCTGCCCACTGTCCTTTGTAAGTTTTTGCTCCGATTTGGCGATTGTCATTAGTGAGTATTTGTTTTCTCTGTTTGAGAAGAAAAGATCATATTGCTGGTGGTTGTGTGCAGGTAGGTTGATCATGATCATGTTCTGACTGCTATGTTTAAAAATTATATTGACAACTGTGCTTAGGTGAGTAAAAAATACTGAAACAAGGTATACTGTTCTTTCTTGTTTCTAAAGAGACATTTCTGAGTTTCTAGCTGCAGGCAAGCACAGAATACCAACACTGAAGTGGTAAATCTGGCGGAAAGACCCATGCCTGTTTTCTCAGTCACTTGGCGAGAGCACTGGCCAGTCTAAATAGCTGCTCAGAAAACAGAAACAAATTCCTGTCATTTTATTCTGCAGAAGACACACTGGGCAGCACAGAAAGACAACATGCAATTACAAAGGAGCAAAACATTCTCCAGACAGATGACAGGAATCACTTAGAAACCTCTGCTTTACTGGATGCGTTGCTCCCTCCTGTCTGACTCACGCCGTACACGGCTATTTGGCCCAGCACATTCTCCCTGCCAGGAGAGATGCGAGGTTCAAATCTCACATCCCACCCATTGCCTCTGCTGGGAGCACTGGAGCTGCTGCTGAGCCAGACCTCACACAGGCTCTGTCAGCAGCCTGCCCAGGAGCAGTGAATTGCTGGGCTCTGCAGACATCAGAGGCTCCTATCCATTTCTCCTGCCACCAGACAAGGAGATCTCTACTACCCAGGCAGCATAGGGCCCAAAATCAGTGGTATCAAGATATGGCCACTGTATGGTGATTCCAAAAGAGATCTCTCTGAAGAAAAAATGCAGGATGTAATCAACATAATGATGCTCAGTGAACAGTCACACAGCCCTTAACAGCTGCAGGAACAGGAGCAACCATGTCCTGAGGGTTTGGGTTGCTGCAGGAAGAGGCATCTGAGGGCCAGCCTGCTCTGACAGGTTTCGCCCATTAGGCAGCTGCAGGCATCCAGCTCCCAAGGGAAACAACAGGGATAGGTTCCCAGTCAAGTACCTGAGCCCTGTCTGCTCTTGGCAAATTGAAGGTAGAATAGCATCAGTTGTGATTCAATGAGACACTTTCATTAACTACTTGTAAAACCGCGTAATTTTTTACATTTTTCTGAATTACTCCTGCTTTTCAGGCATGAGAAAAGAAATTTACAGCACCACATTTATCAGCAACGAATTATGGACTTGCAACAAGTGAATCCAAATAACCATGTTGTCTTTCTCCTCAGGGATAACAGCAAGGATGAAGTTGTTCTTGGAGCTCATTCAAGAAAAAGAAAAGAAAAAGAAAAACAGGTTTTTAAGATTGCAAAACTAATTCGCCATCCATGCTACTGGCCTGAAAGATGGGATCATGACCTTATGCTGCTGCAGGTATGTACTTACTTACACGTCACTCAAGGAATATGCATCTCCTATGATGCACCAGTTTCCTCCTTCTTGTGAGGAAGGGAAATCAAGCACAGGAGTTTCTGATAACTGTTTCTGCAAATCCAGCTGACTGGGGAACTGGGGATGCAATGGGGACTAAGGCACTCAACATTTCCTGCAATGCATGCCAATACTCAAAGCAGAAAAATTCTGCAGCTTGGCCTACATATTGCAATTCCTGGCTTTTCCATGGAATAATAAAGAAGCATGTGAATTTCATTCACAGAAAGCAGCATGCTTCAAATGTAAAAATAAATTGTCTAAAAACCATTATGTTCTGACTAAAAAACCGTTCCATTAAAAATTTCTCAACTCTGATTTTCTTTTTTGCCAGCTTCACTTATTGCTGTTATTTTGCTCTAGGCAAACAGGCCCAGATTCCCTCTTCTTAGGTACCCCCCAATGATATGAGTGCCAGGGAAAGGAAATAAGGTCTTTTCAGATGTAATGTTTCAGCAGACATTGAATGGGTTTTCATAAGACAATATATACTCATTTTCTTCATTATATTACCTCACTGATTACATAAATCCCCTCACAATCAATTGATGTATCTGAAAGACAGGTTGCAGTAATCATTAATTGCCATAATGGGATAGATCTAACTTTCAGGTGTCTCTGTTGAACATAAAAACTATTTGCTATATCTTCCACAGCTTAATAGAAGAGCAAAACTTAATAAAGCCGTGAAACCCATTCGCCTGCCTACCTCAGGTGATGATCCCAAGCCAGGAACTGTTTGTAGAGTAGCAGGATGGGGAAAAGTTACAAATGAATCCAAGGACTTTTCTGAAACCCTGAGGGAAGTCAACGTCACTGTCATTCGCAGAGCAACTTGCAATAGTGCAAAATATTATGGGAACAAGCCTACTATAACGGACAGGATGATATGTGCAGGGTCTGAGAAAGGCAAAACGGACTCATGTCGGGTAAGTATATTTACATATATAATCCCATATACACATAGGTTATATTAAAAATAAAATAAAATACTAGCATCTACAGACATAGGATCTGCCTATCCTCAGCTCAAAAAGGAATGATCCTAAAACTGAGAGAATTTATCAGGGCTTTTTCTTCTAGTTTAAAATCAAAAATTCATCATCACGTATGTTGTTTTAATCCAGGCAAGGCAGATAGCTGTTCTTTTCTGTATTAAAATGTTTTTTGATAGAAAAATCTCTACAAGCCCTTTCTCAAGCAGCTAAATTCAATGGAACAGCTTCTCTGACACCAGAGGGCTTTGGAACAGATTTTGCTAAAAAAAAAAAATAAAATATGACTGGATGCCACGTCAAATGCAAAACTTTGTAAGAACTACCACATTTTAAAAGAATTAAATAAGAATTAAATACTGAAGTAACAATACTACAAAAAAAAAAAAAAAAAAAAAAAAAAAAAAAGAGTAGCAATTTCTAGACATCTTTAAAGGTGTCTTTCAAGAAGAAAGTGTCCATTTTTTTCATTTCCCATTCATTAAGACCCACTATACATTGGCACTGGATTAAATTTATTCCATTTAAATCATACTTGAAAGATCACATTGAATTCTTTTTTTGTTGTTGTTTTGTTTTCCTTTGGCTAATGAAAAATTAAAAGCTTATCTTCTAATGAGAAAACAAGAAAAAGAAAACACTAGCACTGTCTATGATTTTATTTCCACTGTGGAGCTGGACTAAGTTTTATGTAAGGGAAGGATTTTTTCACTTTTATAAGTCTGAATAACAATTTTTGTCCTTTCTTTTCCAGGGGGATTCAGGTGGACCTTTAATATGTAAAAATGTGATGAGAGGCATCACTTCTTTTGGGAAAAAAAATATGTGTGGTGCTATTGGTGCTCCTGGTGTCTACACTCGCCTCACAAAGCAATATGTTCAGTGGATAAAGAAAACCATAGGGGGAGACTTATAGACTGGCTTTTGACCAAGCAAATTCCTACTTCATACTTGCATAGCAAAATCTAGTTTTGAAATATACTTTTAAAACAGGTTCATCTTACTGGTAATAATGATATTCCCATGCAGCTATTCCCATGCTGAATTTCCTAGCTTGATGTCCTTATAGATGAAATAGCATACATTTATTTTCAGGACAGATGTCTTTTTAATAGGACCAGGACACAGAACACTCTGCTAGAACAGCATTTGTAGCTTACACTGCCATAGAGTCTATCTGTGACTCAGGCTTCCAATGTCCTTGTGTTGCATGTTCAAACTGAGCCCTACCTGGATGAGTACATCTGAGCAAGAATCTCATCCAGCCGTTTGTGTCCTCACTGCACATTGAGTATATACTGCTCTCTTCTCTATCTTGACTTCTGCAAATAATCCTAAGTGGTAATGAGATGCTAGGTACAACACCAGACACCTGAAAAACTTGTTAGTTATTTGGCAGAAGATCTCCTGATTATATAGGTATAGAGGACTGACAAATTTCAGAAAATTAATTTTCAGCAACTGTTTAGTTGAACTTCTGACTGCGGGATATAAGAACTATTTCCTAACTTTCATGTATTTTTCTATACCTCATCCCTTCATGTAATCTGCATTTAATAAAGAAACAGCAATAAAACCTATTGTTTGAAGCTGTCCATTTATGTGGAGCACAGTGTCTGCTGCAGTACAGATATTCTGTGCCCATAATGTTTTGGATGTGCACTATGTTCAAAGAATGAAACAAGGTCAGCAAAGTTATACTAAAAGAAAAAAAAAAAATAGCTGAAAAGCCATCTTCTCTTTGTCGTTTCCTTCAATGGCAGAAGGTATCTCAGCTGGAGTATTGATATGATAAAGCACTGTTTGTAGCATTTAAAAACAAAACAAAAAAAGAATCGTACTTTTGTGGTTTCACTACTGCCATTGACAGACATGCAGTGAAATTTCTGAGTGCTTCAGCAACCTCTTGTCAAAAATCAAACAGACCTACTGTGAAAAATGTTTCGCCCTATTTGTATATTAACAATCTTGGGTATTTACAATGCCATGAACACCATAAGTTTGTTTCATTGGAAATAGGCATTAGCTAAAAGAAAGCGGAGCACTTTCAAAATGTGGAGCAATCTTGTATGATTTTAATTTTAAAAATCAGTTGCTGTTTTCAACATGAACGTATACATCACTTATAAACACAACACACAAAGGTAGAGATTAAAACTTTTTACAGGACTGCCTCCACCTCACATCTTGTTGAGAAGAAAAAGCAGTTTTGTCACAGAGAATAAGGAAGGGGAATAAGGGGGAAAGGTTTAAGCTATGGGGATCTCTATTGAAATTTCTGATGCTGAACGTCTTCATCTTCTTTTACGTTTTCTGTCCCTTACAAATATTACACAAACATAATTTCTAACATACCTTACTGTTATTCCTAAAAAGTGATTATGTATGTTTGGCCCATGGGCTGTAAACACAAACAGGCACGTGCACAGACACAGGAGTATGCATAAGCACAGAAACAAGGCAAAGCAGTGAGGAGGTTTCTCAGCCAAGGAAGACTTCATCAGTGAAACTGGGAGTACAACTTGGCCACTGACTCTTACAGAGACCCAAAGTAACACCCAAAAGACTGTTGCCAATTCACAAAAATAAGTCTTACTTCTTTACTTTACACTTCACCCACCTTTTTCACTGTCCTCCTTTCATAATTTTCTTCATCTTACTGCTTCCTCTTTGGTCTCCTTCTACCTCTTGTCTGGAAGTTACTGTAAGCATCCTTTCCAGCAGTGGAAAATCTGAATACAGATCCACCACAATGGGATGCAGCCCATAGGAGTTTATGTATTTCAGTAGTAGTTAAGATCAGATGTAGCAGTTAAGGAAAATCAGCCGATAACTTTTTGACAGGCAAAAATTTCCACTCATTATGAGCTGGGAGAAACTAACAGGTATAAAATGCACTACATAAACCAATGCAGCATTTATCTGAGTATCACAGAATCACAGAATTGAAGGGGTTGGAAAGGACCTCAAAAGATCATCAGGTCCAACCCCCCTGCCAAAGCAGGTTCCCTAGAGCAGGCTGCCCAGGTAGGCATCCAGACAGGCCTTGAATATCTCCAGAGAAGGAGACTCCACAACCTCCCTGCGCAGCCTGTCCCAGTGCTCCGTCACCCTCACCGTGAAGAAGTTCTTTCACATGTTGGTGCGGAACTTCCCGTGCTCCATTTTGTGGCCATTGCCCCTTGCCCTGTCCCCACAAACCACTGAAAAGAGGTTGGCCAAATCCCTCTGTCTCCCACCCCTCAGGTATTTATACACATTGATGAGATCCCCTCTCAGTCTTCTCTTCTCCAGGCTGAACAGACCCAGGTCTCTCAGCCTTTCCACATAGGGAAGATGCTCCAGGCCCTGTTCATCTCTGTGGCCCTCCGCTGGACTCTTTCCAGGAGATCCCTGGCTTTTGTACCGGGAAGCCCAGAACTGGACACAGTACTCCAGGTGTGGCCTGACCAGGGCAGAGTAGAGGGGGAGGATCACCTCCCTTGACCTGCTGGCCATGCTCCTTTTAATGCATGCCAGGATCCCATTAGCCCTCTTGGCCACAAGGGCACAGTGCTGGCTCATGGCCAACCTGTCATCCACCAGGACCCCTAAGCTCGAGGCTCCTCAGAGCTCCTCTCCAGCAGGTCGCCCCCCAGCCTGTACTGATGCATGTGGTTGTTCCTTCCCAGGTGCAGGACTCAACACTTGCTCTTATTAAATCTCATTTAGTTTTTTCCTGCCCATCTCTCCAGCCGGTCCAGGTCTCGCTGAATGGCAGCACAGCCTTCTGGCGTGTCAGCCACTCCTCCCAGCTTTGTGTCATCAGCATACTTGCTGAGGGCAGACACTATTCCTTCGTCAAGGTCATCAATGAGGATGTTGAACAAGACCAGACCCAGCACCGACCCCTGGGGAACACCACTAATTACAGGTCTCCAGCCAGACTCTGTGCCACCAATCAGCACCCTCTGAGCTCGGCCAGTCAGCCAGTTCTCAACCCACCTTATTGTCCACTCTTCTATCCCACACTGTCTCAGCTTTGCTATCAGGATGTCATGGGAGACAGCATCAAAGCCTTGCTGAAGTCAAGGTAGATGACATCCACCGCTCTCCCCTCATCTACCCAGCTGGTGATGCCATCATAGAAGGCAACGAGGTTGGTCGAGCATGACTTCCCCTTGGTGAATCCATGCTGGCTACTCCTCGTAACCTTCTTCTCTTCCAATTGCTTGGAGATGGCTTCCAGAACAAGCTGTCCCAACACCTTTCCAGGGACAGAGGTGAGACTGAGTGGCCTGTAGTTTCCCGGATCCTCTTTCAAGCTCTTCTTGAGGACTGGAGTGACACTGGCTATCCTCCAGACTTCATGCACCTCTCCAGTTCTTCAGGACATTTCAAAGATGATAGAGAGTGGTTTGGCAATCACCTCCACTAACTCCCTTAGCACACGTGGATGCATTCCTTCGGGGCCCATGGATTTGTTTGCACTGATCCCAATCAAATGGTCCCAACTCACTCCCTTGTCAACCAGTGGGAGCTCTCCATTTCCCAGGCCCTTTCTCCTCCCTCCAGGGTCCAGGAGTCCCGGGGGGGAGTCCTTGAAGCAAAGACTGAAGCAAAGAAAGCATTTAGTATCTCTGCCTTCTTGGTGTGTCCCGTTACCAGGACACCCCCCTCATTCAGCCAGGGATCCACATTATCCCTAGTATTCCTTTTACTGTTTATATACTTAGACAAACCCTTTTTACTATCCTTTATCTCTTTTGCAAACTTCACAATTAGTCTTTTCCTGAAAACAGACCAGGTAACAAGAAGATGATATATATAAAACCTCATTTCTCTACATATTGCACCTCATACAAGAATATGTGAGGATTAATCCCTGTAGATGTATGAGTTTAAACAGGTCTGGATTTAAGAAGGTATTTTAAAACTGCCTATTAAAATGGCATAAAGTCAGACTTTATCACCTAGTTTTAAGTGATGAATGAAAGAATGGTACCTATGTCACTTGGTGATACCATGTTCAGGATAACACTGAAAAAAGGAATGCTAACAGTGCTTGAACTGCTGATAGTTACCAGGGGTGTACGGGTAGTGAGGAGAAAACTGAAAGAAAATTAAAAGCTTGACATGGGTTGCAGTGTATGGACCTGTCACTGTGTCACATAGCTTACAGTTTCTCCAAAGGTCTACAGCAGTCAGTTATCTCTAAAACTAGCTCTGCTTCTACCTTCTTCAGAGAAATCACCAACAGCTGGTTTAAGTCCAGTGGAAATTTAATGGTCATAGTTAGCAGAGCCTGAAAAGTGATTCAGCTAAGATAAACAGGCCTCTAGCAGCTGATCCACTGCTGTGGTTTAACCCGGCCAGCAGCTAAACACCACACAGCTGTTCACTCACCTACCCCCCTCCCTCTCAAGGATGGGGGAGAGAAACAAGAAAACTGAAGCCTGTGGGTTGAGATAGAGACAGTTTATTAGGACAGAAAATATAATAATAATAATAATAATAATAATAATAATAATAATAATAATAATAATAATAATAATAATAATAATAATAATAATAATAATAATAATAATAATAATAATAATAATAATAATAATAATATGTACAATAAGAGTGATGCATGATGCAATTGCTCACCACCCGCTGACCAATGCCCAGCCTAATCCTGTGCAGTCCAGCCCTCCTCCCCGCGGCTAGCCACCCCTATATGTTGTTCAGCATGACCCCAAATGGTATGGAATACCCCTTTGGGCAGTTTGGGTCACCTGTCCTGGCTCTGTCCCCTCCCAGCTCTTGCTGCACCCCCAGCCTGCCCGCTGGCAGGACAGAGCGAGAAGCTGAAAAGTCCTTGGCTTGGTGTTATCACTACTCTGAAATAATTAAAACAGCAGCACGTTATCAGCACTCTTCTCAGCCTAAATCCAAAACATAGCACCCTACCAGCTACTAGGAGGAAAATTAATTCTATCCTAGCTAAAACCAGGACATATATCCACCCCTTATTCCGTATGAATTATGTCATGCTCAGGTTACACCCTTTCCAATACATTCCAGTTGACCAACATTTTCATTTATAGTATACAGAATGTCCACTGAGTTTGCATAGTCCATGACTGACTTCAGGCTCCATCTGTCATCACAGTCTTTCAGGGCAGAAGAGATGGTGTGTGACGTTGGATTGTCACACGTTGAAGTCCGTCCTCATTCCATCACATCACTTTGCTTGTCCAATTCTATCAAAATTCATTCATCTGTATCTGCATGGTTGTTACAGCGATACCATTAATAGGAAATTGACATATAGGAATCATGGTAGTGATGACATACCATATTATATAATAATTAACATAATACAATTCTACTCATGGGCTATTCTTACCCAGTATTAAATCCTCTTAAGGTGCACATTGGACCTCCCAATTCTTTTGCATTGCCCACCAAGTGCACCCAGGTCCCTGAGCAAAAGCAATCCCACAAATGGTTTTGCCTTTTCCTGAGGCAGGAGTAGCCCAGACTGTCTTCCCCAGCATGTTTCTTACATGCACTGCAGGATCCTTATCCCCTTCTGCAGTACATAACAGGTTTGGTTGTGCAGGTCCAGCTCGGTTGGCAGATCCCCTAGTATTGACTAACCAGGTGGCCTTTACCAAATGCGTATCCCAATTTTTGAATGTCCCAGCACCCATTGCTTTCAGTGTAGTCTTTAACAGTCCATTGTATCGTTCAACTTTCCCGCAGGCTGGTGCATGATAGGATATGTGATACGCCCACTCAATACCATGCTCTTTGGCCCAAGGGTCTATAAGGTTGTTTCAGAAATGAGTCCCATTGTCTGACTCAATTCTTTCTGGGGTGCCATGTCGCCATAGGACTTGCTTTTCAAGGCCCAGGATAGTGTTCCGGGCGGTGGCATGAGGCACAGGATATGTTTCCAGCCATCCAGTGGTTGCTTCCACCATTGTAATTACATGGCACTTGCTGTTGCGGGTGTGAGGGAGTGGGATGTAATCAATCTGCCAGGCCTCTCCATATTTATATTTCAGCCATCGTCCTCCATACCAAAGAGGCTTTGACTGTTTGGCTTGCTTGATTGCAGCACATGTTTCACAGTCATGAATAACCTGTGCTATAGCGTCCGTGGTCAGGTCCACCCCTCGATCACGAGCCCATCTGTTTGTTGCACCTCTGTCCTGATGGCCCGAGGTGTCATGGGCCCATCGGGCTATAAATAACTCACCTTTATGTTGCCAGTCCAAGTCCACATGAGCCACTTCAATCTTAGCAGCCTGATCCACCTGCCCATTGTTCTGATGTTCTTCAGTAGCCCAATTCTTTGGCACATGAGCATCTATGTGGCATACCTTTACAACCAGGTTCTCCACCCAGGCAGCAATATCTTGCCACAATGCAGCAGCCCAGATGGGTTTGCCCCTGCGCAGCCAGTTGTTCTGCTTCCATTGCTGTAATCACTTCCACAGGGCATTTGCTACCATCCATGAATCAGTGTAAAGATAGAGAACTGGCCACTTTCCTTGTTCAGCAATATCTAAAGCCAGTTGAATGGCTTTCACTTCTGCAAACTGACTCGATTCACCTTCTCCCGCAGTAGCTCCCTCCGTACAAACTTCTGCCACATGGGTCGTGTACACTTGATTTCATCTGGATCTGTGGATGTTTGTCCGAGGTCTGGGTCCTCATAAATCACCTCCCGTACAGCTAATTCCCTCAGGTACTAGATTCCCATCTCCACAGTGGTCCACTTGCCTGGTAGACATACAAGTTCTTCCTTGAAGGGATACCTTTCCCTCACAGCTGACAGGAGATGCCTCCAGAGGCTGTGAGATCGTGCTCCATCTCCATTTGCTTTGTCAATGCCTGCGTCTCTAGCAAGGGATCCCAGCCACCTGGCTTCCCCACTCTCTAATTCCACACAAGTGGCTCCAGTGTCCCAGCACCAGAGAGGCCAGGTGACAAGCTGCTCACCTATACAGTGACTGAAAGCTTTTCATATATCTTGTAGCTCAAACTCGGATAGGTTTTGGCTAGATACTGTTGTTTTTGCGACATCCTCATCTTCATCCTCCTGTTCCTCTGATGGCTCGGCCTCACCTTCTCTACACCTAGACCTAGCAGAAGACTCTCTGTGTTCTCAACGACCTGACTCTCTATACCATTTTTTCACCTTGGTTATGGGTGCAACTGATACTAGTACAGTTTGTTTCCCTGGCTCAGCCGTGGGGCCCATTTTAAGGCTTGGAGTGGCCACTGGGCCTGTCTCAGAAGTTGAAGTGGCCACCAGGTCTATCACTGGGGTTATATTGGCATTGGGTGCAGCTTGGTAAGCATAGGCCAAGCCCCAGCACGTTAGAGTGATTTCTGTATGTCTGGTACTGCCAGGGTGATGCCACACCTTTTTCAAGCACTCTACCACTTTTTTAGGATTTTTCAGTTGTTCGGAGGTAAATTTCCAAAGCACTGCAGGTGCCCACTGCTCTGGATTCCTGCCCATATCCTCCCACTCTCCCTGCGACTCATAACTATCCTGCCTCAGGACAGATCTCTGGATGACACTCTTAAGTATTTGTGTAACCTTGGACAAAACCTGAAGTGCATTCAGGAGACGTAACAGTGAGAACATGCTGGTCTGAACACCCCAAGAATATTCAAAGTTTTGGAAAGCTACCACAACTCTCCTGGAGGAGAAAAAAGGAAGAGTGAACAAACGGGAAAAAACATCTTCCCCTGACCCCTCCATAGATTGGCTCCCTGAAGAAAAAGCATGAAAGGTGTAATTATTAATAGTTTCTGAGGTAGGGTTCCCAAAGTATGGAGTGGATGACAATGCTGAGTACAAATACCAGATTAGTCTCATGGCTGGTAATTTTATCATATCGTAAGCCAGTATTACATACTACAGCAAAATAATAACCCTGTACAAAACCCCAAAAGTGATAATCAACATGACAGGGAACACACACACTAAGTAATGTGCTATATAACTCAATTCAGAAAACAGGCACAGCAGACTTGAGATCACAAAAATCGGCATTGTGATTAGTAACTATTAAACCGAAGTAATGCTTATCAGAATCTTGTTTTAACAAACTCTGGTCAGATCTGTCATTGCCTCAACCCTTCGCGCCCCACGTTGGGTGCCAAAAGGACTGCTGTGGTTTAACCCGGCCAGCAGCTAAACACAACACAGCCGTTCACTCACCTACCCCCCTCCCTCTCAAGGATGGGGGTGTGAAACGAGAAAACTGAAACCTGTGAGTTGAGATAGAGACAGTTTATTAGGACAAATAATAATAATAATAATAATAATAATAATAATAATAATAATAATAATAATAATATGATAAAACAAGTGATGCACAATACACTTGCTCACCACCCACTGACCGAAGCCCAGCCTAACCCCGATCAGCCGGTCCCACCATATCCCAGCTAGCCCCCCCAATATGTTGTTCAGCATGACCCCAAATGGTATGGAATACCCCTTTGGGCAGTTTGGGTCACCTGTCCTGGCTCTGTCCCCTCCCAGCTCTTGCTGCACCCCCAGCCTGCCCGCTGGCAGGACAGAGTGAGAAGCTGAAAAGTCCTTGGCTTGGTGTAAGCACTGCTCTGCAACAATTAAAACATCAGTGCATTATCAATGTTATTCTCATCCTAAATCCAAAACATAGCAAACTACAAGCTCCTAAGAGGAAAATTAACTCTATCCTAACTAAAACCAAGACATCCACTGAATGTCTCTGCAGCATTTCTTCAGTATATTGACTAGGCAGACTTCAGAAATTTCCTTGCAAGCTTAAACTACAGATGATGAGGCCTGTGAGCTGGGGCTGACTGATATGGTCTGTCTCAGATCAGCAGACCCCTATGAATTTTTTATCCTCCAGGTCCTCACTCTAGACTACCCGGAGGTGTCTAGACTGGAACTAAACATCTTCATGTGGGCAACTGAATCAAGCTGAAATTTAGGTAAGACAAGTTCCACTGTGTAACTTGATTTGTAGTGGCTTGCAAAGATTCGCTCTGATGCTCATATTAACTGTCCAGTAATGCTACAGAAGGAACGTGAAAGAAAGGAGATTTTGTCTTCACACCACAACAGATGACGCAACTTCTCACTCGCACCTCCACTGCGAGCTATGTTGTTGGGGAGGCTTTTCTTTTTTTCACAGTTACAAATGTCAAATACCCTTAAGAGGAAAAACAAAACCCACATCCTCTTTGTTTTGCTATATATTGCATAGTGAACAGAGGAGAACAGCAGCTAGTAACCATGGGAGCTTTCTTTACCTTGTCGACCTCTGCTGCTGTCATCCTCCTAGTAATTCCTGGAGGTAAGTACAAACTTAGACGTTTTTGAAGGCAAATGCTGATGCATGCAGTTCCACTTAAGCAAACGTGCATTAGCATAAAGAAAGTAGTTGCAATTGTTATTGTGGTTCTTACAATAATAGAAACCTTTGTATCTCTTTGAGCTTAAATACAGAGAAATTAACATGATTTTTTTTGATCTTTCTCTCTACAGGCATGCACTTATATGATTTGCTTGGTTTTCTGCTTTTCTGACAAAAACGTTCATGTGATGTTACTTACCATATACAGCCCAGTTCCCAAGAGTCTGTGTAGGACAGATAATGCACAACATTTATCTGGAGTCAGATTTGGGGTTCTTACAATGACAGCTAAGAACTTAACCATTGCCATGAACATCAGGAAAATAAATCTGTGCAAGATCAATAATGTTGTGGTGGGTTTGGGGTTGTTTTTCTTTGTTTGTTTTCTTTTTGTCACAGCACTGACTTAATTTTGGTCCTACTGAAACATACAGAAGTAGCACTGCTGAGCAATCTTAGAAATCTAGCCTGAAGACCAGCATTGTGACACACATACATACCTGTGTGTCTGCGTACTCTGTGATTACATAAAATGTTCTTTTCCAGGAGACTGCAGTGTCTGTCAGTATTTGTTAGCCCAACTGTGTGTATTGTGGCTTATTTTTATTTTTAGGTTTATGTGTGGAAATAATTGGAGGAGATGAAGTAAAACCACACTCAAGACCGTTTATGACCCTAATCATAAGAAACAAAACAGAAGTTATTTGTGGAGGAGCTTTGATCAAGCCAAACTGGGTGTTAACAGCTGCCCACTGTCCTTTGTAAGTTTTTGCTCCGATTTGGCGATTGTCATTAGTGAGTATTTGTTTTCTCTGTTTGAGAAGAAAAGATCATATTGCTGGTGGTTGTGTGCAGGTAGGTTGATCATGATCATGTTCTGACTGCTATGTTTAAAAATTATATTGACAACTGTGCTTAGGTGAGTAAAAAATACTGAAACAAGGTATACTGTTCTTTCTTGTTTCTAAAGAGACATTTCTGAGTTTCTAGCTGCAGGCAAGCACAGAATACCAACACTGAAGTGGTAAATCTGGCAGAAAGACCCATGCCTGTTTTCTCAGTCACTTGGCGAGAGCACTGGCCAGTCTAAATAGCTGCTCAGAAAACAGAAACAAATTCCTGTCATTTTATTCCGCAGAAGACACACTGGGCAGCACAGAAAGACAACATGCAATTACAAAGGAGCAAAACATTCTCCAGACAGATGACAGGAATCACTTAGAAACCTCTGCTTTACTGGATGCGTTGCTCCCTCCTGTCTGACTCACGCCGTACACGGCTATTTGGCCCAGCGCATTCTCCCTGCCAGGAGAGATGCGAGGTTCAAATCTCACATCCCACCCATTGCCTCTGCTGGGAGCACTGGAGCTGCTGCTGAGCCAGACCTCACACAGGCTCTGTCAGCAGCCTGCCCAGGAGCAGTGAATTGCTGGGCTCTGCAGACATCAGAGGCTCCTATCCATTTCTCCTGCCACCAGACAAGGAGATCTCTACTACCCAGGCAGCACAGGGCCCAAAATCAGTGGTATCAAGATATGGCCGCTATATGGTGTATACCTCAACCCTGCCTGTTCCTGGCAAATGGAAGGTAGAATAGCATCAGTTGTGATTCAATGAGACACTTTCATTAACTACTTGTAAAACCGCGTAATTTTTTACATTTTTCTGAATTACTCCTGCTTTTCAGGCATGAGAAAAGAGATTTACAGCACCACATTTATCAGCAATGAATTATGGACTTGCAACAAATGAATCCAAATAACCATGTTGTCTTTCTCCTCAGGGATAACAGCAAGGATGAAGTTGTTCTTGGAGCTCATTCAATAAAAAGAAAAGAAAAAGAAAAACAGGTTTTTAAGATTGCAAAACTAATTCGCTATCCATGCTACTGGCCCGATCGTTTGGATCATGACCTTATGCTGCTGCAGGTATGTACTTACTTACACGTCACTCAAGGAATATGCATCTCCTATGATGCACCAGTTTCCTCCTTCTTGTGAGGAAGGGAAATCAAGCACAGGAGTTTCTGATAACTGTTTCTGCAAATCCAGCTGACTGGGGAACTGGGGATGCAATGGGGACTAAGGCACTCAACATTTCCTCCAATACTCAAAGCAGAAAAATTCTGCAGCTTGGCCTACATATTGCAATTCCTGGCTTTTCCATGGAATAATAAAGAAGCATGTGAATTTCATTCACAGAAAGCAGCATGCTTCAAATGTAAAAATAAATTGTCTAAAAACCGTTATGTTCTGACTAAAAAACCGTTCCATTAAAAATTTCTCAACTCTGATTCTCTTTTTTGCCAGCTTCACTTATTGCTGTTATTTTGCTCTAGGCAAACAGGCCCAGATTCCCTCTTCTTAGGTACCCCCCAATGATATGAGTGCCAGGGAAAGGAAATAAGGTCTTTTCAGATGTAATGTTTCAGCAGACATTGAATGGGTTTTCATAAGACAATATATACTCATTTTCTTCATTATATTACCTCACTGATTACATAAATCCCCTCACAATCAATTGATGTATCTGAAAGACAGGTTGCAGTAATCATTAATTGCCATAATGGGATAGATCTAACTTTCAGGTGTCTCTGTTGAACATAAAAACTATTTGCTATATCTTCCACAGCTTAATAGAAGAGCAAAACTTAATAAAGCCGTGAAACCCATTCGCCTGCCTACCTCAGGTGATGATCCCAAGCCAGGAACTGTTTGTAGAGTAGCAGGATGGGGACAAACTCAAAATAATCTCAGAAAGTCTTCTGAAACCCTGAGGGAAGTCAACGTCACTATCATCAGCAGAGAAACTTGCAATAGTGCAAAATATTATGGGAACAAGCCTACTATAACAGACAGGATGATATGTGCAGGGTCTGAGAAAGGCAGAAGGGACTCATGTCGGGTAAGTATATTTACATATATAATCCCATATACACATAGGTTATATTAAAAATAAAATAAAATACTAGCATCTACAGACATAGGATCTGCCTATCCTCAGCTCAAAAAGGAATGATCCTAAAACTGAGAGAATTTATCAGGGCTTTTTCTTCTAGTTTAAAATCAAAAATTCATTGTCACGTATGTTGTTTTAATCCAGGCAAGGCAGATAGCTGTTCTTTTCTGCATTCAAATGTTTTTTTAAAAAAAAGTCTCTACAAGCCATTTCTCAAGCAGCTAAATTCAATGAAACAGCTTCCCTGACACCAGAGGGTTCTGGAACAGATTTTGCTAAAAAAAAAAAAAAAATAATAAAATATGACTGGATGCCACGTCAAATGCAAAACTTTGTAAGAACTACCACATTTTAAAAGAATTAAATAAGAATTAAATACTGAAGTAACAATACTTAAAAAAAAAAAAAAAAAAGTAGCAATTTCTAGACACTTTGTGCCTTTCAAGAGGAAAGTGTCCATTTTTTTCTTTTCGCATTTATTAGGACCTGCTATACCTTGACACTGAATTAAATTTATTCCATATAAATCTCACTTGAAAGATCACATTGAATTCTTTTTTGTTGTTGTTTTGTTTTTGTTTTGTTTTGTTTTCCTTTTGCTAATGAAAAGTGAAAAGCTAATCTTCTAAGGAGAAAACAAGAAAAAGAAAACACTAGCACTGTCTATGTTTTTATTTCCACTGTGGAGCTGGACTAAGTTTTATGTAAGGGAAGGATTTTTTCACTTTTATAAATCTGAATAACAATTTTTGTCCTTTCTTTTCCAGGGGGATTCAGGTGGACCTTTAATATGTAAAAATGTGATGAGAGGCATCACCTCTTTTGGGAAAAAAAATAAGTGTGGTGCCATTGGTGCCCCTGGTGTCTACACTCGCCTCACAAAGGAATATGTTCAGTGGATAAAGAAAACCATAGGGGGAGACTTATAGACTGGCTTTTGACCAAGCAAATTCCTACTTTGTGCTTGCATAGCAAAATCTAGTTTTGAAATATACTTTTAAAACAGCTTCATCTTACTGGTAATAATGATACTCCCACACAGATATTCCCATGCTGAATTTCACTATCTTGATGTCCTTATAGTTGTTAGTTGTTATGTTTTGTTGGCTTCTGACTGCGGGATATAAGAACTATTTCCTAACTTTCATGTATTTGAAACCTCTATACTTCATCCCTTCATGTAATCTGCATTTAATAAAGAAACAGCAATAAAACCTATTGTTTGACGCTGTCCATTTATGTGGAGCACAGTGTCTGCTGCAGTACAGATATTCTGTGCCCATAATGTTTTGGATGTGCACTATGTTCAAAGAATGAAACAAGGTCAGCAAAGTTATACTAAAAGAAAAAAAAAATCAGCTGAAAAGCCATCTTCTCTTTGTCGTTTCCTTCAATGGCAGAAGGTATCTCAGCTGGAGTATTGATATGATAAAGCACTGTTTGTAACATTTAAAAGAAAAGAATCTTACTTTTGTGGTTTCACTACTGCCATTGACAGACATGCAGTGAAATTTTTGAGTGCTTCAGCAACCTCTTGTCAAAAATCAAACAGACCTACTGTGAAAAATGTTTCTCCCCATCTCTTGGGGACAATCTTGGGTTTTTACAATACCATGAACACCATAAAAATGGTTTTTATTTTGCGTTGCTTTCAAGTTTGTTTCATTGGAAATAGGCATTAGCTAAAAGAAAGTGGAATAGACCCCCCTTTAGGTACTGGAAGGCCACTACTAGGTCTCCCTGGAGCCTTCCCTTCTCCAGGCTGAACAACCCGAACTCCCTCGGCCCGTCTGCTCTGGACTCACTCCAACAGGTCCATGTCCTTTTGTTGGGGGCCCTAGACCTGGATGCAGGACTCCAGGTGGGGTCTCAGGAGAACAGAGCAGAGGGGAAGAATCATAGAATTTTCATAGAATTTCACAAAATGTCACAGGTTAGAAGGCACCTTAAAGGTCACCTAGTTCCAACCTCCACATACACATTCATTGTGTCCAGAGAAGGGCTATGAAGATGGTGAAGGGCCTTGAGGGGAAGACGTATGAGGAGCAGCTGAGGTCATTTGGCCTGCTGAGCCTCGAAAAGAGGCTGAGGGGAGACCTCACTGCGGCCTACAGCTTCCTCACAGGGGGCAGTGGAAGGGCAGGCGCCGATCTGTTCTCCTCAGTGACCAGCGATAGGACCCGAGGGAATGGAGTCAAGCTGTGACAGGGGAGGGTTGGGCTGGGTATCAGGAAGAGGTTCTTCACTGAGAGGGTTGTCGCGCACTGGAACAGGCTCCCCGAGGACATTATCACAGCACCAAGCCTGTTGGAGTTTAGGAAGTGTTTGGACTGTGCTCTTAGCCCTATGATCTGAATTTTTGGGTAGACCTGTGTGGACCTAGGGATTGGACTCGATGATACTTGTGGGTTCCTTCCAAGTCGGGATATTCTGGCATTCTCTGATTCCTCACCCTGCTGGGCACGGTGCTTTTGATGCAGCCCAGGACGCAGTTGGCTTCTGGGCTGCAAGCACACACTGCTGGCTCATGTTGAGCTTTTCATCCACCAGAACTACCACGTCCTTCTCATCAGGGCTCCTCCCAACTCCTTCTTCACCATTCTAACCTCTAATCTAAATTCCCCCTCTTTTAGTTTAAAACCATTCCCCCTCATCCTAACATTATCTGATTGGGAAAAGAGTCACTCTCCATCTTTTTATAAGCCCCCTTCAAGTACTGAAAGGCTGCAGTGAGGTCACCCCAAAGCCTTCTCTTCTCCAGGCTGAACATCCCCAGCTCTCTCAGCCTGTCTTCACCGGAGAGGTGCTCCAGCCCTCTGATCATCTCTGTGGCCCTCCCCTAGACCCGTTCTAGCAGATCAACATCCTTCTTGTGCTGGGGGCCCCAGCCCAGGACACAGCACTCCAGGTAGGGCCTCACAAGGGCAGAGCAGAGGGGCACAATCCCCTCCCTCCACCTGCTGCCCACCCCTCTGTTGGCACAGCCCAGGACGCAGTTGGACTGCAGGCACACACTGCTGGCTCGTGTCGAGCTTTCTGTCCACCAGAGCCCCCAAGTCCTTCTCTGCAGGGATGCTCTCACTGGGTTCTTCTCCCAGTCTGTGCTTGTGTCTGGCATTGCCCCAACCCAGGGGCAGCACCTTGCACTGATCTCTGCCTCAGTCTGGGTCTAAACATGAGTCAGCCACATGCCCGTCCTGATCAGAAAGCTAATGGTCTTGTTCTTGGCTGCAGGAGGCAAAGTTGTGCCAGCAGGTCAAGAGAGGAGATCACGCTACTCAGCACTGGTGAGGCCACCTACAGCACTGTGTCCAAAGATGTGGACACACTGAAGAGGGTTCAGTGCAGGGCCACCAAGATGATGAGAGAGGATGAGCCTATGAAGAGAGGCTGAGAGAGCTGGGACTGTGCAGCCTGGAGATGAGGAGGCACAGCGGGGGGATCTCAGTATGTATAAATACCTGAAGGGGGATGGGAGTGTAAAGAGGACGGAGTCAGGCTCTTCCCAGCAGTGTTTAGTGACCAGATGAGACAGTGTGCACAAACCTGTTTCCATCCAAACATCAGGAACTTGCACTTCCTCACTGTGTGCATGAGGGATCTCCTCCTTGGAGATCTCCAAAAGCCACCTGGACGTGGTCCTGGGCAGCCTGCTCTGGGTGTCCCTGCTGGAGCAGGGGCTGGGCCAGATGGACCCAAAGGTCCCTGTCAGCTTCAGCCCTTCTGGGATGCTGTGCTTCTGTGAACCACAGGCTACACACCTAAACAGCAATGAGCTAAAAATATACCCCATTTTACAGGGAAGAAGTCAAGGTTTCACATTTTGCCTGATTTCAGATGTTAAGATCTCAGAATGAGGCAGCCATGCATGAACATTGATCTACCAACTGTGTGTTCTATGCCTGTAAGTATTCAGAAACAAACTAAAAGTTTAGTGAAGCAGAAGCATGCTACCCACTCAAGTCCTCAAATTTCTGTTACAGCAAGATAGATATTGGCCATGTGAAAGGAACTGACAGTAGATGAGACCATTTAGAAAAGAAGCATATCCAGAAAAGGCACCTCAGTATATGTTTAATTTGTCTCAGATTACAGAATCACAGAATGTTAGGGATTGGAAGGGACCTTGAAAGATCATCTAGACCAATCCCCCAGTTAGTCACAGTCTCGAGTTTAAATACATGTTTAAATGCTTTCTTAGGCAGGGTCATAGAACAGAGCTACTGTGCGCATGCACACACACAGTTTCAGATATTTGTTTACTGGCTAGTTCTAGAGAAATCGGTGACTTCTCCCACTTTTAGGTATTGTGTTAAAATATGTCCAGGGCCAACACAGCTTTACAACTCATTAATGAACAAGGATAATTAACTAAGTACTGAGCACTTCTCAGTCTGAAAGTAAGGTAGTTTTTTTTTTATTTTGACAGATGAGCATCCAATAAAATATGCTTGAGTATTAACTAGCTCCTTCTCCACCACAACTCCATCCTCTTTCTTTTGTTTGGCAAACCAATATCATTTATGTACCATCATAGGAAGGAAAGAATTTCTGAGGGCATCCCAGAAATATATGAGTAAAGAACTGAATGTCACTGTTTTTTTTTTTCCCCAATCATAAATGTAAAAAAAAAAAAAATTACTTTTAACCTTAAAAAAAAATGGTGTTTTGAATATTTAATTCATATTCTAAATGTTTGATAAAATCAGCTGCAGGAAACATGCTCATATTAGAAGACAGGCACAGTATAAGTTATTTCCCATTCTTAGACATCTTCATAGTCATTTCTAAATTGATAATCAATGTTCCCATTTTCGAGCCTGTTCTGAAGACCAAGCGAGATGACCACGGAAACCAGTAACTTGGTGGCAGATGTACTGTAAATTAGCAACTTCTTAGGCAAGAAAGATGAGTGGTCTCAACCTTCCAGACCTAAAGTTAGTGACCACGTGACTTATGAACGGCAGATGAGGTTTTAAGAATGATGAGAACTAAAGACATGACAGTTTCACATTCATTTCCAGTGATGCTTATGCCCCTTTAACGTTGCCTGTCTCTTCTCAAGCTTTTTGTCACTGCTTAATTTTCCATTGACTGACACTGTATCTTCCGTTTTCTCCCAGTTCATCTACAAGAAATACTCAAAACATATTTAACACTGGGGAGTGAGGGGAAGGGGACAAAAGCAGTATGGGTTTCTGAGCTCAAAGGGTTTTTAATACACAAAAGTAAGAGTGAATTTTTATGTCTTTGTCCCCTGCTTCTCTTCATTCCCAATAATGAAATCAAAGCTCAAAAGACATCTGTGGTTAGAACATGCTTTCAATAGCACTACTGAGCTGCACCTGAATAGCAATGAAGACCAATCCTGACATCCTTACTTAGCTGTTGACAGTGTACAGGTCTTATGCAGACAAATAAAAGTCCAAAAGGTCTGGTTCTTGTGAGCATTAAATAAAATTCATACAAGAGTAGCAGCTGCCAGGTTTTCTGACACCCAGAATTAAACTGGTACCCTTAAGGGATCAGTGAACTAAGTGCTGTGTTTGATCCAAACAGAATACTTCTTTGGCAATGCCCAGCTGGCTTGTTAGCCAGTTGATTACAACATTATGCATATTAATATAATTATTATGCAGTTATTTATATTTTCAAACATCCATCAGACACAGTAGGTGGGTAAAAGAAAACAATTCAAAATCCAATACAGACAGTATTTCTAGTAAAGTTAGTTATCATTAGCACTATGAAAACAATAAAGAATTCCAAAGAAAATGTTTCTTTTTAGTTAGAGTCATATATTTAGCCAAGATCTCTAGAAATATTTAGACAGATTTTGTACCATGATCTATGTGATATATGGAACAATCCAGTCCCCTGGACTGGTATCTGCTGATCCCAGCCCTTGAATGACGCAAGCCAATTTACACAGCCTGGCATGCAGAGACATTAAAATCATGTAAAATAACTTACAAGAGTTATAGCTAAAGGCAGGACCTAAGACTTTATGTTGGCACTTGACAAATGGTGGATTCCATCCATGCTTGCTAGTTTAATGAAAATAAATGATGTTATTCTTCAGAGTTAGAATATTTTTCCTCTAGGCTAAGAAAGACAAGCTACTAACATTTCATATGATGGATAAAAGCAAAAAATTGCTTTACTCTTGGAAAAAAGAAAAAAAAAAGATACTATCTTTTGCCATGTTTCAATTGGAAGGAACACACATATTTTGAATTTTATTGAATGGATGAAATACATTTAATCATTTGCTTTCAAGGAAAAGAAGTCACAGGAATGAGCTCTAATAACCATTATAAAAAAACTTGCTGTTGTGCTTGCTCTTCCCAGACTCGTGGCATTTCCACAGACAAGCTATCCCATCAGCCGCAACTGAAAAGAGCCTGCTCTGGTCTGGGCTCAGGGCTATATGCAGGACTCTCCCTTTATGACCTGGAAGACAAAATATGTACAAAAAATGCAAGATATAGCACAGTTTTACAGAGAGAATGTCTATCACTTTTATCACACCCATCCACAGCAGAGGTTGTGCTGCTTTTACTGCATCGGGTTGATGTGCTTCACAGGATGTGTAAAGATAGCCTTTTTTATAGAGTACTTTCACATTAAGAAAGAACTGAAGGCGGTATTTTCTTTTTAGGGACCAAGCTTTAACTGCCAGTATTGCATTGCATTGCAAAGTAATTTCTGTCACAGAAAAACATTAAACCTGAACTCATGATTCTCCACTGCATTTACAACATCAGTCTCATCTGTGTTTGGTAATGTCTCTCACTCCTGAGCTTTCCCATCTGGCTGCACATGCTTTGCAGACAGTTTGCAGCTGATCCAACAATCATGAGATAGTGTTTCCAGCTGCTACGTTATTACTGTTAAAAGGATTTTTTAACAGTGATCCCAATGAATAATTTATTGAAATTGAGCACATCTGAGTTTGTCTGCAGTTGTATTAAACTTTGGCAGCTAGATACTGAAAGCCAGAAGCTATCCCAGCCTGGCAGCACAAATAATGTACAAAAGGCATTAACAAGGTTAATGGTTATACATATATATAATAATAACCATATATAATGGTTATTAATAAGGTTATACAAGCATCTCCCTTGGTAGAAGTAACTGACTTTAGAAACAAAGAAAGAAAAACTGTTTGGTATTAAACTGAGACTACTGAGACCTGTATTTACCTCATTACTCTGCCATAAGCCTTTGTGTGATCTTACGCAATGCTAGTGCTAAGGTTTTAGGCACAAAGGGGCATAACGAATCAGAAGCTTTTCTATTTTTACTTATTGGCTTCTTTGGGTTGATGAGTTACTGATGGTCATATAGTTGAGGTCATCCTCCACAGGGGAAAAAAAAAAAAAAGACACTTTTGAGACATAGTGTCTCTCACCTAAAACAGACAAGATGAACCACATCCTAAAAAGAAGTGTGAAGGTGTGAAGAAAGTCCTGGGTGAACAACTTGAAGGAATATAGATGATCTTCGTACCCACATTCTCCATGAACACAATGGGGAAATAATATTAATCCTCAGAATGATATTATGAGGATAAGCATGTGAAGACCTGTAAGGCCCTCTGACACTGTGGAACTTACCACAATGGTACCTGATGAAGATCCACAGGAGTGTTGTAGATGGCCAGTCTGCCCTAACTTTGTGAAGCTGCTGCAATGGCTTTTTGACTGAAAGGAAGTTTCTGCTGTCCTAGTGCTGAGAAATATGTGTCCCACCTAAACTTTGTAATCAGAGTTTCAATACCACTACTAAATTATTCCAGCAGATATTTTTTGAGGCTTTGCTCCTTCTTAAGATATTGAAGAGTACACAATCTTTGTCAATATCAAGGACCAGGAGTTTGCAAGCCAGAAATTTCCTTTCACTGTCTCCATTCAGTGTCTGTAGCAATTCTGAAGGAGCAGTTGCAGATGTGGCCTTTGTAAGCATCCAAAACTATTCACAATACTGACTGAAAACTAATTACTAGTTTCAGTCAAAAAGAAGAGAAGAAGGATCAGAAGAAATCAGAAAAGTTGAAATTATTCATTTCCATATTTTCTGAGTAGAGAAGGCTGGGGTTTTATGTTTCAAGATCACATCCAGGTACTTTTCACAGCAATCACATGTTTTGGTTCCTTATGTGTTTTCTTTGATCTAAAAGAACTGCTCTGAGGGAGGACATTTATATCCAAAATGCATTTTTTTTCTAGTGAAACTAGAAACTCTAATAGTTCTATCAGAAGCATATCAGAGATGGGCTCTGCAACAAGAAGGTTACTATCTTTCACTCATTATTCTGTTCTGAATATGTTCAGCAATAGGAAGTACTAAAGTACTCAGCAGTAGTTTTTGATGCTTCACCTGAGTACTTTCAGGATTTTCAGAATTTGGCAGGATTCAACAATGAAATTCAGTTACAATTTATCTATTAATTTCTTTGGGTGTAAGACTCACGTGTTGAAGAGTGTTTGAGGCTGATTTTGAACCATGTCATAATCATCCATTACAGTGTTTTTTTCTGAACATATTTTGATACATTTTAAATTGTTTCAAGCATTCACTTGCTTACAATAAGTTAGTAAGTCTTCATAAGCAGAAATATATCTGTGTAAGAGCAATCTGGTCTTTTTATTCAATAAAATTATTTTAAAATAAAATTATTTTCTTTTGCAGGTGAAGTAAACTGAATCAGAAACAGGCTGATAACTAACCCTCCAGCATCAAGAAGTTAGCAACATCTTTTACTTATATGGTAAACGTTTTACACCATACACTGTTCTCAAAGGTAGATCTAGGTTTTCTTTGAAAAACTACATTCAAGAAAAACTACACTCAAGAATTGAGAAACCTTAATGCAGCAGTTAAGACTAATGATCATGTCACTTTCCATATTATTTCTTAGAATATCACATGCAATTATCTGCAATTAATTATTGCAAATTATTTGAAATTATCTGCAAATTAATTATCTGCAAATTATATGCAATTGAAAGAGACATAAATATCCCACAAATTAGTAGGGATAAAAAAAAGCAGCACAGATAAGCAGCACAACACAAGGATAATCTGTAACCAGATAAACAAACGTCTTTGCTGACCTCTCTTCCTTTTGTCTTTGTTTTGACTATTCTTTCATTTCCCCTTATAGTCTAGTACTGAAGTCAGGTCACTGGTTCCAAGGACAGCATGCCAGTATAGCACACATCAGAAATTTAATAAATGCCCTCAAATGTAATAATAGGGTATAAAAAGCATTTGTAAATATCAACTATGTCTGTCAGGTTAAAAATGCAAAGCTTCATTTGTTATATCTTGTCGGTGAGTGTGAAAACCAATCATACTTGAGAAAATGCAGCCATGTGCAAATTTGTGCTTTCCTTTTAACTTCAGGTTATCTACTGGATCACTTCAGCTAACACTGGAACAAATAAAACACAATGCATCTGACTGACAGCAAGCACCAGCAACAAAAAAGGCTTAGTGTCAAAAAACAACTGTGATATGTAGCTCTGCAGCTTCATGGACCAATACAGAGTTGTAAGGGAACTCCACTGCATGTCAGCGTGGCACAAGGGAAACATGCTGCATTACATTGCTTCACAGCTAAAATCATTAACTAAAACTCAGACATAGAGATTTATTTCAAACTTCATTTTGAAGCTGGTTCAGTATCCCGGCATGACCAGCTGTAAACCAGAAATCCCACTTCTGGTTTGTTTTATCTAGAAGGCCATCAGCCTACAATATACTGGCAAAAACACTCAGTCCAGGCCCAGAAAACCTTAGGGTGAAGACACCCCCAACATCCTGCACCTGGGGTGGCGTCCTGGTTTCAGTTAGGACAGAGTTAATTTTCCTCCTAGTAGCTGGTGGGGTGCTATGTTTTGGCTTAGGATGAGAAGAGTGCTGATAACACGCTGATGTTTTAATTGTTGCAGAGCAGTGCTTGCACCAAGCTTCTCGCTCTGTCCTGCCAGCAGGCAGGCTGGGGGTGCAGCAAGAGCTGGGAGGGGACAGAGCCAGGACAGGGGACCCAAACTGCCCAAAGGGGTATTCCATACCATTTGGGGTCATGCTGAACAATATATAGGGGGGGCTAGCTGGGGTGAGGGGAACCAGACTGCTCGGGGTTAGGCTGGGCATTGGTCAGCGGGTGGTAAGCAATTGCATTGTGCATCACTTGTTTGTACATATTATTAGTAGTAGTACTATTATCATCATTATTTTTATAATTATTATTATATTTTTCTGTCTTAATAAACTGTCTTTATCTCAACCCACAGGCTTCACTTTTCCATTTCTCTCCCCCATCCCAGAGAGGGAGGGGGGAGGGTGAGCGAACGGCTGTGTGGTGTTTAGCTGCTGGCTGAGTTAAACCACAACAGGTGGCCTTAGAAATGATAAGAGAACCCCATCATTAAAACCAAGGAATTTTACAGAAGCAACTTACACCGTTATCTTAATAAGTCAACCTTTACAATTCCATACATCTGGATTCTGTGAATGAATGTATGCACGTAGGTAGTGACAGGAAGTGTGGGCGACTGCTCTTTTTAACTTTATTTTACTTAAAAGTATAAGGTTTGCATTTGTGAAAACATGTTGATTAGACAGGAAGATAGCTAATTGAAATAGTTAAAACTATTAACTGAAATACTTGCCATAGAGTTCCAATGAATTGACAAGCATGGGATACTCCCACATTTTCATCTGATTTCCAGGAAGGCCTTGTCCAGTCATCAGTTCACTGGTTTTGGGTAACCAGAGCAAGGAACAAATCTATTGCAATGTAAAATAATGTTTTAGTTTTCAGAAAGGCTTCATATACACCATCCAGTAGATCTGAAATGTTTTCTACAGTATTTAAACAAGCTGAGAAGTAGCCCCAACAGAATATTTACTTATTTAGAAGGATCTTTCTATTTCTTGCAATACTTGAAAGCACAGCTGTTTTATTGTCTAAATGTGGTAATAGCCTATCAGTATAAAACCAAAGCCCTTTAAACACATCTTCAGCTAAGTTGTCATAGCTCCAGGAATATCAACAGTTATGCTGCTTTATTCCAGCCGACAATCTGTTCTTCTGTCTCCTAATATGCAAACTCCAGAGACTGATGTTTGCCCTCTGACTCTTAGACTTCTCCCTACACCAGCACTCTGGGATGTTTCCTTCCCACTCAATGTTCTCTCCTCATAAGAGTTTTGGCCAAAACCATCATTGTCACTACGGAAAAGAAGATAAAAAGTGTCTGGCTGTGAGACCACCTCCTCTTCAAGCACTTCTGTGTGGAGACAGAAGTGGTGAATTAAAAACAACAAACTGCTTCTGAGTCCAGCCATACACTGCAGTGCCGAATGTAGCACAATGCTACAAGAAGCAGATCCAGAGAAAATCCTGCTGTTCCTCTGTCCGCAGAACCACCCTCAAAGTCAGTGGGAGTTTGCCAAATGAGCACAGCTATACAAGAAGAGCATAGCCTAAGCATGCAGACATTTCATCATTTCACCTGAGAATCTGTAGCTGCACTTTGGATGATTTTCTCACGGTTTATGTCCCAGACACGCAAAATCCCATCTTTCATTCCACCCCCTGTAGCAAGGACTTTGGACTGCCAAGGACACCAGTTCATAGCCTGAGAAGAAAAGAAAAAAAAAAAAAAAAAAAAAAAAGGAAAAGAAAACATATGCCAGAACAGACTAGGAGGTTAGCTCGAAAAACAGAGAATAGATTTTGCTTAAAAGCCTAACTGGAAAAATGAACTGCAACAAGCACCCAGAATGTATCTTTTCTGTTTTTTTCCACCCTATATCATTCTCCTCCTTCCATATACACGCAGAATGTAGGATCCCAAACCTCCAAGAACTCCTTCCTTTGACATTGCTTCACATTAGCACCCACTCCATCACACAAGCCCATTACACTCTAGCTTCTCTGCTTCCCCTTCACAAGTCACAGAAGTACCAGAAGAAGCCAGCGGAATACAGTCTGACTTACTGTTTGAAAAAGCCATCACAGAAGCTTCAGTAACATGGCCTACAGGACTTAAAAGAAAGATGGCCTCTTCTGAGTTATTTCCTCAATATGCCTAAGGCCAAGTCTCTACCTGAAGAAAAGCTACTAAGAACTGATTTCTACCTATTTCAATAACCTTCTCTAACCCTTTAACATCAGTGCTTCAAGCCAGACACAGAATTTTCTGGGAGGATTAACAGTTCATAAATGCTAGACTCCCCCTTACTGCTGATACCTGTCCTGTCTCCCTCACAGATTGGGACTTTATAAAGTTGGAGAATCTAAATTGTTCCGTTTCCAGTTTCTCAGTTCAGATCCTTTGTTACCAGCAATCATACCCTGAAATGAGAATATGATCAGGATGTCAAAAGAAACCTCACATTTAAAATAATTTCAGCAGAAGGAAGTTCTGAGAGACTTTTCCAGAACTCCTATTATTGAAAGGTCTTGTTTGGTAAATTTTAAGTATTGTGCCACTGAAGTTTTCTGCGCAGGATAGAGAAAGAGGGGAGCAGGCTGTAGGTTTCATTGCTATTTGATATAGTATTTACAAAGGCCTACTGATTTGGTAACATTTCCTAATCAGTCAAAGCACTATCAAACTTATCTGCATGAGAACTGGTCTGAAAATTAACTGCATTGGAGTCAGGAGAAGAAGCCAACAGAAATCCAAAGAAACTGAAATAATCTGAAAAAATCCGTAACTGTTTACATCAACAACATAATTTCATGAGATCAAATACAAAAAAGAAGATGTTCCTCCACCATATACCTTAACTGCTGAAGAGTGAGGTATGGTCTTCAATGGCTGTGACTGCACTTTCACACCAGGGTCACTAGGCCAGATATTCAACGTACCATCATTAGATCCACTTGCGAGCAGCTGGTCGGTTAGCGACCATTTCAGGCTGCAAATGCTTTGTTTGTTTTGGCAAAGAGTCCCAATGTGGTGCTGAGCAACACGAACATCATGATGATGAATAGATCCTAGTCGTGAACCACTGTAAATGAGAAAAAGACAGCTTACATTTGATGTTAACGACAACAATCTACCTCATCATATTCATGTTTCTTCAGTGGTTTCAGAAGCAAACCACATCAGAGCAAAGCATGCATGCAGTACAACAGTACTTTGTCAGGGGTGGCTCACAACAGAAAGCGACAAAGCGGCTGCTCGGAACCAGCCAGGCAAAATACCTGCTCTTCATCATGGTTTTCATTTGCCTGAATCCATATTGCAATGTATGCCTGCTTGTTCAACAGTTAACCACTCAATGTAAACTCTTTCCATTCTTCAAAAGAAATATTTTTGCAACATGAATTTTGCCAAGGCTGGATGCGACTCCACGCCTAACAAAGAGGCAGTGTAAAACTGCACTGGCCTGGGAAAAGGCTTAGGAGTCACTGTGCTCTTCTGTCCTGTCCCCCCTCTTGGCCCCTTTCTCTTTCCCTTTTCCAGGTTGAATGAAAGTCTGCACCAGTCACCTCTACCTGTCACAGCATATTTCCCCTCTTTGTCTGACACTGCTGCACTAGTTACCTGTTAGAAAATGGGTGCATGGTTTTATCTTTCCTGAGGGTCCACTCCCTCAGGCCGTGCTCTCCCACGGGTACCATGGCCAGAAGAGTCAGTCTACCAAAGGAAGGAAGAAATGCCCTGTCTGGAAGCACAGCTACTGTTACAGTTTATCTCCTGGATGTGGGTTTTACTCATCAGTGGTCACTGCCTTTCTAAGGATATTACCTACATTAAACATATACCAAAACCTCCTGCTGGAAATTAACATTTCCTGTTCTGATGACACTGAAAAAATCAGCAAATTCAATACCTACTTTCTGGGTATCCAAGAAACATGTATCTGACATTACTGCAACAGATCCATTTCAGGCAATAACGACTGGAGACCTTCCTGTACCGACTCTTAAAGATTTCTCAGATGCAAGTAGAGTGATTTGGAAGCTCTAAAAATGCACAAAGTGACTGAATGCCACTCTATTGTGCTTGGATTACCTACCTGCCACGCTCTTCAAGTCTACAAAAGTCTGAAAGATTTCAACCAAGCAGTGCACTAGTGAATATTAAGCACATCTTTATGGAAAATATCTGTAAATATACATAGCAGTATATGCATTATATGCAAAGGCATGATCATTTCTCTCCTGAAGCTTTGTATAGATTTTTCCTCCTAAATAATAAGCATTAATTCTAACCAAAAGAGATGAATTGAATGGCCAAATTAAGGTTTTCAGTGACTGTAGTGGCAGGAGTGGGAAGGAGCTTGGCTCCCAAGAATCCTATTTGAAAATAAAGTTTTTGATTTGGTATAATAAAAAATCAGAATTATTTGCTTTTGACAAAGAAGATAGTATCTGTTTTGCTAAAGACAAATAGAAGCTAATAAAAATTTGGGACAAGTTAATTTGTAATACTGAAATTTGTTTAGAGGTTCATTATTTTGAGGATGCAATTTTTAACCACAGGAATTAGTGTGCAATCCCAAAGTATCAACTGTTGATATTGAAGTTTTCTGTAAGAATTGTGCTTTTATTTTAGTTATAA
This sequence comes from Netta rufina, assembly GCF_964035555.1. Lineage (NCBI taxonomy): Eukaryota > Metazoa > Chordata > Aves > Anseriformes > Anatidae > Netta > Netta rufina. Next base: position 14,948,635 of record NC_140126.1, read on the forward strand.
TGAATACTAATTCCATGCCTTTTTATTTTTTTTTTAATTTATCATATGGATTATTTTAACTGTGCAGTAATGATATGGTTAGATTCAGACTTAAAAAAAGAGAAATCTGTTATCTGAACCTAGACTATCAACAATAACTGTAGTTCACAGATCCATGTTGAATTTTATACTCATTTTCTACTCAGAGAGATTTGTAATGCTTCTGTTGTTTTCACTCCTTTGGCCAAGCTGAAATGCACACTGAAACTATTCATTACTGTTACAAGGTTATGCCACTTGGCACTGGCAGGTGTTGAAGCTACACCCTTGTAGCTTAGCCCACCACAGTACCTACTTCTGCAAGAGCCACCGCACTTTATTATCTGCTTGATTATCTGGTATCCTTGTACCTCACTCCATCTACCACACCCAAAAGCCACAGCATCATATGAAATCAAAATAAAACTACCTCTAGCGTTCTTATCAAGAGATACTTTCTTGAGGTTAACAACAAAGTTAGTCAACCTTTGCTATTGTTTCCGTGTTGCTATGTAGCTAAAAAGACGGGTGCTGCCATGATATCAATGGAGCCTAAGATACAGGCCCTCTCCCTTGCATTGAGTAGGCTAAGATTTTTGGAGCCCAGACCCGCTGGAGACAACACCATTTAGAGCTCAGGCTTTTCACAAAACTAGAACCATAGTCTCCACATCCTAGTGAGATTCTGCAAGTGCTGACAGTTTTCTAGAAGAGTGAGAAGAAAAGACTGAAGAGGTGGGATAAATTCCTTTTGGCTTCTATCCTGCCATTAAGGAAACCTATATTATTCCTGCAAAGGCTGTTAAGTCACAGGATATATCACCTACAAGCAGAGCCAACAAAAACACCTAAAATGAAAGCTTGACACTTGTCTAAGTGAAAGCATCAGGATTCTTTCTGGGAACATGCTACACCACCCACCTGCTCAGAATATAATGATTCCAGCTCAGAGCACCAACTACAGACAGGTGACCAAACATATTTCTCAACCTCTTTTTGGTTTCAATGTCCCACAGCTGCCAATCCAAAACAAACAAAACAAATACAAATTTAAGAGGAAAAATATACATATATACAAATATATAGTTCTCATAATTTGCATGTAAACCACTGCCCAGTTCTAGTTTGACATAGGGACAACTTCAAGCTCATTTATTTCACAACTAAGACAAGAAGGAGTATTTTCAAATTTTACTGTGAGAGAATGTGCATCTCTGAGATTAAAACTATTTATTTATATGGCAGTGTTTGGAAGTGCATGTTTGAATGCACTGCCCTTCAGTACCTTCAGACTGCTGACTCAGAATTGCAGCAGGTAGATCCCCATATTTTCTAGCATCTCAGTCAAGGTCCAAAAAAACCTTTCAATAAGAGGACTGCTCTGTAACAGCAGCCTGAGGTGTATGGGTATAATCAGACTGAAGTCAAATTCTGCATGTAAGTGTGTGAATCCATAAAGAGAATTTTAGCTGAAGTTCTAAAGGCATCTGTCACTACTGGACAGATCTCTTCGTAAGAGATGTACAAGAAAGAATAGCCTGTGCTGAGAAAAAAATAATTTAGAGTTCCTTTTACTTTTGGAAAAATTCTGACTCTTTGGACAGCTGAGTCATTAGTTCAGTCACCAGCTCTTTAGTAGCTTCAGAGGCTCCATGTAGATAATAGTGGATAGCATCTACTTATTCAATAAAATGCATGATAATATGGGATAAGTGCTAAATATTGTCTCCAGAAGGGTTTTTCTGTATTTCCGCCAATCTTTCTGTTTTGTTTCAATTAAAAAATATATATATATATATATTGTCTTGTGGCTATTTTAGCTAGAAATGGATAAAAGACTAAAAAAGTAAATTATTAAGTACTTGCACTTCTCCATCACTAGTGCCAACTGCAAGGCAAGTTCCTTCTTTTATCCAAGCCAGAGATGAAATGTATTTGGAACAGGAATTCAAACCAATGCTTTCAATGCCTTGAAGAGTTCTTCCATTCAAGATGTGTGCAGCAGGTCCTACAGCAACAGCAATGAGATTTTCAAGGTTCCAGTCCAGTATGTTCAGATCTAGAAGAAAGCTACTAAAAATCACTGCAAGAAGGTTGTAGGTAGGGGATGGGAGAGAGGCGCATGGTTTTGGGGGAGAGGTGTTGTTGTTTTGTTTGTTTTTTAATAGCTATGGGAAAACTTCAGGACATTGTTTCTATGAAACCATTACTAGCTAGTGTTTGATGAAGACACCAAATGAGAACTAAATGAAGGAGAGTATTTCTAACAAGCCAAGGTCTTCATCAGGCTAGTGTCCACAAGCTGGTAGGCTTGTACAGCAGAACATGACTGACAGATTCCTCATCATTTTTTTTGCATCTATCATACTCCATTTTGGATGCTCACATCACTCTAATTTCTGCCACCAGAAATGAGGGTTCTTCATCACTAGCTGTTTGCCAGCTGTTTGATTAGAGTCCTGGTTGCTGCAGTCAGAAATAAATATTACGAAATCATTTCCAAAGACTATTTATGCTTAATCTTGGGACACACTTTGTGCATAATCAGTGTAAATCATCCAGGTAGAAATCCAGCCTCAATCTGCATGCAAATAAACCTTTGTCCTGCTCACAGATTTACATTTAAAGAATATTTGTAAGGACATGTTAAAAGTTGAAATAAAAAAAGCACAGGGACACTTTTTAACACTTTCATATACAGGGTTGTTAGAATGTCAGAAGTGTTAAGACACATATTTGGTGCTTATATTTATTCTATTATTATTATTATTATCATTGTTATTGTTATTATTATTATTATTTTATATTTGGTGCTATATATTTAGACCAGAAATCCATGCATGTTCAGGTGTAACTTGTGTATGCTTAATTTTTGCCTATACATCACCAAACATGTAAGTGAGAATTTAGTTCAGAAGGTATGTGTCATCTAAACTATAGACAACATCAATGATGTCTCCCTAAACCAAGAGATTTCAAAGTCTTCTCAATAAACCTGCTGCTGTATTAACAGTCTGCTAGACATCCAAAGCAGATATCTGAAATGTCCTTAGCTTAATTAATAAGCAGGGATAAGTATATGGGTTTGACTTCAAAGTTGTATTGATACATTGTATTGCTGAAGAAAGCTGCATGAGATCTAGGTGATACTGATTCTTGGGTTTGATCGGTCATCTCTACATCCTGAGTCAGGCAGTTTTCAAAGGTGAAATGTTATTAAAAAAAATTACATTATGCATAAGTCTTGGAGAGTTTCCATTTGATCTGAAGGGGACACACATTTGCCATCTTTCTAGATGCATGTATCAGTATCCCCAACCTCTGCAGAAGCCTTTGAATAGAAGAAAGTAACTTACAGTAATCATCGCGCAAACCAGCAATATGAAGCCTCACTTCTGGCTCCAATGGCATGGGTGACTTCACAGTGGTAACAGCTCTAAACTCATTCTGTGTCCTTTCTTGACATCCTGTATTTGAAGATGCACCATGCACAGTTCAATAATGCAAAATGCCACCAGTTTTTCTCATGCCTAAGCCTTTCACACTGACTATATTAGACTGTCCATTGTCCACAGCATTCCCAAAGGGTTTGATTTATCCTGTGTAGGCCAAAACACTGCACACAAAAGTAGGTGAAAGCTACCTTTTAACAACTCTTTCAAATCTCCATGGATGTAATTTGCTAGAGTGAAGAATAGGGTCCGCTATATTTTATTTAAGTTGTCTCACAGCTCAGTGCAGAACATGGTTCACTTTGTCTTTGGTTAGCTTTCTGTCAGAAGTTGTTATTACCAGTTCATATGGACTCTCCCACCTCAAAACCCCCTCAGACAGCAATTAACCTTTTTGCTTTCTGATGTTAATATCACGTTAAAAGGTCTCTCCCACCAACAGCTAACCACAGGAAAAGGTTTTTAATGCACACCCACTTTGATCACAGCACACCAAGCTTGTGACAATGCAAAAGTGAGAAACAAAAGCAGTAGCAGTAAAAAACAGGTATGAGCAAACAGAAGAGTCAGCCCTTGTGGTCATTGTCTACGGTACGCTGCAACTGTTAAGCATTGTAGGAAAAGATCATTAGCACCATGAATCATTTAATGCTACATTTTTATGAGTAAGAAATTGTCTTTCTGTAATATGCAGAGAAAAGAGCTGGAGACTCATATTTCCGCACTTTCCTCTGTTTTGACTTCATTTTTGAACTATTCTCCAGAGAGGAATACTTAGAAAGAATGCCAAAAGCTTCAAGGGCAGAATAGATTATCTACCTTGACAACTAACCTTTTCTGTTCAAAAAAAAGTCAACACTCACAAGTTTTTGCACTCTTAACACAAATACATGCATTATCATCCCACACAGAAGTCTTATCAATGACAAATTGCGGAGAACATTTCACACAGTCCTTTCCTACTTTGTCCTTAGTCTTCTTCCCTAATCCAAAATGAATTTCTGCCAAACAACTGTTTCTCCTCTCAACTGTAGCACCTCCCCCCTAAATGAAGACTGTAGATTAGCAAGAAGTAGGCCATGGTGATTTTTTTCCAGATCTAAGTCTGTGGAATTAAAATATCAAGCAGGATTGCAGGAACAACTGAGTGTGAGACCTTGCTTGCCCTATGCAATATGTAACACTTCTTCCTAACACTAAAAATGGTCTGATATCACTGAAATGAGATTTGTCTGTGCAGCAATATATATTTCTAATATCTAGATTCTGGGTTATTTTTTGAAAATTTACTGTTTCTGAACCCAGACAAATAGAACAGTTCAGGGAAGCTACAGCACTTAATTATAACAGTTGGAGAATGACAACTTTTGACACAATTTGAAAATGATTTTCTTCTTTAATATTGGTAGCTGGGATTAAGGATTGAGATAAAAAGGATGAAATCATCTGTGTAACTCATTTCAGCTTTCTCTTCTCTCATATGCAATTTATCTACCCCAAACTCGTATTGATACGATTTCAGCTCTATTCACGTGTCCATATGTGGACACGTGAATGTGCATAACAGACTTTCTTATTAGTGGAAATTAAGCTTTATTACACCATTTTGTGTTATTTTGCCTGAGTACTAGAAGATTATCACTGGTTTTTGATAGGATTTCAGGTCTCAAATGCCTATGTCACTTCTCAAAACAAGACTCAGGAAGAGGTAAGTAGTCATCACTGGCATGTAAGACCACTTGATCAACAAGTAGGTATGTGGAATAAAACCCAGTATTCCTGATATCTATATTCATTTGCCATTAAGAAAAAATACTGTGACTATTCCCTATGCTGTTGCTATTGACTGCTATGAAGCAAGTTTTATGTGCATGGAAAAGAGTAACAAATGAATATACACCGGTCTCTCACATGCCCCTGAACTTCTTCCACATGAGCTGAACTCCAGTCATATAGAGGTTGTTTCTCACTATTTTTACATGAGCATGAATCAATCTCTGAATGGAAGGAGTCCAGCACAGAAATAGCCAGATCACCAAAACAAATTACCTAAGACAGAACACAGTAAAATTTTGGTTTGGTATCTCATAAAGTATTGCATACCCAAAAAAACCTCTGGGAATATCTGTATTATTTGACAGATTAGATTCTCACATCTCACCCAGCTTCTAGTCCCCTGATCATTCACACTCTCTGTATGCTCATTCAGTCCTAGGATATTTTTGGAGTGAACTAAACTAATCAACTCCCAGTCAGATGAAACCAGAAGCAATGCTGGGGACAATCTGTTCCAGCTACCTTTCCCTACAGGTAGGTGCAACAAGAGTCCACTATCTCTGTATGTTTTAAACTCTCATGTACCTAGAAGTCCATCTGATACTTATCACATTCCCTATCTGAAACTCAAAAGTCAAAAGGAATTCATGTGTCTGATCGTGCCCAAAGGAGAGCCAGGTAAAATACTAGGTGTTAACCACAATGGAAGAGGTGGGTGCTATTGCTTCAAAGGCAGTGGCAACTGAAGGAGAAGTAGCCTGAAGCTGTGTACATCTTAGCCACTTTGTATTATTTTGCAACACTTTTTGGAACAGATGTTTTTTTTCATGGTAGATGCAGCCTGCTCTATCTTCCTGTTCGGTGTGCATGGGGGTATTTGCTATAGTGGAACACAGGAACATACCTTTCCAGATGCAACTGCTATTTTCACAAACCTTCATGTCTACACTTTTGACCATGCTACATCCAACCTCTTGGACCACTGGAAGCTGAGTAGAACATTTCTGCCAATACGTTGGAGTGAAAAGATGATTGAATGAAGAAATGTAACAAAATGTATATTTAAATATAAAGGAAAGCATAAAAATCAAAAAGACAATATTTTTTACACGAAAGTTTTAGAATGACTTGACTCTTGGATGGAAGGTCAGTTAAAAATACACAATACCACTGTCCAAATCATATGCTCTGGCTAGAGTTATCATTTTTCCTTCCATAAAACACCAATTCACTGCTAACAATCATACAAATTCTAACAAAGCTGTTTGAACAAGGCCATCTTACCAGTAGAAAAGTTCTCAGGCTCTGTATGTGTACATATCACCTACTGAAACTTAGTGCCTTCTTGCCCTCTTTTAATTCGTATCGGCCTAATTTTAGCAGCCTACAATGATAGATTTTCTACATGTAGGCAATATGTCTGATGCCTCAGGCTTGCTGATCAGTTTTGTAATGCATACATTGCAAGGTCCTTGATGCCAACATGAAACCTACTAGAGTCCCCACTCAGGCCAGGGTCCCGGAGTCTGGACACCACGATCCCATTTCTTAAACAAGTATTAAAATTTGAATCCACAGGTGCTAAAAATATAAACAGGGTGTTATTTATATAAATAACAGTTATTTATATAAAAATATAGACAGAGGAATAATAATTTTTTATAAAATTTCCTTGTGTGTCAGAGAAACAGATAATGCAGCAGACAAAGATAAGAAAAGTGAGATCTGACATGTTATTGGAACTCTTCCCTTAAAAAAAAAAATAGATTAGGCCCTAGTTAGGTTTAGGCAAAATCAGGTAAAGGCTCAGATCAGTCCCATGGGATATGAATCCCTACACCAATCTCTAATAATATGCATTTCTTCCCAATGTTGTTTCACTTAATTGAACACTCTGATGTTAGTTGTCTGGTCTGTAATTCATTATTTACAGTCAGGTGGAAGTGCAGCTGATGTTTTTACCAGCCACTCAGTATGCTCTTTCTCCAGTGTCTGTGAAATCTATCTTTCCAAACACATCCAGTGTTACTCTTCTTAAAAACCCTGTTGTAATCATGATAAGAAATGTCTTAAATAAATATAACTGGAAAAAAAGTTTAGATTTTTATACATCCCATCTGTTCTACAGCAAGCCTTCAGCTCTGAGAAGCACTTTTTGCATGATTTATATAGACAGCTTGGCAGAAAGCTAATCAGATTGCTTGGATCTGTGTCCCTCTAAAATAAGTACAGACATTTCTATGGAAAACCTATTGTGTGTACAGGAAAGTAATCTTTTGGCCCACAAGGAGACCACACACATTCACTGGAATGTGAAAAGATTTTATCCCACAATGTTATCTCAAAGACCCCCACATCACACTTACAGGAAGTTATTGTGGTCCTTGATGTAAAACTCTGAATATCTTAGTTCTAACTCAACTTCTGCTGTCAGTCACAGTATAATTCTAGGTACTGTAGAGATGAAAGACTGACACAGAAGAGTGAAAACAACAGCATGCACATACATCTTTAAAAATTCATTGAAATTTAAGAAACGAAGTATGTTTTACAAATATTACTTCATAGAAAGTTTTTACCTTCTTACAAAAAGACTTCACTAAATTTCTTTGTGAAGAAATATTACTTTGTGAAGGAAAGTAATTGCCCTGAAAAACAGGTTTCCCAGAATGATGTAGAAAGCATCGTTCCTTTGCAACATTCAATAACCTTCATGAGTACAAGTATTAAAAGATAACAACCAATAAGCCTGTTAGCCCAGCTATTCTGATACTAATTTTTCTTCTCAGAAGTTGATCTTCACACCCTCACAAAAATTTCTCAATAATATTAATAAAAAATTATAAACCAGTACAAGCAAGGACATTGAGTATGCAGCTATGAAGCATCCTTACTCAACAGTTATAGTCTAAATGTAATCACTTGAAAACAGCTGTCATGGTCTTCAGTACTGATCTTACAACTAGTGCAATCAAGGAGAGGACCAGTCAGAAAAAAGCATTGTGACTGACCATAAGTTTACAACTTAATATACAAATAGTTGCAATCAGATAGGACTAAAATCAGGAGGTAGCTTTGAGGGTAATGTTACGATAATAACTTTTCCTAACACAGATAAGTATCACTGTGATTCACGTGAGAAAACGATTTTCAAGAAGTTAGTTAGCGGAAATGGGTGGGTGTCTGGTGCAGAGGTTTATTAAAGGTGACCAAACAGCAGCAGATATAGCCCACAGAGAAAAAAAAATGTGTGAAAGGTTTGTCAGTGTACACTAGCAAAAATGAATGGATATAGTGCACAGCAATAAAAAGCAGCACCAAAATGGGAGGAGAACTGAAGTCTTTATATCACATGGTAGAGATTTCTTGTGTTCATTCATCTTTGGCCAAGAATCATTAAACATTACTAACTAGCCTTTGAGTTTCTATTGTTGTGATAAAAAACATTATTCACAGAAAGCTATTTTTTGGCAATTTTTTACAGCATCTCACACTGTCTACGTGACCAAAAGAACCGCAACATCCTGCACAATTGAAGAAATTATCTTCTTCATGCATAGTGGTTATTAAGCATGTGAAAAACTGAGTCATTCATGGTCTTTATGCGCATTTTTTATAATATAGGTTTTCCCTCTGAGGTCACAAATGCATCTTGAGGGCTTCATTAACTTGGTTTCAATTTTAGTTTGCAGGACGATAGGCTGACAGAAGGGGACAGAAACTGAATCAAACAAATGATGAAGCTATTGTTCCTGTCATCTTTTTAGCAAACATTTCCTAAATGGATCTCCTCTTGTTAATGTTCTCCATGTTAATAAGGCAGCATCTGCACAACAGGTTCCAGACCAAAGATAGGGTTAAAGAACACATCGGGAAAGCAAATATCCTACCTGTGCATTTTAATGTTGTGTTGCGTACCTGTTTCTTTCCTATTTTAGTTCTCCTGTTATTTCTCCATTCTAAGCCTTCTGCAGTGTGACTGCAGGGTAGAGTCACAGTAGTTTTCCTCATGGAGAGTTTCTTAGGCATCTGAGGTGTCACTGAGAAAAAAATAATTTTAATGGAAACATTTTACTCAAAACCATACATAGGGGTATTGTCTAGAACTTTTCAGAAAAGCATATATTTTCTAGCAGCAATATTCTCAAAGCTGACCGGCACACTAAGTGGGACGATACAAATGCTGGCATTTGAGCTAGTCAGTCTGCTCTCCCTTTCCTTCAGTGTCAAGGAAAAGAAACAGATGCTTCTATAGCACTGTTCATCTTGTCCTAAAAAAGACATCTAAAAAAGATCGGATTGGTCATTCCCTTTATAAACTGTATATATTTACTTCTATAACACATATCTATTGACTGGCTACACCAGAACCTACTCCACACAAAATCAAAGTCTGATTTCCCACAACCATAAAGGCTTTCACCACTGCTGGTGATGCAAGTATGCAGTACTTTCTGTTCTAGAAACCACAAAGCAGGGAAAAATTCAGTTTAGAACATGAATCCAGCTTTCGAACGTGAATTTCCCAGAGCTGGGCATGCACGCATTATGACCACACTGTTGAAGAGTATTCTGCTCAGCGTAAGATAGAATGGCACTTTGTCTCCAACAACCGTGGCCTCATAGGAATACATCTTGTACAGCAACAAGCACCTTTTATTTGTTTTCTAAAGATATCCATGATTAATCACGAAATGTGCCTTGTTTAGTTCCCTTGCCCTTCCAAGAAATTCTTCTAGTACATGCAAGACCCTTCTGGACTTTACCACTGCTGGATGTGGGAGTGAGTTCAAAGGCTTATTTAGTTTTTCTTCAGCTCCCTCTGTTGTTGATGGAGGGAAACTGCCTCTTCCAGAGTCAGTTCTCCAGACCTAAGTCCTGAAAGTACATGTATGATCTGCGCTCTGAATGACAAACATGCCTTACCCTACGGTATGTTGAGAATAAGTGTCTACTGGCAGACAGGACTTTTGTCAATACCTATAGCCTTAGATATTGGAGGGGAAACTAACACAAGGCACACGTCTCCTTCAGTGGGTCATCACAGAGTATACACAACACCACATCCAGGCATGCAGACTGGTCGAAGTTCTGCAATTGTAGACAGGTCTCGGGTAGCCACATGCAAGGCAAAGGGCGACCTTATCGCACTCTACAGGTACCTTAAAGGAGGCTGTAGTGAGGTGGGAGTTGGCCTGTTCTCCCACATGCCTGGTGACAGGACGAGGGGGAATGGTCTAAAGTTGCGCCAGGGGAGGTTTGGGTTGGATATTAGGAAGCACTTCTTTACTGAAAGGGTTGTGAGGCATTGGAATGGGCTGCCCAGGGAAGGGGATGAGTCACCATCCCTGGAGGTCTTTAAAAGACGTTTAGATGTAGAGCTGAGTGATATGGTTTAGTGGAGGACTGGTTAGTGTTAGGTCAGAGGTTGGACTCGGTGATCTTGGAGGTCTCTTCCAACCTAGATGATTCTGTGAAAGGAAAGAAGTATGCAAGAATTCTCCTACTGTCCTGCCAGCTATGGATAGCTTTTTGAGGTGCAAAGGTGCAGCAACAGACTCTGAGCACTGTTACAGCCCAGTGCAATTTAAATCCAGCCACACACACACCCCAGTGTAAAGGCAAAAAGGTTTATCTGTAACAGAAATTACTTGGCTGGGGATGAAGTTTTGTCTTTTCTTTTGTCTTTTCTTTTACCCTCACCCCTGATGTCTACTGTCTACTGTCTGCGTGACCTACCGTCCTAGTCTGCCTGCACACTGCTAACAGCAGGCCTGGCTTTCCTCTCGTTCGCTGTCAGCAGTGTAATTCTGCTGAAAGGAAGCTGGCCCTGAGCTCGCCCTGCCCGGGGAGTGCTACACAGACTGCAGCTGCTGCACGCCACAGCCCTTGTCCATTGGACATGGGGAAACGCCATCCCACAGAATTACCCACATGATGCCATCCTGCGCGTGAAAATAACTCTTTGCCTGACCTGGAGTCTCCCCAGGTGTGTCTGCGGGCTGGGCCCCCCCAGGGGCACTATGGTGGGCCCTGCAGGTCCTGCTGGGCTCCTCAGCGCGGCCTCCTGCGTGCAGCTGCTGCCATCTTGTGACAATGGGGCTGCTCGCCACCGGGCCCCTGGCCACCAGCTGCTTCTTCATGGAGCTCTTAAACCTCGCGTACGTCGTCCTCTCTGAGGCGGCGACCTGCACAAGTGGAGGAAGCCACAACACCAGGGTCAGACATCGCTGAACATTGCTCTGTCCCCTCACGCTGTTGCAAATCTGCGTGGGCTCGGCACAGCTCTGAGCAGCAGGACATGGCGATGGGCATCGGGGTGGCTACACGGTACACAGCAAGTGATGGGATTTACTTTGCCCACATCACACAGGGGATGCAGCAACTCTCAGCTGCAGTAGAGTAACACAGGAGCTGCTCAGGAGCAGTCACAACTTTCAGGTAGCTGATCAGCACAATATTTACCTTTCCACAGAGAAATACTTGTTAAGAACTGGAAGGATCTAAGTATAAGTACATAAGGTGTGAGGAGAAAAAAAAATGGAGAAAGAAAGAAAGAAAAAAAAAAAAGAAAAAAGAAAGAAAAACAGAAGGAAAAGGGAAAGGGGTAAAGGGGAAAAGGGGAAGATGGTGAAAGAGGGAAAGGGGGAAAGGGGGAAAGGGGAAAGTCCTATTTTGGTAAGTAACCCCGAATCATTTGACAGATAGAGACAATATCAGGTAGAGACAATAGATAGAAACCTAAATAAGGGCTGGCAAAAGTTCAGGTAAAATTTGAGATGCAATTCTTGTCACAGTCACATAGAAAGTCTGCAGCACAGAAGAAAATCAAATTTGTATCACTCATGCACTAGGATACAGCACTGACCTTAGAAAGACCCAAGACGTTTTCAGAGGTTCAGTTTAGCATCTTTGGGCTGGTCTCTCATGAGATAAAAGCATTCAGCTAACCTATCTTAGCTGTCTGGTGATTCAAAGATCGAAGCCGAAATTCCTTTAAGTGGTATATTCTTTATTGCAGCGCTGGATGCACGGGGGATCTCTCCACCTATCGTGCATACCCAAAGCAAAAAGCAGTCTTGAATTTATACAATCAATCTATCAATATTCTACAAGCACCTACACATATGCATTACCTATCCCCGCCTTCCCTCGCTTCTCATGCTAATTAGCCTTTTGGCACCTTGCGCCTGCGTAGAGCCTTCCAAGAATTGTGGGCAGGGGTCTTTGGGACGTGGGCAGGGGTCTCTGGGAGGAAGACCCCGAGTCTTCCTCACAGTGTACTTTTCACCTTTGGTCAGGAATCTGCTGAATTGGCATGTTTCTTAATTGCGAGAGCTGGTTGTTGCCAATTCTTCCGTTTGTTGTATCTTTATAATGAATTCCAATGTCCAGTTTTGAGATTTATAGTCCTTACGTTTGTTTCTCTGTCCGTCTGCCGCTTCCTTATCATGAGTTTCAGTGTCTTGTTTCGAGATATACAGTCCATGTCTGGGGATTGTCCTTGCCTCCCCAATGCCTCCCCAATACCTCCTTAATCAATCCCCCCTTTTCTTTTCCCATGCAAATTCTTTTGCATCAGATACTTTCATTATTTACAGTAACACAACAAAGCAGGCATCTAAACAACATGCACACAAATATTCCTAACACTACTAATGTGATTAGAGCAATGAACACTTGTCTCAACCATTGGAAATTGGGCAACCAAGAGGTTAACTTATTCCATATTTCACTAAAACTCCACGAAAGATCATCTTTACTGATATCATGTAGGACCCTTGTCTGCTTCCATATTTCTTCCAGGTCGGTAGAGATCCTTCCACTCTGATCTACATACACACAACAACTTGTGTTTATTACTGTACAGACTCCCCCTTGAGTGGCCAGTAACAAGTCTAGGGCCATCCGATTTTGTAATACTACCTGTGATAAACTAGATATCTCTTCTTGTTGAGCCTTTATAGCATCCAGAGTTTTGTTTTCTAACTTCTCTATAATTGCAGAAATATTAACTATTGCCTTTTCCAATTCACTCACTCCTAACCATGGGATAAACCATCAAACAAAACTATGAAAAGCGGTGTGTCTCTCTATCAATGGATTGTTAATTTTTCGTCTGATTCTCCGCATATGATTTCTCAAGTAACCTCGAGGCACTACATCATGTACTGTCATATTGGGGACTACCGCTCTAAGAGTGCAAGTTCCCTTCCAATTCTCAGGCAAGACCTTACAGGCTGTATCATTGCATAGCCAATACCACCCTTTTCCTTCTGGTACTGGCCAGCTGGTTGAATTTGCCCAACTGCTAGTTGTACTAATATCAATTTTTCAATTACAAGATGTCTGATTCCCCACATAAGTAGTACCTGTATTTATACAATCCTGTTTTCCCATACCCTTAGGCGGGTTACACCTTTGTACACATACATAGTAAGATTCCAACGGCACGAAGCTACTAACTTCTAGTTCCAAAACTTCTTCATATTTTCGACCCCAAGATGTGTTTTCCCACAAATTAGTCCAAGATAAGTTTGCAGGCAAGGGAATCCCGATTAACGATACACCCTTATTCCCATGCTGTGGCAGATGGGTGCATACCCAACAGTTCGTCTTATTAGTTACTTGAGAAATTGTTTGTATTAAGGTCAGGTGTAAGTTCTCATCCCAAGTTGCCCACCCCGAATCCGAGAACCGCACCTCTGCAATCATTAGGATCTGGAAAAACAGAAAACTTTTTCTGGAAAACTTTTGTTGGTCCAATTGGAGTGGTGGTCCATATCCTCGCCAGGGCCTTCTTCACCCTTGAATTGTGGATCCAAGCTGCTTGCTCCTTAGTTTTAATGGCGGTATGTGTTGTCAGTAATACTTGGTATGGTTCCGTCCACTTTCCTTCGATTTTTCCTGTACGGGTTGTCCTGAAAAAGTCTTTATATATATATAATCCCCGAGCTTAAAGGGGTGGATTGGTTGATCCAACCCTCTAGCCCTGATCCCTAAAACAAATTTATGTACTTTATTTAATTGTTTCTGAAGTTCAGTTATATAAGCATATAAATATTCTGATCCTAACTGCGTTAGGTCCTCTCCACTAAATAGAAATTGCTACGGCCTTCCATATAAGATTTTGAAGGGACTCAAATTCCCTTTTATTCTAGGTTTAACTCTAATTCCAAGTAATGCTAAAGGGAGGGATTGAGGCCATGACAAATTAGCTTCTTATCCAATTTTAGTTATTTATTGTTTAATTAAATGGTTCATTTTTTCTACCTGTCCACTTGCCTGTGGTCTATAAGGAGTATGCAGTTGCCAATCTATCTTTAGAATCTTACTTATCTGTTCTACCACTTGTGCACAAAAATGTGAAACTCTATCAGAAGACATTGCTACTAGAATCCCAAAGCATGGTATTATTTCATTTAACAAGACTTTAACCACTTCTCTTGCTTTGTTTGTTCGACAGGGAAAGGCTTCAGGCCTTCCTGAAAACGTGTCAGTCAGAACCAGTAAATAATGATACCCCCCTTTTCTAGGGAGTTCTGAAAAATCAATTTGCCACTGTTGCCCCGAATAATTTCCTTTACCGATTATTCCAAATTTTATTCTATTCTTGGTATTGGGGTTATTGTGTAAGCAAATGCTACATTGTTGAGTTACTTGTTTTATCATATCGTCCCACTAATGTCTGACTCAGGCTCTTATGCAGTGTGCCAGCTCCTCAATGCGTTTTATTGTGTTCTGTAAGAACTATGGGCCATGTCAAACTAGAGGGTATTACTATGTGGTTATCTTTTAAATATACTCATCCATCTGGCTTCATTTTACCTTTCAAATCTTAATTAATTTTAAGTCTTCTTTTGCATAATTTGGATATAGTTTGGATTTTACCGTCTGGTATCAAAGACAATGCCTTCACCTCAGTTATTTCAGCTGCCTGCTTAGCCTCTGCCAATCGATTTCCAATTTCAAAATCGGTGTTCCCCTTTTGGTGTCCCTGACAATGCATGATAGCTACCTTTTCTGGTTGTTTTACAGCCTCTAACAATTTTAAAATTTCTTCAGCATACTTTATGTGTTTTCACTGAGCGGTCAGCAATCCATGTTCTTTCCAAATTGCTCCATGAGCATGTACCACGCCGAATGCATATTTAGAATCTGTCCAAATATTTACCCTTTTTCCAGCTGCCAGTTCCAATGCTCTCGTGAGAGCAACTATCTCCGCCTTTTGAGCTGATGTTCCAGGGGGTAAAGGCTTAGACTCGATTACCTGCTGAGTAGTTGTTATAGCATATCCAGCTTTACGCTGTCTTTGCGTAACAAAACTGCTCCCATCCGTGAACCAAGTTTCTTCCGCATCTTCCATGGGCTCCTCCTTAAGGTCTGGTCGGCTGGAATACACAGTCTCTATAGTTTCTAAACAATCGTGAATCACAGGTTGTGCCGGAGCATCACTAAGAAAAGAGGCTAGATTCACAATATTAGTTATCACAATTTCCACGTTGTCCTGTTCTACCAATATTGCTTGATATTTCAAAATCATCAATTCTTGTTTAAGTTGTTTAAAGACTTTTTGTGCTTCTCCAGTCCAGACTAACTTTGACTGGTTAATCTTTATCAATTCACATAGAGGCTTTACCAATAGTCCATCATTATAAATCCAAAGGCGACACCAACCTGTCGTTCCTAAAAAGGTTTGTAGCTCCTTTACCATTTGAGGTTCTGGAGTTCGGCAAATGACTTCCTTATGTTCAGTTCCTAGTTCTCGTTGTCCTTCCGAAATTTCAAATCCCAGATAGGTCACACTTTGTTGAGCCAGCTGGACTTTCTGTCAAGAGACTTGATATCCATTTAAACCCAGAAAATTAAGACGACTTATAGTCCATTGAATACAACTCCCTTTAGTCTCGGTAGCTATTAAGAGATCATCTACATATTGTAACAAAGCACCTTCAGTGTCCGGAGGTATCCATGTTTCGAGTTTCCTTGCTAATTGGTTTCCAAAAATAGTGGGGCTATTCTTGAATCCTTGAGGTAGTAATGTCTACGTAAGCTGCGTCTTTCTGCCTGAATCGGGATTTTCCCATTCAAAGGCGAATAGGTTTTGGCTTTCTGTGGCTAAGCTAGGCAGAAGAAGGCGTCTTTTAAATCCAGTACGGTAAACCAGACTTGACTATTCTTTAATTTAGTCAGCAAAGTATAAGGGTTTGCCACTACTGGATGTATTTCCTCAGTGATTTTATTTATGGCCCTCAAATCCTGAACTAGCCTATAGCTTTTTCATCTGCCTTTTTAATTGGCAATATGGGTGCATTGTATTCTGATTCGCATTCAATCAATAATCCATACTGTAAAAGTTTATTAATTATCTCTTTAATTCCTTTCCTATCTTCTATCCTCAAAGAATATTACTTAACCTTAACGGGTTTCTGTCCTGGCTTTAATTTAATAATTATTAAGGTCACATTTTTAGCTCTTCCAGGGACTTCAGTAGCCCACACTCCTGGACATACTTGATCTGTGATCTCTAAAGGTATTTCACTTTTAGGGTCAGTTTGTATCAGTGCCAAGCTTAACATATTTATTAGTTGTTTTTCTCCTATTCTTAATTCCATTTTCCCTTTTTCAAAGACAATTTCTGCTCCTACTTGCTCTAATAAATCTCTACCTAAGAGTGCCCATGAGGAGCTAGGCATATATAAAAATCTGTGTATGCCCCATTGTTTCCCTAACTTGTACTTCAAAGGTTCACAAAAATAAGCCTTTTCGGTTACACCTTGTCCTGGTTTCAGTTAGAACAGAGTTAATTTTCTTCCTAGTAGCTGGTAGAATGCTATGTTTTGGCTTAGGATGAGAAGAGTGCTGATAACACCCCGATGTTTTAATTGTCGCAGAGCAGTGCTTATACCAAGCCAAGGACGTCTCAGCTTCTTGCTCTGTCCTGCCAACAGGCAGGCCGGGGGTGCAGTAAGAGCTGGGAGGGGACAGACCCAGGACAGGTGACCCAAACTAGCCAAAGGGGTATTCCATACCATCTGATGTCAGGCTAAACAATACATAGGGGTGGCTAGCCGGGGGGAGGGGGCCGGACTGCTCGGGGTTAGGCTGGGCATCGGTCAGCAGGTGGTGAGCAATTGCATTGTGCATCACTTGTTTGTACACATTATTAGTAGTGGTACTATTATCATCATTGTATTATTATTATTATTATTATTATTATTTTGTCTTATTAAACTGTCTTTATCTCAACTCACGGGCTTCACTTTCCATTTCTCTCCCCCGTCCCAGAGAGGGAGGGGGAGGGTGAGCGAACAGCTGCGTGGTGTTTAGCTGCCGGCCGGGTTAAACCACGACACATCTTTTACCCTAACATAATAATTCTGTGAAGGCATTAATGCTTGATTTAGAACTGAATACGTTGCCCCATATCAATAAGAAATTTCACTTCCATTCCTCCCCTAGCTTCATTATAACCAGTGGAGGATCCGCTAGGGTAGATTCCCCAGGTCCCCGTTATTCCTGTTGAAATCAGGGGTCGATTACCCTAGGAAAAGGCTAGTCAATTTGTCCTCCGAAGCCAGGTCCAAACCGTTTTGTTTTATTTATTTATTTATTTATTTATTTTCATTACATTTCAGAGTTGGTCCAAAAATTCCATAGGGGTTTCTTTTAGACCTTGTTGGAAGCATATTCTCAATTCCCAATTCATCCAGGTTTTAGTATTTACTTAACCGTTCATAATTTTCAGGATGATTCGGGTCTTAGTGGGGGTCGGTCAGGGGAATGCAATTGTCCACAGTTCCCTGAGCGGTCCCATCGGCAATCTGAGCTCGCACATGAACTCAGGTTGTTTTAAGAGTTAACTGTTTTTCTGTTTCTGTGACAACTCTCTCAGACCCATTGTGGTCCCTTTGCCCTAAAGGGCTAACACCCATGATTTTAAGATCTCTGCCTCGGGCAGAGGCAGAACTATTAACATTCCTACATCCTCTTTCCCTGCTCATTCAACTTCAAACACCTTTAACACTTTCAACAACCCTTTTAACACTTCCTTTATCTTTCTCCAGCCTGTACTTCTCTAATGCCATCATCAAAGGCTCAGTCAGGGGCCAACTTAATTCCGTACCTTTTCCCACCAAGATGCTGAAACATCAGTATACAACATTTCATCCTGTTCTGCTTCTCAAAAAAACAACATTAACTGTAGCAAAATATTATAGTTTAAAGTTCCATTTAGGGGCCACTTTTCTCTACATTCCAGCTTATAAAGCGGCCACCACTGATTACGATATTTTATCAATGTTTTCCTGTTCACACTTCCACCGGCAGATCCTCCAATATCCTTCCAGTGACTTAAAACACAACCTAACACACTTTTCTTTAAAATTTCACTGCTTGTTTGCCCCCCCATTTTCCAGTTTACACTTTCAGAATACACATGTTACTTGCAAAAGCGTATCACAAAACGTATCACTCACAAAAATACGGGCACGCATTATCTTTCAGTAGCGATGTCACAAAACTATTACTATTACCAGGAATATTGCCAAAATCACAATAACAATAGTCAGAGTCAAATTCCACATGCGATAAGTCAGAAAACCGAACTGTGTAACACCGTAACGATATCTTTCTTATAACAATGCCACGAACCTACTATTACCACCAGGAAAATAGCCAAAATCGCAGTAACAATAACCAGAGTTAAATACCATACTCCATGAGTCAGAAAACCGAAATAGACAACACAATTCCAGATGGACCTTAAAGCGAGCTCTTTCCTTAAGGTCCCCAAATATACTTATGGTGCTTACCACAAAGTATATACCAAACACTGCCTCGCAGAAGATCACCTTCTGACTTACAGACAGTTCCAGATACAGATAGACCCCAAGGTCCCCAGATATACTTGTGGTACTAACCACAAAGTATATACCAAATACTGTCCTGCAGAAGTCACCTTCCGACTTACTGGACAGTCCCAGATGACCGGTCTACCAGAAAACCAAACCAGAATAAAGAATATACTCACTTACAATGATGGGGTCCTTGTCTGCCTCCGCAGTGATCCGGTGAGTCGAGGAGTCCCTCCGGGAAATCCCGGGGGTACCCTAGGGAGTCCTGTTCCCAGCGGGTCCTGCGGTCCGGCAGAGAGGTTGTCCCATCTGGGATGCCAGATTGATTCAAAGATCGAAGCCGAAATTCCTTTAAGTGGTATATTCTTTATTGCAGCGCTGGATGCACGGGGGATCTCTCCACCTATCGTGCATACCCAAAGCAAAAAGCAGTCTTGAATTTATACAATCAATCTATCAATATTCTACAAGCACCTACACATATGCATTACCTATCCCCGCCTTCCCTCGCTTCTCATGCTAATTAGCCTTTTGGCACCTTGCGCCTGCGTAGAGCCTTCCAAGAATTGTGGGCAGGGGTCTTTGGGACGTGGGCAGGGGTCTCTGGGAGGAAGACCCCGAGTCTTCCTCACAGTGTACTTTTCACCTTTGGTCAGGAATCTGCTGAATTGGCATGTTTCTTAATTGCGAGAGCTGGTTGTTGCCAATTCTTCCGTTTGTTGTATCTTTATAGTGAATTCCAATGTCCAGTTTTGAGATTTATAGTCCTTACGTTTGTTTCTCTGTCCGTCTGCCGCTTCCTTATCATGAGTTTCAGTGTCTTGTTTCGAGATATACAGTCCATGTCTGGGGATTGTCCTTGCCTCCCCAATGCCTCCCCAATACCTCCTTAATCACTGGAACCAGGCTGGTTTTCAGATCTTTTCCCGAAGAAGGATTTAGCACATTTCTGATTTCTGAATCTTCTCATCACCAGCATGACACGCTCATGGTGTTATATTTAATGTTACACTTAATTTATTTAGCCATACTAAATTAAGATCAAATGACAGATTTACATTTCTTACTTTTAAATCCATACGTAAAAGGCAATTCTTAAACAAGAGGGTCAGAGAAACTGAATAATACCGAATACAAGACTGCTTTTCAGTTTAAAGGCAATGTATTAGGGCAACATGTGAAAGTATCAACAATAGTAAGGAAGCACTGCTAGTGTAATAGGCTTCAGAATCATTGTTGGACACTTCTGTGAATATTTATAGTATATTTTGTTATTTTTTCATTATTTCTGACATAATGTTCTGTGCAAATTACAAGCTATCAAGATGTAACTTGAACTCTAGCATCCTGCATGGATTTTCTGAAATCAAACACACTCAGACTTGCTTTTGAAGTCAGCATTAGCAATCTGTGCTTGCTTTCTGACTACAGCTTTTTTCCTTTCATCAGACAAGTCTGCACCTTTTCCGTCCCCTCTACTTTAACTCTGAGGGCTCACTGCCCGGCAGACATCAAGCCTCACATAACCCCTAGGTCAGAAGACACATCCATATAAATACTGAAATTTCATAGTATATCACAAGCATCTCTCTGTATAGAACTGTATGAAACACTTTATAAAGTCTTGTTAAAATAAATGAACATGGACCTTGGCTATTTAGAGAACGTCGTAGAAACTGATGAACGTACCATTATGGTATTGTACAAATCAAAGGTAGTTGAGGTGATATCTAAGCCCACAAAAACCAACAGACACCCAAATTCCAGGTTTCACCTTTGCAAAGTCCTGTTCTATTTTCATCCCTAAAAAGGTACCCTCTGATTGAAGGAAAAAAAAATAAAAAAGGAGTGAAAAGAAAAACAAGAGGCTAAGGCTAGTTCAGACTGGGAGCAAAAGAATGTTAGACAAGCAACAAGGATGTTAGACAAGCAACAAGCAGCAAAGATGGAGATAGCTTAGAAAAGCCCAAGGACAGAAATACTAAGAGAAAAAAAAATGAAAATGAAAGCTGACAGAAAGGCAATAGCAAATGGACAGAAAGAGAGAAAGAAAACCTAAACAAGACATGAACAAAGAAAGAGAAAATTTTGTTTTTTCCACGATTTGTCACCACTACATGTCAATGTACCTTCAGAGACTGACAGCAAGAAGCAAACACCTTTAAAACAGAAAACAATTAAAGGCAGACAGACAAGTCACCAGAGGTGCATGGCTTTTAAGTTGAGAGTGTCTTTCACAATTGCCTCGGCAAAACATCATTGGAGCTGCATGGCCAAGGTCTGAGACTCAGGTAACTCATTTTGCCCTTTTGCATACCTTGCATCTTCTTATCTCCCCATAGCTAGCAGCCAGGTAGGCAGTAGCAGTACAAAAGCAACCTATTTTCCATCATGTTTTGTGTCCCCCCAATTAAATATATATATGTGTGTGTATGTATGTATGTATTTGTGATTTTCTTCCCTTTTGCTAACCTATAAAGAAGGTTTTCTCTCTGCTCATGTGCTGCAAAACAGTTTTACAAAGCTGCCTGTGTCACACAGCATCTCATGCAAACAGGCTTCTTCAATACTGCTCTCCTTGCTAAGGTCAGGGGCACCTGATGGGCCAAGGAGATGTGCTAGAGCTGCATTACAGACACATAAACGAGGCCCCAGGCAGTTCTCAGGACAGTGTACAGGCGAACACCGCAGTTACTCCACACAGCTCAGCCAAACAGAGCAATCTGCATCGCTAGGTGAAGCAGCACACTGTTCATTCAGTTCTTTTTTCCTAGCAGGAGGCATTTCCCTCCTCTACCGAGCGCCCTGGAGCCCAGCAGAGGCACTGTGAAGTGAAACATCTGCTTCGGCAACAGGGACAAAACGAGCAGCGTGTCCTTTTTAGTCTGAGTTGCAAGTTTCGAGTTTCAGCTCCTCCTTCGCATTCCGGGCCTGCCCTGGCTTCTCTCCCAAGTGTTTCGAAAATGGAGCCTCTCACAACTACTTACCCTCTGAAATATTCAGTGCCCAAAGCCAGGGTCTTTGTCGTTTTTCTGTCGATGGTTTTGTGTACTGCAGTTCTCTGCATACTGCAACTCAGATTTTTTAAACCTAAAACCAAAGATTTTTATTCTTTCGAAGTCAAGGATTCACGAGGAAGGATCGTTTCATTGGAGAAGTACAGAGGGAAAGTAAGTTACAACTTCATTTTATCTTTTTCTTGAATCTTTACTGAAAAACTGACATCCATTGGTAAGAAAACAAAAAGGTTGATTGTGGGAATTTACAGCAGAGATTTGTCCTAACTTCCTGTTATGTAAACAGTAAGCTACAGATAATATTATTTTTTTTTAGTCCTGCTTCCAGAATTAACTATTAGAGCTAATAAATGAAGAAAGAATTACTATAAATCAGTATGATATAAGAATGGAATTTGTGCATTTTAATCTTAGTTAAGAATGATGACATGTTGCATTGAATTTTAGACACTGATCTGAGAAATACCATTTTAATGCCTGCTCTAAATATCTGTTGTTGTTTTGTTTTTACATGCTTATATTTAAACAAAGCTGACAGTTTAAGTTTATCCATTTATAGGATGTTTAAAGAAGGATGTCTCAAAGTAAATACCTCCAGCAGCTATCACTCTTATCAGCTTAATGAAATTATGACCAGAGAGTCTAGCTCTCAGGTAGGAATAGTGTGGTAGTGCGCTTTGTCACGTTAAGATTTAATTGAAATCTCTGTGCCATCTCAGGGTTCTTCCTCAATGTTCTGACTTTATTTCTTCAAAGGCAACTTTGGTTGTAAACGTGGCGAGTTACTGCCAGAACACAGACAAAAACTACATCGCCCTGCAAGAGCTACACAGGGAGTTTGGTCCCTCCCACTTCACTGTGCTGGCCTTTCCCTGCAACCAGTTCGGAGAATCAGAGCCCAGCTCAAGCCAGGAAATAGAGGCTTTTGCCAAAGGAAACTATGGAGTAACTTTCCCTGTTTTCCACAAAATCAAGATCCTGGGATCAGAAGCAGAGCCCGCGTTTAAATTTCTAATAGGTAACTATTTTCTTTGGTATATTGAGCTGCCTCTAACCACAGTATTCACCCTCCAGTCCTGTAGGAGTTTGTTTGACAGGCCAGGTCTGAGCACACATCATAGCCTACGGAGAGAAACAGGCACTATGCACACATTTTGCACACATTTGTCTCATTTTAATGTGGATATTGAGGAATACAAAGGTTAGAAGACCCCGAAAGCATCTGTTTCTCCCCACTGAGGATAAAAACAGCTTACTGTGACCAGCCCAGCTAGAAACATCCAATCTGATGGATGTGTAAACCAGAGTGCAAAGACCCCACCTACAAAATTCTGCTTCAGATTATATGACATCTGTTGGAAAACAACTTTTCTTACAGAGAAAAATGTAACTATGGGTGTCTTAATATTACTGGAAGATACAACATAAATGCATACAGATGAGAAGATTCCTTTTTTAGCAAAGAGCAACCAAGAGCATACAGTAGGATATATAACCACTAATTTGCATTAATTTATCTTGTGACCTTAGGGCCCAACTTGTAAAATGGGCTTGCACTGTTGGGAAGCCCTGTTAGAGTAAACATTTACTGAGCCTCATACTCTCATAAGCAAAATGAAATTCTACTTAGCTGACCAAGAAGCTCACAAACCTAAATCTGACTTAAAAAGCCTTCCTGAATTTGCCTCCCTGAATTGAAAGCCTCCCCTGAGCTTTGGCCAGGTATTTGATCCATACTAAACACCAATATTATGAAAGAAAGGATACTTAGGACATAACCATCCTCTATAACATATTTTTAACTAGAAAATGGGGTAGGAGAAGGCCCGAACTTTTATTCCACTTCCCTGCCCCAGACAGGATCACAAGTACCTAACCAATATTATAGGTGCTTCTCCAAACTATTACAGTAGTCCTGTAAAAAACTCCAGAACATCCCAGCCTGTTGCAGTTCTTCACAATCCCTTGTCAGAAAACTCTTTCAACATCTAAATGAAACGTCTCACACCACTTACGCCTATTGCTTCTTGCTGTATTCTCTGTGATACCTTTTATGTTCTTGAAAATGATTATCATGGCCCTCCTCACTTACGAGCCTTTTAAGTGGTCGGCATTATCACTGCCACTGTGTTTCCTCCCACCTCCTCTTAGGCACGTCACCGAAGACGTCAGGTAAAGCCTCATCACCCTGAGTTGCCCTGATGTCCAGGGGAATTTCTGAATGCATTCTGGAGGTGCTTCTCAGTTCATTATAGAAGAGACTAGGGCAAGAAGGTATCAGAGTTGGGTGGGATGAATCCAGGCCTCAGACTCAGATTCTAACTCAAGTGCAGTCAGCGTCAGGCTTTAATACCTACACAGAAACAGGACTGTTACATCCACACATTCAGTTCTTACTTGATACGCTGTTTGCACAAAGGGAGAAGGATCCTCTAGTACTTAAGTATTTTGACATAAGGTCTTTCTTTTCCCGAGTTCCTTTGCTTCATAAGAAATTCCTGTGCATCTTCAATTAAACAAGCAACTGTTTCCTTAATTTGGTTGTCTAGACATTCAGAGGGTTGAACATCTCCATGCTACATCCCCTTCTCACTGTGACTGCTAGCTAGCATTTTTCCAGCACTGTCAGTCTGGTGCAAAAAGAATTCACTGGCAGTGAATACAATGCCAGGGCCTTCACACAACTACTTGTTGCTTTCACAGCAGCAGGGCATTTTGCCATTAAGACCGTGTCCAAACTTCTAGGAAAGAACAAGGTAGGATTGCTTCGAAATAAATAGCTGAAGAATCACTGCAGGATAATGAAACAACTAGAAGAGTAAGGGAGTCACTAAAATGATCCAATACCATTCTTACAGATTCTTCAAAGAAAGAGCCTCGGTGGAATTTCTGGAAGTACTTGGTCAGTCCTGAGGGTAAAGTTGTGAAATTCTGGAGACCTGAAGAGCCCATAGAAAGTATCAAGCCAGAAGTAGCATCATTAATCAGGCAAATCATCATGAAAAAAAGAGAAGACCTTTGAAAAAGCCATTCACTCCATGAATCCATTCAACAATGGATCAAAGCAATCCAACAGCACGGTTGTACAGCCTTACCACATTCCTGAGAAATGCTGCTAGAAGTTAAACCATCAGGTGATTTTTTTTTTTTTTTCTCTTTAGTGTTAGTATTTTCAGCTACACTATGTCAATTAATGTCGGGTTGGCTCCTGCAACAGCCTTGAGAGCAAGCCACTGAGGTCAATGAGGATGGCAAGATACTCGGTACTTTGCAGGCATGGACGTTCAATTTGCATAATGTTTCTGAATGTTTATTTACATTTGCTAACAGCTAATGTCAATTTTCACCAGCAGGAAGATAGCTAAAAGGAAGAGGATTGGTGATAAATTACTCAGTATTTGCACAGAAGACATTTTGTTTCCTATCTACCAGTGACAAATTGGTTTTGAGACAAATGCAAGTGACCATACTAGCTTTACAATATTGACAGAGGAAAATTAATGAACTGTGGAGCTTTCAATTAAGTTGTAAAAACCTGTACATAGAAAGTAATATTATTAAAAGAAAAAGAAAACAAAAAAAAATGCAAAACTGTTTCCTTGCCCACTTTCTGTGTTTTGATTCAGCATGCTTTTCACCCTTACAGCAACACCTTTAACCTCTTTAGCCTTCTCCGTACATAGGCAGTGCAGTACAATGCCTTGACTGTGCGCACATGTCCTGCTGGATTTCCTGTCTTCTGACCTGGATGAAGGCAGGGCTTGTGTGCATAAACATGGCAGCTTACAGCAGGAGCCAAAGGGCAACAAAAATCAGCAGCATGGCTCTCTAACAAACATCCTCAAGCACAGCTTTCTGAGGCTATCCAATACAATGCTCCCGAGCCACCTAATGAACAAAGTCTTCAGGTAGAGACATTTGAAGGGGACAAAGGGTCTTGCCTCAAGCCTTGCTCTTCTCACCTTGCAGTTTCCCCTCTCCAGCATGTAACTGCAATGCCATTCCCAGTTCTATTCCAGTGTTCTAGTTCAAACTGATATTCTGATTGATCTGTCTGATGAAGGGAGAAAATAAATTGGAATGAAGACCCTATGCCAGCTGTCTGAAAGGAGAGCTGAGAGGACAGGAACAAGAGAAATCAGTATCTCCTATATGAAAGTGAACAGGCAGAATTAGTGCTGCTCTGTAAGACTAGCAGTGACTGAAAATAATTGAATTTGTAAAAAAAAAGAAAAACACTTTTGCCTGAGAAAACACTAATTGAATTTCTTACTGCTTGGTCAGAATCTGATATATCTATCTCTATAGAAGTGTGAGTATAGGTACCATTCTATGTAGGTACCTGAATCTGAATTCTATTCTATTCTATTCTATTCTATTCTATGTAGTCCTGAATCTGAACAGAGTTTAATTTTTTCAAGGCTTACTGTTTAATTAGTGTTCCTCCAAAAACTCACTATGTTTGTATTAATTGTTCTTCATGAGACATGCCAACTATTCCAATGCAACATTTAAGGCAGATCACTGGTAAACTAAACACTTCCTTCTTAAAGTTATTCCAAGGTAAAAACAAATCATCTTTAACTGTCAAATTTGCACAGACTTAGAAAGGAGAATAAATAAAAAGAAAATTAGAGCACTGTTATACAAGCACACATTTATCTATGCTCAAAAGTCAGCACAATAATAGATGTATGCATGTTTGTGCCCACTTATAGTTTAAATTGGATACTGCATATAAAATATATGTACTAAACTGAAATCACTATGAACAGATTAAAACCTATTTATTGGACTTTTCAATAATCCCAGCAACTTCAGCTAAAACTGCCTTTACGGTTACCAGAATTCAGTCCACAAATGTTAAAGTTTCTTCAATTCCACTTAAGCATTAACTATTGTAGCCTTGATCCTAATGATTCCTTTATTTCTTTCCCTCACTCTTTAGGTCTCCTCTTTTTCTCCAACAAATACCATTAACCAGCTCCTATTTCCAAAAGTTTACCCAGGAATGCAAATATTCTAAATCTACTTCAGTCACTGGACATGTCCCTGTTAATGCAAGCATTATCAGAAAATATTTGTTTGCTGAGCCCATACATCAATGTTCCAGTAAATAAGAGCAATATAAAGGAACTGTGAAGTCATACGATGACTTCCAAAACAAAATTTATGTCAGACCAGAACCCCTTTTTCTCATGCTCCTGTCTGTGACAAAAGATGATGATGTTACTTGTACTCCCTATGGAGAGCAGTCTACAGACCATGTTATCACCTGACCTGTCTCAGTCATGGTGAAGCCAAAAAAATGCCAAGTGTGCAAACAATTACACAGACAGATTCTGAACTCTGGCTCTGGGCAACATATTTACATGGATGTTGCTCCTGTCATTCTGAAATCCCACGTGAATGACCTGTAGCTCTAGCAGCTTGATTTCTCCATTTAAAAAGCAAAAATAAATGCTATTTCCACATCTGAGCATGTCCCTAGAGCACAATCACTAAGGAAGAAGGGCCCTGCAGAAGTACATCATGTCAGTCCTTGTTACAGCAATACATTTCTTACTGCTGTCTGTGGCTCTAGTTTGGTTCTACTAGTGTGGAATTGACAAACTTCTCAGCACCTATGATTCATGAGAAATTCCTTTCCCTAACCCCCTTTGCTCATTTTAAACTATTTTTTGATCAAAGTAAGCAAGTTTCAGAGAAACAAACGTGCTGCTTTTCTGCCAGCTCCTATTTAAGTCAACTCAGCCTAAGCTGAAGCCACACACCTCTCCTGCAGAAGGACCTGCAGCTGCTAAGAAAAAGCCAAGAGTTTCCAAATCGCTTCTGTGGTTCCACTGCCTGCTTCTTGACAGTGCCCTGAGTGCTCCAAAGGCCTTAGCCTTTGTTTGTAAGGCTCTGTTTAACCTTAGGATCATATTTAGTGGTGGAAGAAAACATACTCACAAGGGGCCCAAACCTGAAACTTTTACTGAAGTTACTGAATTTACATAAATTAGTAATCTCTTTAGAAACCAATTGGATTAGCTCCATAATTGTGTAAAATATACTTAAATATATTTTTATAGATGCACACAGTTTGTGTAACCTAGCACACCTTCTTTCAGTCAGGGGAACTAGTCTAGCACAGGGCCCCACACCAGCTAAGGATGCGATGAGGTATTCATAGCAACAGTCTTAATATTCTTGTCTCAACAGTGATGCAGTGATGTGCTGATGTGGCAGTGTAGTTAGTTGCTGGTGTATGGGGAGCAGCTAACTAACAACACACTGCCTAATCACCACACACAGCACTAGGACCAACCTAATTCTGGAGAGCTTCACAACGTTGTTCCCATTTCTCTTCCTAGAAGGCCTTCATTTAGACGGTTTGCAAGGCACATTACTTGCTTTGTTTGAGTGCTCCTGTAACAAAGAGTTTCTTTTGCATTCCATAAAGAGAAAGTGCAGAGATGAAGACAGAGGTAAGGTTCTGATGCCTGCGGCAGTATGTTTGATAGAAGCTTACAGTGTAATATGAATGAAAAGGATCCATTTCCTTCCAGCCTGTAACCTGCCAAAGAATAATATATGTCCTATTCAAACTCTATTGTCTCCTGGTGAGAATATGTGCAGTTTTTTAGGGCATCCATGTTCACAAATTAAGCCATTAAGCAAGGGGAGAAAAAAAAGCTTTAAAAATTACTTCTGTTTTATAGAATGGAAAGGTAATTATTGTTCAGTTATAGCCTTCAGGCAGTTAGTGAAATGTGATTTTAAGCCTTTCCAACTTCTAATTACTCAATGCAAAAAAAAATCATTTAATTAAATTTAAAAATTAAATAAATAACGTTTTTAATTGTTCTTTTAAGAAAACTTCCAGAGAAATTTAAGTGGTTTGATTTTTTTTTTCAAACCTGAAATAATTATTGAATTAAGTACCTGCCTGTTTCAAGCATTTATAAACTTCCTACTACCTTGGTATATAAAAGCAGACACACAAAAAAAAAATCGAAACCAACCAAAAATTCTCTCAATTCTTTGGATAAGGGGAATACAACATACAACTATAATACTGAAAATGAGCCTGACAGTCAAAAAACAGTAATAATCAAATGGACCCAAAAGTTTCCATATACAAAACTAGCAGCTCTCCAGTTTGATGCTAAAAGTATGTGTATCAGGATAGCAACTGCATGTTAGCTGATGTCAGAATTTCAACCAGCTAACATACACTGCCATCCCGTCACACACAGGTGCACCACCTCTCTTACTGGAAATTAGATTCAACATCAACAGCGATGGACTGGCCCTGCAGCTGGTGACAGTGCAGTAGTGACTGCTACACTCAAATACAGCAGCCACCGAACAACACACTGCCTACAAGCCACAGAGTTCATGCAGACTGAGATTCCTCCTGAAATGCACGTACCTGGAGACATCTACCTAAATTCAGCTTTGTGTACCTGTTTCAAGTTTCATGTTTCATATACATATAAATACACACGTATGCATGTTCAAGCAGTAAATACTTACATGCAATGGATGACACAGATAAGTTTCCGATTCAGTAAGACTTGAATTAAATTAATTGTACAAAACCCACATGGAATGTGAGAAGTATCAGACTCCAGACTACCAAAAAGGAATGGGAAATTGTTGTAAACAATTTCTTGCCTTGCCTTGTACCAGCACCAGTGTAGTATGTTGTCTCCACAAGTAAATTAGTATCATACATACTTACTCCAGTCCTTTTCTTCCTTAAGCATCCATATTGGTCATTGTGGGAGCCCAGGCCTGGGACTAGATGAGCCAGGAGTTTAACTCAGTGTAGTTGATTTTCTTATTTTGAAATACGAATCATTACTGATTACTTCATAGCACAAATTGACTTCAGGTGATGAGGCTCACTGTACCTCCCTTTACAGAAAGATGCATAAGGACTCTAAGATTCAAGCTCATGGATTTAGGCTGGATGGAGGTAAAATTTTACCTACAACATCCATTTTGAAAGAAAGCCCTTTGAAGTCATGCTGAAGTCAGTCACTGAGTTAAATGTCTTGGATCAAAGCAAATTAGTACCAAAAATTAATATCAAATTTGAAGACTTCTCTTTGTTCTTAAAAGCAAGGCTTAGGTCACTGAAAATAAATCTCACCAACCCTGCATTCTCAATACAAAACAAAAGACTAAGACATTCACTTGTCGGAATGCTGCTGTTAGCAGCTTCAGAGTAGTGTTGGCTAATTGCTTTCTGGTTTGTCCCACAGCAAGAGGAGGCCACCTCTGAGTTTTCCCCGATGCTTGTGAATGCAACAATATGGAGTGCAGCTAGCAGCTGTTCACACCTCTGAGACAACAGCCAGCTAACAGGCACTGCCAGACTGCTACAATCTGCTGTTTTGGCCATTGGCTTCCCCTCAGCCCCCAGTCAAACCTTCTTCTCCTCGAGCCCAGACATTGCTCATTATAACAACACAGCTTTTCCCGTGGGGTCACTTACAGAACATTTTTATTTTGGAGTGCCATTCTCAGCATGCTGGCGGCAAAATTTATTTTGCTGTCATATCTAAGGGTGCACTGCTTATCTCCTGCTTCGTCACTTCCAATACGGTCATTTCCTTTTACACCTTCACCCAGTCCATCACTTTATGCATTCCATTCTCACTAGGTTTTGTGATATTTGTCAAATCCATAAGGTGCAAGCTGCCTGTTATTTTGCATTTTGCTTACTGTCAAGCATACTGTTGGTGAATATCATGTTAGGTAAACTATGTACCTACCGTATACATGAGTTCCGTGTGGTCCTTCTTATCTTTACCACGCTCTAAATGTGGACAAGTCAGCTTGAAGTGCCAGTAAAGACAACACAGTAAATCTGCAGAATCTCTTCAATCAAATCAAGCAGTGCTTGCTTTTAAACAGCAAGCAGTCCCCCTAGTGCCAAGAGAGAATGCCACGTGTTTCTGAATCCTTCCCTCAACAGATGTCACCATCATAACCTGTGTCTTTCAAACATTTCAGATCTTGAAGTTAAGAAAGCGTGGTAAGGATTAACAGGAAAGGAAAATATATCATTCCTTTTCTCAAAATCGCTGATTTTCCACAGCCTCCTCCTCCTTTCCCTCCCTCCACAATCATAAAGAGCAACACCAGCGCAACACAGACAGCGAAGGTCTGTGCCTGCCCTTACCTCAGTCACCTGCTGCAGGCTTTGCTCTCTGCTCCGCTTCAGGTCTTTTCCGAGCGTCCCCATCACCTTCTCCTTCAAAGGAACAGAGGCACAACGCTTAACACAGACACCTAACTCAGCAGGGCCGCAGTTCCCTCACCCCGCATCGCCTGTGGCCAAGCCCGGCCACTTGTGAGGCTTCACCACCCACGGAAGGGGCTGGTGGTGGCCACCCACCAGCTCCTTGGACATGACCGCCCCAGGCCACCAGCAGCCCCCCATGTCCCTACAGGGCACCCAGAACACAGTTACCCATAGCAAATCCTCATCCGTCCTCATCCTCCTCGCAGCAGATTTCTCTAATTTCCACTCCATCTCTGCCGGGCCCGCCTGAACCCGCCAGCTGGTGGCTGACACACAGGATGGGGGACAGCAGCGGTGTGGGGAAGGCACGCCGGGTGGCAACTTGTGGGCACCGAAACTTGTGGGGACGGCGACTTGTGGGCTCGGCGACTTGTGGGCACAACGACCTGCCTCCAAGCCTTAGGCCAGCCGTCCGGCAGTCTGGTCCTCCCCTCCATTTAAGCACAGGCCGGCGTCCCTCCCTGTCCCTCCCCCCCCGCCCTGCGCTGCCCGCCGGCGGGACGCGGCGCTCCCGGGCTGAGCGGCGGCGCCAAGGAGCGGCGGCGGCGGCGGGGAGAAGCGGGGCAGGGGCGGGAGGGCGGCCGCCACCCCGGGACGGGACCCGCTTAGGGCCCGCGGGGGGCTGAGGTTTTGTGGTGTGGCTCCCCAAAGCCGAAGCTGAGCGGAGGCTGAAGGGGCTGTAACGTGAAATCAGTTTGCTGTAATGTCAGAGGTAGAAATCAGCGAGAAGCCGCGCAGGAGCGTGTTCTCCCAGCAGGTGAGTTGCTGACTCACTTGTTTTACAGTCACCCCTAGTCACTTAGTCACTCGTTTCACCCCCAACTACAGATTTGGTGGGAAAGATGTCAAAAGTGTTTGCTGGAAGACAGGTTTAGTTAAATCCAAAGAAACAGGAGCAGGAGAAACAAAACAAAACACGAGTTACCACTATGTATACGTTCCATATGTTACTCAAAATAAGTTCAGAACAGTACTTTTTCAGCCTTTGTAACATGTATGTATGAAATTTTGGAGTTACGCCACTTGAGTTTTCACAACTGAGAACCACACAGCATGTAAAAGAGCCCGTTTTCCCCCATTCTAGTTTTTGTGTCTTAGAATCAATGTTAGAGTATGAAGTGCGATGCCAGTTACAGAAATGTGGCCAGTTTCCTTCTCTTATGATTTCACTCTTTTCCCCCGGGAGAAGAGCAATTTTTCTGACTTCCCAGTTGGGAACATCCTGTTTGACAAAAGAGCTCTCCTGCAAAATTCTGCTCCTGTAAAGTCCCGTTTTCCCAGTCAATTCAATTCCTATAGCTGCCCATGTAACACCTGGAAAAAATACAAGCAGGATACAAGCATCATACAAGCAGGATAATGGAGGGGAAAAATTTTATTAATACCTTAGTTGTAGGCAAAACTTAAATATCAGAGGTAGAGCTATTATGCCAAATCAATGTGAAACGTTCAAAAGTATCATTTTATTATCTCACTGTTTATTGGTAAGGACAGAGCTAAGGACACCCGGGCTACAAAGTGGCTGAGTCACTCAAGATCATTTTAATGCTTGCTGTGAAACAAACAATACACACAGCACTGCAGGACTTCCATCACAAAGGCTTGTTTGCAATGCTTCAGGTGTTCGTTTAACTGAACATGAACTCTTCCTACAAGAGTAACGTTCAACAAACATTGCCAGAGAGTGTTCCTCTGCACAGCCACTGCCTAACAGCAGCTGCTGGCATGCACTGCAAAACCACCTCCTTTTAATACACAGTGAATCAGCAAAACTCAAACGAAGTATATCAAACAGTTACCTATTAGACCAGTGTCTGGGCCTCTGGTGAAGCTTTTGCTTAGTGAAACTTACTGAGAAGCTTCTTTCAGATGAGCAAATCTGTAGCAATGCAATTTTACATGGGACTAATTTGTCTCACAGTGCAAGGAGAGGGTTTGCAGTCTGAGAACTATATGGTTGCAAACTGGAATAAAAGCCAGAAGTCTTTCAAAATCAACAAGCTTTTGTTTCAGCAAAGTAGAATTAGGATTAATCAAACTTCAGCGGAGAGAATGTTAAAAAATATTTCACAACCTTTATCCAAAATAATTATTATAAAGCAGTTTTCCAGTTGTCATAGTCAAGTCCAATATGTTCCTAATTTTATTAAAAAGTGAGAGCTTTAACCTGATGGGAAGGTGTGTAGTTCAGTTTTCTAGAAACAGAAGTCCCTTGTTGAATATGATTCTGTTAACCCCACTTGCTGATGCTTTCAGTATGCTTTGTCCTGTGGAAGCAACTCTAAGTTCTGTTGAGAGCCTGTTTGTGTTCATCCCCTGCACACAGACCTGGTGAATGAATCATGGACCAACACACACATAGGCCTTAGTCATTTTTTCTGTGCGTCATCTTCGTTACACCAGGCCTGAATTTACTCATCTTGTAGCTCGAACTCTTCTCCTTGCAGCTTGAGAAAAATAAATGAGTTGCAGACGAAGGGCAGTGCACAAACTATTCCCAGCGACTGGGTGACACCTGGTAACTTGTTAGGACTCTTGATGATAATGTGGCTGCTACCTGAGAATCCAAGAGGGAAGAGGTGAGATTAGCAGAGGAAGGCATTAAAGAATAAGTAATGTGACCCACTGCAACTGATTTTACAAGCAGCGATTCCTGCCCGTCAACCTTCAACTCATGCATACAGATACTGTGAACAAATTTTAAGAAAAGATTTGGAGGTTTTTCTACAAAAGCTTCTGAACACTGATTAATAAGTGGAAAACACACCAAGATATTCTGTATTTGCCAATAGCTTTAAAATAACTAAGTCCTGAAATAAGTGGATAGTAGAAGAAAATCCAAACATAAGCAGCAGTGCTGTAGTGTGGCACATTCACACCTGCAATTGTGAATTGCTTTGTGTTTGTTAAAATTGATGTATTGGAATGTTGGGTAGGTTTTGTAACATGAAGGATATCCTTAAAACTCACTTCTTCACCTCAAGTGCCTGCCATTTAGGAAATGACGTGATAGGTGAGAGCTCTGTTGTCACGTAGGGACTTGACCTGAATTTTAAAAAATACAGTTTTGTTTTCAGACAGCTGTTCATAGCTGAGCATATAGCTTCTGAAGTGTTTCCAGCACTTCACTAAAGTTTCTTCAAAGTGAAATAGAAATATAGAATCATTAGGGTTAAAAAAGACCTCCAGGATCATCTGTTTCAACCATCCCCCTACCACCAATGTCACCACTAAACCATGTCCCTAAGCACCACGTCCAACCTTTCCTTGAACACCCCCAGGAACGGTGACTCCACCACCTCCCTGGGCAACCCGTCCCAACGCCTGACTGCTCTTTCTGAGCAGAAATGTCTCCTCATTTCCAACCTAAATACCCCCTAGCACAGCTTGAGGCCATTCCCTCTAGTCCTATCACTAGTTACCTGTGAGAAGAGGCCGACCCCCAGCTCCCCACACCTTCCTTTCAGGGAGCTGTAGAGAGCAATGAGGTCTCCCCTGAGCCTCCTTTTCTCCAGACCAAACACCCCCAGTGCCCTCAGCTGCTCCTCACAGGACTTGTGTTTCAGGCCCCTCACCAGCTTCATAGCCCTTCTCTGGACACGCTTCAGGGCCTCGATGTCGTTCTTTTAGCAAGGGACCCAAAACTGAACACAGCACTCGAGGTACAGCCTCACCAGAGCAAAGTACGGGGGGACGATCACCTCCCTGGTTGTGGAAAGGTCATCATGATTAAATATCTTCATTTAATATCATCATCATGCAGACTCATTTTAGGCTCCACATTGTGGAACATAGGCAGACAATTGCTAAGTTATTTCACTTACATACTGGAAATGTAGATTTCCAGTGTGTAAGTGAAATAACTTAGCAATTAATTAATTAATTAAGCAATTAATTAATTAATTAATTAATAACTTAGCATACTGGAAATGTAGATTTCCAGTGCTCAGTTTTGCAGTTCATTGTAAAAGCATTCCCTTCACAAACTGTGTAATTTGTCTCTGATGGCAGTAGATGGTGCTAATATGTTGCACTTTGTACATCCTTGAAAGAAAGGATCATCAAATCACCATCTCAATCACATATTAATTTATGTTTTTTTTCTCATCTTCTTATCCTTGAGGTGTCTGCATTCTAATTTGTCATCAGTATCAGCAGACTCAGAATTTACTGAGGTAAAATACCAGTTTACAGTTTGATGGTGAGATGTGGACATCAACAGCAAGCTTCACATGGTTCTCAGAGAATTAAGCAGTGGCTGAAACAAGACTTCAGGAAAAGTTGGATTCCTCACACACAGACTGCTGACCAAGCAGTGGAAGTTCAGGTATGTGGTAGTGAGGGTGCTCTTTGCTAAATGCTTGCTGACAAGAAGTGATGCTAGCCTATGCTGAGCTCTGACAACTAGAAAGATCACAAGAAGTCATAGAAAATTGTCTTAAAGCAACTGAATCACAGAATATCCTGAGGTGGAAGGAACCCACAAGGATCACTGAGTCCAACTTCTGGCTCCACACAGGACCACACAAACATCAGACCTTTTGTCTGAGAGCATTGTCCAAATGCTTCTTCAACTCTGAAAAGGAGGCCCCAGCTTTGTCTGGATCTCACAGAGCAGAGGTCTTGAGATATGGACATTTCTTATTTTTTCTTCCTATATTTATTCACTGTTCTCTCTAGTGTTCAGCCAGTGTCCCAGAAAGATCCCAGTCTTGTTGCCTGCTCAGTTATTTCAGTGCTGAGATACCTGTGAGTGGATTAGAGGAACGGTTCTTACAGTGGTGCAGAGCAAACTCTAAAGACTGGCAGTAGTCATAGACAGTGGTTTCCATTTGCAAAAGGCACCTTTGACCTTCAGGTGTTTCTGACGGTTGTGGTAAGGAGAGAAAGGGTGAGGAAGTAAGGAAGTCAGGAAAGGGAAGGGATTTGCTTCAGTTCACATGGCCATTCTCTTCCCATCATTTCACACTTCATGAGCAATCATTGTTTAGGTTCCAGTATGAAACGTTGTTGACTAGGCAACTGGAATATTCTGGCAGTGAACTCACAGCTTTGTTTTAGTGTACAAATCATGGGTTATTAAGATGTCCTTGAGAGTACAAGGATGACAAAAGTTCCTGTTTCTTTGCTGGGGCTTACCTTAAGCCATGCACTTAACACCTCAGTCTGAGAGGTTGCTCATCAGACACTTCCTTTCACTTACCTTCGCCAGCACAGTGAAAGTGGATGGGAACATATGGAGAGTGAGCTCTGGAAATGACTGTCCACTGTGCCACCTCAGTTGACCCTTAACACCTCAGACACTGAGGAAAATTTCTTCTCCTATGCAGACAAGCAAGAAAACAAATAGAGCTATTCCTTATATGCTGCAAGTGTGCTGCATTTTCTGGATGTCCTGACATGAGAATGATGGAGCACCATCTTTACATTCTTCTGTCCTTTGTGCGTTTGTACCACATCTTCCCATTACTTAAACTTCTGTTATTTCCAGTGTTAAATTCAGTGGTAAACACTAGCCTACTTGACAAGTGTGCATAAGTAGACTAAAGATCTCTTTATTTCAAGGAGGAATTTGTGTCAGCTCTTAAGGGTTCTCATTGGTATAAAAACAAGAAAACAAGCGTACCAAGTGATAACTGCTGGGAGGGAGGCATTTTAATAAACTGTTTGACTTCTAATGCAACATCCCGTTGACTTCTAGGATTGTTGCTTTTAATGTCACCTTTACCTTTCTTAAAACAATACATTTAACAATCAGTTCTTCAGTGTCAGAATATAGTAATTTCTTCTCTCTGTTCAGCTGGCAGATCAAGAGCTTTCTTTCTAGGTCATCCTTCTCTGTGCCTTCCTGATAAGTTTCTCTCTTCAGTGTACACCCACTTTTTCTGTTTCTATGCACATTAAGAATCCGTTTTGGCAAGGCACTGCTACAAAGACTGTCTAAGGTAGGGCTCCCAGCACGGCAGAATCCCGCGCTTGCCCTGCGGGCTGCGCACAGCATACTGCAGTTTGTTTGCCTTGGCTGCACGCCAGCCCAACTACTGAACCTCTGGGTCTGTTGCCAGCTGCCAGCTGTGTGTCTAAATGGTATTTCGACCTGGAATCCAGACATTCTGGATTAACAAACTGCCAAAATGCTGCCAAGACACAGTTCTTTCCAAAGCTTCTCTAGCAACTTCTGTTGGTAGCACAGGACCTAGTCCATTACTGGTACCAAACCCCTGTAAGTCACAACAAAATTACATTAGGTAAAAGCTAATTATGTGTTTGAATAATTATGGATTGCAATATCTCTGAGGCTTGAGGAACTTGTAGATAATTCTTCTCAGGTTATCTTCTGAGACAGGGCAAGGATTCTAATATCATTTCCTGTGTAAGGGCAATTAAATATACACACTTAAAAATGACTATCATCTCTCTTTGCAAACATGTTTCAATTAAATCATTGCTGAGAGCTTCAGCTCCAACACCTGTGAATATCTGGCTACTTTTTTTTTTTTCAATCTCTTTTATTATGATGACTCAATTTACAAAGATCAAACTGAGGAATAGAAAGCCAGAGGTCAAAGTGATTTATTAATAATTGGCAACTTTAACATCAGTTTTGAAAGGGTGTGCTTACTCCCATTTGTGCCCTTGTTACCACTAGCTTATTCGTGTGTGCTCATCTGATTTTCAGTAACATATGGGATATTGCTCTCTTATAACTTTTTGAAAGCATGGTTATTGAAGGAACATGGAAACCTGTATGGTCACATCTCATTTTCTAGTGCAGGGATGCATATGGAGAAAAAAAGTGCTGATTACTGTCATTGTCAAACATTTTAAACTAAACTGATAAAAAAATAATATTAATCTTCAGGGAAGTGTATTTACAAGCCTTTAAAAAGATCTTTGTTTTGAAACATGGGCATTTACTGTTTATATTCAGTGAAGGTTAATGTACTACCATTGTGAAACGGAGATGAGTGGTGAGCTTCTATTCCATGATGGACAGCTGTACCCTCTAAGGAACTGTCTGAGGACTCACTAGATTGGATCAGAAACTCAAAACTGACTGTGCATTACAAATGAGCTGTGAAGAAAACAGTTCCATGAAAGTGAGATAAGTTAATTGAAGCAATTCTCCATCCAAAACTGAATTTATTTTGTTAACTATTTTGTTAAATATTCCTGAAATTCTGTCACACCTCTATGCCACTTCACATGGAGAAAAGTCTCCAGTTTCCATTCAAGAAAACAGTATTCAGGGCATTCAGACAGCCTATATTTTAAGCAAAGTTTTAAATTACAATATATTTCACTGTTTCTGTTGTTGTCATTCACTTGTTCCCTTGTTTGTTTGCTAGCTTTGGTTGTTTTGGTTGGGTGGTTGGGTCTCTTTGAAGACAGTCAAGACACTGACCTTACCTTACTATAGATGTTCATCTGTTTCAG
The DNA here is from genome assembly GCF_964035555.1 of Netta rufina. NCBI lineage: Eukaryota > Metazoa > Chordata > Aves > Anseriformes > Anatidae > Netta > Netta rufina. Next base: position 14,987,492 of record NC_140126.1, read on the forward strand.
CTCTTCCAGCTTTCTAAGCTTCCAAAACCCTTTCTTGATATTCAAGGTGTGGTTATAGGTAAAATATCTCTGTCCACCCACAATGTGTGAAAGTCTCTCACTTCATAGTAGATACAAGTCCATTCCGGATCATCTTAGAGGGCCTGTTTTCTCCAGTTCTGCAAAGACTTCAGCACTGCTGGATTCCCGAGCCCACTCAAAGAGCCTCTGAGATAAAGGAGGTGTATGAATTTTGCCAGGAAAAACAAACTGGCTAACAAAAGAAGAGAGGAACACAACACCAAAGTACGTACAAATTGAGCTATATTGGGGGCTATCAGACCAGACAAGATGATAGAAATGATAGAAAACATTTATCAATAAATGTACCTGCAGCTGCATGTATTATTAGTAACACCTTTCACACAAGCAACCTACTGTAAGGGGTTCATCTATTTTTAGCCTCATCTTTTCCTTTCTTCTTCAGTTTCCTAAACACACTTGTTCTGCACTGCACACCCCTGGATATCCTGGAGCACATGCTGCCCGTTACTGTGATATGTGATAGCTCTACCTAGAGTTCTGAAGAATCCTTTATAGACTTGCCAGTTACATGTCTCTTACCACCTGTGCAGTCATCTGTAGGAAACCAATGATTGCAACCAAAATGATAGGATTCTCCTAAGAGCAGAAATAACTGATTCAGGGCTTTAAGATCCCTGGTACATCACAGGTTGGATAGTGCCTTTGTAGCATTGTTTACCTCTCACTACACAAAAGGATGCAAAATGCCCCAAGGATGTAAACAACAAAATGAAATGTGTTAGAAAGCTTCCTTCATCTATTTATTTCTACCTGAGAACAGTCTGAGTTAGAGAATAACAAAAAATACTGCTTTGTTGCTGTACAGTGGGATGCATTAAGCACAGAGGAGCTAACCCACTGTACAATTTATTTCCATTAGAGAATGACAATATAGACCGGTTTCAAGGGAAAACTTGTCAAGTCATGTAATGTTTTCAGGCATTCAGCATCGGTCTATATTAATAAACAGTCCTATGAACTTTTCCCAGGATTCATTTAAAGTTAGAAGCACCAATACTTGAAGCGGAGAACTGATCTGCTCATTTTGAGTTAGAGTGATATTTTTCTGTGAATGTTATAATTTCTTTTTTCCTGCCAGTACCAAACGACCATCCACTGACACATATGAACAGCTACAGACCACTCCTGCCAGCACAGAGACCAGGTGGGACAGTGCTTGACTTTCTGCCCTGCGCTGAGTACACACAGCGACACGCACTGGGATCACCTACACAGGGCCAGAGGGAGAAAGAGGAGCACCTCAGAGGAGATACAAGGCAAAAATTCCCCATGCTAAGCTGCCTGAGGGGTGCATTAAGCACAGGGGGCTAACCCAGTATTTCAGCCTTGAAACAGCCACCTCTAAATAAATAAGATCATAAGATGAAGATCCAGGACCCTTCCTGAGGTCTTTTCCAGCTGCTCCTTGAAAAGGCTGAGAAAGACTTGCTGTTTCTTGTCTTAGCACACTCAGGTTGGTGCTGCTTTCCACTACCTACATTTTATACAGGAGCCTGTTAAAGCAATTCCCCCAGGAAAATGGGGAGATTTAGGTCCTGCACCCTAAACTGAAGCTAAGAGATGCCTCAGCCCCCACTGCCCTGACGAGTGTCTAACCTTGCCTGTGGGGGCTGGTTCCTGCTGCAGGAATGTGGGATGTCTTCCTGTCCCCAGGGACATAATCACTGCTTAGTTTTACCCAAACTAGGTACAAAGCGAAACTATGCCCCTGTGCAACCCTGATGCTTTGATTCTGGTTGTTAGCTCTGTGGTTATGTTTTGGGACATGGATGTCTGTGGTCTGACCTCTTTACCAGTGGAGCTGCAAAAGCAGGATTGCTGGCCCTCAGCTGCCAAATGGTCTTTCATGAAGCAGTTTCATCCATTTACTATTACCTGCAGACCTCTGAATGGTGGTTGCTTCATGACACGCTGTTGGCTTCTTGCAGTTCTTTCATTAATTCTTGCTCATTAGACCCACTGATTCTTCAGAACGTGCATTCTTGAAATGAAACTCCTATTATCCTGAGCAGATTTGTTTCTGCTTTGTGCCTGCTCCCTTTTTGTTTTAATTCTCTCAGCAAGTTCTTTCTTTCCAGCCTGGATGATTACCCCTCTGATTGATTGTGGTCTGAAAATAGTCCATTGTGTAACCTAAAAGTCCCATTATTAACGAATATTTGGTAAATGTGGTACGGTCTGTCTGTTTGCAATATTCTTTGCTGGCATAAATTGGATATGAGCTGGAATAAAATCTATTTACAACAATGGAGAACTTTGCAAAAAGTACAAAAAAAAAGTGTCATTGAAATACAAATACAGCTCGTAGATTTAGACATATATTTGGATAATTAGATACCTGCAAGTTAGACTCTTATACAATTCTTTTGGTATCAAAAGCAGTTGAAACAGATTCCATGGAGGCAAATGAGCAGGCTGGTGCCTGTAGAAAGTGCGTGCACCACTTCATCCCAGAAATACCAGAGCAGACGCTCCAAAACCCAGGATGCTGCTTTGCAGCACCAATCCCTGCAGCTGTGTTCCTCCTTTCTGTTTGTGCAAAAACAGAGGTATCTGATGGATCACACTGCTAATCCCTTTCAACCCAACTGAAAGACCTGCATTTCTCCAGGAGGAAGCTCCAAAGGTATCCCCGTAACAAGCAGGACTGCTTTCTGTGATGGGTAGTCCCTAACTCATCCTATGTCCTGAGAAAAGTCCTGTGAGCATGAAGTATCAACATCTGTAGCAGCAGCAGAAGTAGCTGCCAGCCAGGCATTTGTGCAAAGATTCATAAACTCAGTCCTTTTTTTCTAAGTCAAGGTTGTGTAAGAGTTCACACAAAAGCAACAAAAGCAGCAGCACAGTGTTTATAAATGTTTTCCACGGGTCATGGTTATTCTTGAAGGTGTTGGTTTTGGCCTTAACCCAGAACCCCAAAATGAGGTGCAAAACCATTTAATTTTGAGGATGTTGAATCCATTCCTGACAGGGAATTCTACTTACAGCAAATATTTAAGGTAAAACAAATACCTAGCTGCAGATCCTGATTCCATCTGCTCTGAGATTTGCTAACATTTAAATGGGATTTTTCTGTGATATGTGAAGAAGCAGACATGCTGTTCTAGTTGATCTTTTTGAAAGGTAGCACAGTACTTCAGAGGCTAAAGCGAGTGTTATAATCACCTACTGCCTCGGTTTTAATGCCATACATACTGAAAACAACAGAAAGCTTTACTGTTTGTAGATATTCCACTCATTTTTGTTTCCCTCTTTGCTTTACTTCTTCCATCAGCTGGCCCCCCACCACACTGGGGCTGTGGCAGGAGTGTGCAGGAGCTGAACGTGGGGTTACGGTGTCTGAACACGGGGTTACGGTGCCTGACACGACTCTTCTGGTGCTAGCCTGTGTCCTGGTGGAAGAACAAGGTGAGATGGGATGACCAGAGAGGCAGAGGTGGCTACCTGAGACTACTTGTTAGCTCACAAGGACTGAAGGCCTAGAAAAAAAGGGAGAAACTTTGCCGCAATGGATGGCAAGCAAAATACATTAGAAACTCTTCAACTCACCTTCCTGGTATCCTGCATTCAGAAAATGTTTCTACAGGGCTTCTCTCTGGTGCTGTGATGCCACGCTTCTGCCCCAGCCTGTGAGCATAGGGCCCTGCAAAAAAGGAATGGCCATCGCATTTGGTTAAAGGAGGAAAGTGTCTCTAGCAGGTCTCCGTCTACCTTTCCTCAGCACTATCATAAATGGAAACTCACACGATGTCTGGGACAACTTGGGTTTCGGGGCAAATCCTCAAGCGTTAGCCATTTGTGCTGCAAAGCACTGACAAAAGGGCTGCTGTGCGGTGCTAACGAGCTCTGCTTAGAAAAGAGGATGTTTCTCTGTTGAAGGATATTAAAGAGCGAGGATTTAGTCACAGTAAATGCCTTCCAAGAGAATCAGCCTGCAGATTTCCAGCTACCCTGTTACAGCAAGCCACCCAGGCAAGAGATCCCGAGGCTTTACCAAGGGTGGTCACCACGTGTGAATAAACCTGAAGACACTTCTTAATTTTATTTTCATAGTGTTTCCTTGAAAAGTATAAAGTAAATATTGAAAAGAAATAGTCACTTGCTATCAAAGTTTGAACAGGTGCTGGCTGTGAAGCAGACTGTAAGACTGCTTCTGAAACACGTATGAAACAGCTGTGCCAAAGCAAACCACAGCCTCTTCTGACCTCACTAGCTTTATTTTTTTTGTTAAGACTGTACAATGCAAAATGTAAATAATGGCCACTGACCAGAAATTGTTTAGAAAAGATGAGGAGGGCTGCGGCTGTCATATAAAACTGACTGCAAAATACTTGTCTTCTCCCTCAAGTTAGACATAGGTGTAACTGTCTTTATAAAAATATTCAGGAAAGCAAGGTTAGAAGTGTCAGTAAAATTCCATTTCCACAATCACTGGACAGAAGGGCCAAGCCCAACAGTGTTGGCTCATTCCTAGTGCCGTAGCACCATAGCTGCATTGCGACCTGACTTCTACAAGACTACAAAGCCTCCGTGCCACCCACCAACACCCAGGGGCTGTGGAAAACCCGTGGGAGCACCTGGCGAATATTTCTGTGGAACTCAGCTCTGTATGAATGATGGTTGTAGGAATGCTTCCGAAATGGTAGCCAGACTAATTGAATTGTAGAATGGCTCAAGTTGGAAGGGACCTTAAAGACCACCCAGTTCCAACCCCTGGTGTCTGCAGCTCTGCACCACCACATACCCAGAGCCACCCATCCCCAGGTCTGGCAGGGCAGGGATAAACTCACAACATGTCACTATGTCTGTGTTGGCCGTGCTGCTGCTGTCTTTCCATCCCACACGTGACTTGTCAGCATTGCCACTAGGGTCAAGCCACTTTTTAATTTCTTTTTCCTAGGCAACCACAAAGTGCCCAAGGTAGGCAGGCTTCTGCTGAAGGCTTGACCAGCTCCGTTCAACCACTGCATGGATGAGGCACCTCCCTGGAGAGCGTGAGGAAAGGAGATTGAAGACAAACCACATATCACTGTGCTGTTCGGTGCACCATGCCTGCATTTAGTGGCCTTGCCCCGTGCATTGCACCACATATCCCACCCCATGCACTAAAGCTCTTTGGGCATGAGGTTTCTTAAGTATATGTGAATCTACACCCAGTGGTGGTGGCCATCCAGCTTCTCTGGGGAATTGAGGCACAGCGGGAGCACGTGGGAAGGGGCTGAGCTCCATCCCCTCTCCCCAAACCAGCTCCCACCTGATGGGAAGGCAGAGCACAGGTAAAGTCATTGTGGAGGTGCTTTAACCTGTGCAAGAGGCTTGGGCACTTATTTTGGAGTTCCTGTATAGGAGCGGATGGGTAGGTGTGAATGTAAAATAATACCTTGGTAGTTTAAAGGAAAAGTTGATATTTTAACACAAATATGTTGTGGTGTTGCATACCACGTGATGTTACATACCAAACACCTCCTCCCTTTCCCCATTATTTGTCTGTGTCTGATGATGCTCCCCTGAGTCTCAGCGAGAAGCACTTTGGCCTCGTTAGCCAATTAGCAGCCTGTCCGACTAACAAGGATGAAGATAAAAACAGCCAGATGACACCTATGATCATTTTATATTACTGCTCAGAATTAGTCCAGAATATCTTTAACATGGAAGCACTGCAAATAAAAGTAGCCAGCAGAAACTTTTAACAGGTTAACTGCAATAATAAGAGAGTAAGCATGTCCCTGTAATTCTCAAAAGATGGAATAGCAGCAAAAACAATGCTAGCAATGATCAAACTGTGATTATTTTTGCATCCTACTAGAATTGTGCAGTTCCCGTGTGTCACTATTTCTGAAGAATTAATACACTTACAAGAATTATGAAGTTGTTTGCACTACACATGTTGAGTTTAACTTCCTAAAACACATGGGGAAGAGCTGTACATTTCCGTACAAGCTGTCTTATGTTATCAGTTTAGTCCCTGATAAATTTAATGCAGCCTGGTGCAGGTTTTTCCTCTCCTGTCTGCTGTTTTCACGCAGCATTTGTGCCAGCGTGGCAAAGGTCTTTTGCAAAATGAATGGCTCTGGATTTGTCTCAGGATGAGCCTCAGCATCCCTCGCCAGCACCATCCCTGCTAGAAGGTGCCACGGCTGCAGGCGGGGGGGATCACAGCTAGTGCTGGACCCCAGATGTGAAGGATCCCAGTTGTGAGGGGCCAAAAATACAAAGGACCACAGGCACTCAGCCCTTTGCAGTTTCCTAGGAGCCACGTACCAACACATCGTGCTGACGAGAGGAGCCATTCCCCATCCTACTGCTGCCTCTGCTTGCCAGAAGCACAGCACTGAGGATGGGGTCACGGCTGCCCTACGAAACCTCCCACTGAGGCCATGGCGTGGTGCTTGCACCTTAACTGACACACACACGGGTGTCAAATGGTTTGCTGTTAGTGTGCATGGGCCTGTACAGGAATACTGGGGAATCTGAGCATTGAAAAAGGGAAAAATTGGTCTTTTCACAGGTACCAGGTCTCCTTCCGGGGCAGAGCACAGTGCCTTCATTCATTGATGTGCTGCAGAAGTAAGACACCTCTGGCAGCATTTCACACGTGGCATTGGTGTCTCAACTTTCAAGCCAGTGGGTGTGAGTGAAATGTGTCTGCCTAGAAAGCCTTTAATTAATGTCATCCACGCTTCTCTTTGCTTGAGATAACATCACTGCACAGTAACAGCAGCATGTTGCACTGTGAAGTTTCCTGCTTGAGCACCTCGAGCAAGGAGAGGTTTGCACGGACACTCAGCTTTCTGCTGGTTTTGCTCCGATGAAAGCACACGTCCATACCCGGTGCAGAACGCTGTGCTTGCGTTACACCAGTACAAACCAGTGGTCGTTTTATGCACGATTTAATCATCACACTGAGTGCACATACACATCGACAGCAGCACATGACTGACACACGTGCAGCTTGTAAACACTGTGGGTTTAACCACCACGACTGGGAGGCCGTGCTCCTTCCGACACAGCCGCCCAGGATCCCCATTTGCCTTGCAGTTCAAGTTTCCACTGAGAGTTTTCTCTCCCCGCGGCAGCTCGGTGAGCAAGCCGGGCAGGATCTCGTGTGAAGGTAGCTCTGAATTCACCGTGCTCCTCAGCAAGCCACCAGTGGCGGGTCCCCAGCTGCAAAATCTCCGTCCTCCCTGACACCCAGCGCTCGGTGCGAGGATGTGCAGAGCCTTCCTCTCCGCTCCCCCAGCCGGGAGAAGACCCTTTGCAATGCCTCCAGCACCGGTGAGACGAAATAAAAATAATAATAAAAATATTAAAAAATTTAAAAAAGCATTCGCGCGCCATCCCGGGAGGAAACCCGGCTCAGCGCGGCACCCATCGGAAGCGGTACCCTCCGGCGGCCGTGCGCAGGGTGAAGGCGTTTCCCTGCGGGAAGGACAGCGTGCGGATGCCGCCCTCCTCCCCGAGGGCCGCCCGCAGGCTGCCGGCCCCCGGCAGCTCCCCCCCGCCGCCGCCGGAGGGGCGCGGAGCGGCGCGGTCGGGGCGCAGCCCGCGGCAGGCGCCGCGCAGGCGGGGCCGCTTGGCCGGGGGGCTGCCCGCCAGGCTGCGCAGCGCGGCGCGGCACTGCTCCGACACCGAGCGCAGCATCGGGCCCACCCCCGCCGCCCCCTCGCTGCTGGCGGCGGGAGGAGGAGGAGGAGGAGGAGGAGGAGGAGGAAGGGCCGCCCCGTCGGGGCACTGCGGGAGCATCAGCTTCTGGCGGGGAGAGAAAGAGACGGCGCGGCTTCAGGGGGCTGTCCCACTCCGCCGCCACCCTGCTCGGCCCCGACGCCCCCCAGCACGGCCCCGACCCGGCTCCCCTCTGCCCCGCGGCGGCAGCACTCACGTCGAGGACGGCGGCCAGCTGCCGGGCCTGGCTCGCCAGCTCCTTCAGCTGCACGTTGCTCTCCCGCAGCGTCGCCAGCTCCTCCTGCCTCTGCGCCAGCGTCTCCTGCAGCTGCGGGCACAAGATGGGGACACCCCGCTCGGGGCGCCGCGCGGCCTCCCCGTCGGGGGGACAAAGGGCAGGGAAAGCCCCCTGGGCCCTACCTGGCTGTTCTCCTCCAGAGCCTCCCCCAGCGCCCGCTGGTGCCGCTCGGCCGCGTCCTGCCAGCACGGCTCGGGGGGCTCCGGGCACGTCGGGGGGCACCGCGGCGCCGCCCCGATCCCCATCTGCGGGGCGCAGGGGCCGCACGTCGCCTCCTCGCCCAGGGACAGGTCGAAGTCGGGGCAGTCCAGCGGCGGCGGCATCAGGGCGGAGGCTTCCAGGGGGAAAACCCGAGGGTGTTAGCGCGGGGAAGGTGGTCCCGGCCCGCTTTGCCCCGATCCCACCGCGCCCTCCCCGTCCCGAGCATCTCTCTCGCCCCGTCGCTGTGTCTCCAAAGCACTTCTGCGCCACCGCGGGAGCTGAACCCGCTAGGATTTCGCTGCCACCCCCGCGACGACAGCACAGGTGTGACCCCCCCCCGGCCAGGGCTGGGTGAGCGTGCACCCAAAAATCAGATACACCAAAAGCAGGAGGAGACCGAGCGTGGGGGCCGGGCAGGGAACGAGCCCAGATGCGCGCATCCCAGATGAGTTAAAAGCAGCCACTTGCCAGATATGAAATCGTCGACGGCATCTCTGAGCTCCTGGAAGTCAAACTCGGGCTCATCCCTCAGCAGCAGCCCCTGGGGTGCAAAAGAGACGTGAGCAGGGCCGGGGCTGTCCCCGCAGCGCTCTCGCACCGACGGCTGCCCATGCCCCGGGGGCCCTGCGGTGCTGCCCCGCGACCCCCGGCCCCCGTCCCTGTCTCCCCCGGGCCCCGTCCCGCTGCCCCCGGCCGGGGGTTACCTGCAGCGGGGCGGCGGGGGCGGCCGGACCGACGGGGAGGACGGGGCCTCGGGCTGCCAGCTCCTGCCAGTCGCGGGTGCTGAGCGCTGGGGACAGCGAGAGAGGGCGGTGAGGACGAGACGGGGGCCGGGGGCAGCGGGGCCGGGACGCTGCGGGCGGACTCACCGGGGGCCGGGCCGTCGGGGGCCGTCGGGGCGGCGGCGACGGGGCCGCGGCGGGGCCGGGGCGCGGCCGGGGGGATCCGCGCCGGCTTTTTGGCCAGGCGGGCGGCCGGGCCCTGCAGCCGGTTGGGGCAGATGCTGCCGAAAGCCCGGCGGCCGCCCGGCTCCATCGCGGCCGCTCAGCCGACGGCCGGCCCGGGCTCCGCGCCCCGCTCGGCGCCGCCCCGAGGGTGCGGGCGGGCCGCGGGGGCGCGGGGGGACGGGGCCGGGCCGCGGGGTGCCCGCCCGGCCGCCCGCCTTCCCTCGGGCCCGGCGCGGAAACCTCCCGCGGCCCCGCAGCCCCCCCGGCCCGGCCCCTCCCGGCCCCCCCACTCCCGTCCCGCCGCCGCTCCCGCGCCCGCGGAGCCGCCCGGCACCGGCACCGGCACCGACAGCATCACCCCGCCGGGCTGCGCCGCGCTTGTTGGACGGCGCGGCCGGGGCTGCGCGCCCCAAACGGCGGAGGAGGGGCAGGGAAAAGGCGAGCGGAGCGCGGCGGGAAGGCATCCTGCGGCCCTTTGGTGCGGGACAGGCGATAAAATAAAAAAAACGGGGTGTTTGGGGGCTCTACGTCTCTTCTCTTGGTGCCCCTCCACCCCGTGTCACAGTGCCTGCCTGGTTAAGTACGAATAGAGACCGACTGGAGCAAGGAACTGCTTTTGCTACTTGCTTTATTTTGCAGTGTTTTCCTTTCTTACACTGTGATGAGTGGACCTTTTTTTCTCTTTTTTTTTTTTTCTTTTTTCTTTTTTTTTCTTTTTCGTTTCTTTCTGTCGTGGTTTAACCCGGCTGGCAGCTAAACACCACGCAGCCGTTCGCTCACCCTCCCCCCTCCCTCTCTGGGACGGAGGAGAGAAATGGAAAGTGAAGCCCGTGAGTTGAGATAAAGACAGTTTAATAAGACAGGAAAATAATAATAATAATAATAATAATAATAATAATACAATGATGATAATAGTACTACTAATAATAATATGTACAAACAAGTGATGCACAATGCAATTGCTCACCACCCGCTGACCGATGCCCAGCTTAACCCCGAGCAGTCCGGCCCCCTCCCCCCGGCTAGCCACCCCTATATATTGTTTAGCATGACATCAGATGGTATGGAATACCCCTTTGGCTAGTTCGGGTCACCTGTCCTGGGTCTGTCCCCTCCCAGCTCTTACTGCACCCCCAGCCTGCCTGTTGGCAGGACAGAGCAAAAGTCTGAGGTGTCCTTGGCTTGGTATAAGCACTGCTCTGCAACAATTAAAACATCGGGGTGTTATCAGCACTCTTCTCATCCTGAGCCAAAACACAGCATTCCACCAGCTACTAGGAAGAAAATTAATTCTGTTCTAACTGAAACCAGGACACTTTCTTTTCTTTTTTTTTTTCCTTCTTTTCTTTTCCTTTTCCCTTTTTTCTTTTCCTTTTCCTTTTTTTATTTTCCTTTTCCTTTTTTATTTTTCCTTTCCTTTTTTATTTTTTTTTATTTTCCTTTTCCCTTTTATTTTTCTTTTTCCTTTTTTATTTTTTTTTATTTTCCTTTTCCCTTTTATTTTTCTTTTTCCTTTTTTATTTTTTTTTCTTTTCCTTTTCCTTTTTTATTCCCTTTTTTCTTTTTTTTTTCCCTTTTCCTTTTTTTTTCTTTTCCAACCCCCCTTTCTTTTCTTTTTTCTTTCTTTTCTTTTTTTCTTTTTTTCCTAGAACCATTACCAAGCCAGCGCACACCGTATGAAAGGGAGAGTGATGCCAGCGGGCTTAACTGCTAATTAACTGCAGGGAACTGATTGCTGGGTTGATCTTTCCCTGTGCCCACGTATTTCCACACACACACCCCAGAAGCGCACGCACCCCGCGAGCAGACAAACAGCCGCAGGAGGTAAGTGGGAGAGGAGTTTATTTCGCGTCCCTGCGGCTCTCCCCCCGCAGCCAGGGGCACTTCTGCGCCACGTCGGGCGGCAGCACCATGGGCAGGGACTGCCCGTTGAGGGCCACCAGGAGCTGCAGCTCGGCCATGCAGCCCCGCAGCAGCCCCTCCCGGTAGCCGCTGACCCGCAGGTCCAGCGGGCGGCGGTGCCGCAGCAGGCGGTCGGCCAGCCCCAGGCTGCCGGCGGCCAGCAGCGACGGGGCGTACTTGGTGAAGGCGTAGTCGGCCAGGCTCAGCTCCGCCACCCCCCGGGCCAAAATCCCGGCGTCGGAGGCTTCCCCGGCGTCGGCCCCCGGCTCCTCCATCCGCACCCGGGTGAAGTGCTCCAGGAAGAAGCTGACGGTGGGCGCCGCCAGGCTGAAGCCCAGCTTGTGCAGGACGATGCACTCCAGGTTGCAGAGCTGCTGGCGGCTGAAGGCGTCGCAGCAGAGGGCGAGGAGCTGCTTGACGCTGGGCGGGTGCACCTCCACCTGCGGGGGGACGGGAGAGGGGCTGCCGGGGGGCGAAGGGGCGGCCGGGACCCCCCCCCCAAAAAAAAAAAAAATAGTCTGGGGCTCTGCGCCGTACCTGCTTGCAGGCGATGAGCAGCGCCGTCACCCCCAGGAGCTGGAAGCAGTCGGCGGCCACCGGGGTGGTGGCGAGGAAGCGGTCAAGGGTGTTGACGGCCAGGCAGAGCGCCTCGAAGGAGACCCCCAGGTGGCGGTGCACGGGGATGAGCCAGCTCACCAGCTTGCAGCGAGCCTCCGCCGTCACCTGCCGCGACCGGGAGAGACAAGAGGGGACGGGATGGATGGGACGGGACGGGATGAAGGGGATGGAAGGGACGGGATGGGACGGGATGGATGGGATGGGATGGGATGGGACGGGACGGGACGGACGACCCCCACCTGCGGCTGCCGGGCGAGAGGCTCCCGGGGCTGGAAGCGGCTCTCCAGCCCCTTTCGGGAGCGGTACCAGCTCTCCCCGTAGTCGCGGAAAGCCTGCAGCTCCAGCCGGCTCTCCCCGGCCGCCTCCTTCTCCTCCGCCGCCTCCGCCCGCCGCCGCCGCCGCCTGCGGTCGGGTCTCGGCGGGCAGGAGCCGAGCCCGGAGCCGAGCCCGAGCTGCGGGGTCCCCCCGCGCCCCCCGCCCGCCGCTTCCACCATGGGGGCGGCCGCGCTGCCGCCGCCGGGCCGGTATTTGAGCCAAGGGGGCGGCGGGGGCGGCGCCGGTCTCCAAAACACAACGATCGCACCGCGGGGATGCGGCGGGGCCGGGAGGAGCAGGGCAGCGGCTGGAGCCAGCCCCAGCCCCTTTGGCCCCTTTGGCACTTTGTGCTTGGGCCCTACCGAAAGGGACGGTCTCACGGGGAGCTGTGGCTGCTGCTTCAGGTCACGCTGCACTGGAAGCAAATGAATGGGATGAGACCAGGAAGCACAGCACAAATGAAAAAGGAGAAAAATAAAAAGTAAGAGTGCTGCAGTTCTCGATTCTGCACCCAGCTGCTGACTACTTATATCAGGGAGCACTATTTTAGAAAGGTGAAGGGAGGGAAATCAAAGCGTTCCTCTAGTCTGACCGCTAGTTTCCACAGCAGAGCTGAGGCCAGACATGGCAATTTTATCAGATATGGGCACACGATTCAGTGATTGCAAAGGGTAAGTAGAAGGAAACGCCCCTGGGTGAAAGCAGACTGAAGAAGTCAATAGGAAATGGTAAAGAGGGACTCAAGCAGCCCACAAACCCAAGGGCAAAAGGGAAGAGAAGATAGGAGCAATGCAGCTTACGGGACCGGAGCAGGAAACACTCAGAGGACGTACCCAGACCAAGAGGACTTGGTGCCTCTGACACAAAGCACATTCCCCAGAGCACTGCAGCAAGAAACAGCCACTGATACCAGCTCTGTGTCCAACACGCTTCAAGAAGAGTGACACAAGTGTATTACAAGAAGTGTTTATTAAATAAAGGGAACAGAGGAGAAAGTTCATCTGTCCAGGAGAATACAGGCACAAAAGCTGCTCGCATACACTGCAGAAACAGAAAGCCACTGTGGTCTTTTTCTATCCCCATGTAAATTTTATGATAACTGTGCTTATCTATACACCACAGTTTGACCTGTTTCATCAGTTTTGCAGAAAACTGTTGGCCACTTAGGATAGTAACCAGTGCTCTAGTTACTACAATAAAACCCTTAGAAAATTAAAAAAAAAAGATACTTCTGTAAAAAATTACAGAGCAGGGCATGCTGCAGAAACACAAAGAATACCTCTGAACTTCAACATTAACATACATCTATGAAATTGAAAAAATATATTCACCATGGTTAAGTAAGGGAGAAAATCCTCAAGGAAAATCAATGCTCTCATCACTAGGATTTAGCCATTTTATAACACTGATTTATGTGTGAAATTCAAATCCAAAAGAAACAGGAGCCCAACAGTTCTCCAACTACTGAAACCTATCTCCAATTCATATTTCTAAGGACAGAAAAAAATACCTCAACTAGAACAAGAACTAGGAAATCATTCACTTTAAATTTGGCTAGCTGGGATGCAGATTTATTTTTCATCTTCCAGGAATGCAATTTATTTATTCTTTTTTATTTTTATTATTTTTAGTATCTGCACCTCTACTACAAAAGAAAAACATGTCTAGGAATGGTGTATAAAATTGAGGTTTTAAGATCAAACTTATCTGTTTAAGTGCTTCCTCTCTAAGTGCTGGATACTTTGCAATTAAAAAAAAAGCACTCCCCCTCTTTTCTAGGTAAGCTGGACTATGACTAGTTTATCACAATTCTTAAAACGATAGCAGATGTGATTATTACTTTTCCCTCAGAGGCCCTAGGAAACTATTAGAAGAACTTGCCTCCTTGCCGTGTCGAGCGTAGGCTAGCATTCACAGGCTAGTTTTACTTTCATCTTACGGTTTCCTTTTGGTGCAGCAGTACTGGTTCTGCTATTAATCGTTTAACTGGGTATCTCCATATGTTTTGCTTGGTATCTTTCAAGATCATGCAGTTCCCTCATTGTCCTTTTTGTACACTACTCACCTCTGCTGCACAGTATTTGTTCTTTCCAGATGAAAAAATCTTCTGCACTATGTCTGTACATACGGAATTTCTCTGCTTGACTGCGATTGTTGCATGGCAAAAAAGTAAGAAAAACAACTTCCCCATTCTGAAAGCTGTTTGTGATCTGAAAATTTCAATTCATTGTTGTAAACAGTGTAAGAGAACCTTACACTGTTCATTAAGTTACCTGGTTATGAGCTACTCATTATAAAAAAAATAATAAAGGTAGTGGTGAGTTAAACACACAGATGCACAAACAATAAGGAGCAAGTGATACAGAGAATAAAGAAGATGTGGAATCTTCAGCTACTGATTTTACAGCCATTTAAGGAACTGCTCCAATATAACTGTGAGGAGAGTCAACCTGAACTTTAAGGAGTGAGGGGTAAACACAATCAGCGTGAATAGTATGAGATAGTTGAGGGGGCTTGTGAGACTGTGCAAAGCTTATGACAGGATGCGTGAGGAGGCTCATGGGAGAGCAAAGCTTATTGCAGTACCCCTGGGTGAAGGGTCTAAGGCAGGAAAAAACAAGATCAGGGTGAATGGAGAGAAGCAAGTGTGAAAAGACACAGAGAAGGGGGAGGACAGGCTGCTGGTCAGTACTCATGTTTGGCTTAGCCCTGCACCTGGTCAGGGTAGTCTGTTCTATCCTCTTATTACAGCATTTTCTTAATGTAAACCATACAGAAAAATTAAGATATCTGTAAGATGTATTGCTTCCATACTGCAAATTCATAGCTCAAAAAAAGCACACTTCAGAAACCAACATGATGAATGTCTTCTGTTTGCACCTATCTTACAGAGCTCTACCCCACTGAGATTCAGGATCCAGTCTTGAACTATCAGAACAGTCTGCATCACCATTAATGGTATGATTAGTACATTAAGCAGAAACAAAGAAAACTGGATTTGGCCACAACCATTTTTATATTGAAAATAAACTACTTCCATCATTTATACATTCAGACAAATGGCACTGATGTAAAGGCTAAACATATTCCACATTCATATTTCAAAATGATATAGGAAGGTAAATCATATCCAGAAATCATGCAGTCTTCCTTTGTCACGGCTGGTATCAACCACACTAAGCATTCAGATACTTTCAGTTAGTGTTGGAGTGTGTGTTTCTCCTGACATTACCAAAGCTACGGTTTGTTGCTGATGTCCAGTATCAGTTACCATTCTCTGTTTTTATCAGTTCTTTGATGATATGTAAGACCTTATCATCTAGGAAAGAGAACACAAACACAACAGTAAGCCAAAAAGAGTGAGCGTAAAAACAGATTCCCTCACATATCCAAGAAAAATCAAAAGATTAATCAATCTAGCTATCAGCAAATTATGGTGGACTCCAAAGTAACACAAGTAATAACCATTTGTGGAGCAAAAGAGCAAATTATGTCCAAAGCATGTGATTAGAAAGTCTGTGAAAATATTCCGTGAGCTGTTTTTGGCAATTTCAGTATTTCACAGAAGAAATGGAGAAAATGACAGTGTGACCTGCAGACATATTAGGATATTGGAACTCGCTGCCTTTTGTTCAGTGTTGTGTTCAAAGCTTTAACTGTGCTCCTCCACCCTTTACTGCAGGGGGCCAACATGAAGCTCCCCATTGTTATTCTAAATTGTGAGACTAACACTTTAATTCATCCGTACCTGAGGCTCGCCATTATACCATGTTATTTCGGATTTGGGAAGTTACCTCACCATTTACTACCACTACCTTGGATGTTATTATCAGGGTTATGTTTAAAACCAAAGTTGTGCACATCATCATACATCTGGGATGAGCTGTATAGTATCAGTAATGACCTTTCCAAATTATTTCTCTCAAGATAATGGAATTACAGTCAAGTTACACTAATCCTGCTGAGTGTGGATGCAGCATACTAATACTTTCTTCAGTCAACCACAACGTTCATGTAACAAATACTACATCAGCAATGCAGCAATAAAGTTACCTTCAAGTGACATTTTAGGATTTTCAAGCTTCTTCTTTAAAACAGACTCAATGAGAACTCTCAGTTGTTTGAAAATTACTGCAATCTTTACAGGAGCCTGTAAAGAACAGAGAAGAAACATTTTCACTGCTCTTGAAGACATCTTATACAAAAACATAGATTAAAACTTTACCTCTTATATAAACTAATGTTTGTAGAAATATAGCTTTAAACCTCAGCTATATAGAATCATAGAATCATAGAATATCCTGAGTTGGAAGGGACCCTTAAGGATCATCAAGTCCAACTCTTGACACCGCACAGGTCTACCCAAAAGTTCAGACCATGTGACTAAGTGCACAGTCCAATATGCAAGAGTGCAGAGAAGGGCAATATATAATAGCACACTCATCTGCTTTCAGTACCAGCTCCATGAAAGCAAGGTTTAGCTTACACCCATTTCAAATACCTTCTCTGAAAGAACACTGACCGTTTTCCTGAAAAGAGGGAGCTGACATGTGCAGCTTGTAACATGTCTAGACAATTCTTTCTAGAGTGACTCGCAAAGATTTTATTGTATGTATATAAAACTCCCATCGTTCCCTTAAATTCTCATTCATCCCACATGAATAGTGTTCTAAAGCAAGGCAGGATATTAACTGTGTAACACAAAAGTCCATAAAAGGCAGCTACCACTCCAACGCACCTGAAAATGGATCCAGCCATCAACCATCAGGAGACGCTCCCGATGCTGGACTTCTATATCCCCACCAAAAAGCAAAATGGGAAAGGGGGATATCAAAGTAGTCTCTCTCAAATACACCTTAGCATACCTCACCTGTGTATAAACAAATATGAGCATTAAAAACAAACAAAAAATCCCTAAGATCTACAACATCAAATTTCAGTGCTGCTTTTAAAAGCAGGAATTATTTTTTTTTCCTTTAATAACCAGGTCAAACCAAATTATTGTACACAGAACAGCTAGTAGCAATTTGTCTGCCCTATACCCCAGATGACATCACATTTAAACCCTACTAAGTGACAGGCTATCAGTGACATACTATCAGGAAATTAGCTAAAGACATATATTCTTGCTTAAATTTAAGTTTCATCTCTCTCTTCTGGTTAAGACTAGAAGCACTGGGATAACATTTTCTTTCTATTTAATAAACCAAATAAAATAAAAAGCAGGTAAAACTCTCCATCAGACATTCTTCTCAGCAGCAGCTGACTTGCCATTCTGTCTATATCCACATATATACATGCATAAATGAGAGTACATGGGTGGACACATACAGAAAGTAAACAATGGGGCTAGACTCAGTGTGTGTTATTTCTGGCTTTGGAGCCTCTTGCAAACCAACACGGAATGTGATGGGAAGGAAGCTCTAATATGACAAATAGAAACAAAAGGGTGCACCTTCACACAGAAGAGTAAACTTTGTTCATTCCCCTGTTCATGGAATAACTGATTAGCCTTAGCTGCTGCCTTGCCTTGAACTACAAGGTTCTTGGAGGCACGAAATACTTTCAGCTTATCAAAAAAAATACGATTACTTCGTATATACCAAGAATTCCAATGTAATGTCCCGCTCCCCTACAATGAAGCTGGCCATTAGGCAACTGCTATCACGTTTAACTCACTTCAGCAAAGAGATGACAAAATTTTGAGTTGGAATGTGGAAGAAAGTGGCAGGGGAAAAAAAAAAAAAAAAAACCTGCAATTCAGTTAGGAAGTTCAGCAGTCAATTACAGAATTAGCTATTTCATTTTACGTTGTTATTGAGGATGAGTCAGACCTGTAGCAAGCTTCAACACCTTTGAGTCTGCTTAGAACAGTGCAAAGCACACTGTGAAGTGCACCACAAGCATATGAGTGCGTCAAAGTGTTCATATTTAAGTTAACGGTACAGCGTCAAAGATTGTCAATGATACTGTTAAATGACACACAGAAAGGTTCTTTCATTTATAGCTGTGAGTTTCACTATGAACAGACTTGTTCAAGATGTTCAGCCTTCACATTTTAGTTCAGTACCCAGCTGATTCATCTTTATGGACATACATGTAAGGAACCTTACATACTAAGGACTCTTAAGATGAGTCAGATATTAAAGCATACTTTACACTGGCGTACCTTACTTCTCCTTAAAGGCATTATGTCACCTTTACACAAAATATCAGCTACATTCACTATTTTCCCCTAGTTATCCCTTTGACAGAGTCAAAACCTTACCTTCTCCTGGTAAAGAAGCCATCCATGTATCTGTAAGTCTCTGTTTACAGAGGAGGGATGCACTTGTGCTTTACCCTGAGCAGTTTCTACCATGCATGCCAGCTTCTCTGTGATATCCACGGATTTTGTATATATTATTTTTCCTATGTTGTCATACAGCCCTGCGGTCAACACAGCTTTAAGAAGAGCTATTTCATGGAGAGAAAGGCATTGTGTGGCTCCACTTCCATCCCATTTATGCTGAGTTGTAGGTGCTGCAAATCCTGCTGCTCTGACCACCCTTATGAGTTCTTGCTTCACATCCTGAAATCAGGTAAGCAAAACACAGTTTAAAAATGCTCCATGTCCATCAGTTCCACCTGATGGACATGCTCCAGTCCACCAATTCCACCCCATCTCAATTAGTTGTGCTTTCCAGTGGATAACCTATTTCTTAGAAAAAACACTTGTGTTTTCTGTGGCCAACTTGGAATACTGGCTGTTTTTTTACAAGGAAAGCATTATCTGGAATATAGGATTCGATATACAGTATTGGATATACAGCAAACACCAAATCTCCCAGTTCTACTTTAACTAAAAAGAAAACACACATTTATATCAAGTATTCACTTCTGCTTTGGACATCTCAGGCATTCAAACTTAACTAGAAGAGATTAATCAGAATATTTTCTTAGTAAAAATAAAAGGTCCTTTATGTAAGATTGTGGCTCATCTCTCTAACTATGAAACAGATCTATTCTTACATATCTAAGAATGACAATCTAAGTATTTTAATTCATAAATTTTGGTTCTCTGGTTGAAGTAAGGAGTGGCTTCTCCAATGCAGATAACTGCAAAGACATACCAACAAAGCATGCATATACAAGTGTGCCAGTGTACACACAGCTACCTGAATTGATGGTATGTTTCACCAGTTCCTAGTAAGTCCACTCATTTTGGTCCCATCTAAATAGGAACTGTGACAGGTCATCACTTAAAAACAGCAGGATGTTTTCACAGGAAAATTTTAACAGCTAGTTTTTGAGCACAGAGCGTAATTATTCGGTTTACCTCCAGAGTTAACAGTGAAGTCCTATTAAGGAAGTTTCTTCTGCAATAAGTCATTTCAGCATGATACCCTCCTTCTTGTCGAGCCTTCTTCCACCTAAGGAAAAAAAAAATCCCATCTTACTACAGCAAAAATAATCACATCTAGAATAAAACAGCACAAAAGAGGTAATAAGTCAAAAGACAATACAGTTGTTTTGGTCAGCATTCTCCACTCAAAACCAGAAACAAATGACATTAACAAAGATAAATGCTGCTGGTCTGATACCACTCAGGAGAACACATCTGTAACATATTTTACAGATACATACAAAAATATAAGGTAATTTTCTCCCAAAATTACACCTATGTCTTGACAGTTGAGATGGAAGTCAGATGTGTTTTTAAGACTGTGTATTGTTTTATTAATGAGGAAGAAACATGTATCTTATTCTCTAATATAGAATCATACAATCATAGAATATCCCGAGTAGGAAGGGACCCATAAGGATCATTGTGTCCCAACTCCTGGCACCACACAGGTCTACCCAAAATTTTAGACCATGTGACTAAGAGCACAGTCCAAATGCTTCTTGAACTCTGACAGGCTCAGTGCAGAGACTACTTCCCAGCAGAGCCTGTTCTGGTGTGCAACAACCCCCTCAGTGAAGAGCCTCTTCCTGATGTCTAGCCTAAACCTCCCATGTTACAGCTTGACACCATTCCCTCAGGTCCTATCACTAGTCACTAAAGAGCCTGCCCCTCCACTCCACCTCGTGAGGAAGCTGTATATATTTTTATTTTCCATCTGGTACATGTGCAAGCATATTTTAAAAGGATAAGGTACCAAATGAGGTATCTTTTTGTGCTACAGTATTTGATAATCTGCTGTTAGTCTGAGGAGAAAAGCTTCCAGGGCAAGCAATTCAAGGAAAGGTACTTCATAAGGATTCTTTCAAGAACCATATTACTTGTGCATGCTTTTAGCTATAAGGACAACAAAACATTATTTACCCTAGATAAGCTTTGTAGATTGTTATGTGGTCTGAAACTGCCATTGCTAGAGATGATTTTGCAAGATCTGCTTCATCTTTTCGACCTATTGGTGTGGTAAATGGTGATTTTTCTGTCATAACTGCAGCCAAAGTTGCCTGCAATTAATAAAGCATACATCAATATTTTGTTGTAAGATTATGAGTTTACTACGCAAAAAACTTTGCATTTTGTTTTGTAAAACAATACTATTGTAACAGTATTTAACAATTTCTGATTAATTCAGATCTTTCTTACGTTGAAGACATTGCTTACATGCTGCCTTACTACACTGATGAAAACTTTAAAAAGTATCAAATCTCAAAACTCATCTGAAATGGTTTGTTACATGACAGAGGGATACCCAATATGATACTGTGAATATCAACAGATTAAGCAACTGCTGCTTTGAGTTATACCACATTACCAGGAGAAACTGAGAATGCAATGATTTTGATTTTCAGTTTCAGCAGCTAACATACCCATGCATCCTCGTAACTCGCATTTAGTATCAGCTGGAAGTGTAAGCCACTCCACAGCCCTCATGTAATAAATTACCAAATCAGTTAATTTGCAATAACTTTCCATCAGCATCTTCTTAGTCTGCATCAACTGCAAGGTAACCCTGATTGGTCTCACCAAAATGCAAAAGGGCTTTTTCTACAAGTTCCATACACCCTGGGATCATAACAGAGAGAACTGCAGTCCAAGTATGGCTACCCTCTTGTCAATAATAGCTGGGAGTTTACAAACAGTTACATAATTCTGTCCACCATGATATCCTGGAGTCTTCACCTTAAAGTACACTTTTTAACATCTTATATCATCTTTTCAAAACAATGTTTTGCAAGAAATCAGATCAATTTTAATATTTAGCTGTTTCTATACTACTACTTTTTAGAAAATATTCAGATAAAGATGGCAGTATTTGTTTACTTACCACAGGATCCAAGCAGCCAAATATAGCTCCAAATATAAGCATTTTTCCAATCTTTACATTGACAGGGAGGGCTGCAAGGTGCTGGCCCAATGGAGTCAGTTTGGGCTCAGTTAACTGGCAAGCCCCTATCTTCCTTAACAGGTTCATGGCATTACCAATGACTTGTGGCTGTGGCGGGTCCAATGCTCTGGAAAGGAAATCTTCAGGAGAACCAAGGTTGCATTTCTACAGAGTGAATGGGCATATATTTTAGTATAAAATCTATTATATCAAAGACCAGGTGAAAACAAAGACAGAAATTTAGTAAACTTTTACAGTAGCTACAAAAGAAACTGGACAGTTGTTTTTGCAACCAGAAGCACACATTCCCCACCCTCTGCACCAGCCTCTTCATTGATGGAATAGATATGCCCATAACTTCATTTTTCAGAGGGGGCTTAAAATAGCATGAACACTGATCAGAGAAGTGTCACCAATTGTCACAGGTGAGCAGGAGACAAACCTGCTGAGATGTTGTTCAACACCTGGGCACTAATTCACAACCAAAGTTAAACAGTTTGTTTGCTACAACCCAGCACTTAAAATACAAGCACATTACAAATGCCTCACAATACAGATCTTGAAATGCAGAAGGGTGAAAAACCATCCTTATACAACAGTTTTCCCATGCATATCTTACTCAGGATGAGGGAACAGGACACTGAATTGCTCCTTTAAGCAGACAACAGTTTGAAGGATATTTAACTGAGCTTGAACTCTCATTCAGGGGTAAACTGGAACACTATAGGTTCCTATTCTCACTCACCAGCATGCTTTGGATTTTCCATGACACATGTACTGGATTTCCCCCACTGTAGTGGAAGAAACTCTAACTACACTGGATTAAGGCAATCCTTGCAATCCCCTTTTTAGCTAACAAGGTCAGAAATTCCATAACAAAAACCATACCATAATATGAAGGCATAATTCCTCCAAAGGCACACGTAGTATTTCTGGAACTGAATATTCCATGAAACTTTCAAATCTGTAACATCATAAAAAAGAGAATTACTGTATATGGTTTACTTGGCAAGGCAGAAAGAAGGCAGGAGGTGCTCCAGGCAGGCAGCAGCAGTTCCCCTGCGGGCTGTGCAGGGAGAGGCCCCTGGTGGAGCAGGCTGTCCCCCTGCAGCCCATGGGTCCCACATGGAGCAGATCTCCACGCTGCAGCCCCCCCATGGGTGGAGGAGCCCCCGGTGGAGCAGGTGGATGTGGCCTGGAGGAGGCTGCGGCCCATGGAGAGCCCCCACAGGAGCAGGCCCCGGGCCGGAGCTGCAGCCCGTGGAGAGGAGCCCACGCAGGAGCAGGGGGTCTGGGGGGAGCTGCCCCCACCCGTGGGGGACCCGTGCTGGAGCAGTTTGCTCCTGGGGGATGGATGGACCCCGTGGGACGGAGCCGTGTGGGAGCAGTGCTTGAAGAGCTGCTGCCTGTGGGCAGCCCCCACAGGCTCGTTTTGGGAAGGATGGCATCCATGGGAGGGACCCCACGGGGAGCAGGGGCAGAGAGGGAGCGGCAGAGATGAAGCATCAGGGACTGACCACAGCCCTCCTTCCCCCATGCTGCTTGGGGGGAGGAGGGAGAAGAGGGTGTTTTTAGTTTGCTTTTAGTTTCTCACTGCTCTATTCTGGTAGCAATAGGCAGTAAATTATATTAATCTCCCTACTATGAGTGTGTTTTGCCCATGACAGTAATTGTCGAGCGATCTTCCTGTCCTCATCTCAACCTTTGAGCCTTTTCCATCATATTTTCTCTCCCTTTCCCTTTGAGGAGGGGGGGGTGAGAGAACAGCTGTGGTGGAGTTCAGCTGCCCAGCTGCGTAAAATCACCACAAATCACAGATACGCAATTTAACATCCAAATTGAAGTTATAACCTCATGTTTCACACGCTCATTCATTGAGAATGTTCTCTTGGGTGGTGTATTTTAATGCATGGGTGAACTGACCATTACATTAAGGCACACGTGGTAGCTTGGAAAGCAGAACTTTAAAGAAAGAGAGGGAAAGGCAGTAAGATTCCAACTTTCAAAACAGATTCTTAAAATGTATAGCTCTTAAATTGAAATGGAAGTTTTACATACTGCTCAAATGCACACTTTGTTGATTATTTCAAAATACTTTCAACTGAGATGGAGGCTAAGGTAAGGGTCCTGTTGCTCCAGACAAGCAGGAAAAAGGTTATTCTACTGCAGTAACAGACACTGCATCTTGACTTAATCTTTTCACATTTCTTATCCACAGAGACACCGTTTCAGAAACTTACAGATCTGTCTGATTAAAAGATCTAAAAGATTAAGATCTTTTAATCTGTAAAATTAAAAGATTCAATGTTGTTGAAAACATTATTTCCACAATTTCATAATGCAGCACTTTTCCTTTCATTTTGAAAAAGGTTAAGAAAACATTTACATTGGAGATAATGAATACAGCTCAAAAAATCATGAAACCAAAATTAACACTACTTTAAAACTTTATGAATAAGGCATTCAGATTACATTTTTACATTTGAATCTTTATAGTTTGCATAACTAAAATTAATTTAAATGAGATTTGTTTTCCACAGAATTAATATAATGGCATTTGTTTCATTTACAAAAACAAGTTTACAGTACCTGTCTCTTGTGTACATTCGGAAGCAGAATCCATCCCTAACGCGCCCAGCTCTTCCTTGTCGTTGCAGAGCACTAGCTTTACTGACAAAAGTCTCCTCCAAGGAGCTCATCTGACTACTTTCATGGTACCTTAAAAATTATAAAGTGAGTGTCACTCAATTTCAGAATAAAAATGTATGTATATTTAGTTATTAATTTTAAAGCATATATACAAATACTGTATTTAAATAGTAGTAGTTTGAGAATATGATGTTTAGTTTTGAAAACTAAGCATACCTGGGGAAAATGGTACATCACAGAACCTTGGATACAACTGATTAATGAAAGTGTAAAAATTGGAAAAGGAAAGAGTTATGACAATAGCTCATCAAGCCCACCTCCCTGACAATTCAGAATTGGTCCTTCTAGCATTTTATAGGGTTTTATACATTTGAAGTAGACAAAGAGCAACTGCTAAAATGTACAATAGTATATATATATATATAAAAATCTACTTTACTTTTAAACCAGTGCTTAATCAAGATAATTCTTATCTATAAAGAACTCCCTTATTGTTCGTCACATCATTTGAAAATCCCAAGATTCATCCCAGGCTTGAACCTGAATTTCAAGTTATTCTTGAGTTCAGTGCATTTTTTGTCTGGAACTGTAGGTTAATAAGGATACTACAGAACTCCTGTAGTACTAGCCTGCAAGCATGCACAGTAATCACAATGTGAATTATGAGATTCAAACTCTCACCTATTTTCTTTTGTTCTCCCAGTATCAATTACGAAGACAACATCGGGTATTGTAATACCCGTCTCTGCTATATTCGTTGCCAAAACAATCTGAAATGAAGTAACACAGCAGAAATAAAAGAATTACGGAATGTCAGTTTTTGTCCTTGTAATCACTGAACAGTTGAGGTTGGAAGGGACCTCTGGAGATCAACTAGTCCATAGTTCTATGATTCTATGATTAGTCCACCTCCCTGCCAAGAAGGATCACCTAGAGCACATTGCACAGGATGGCATCCAGGCAGGTTTTGGATATCTCCAGAGAAGACGACTCCACAACCTCTCTGGGCAACCTGTCCCAGTGCTCTGTCACCCTCACAGTAAAGAAGTGCCCCCTCATATTCAGCTGGGACCTCCTGTGCTTCAGTTTGTGCCCACTGCCTCTTGTCCTGTCGCCGGGCACAACTTAAAAGTGACTGCCCCCCCCGACGTGCTCCCTTCAGATGTTTATGCGCACTGATGAGATTACCCACTCAGTCTTCTCTTCTCTCCCAGGCTAAACACGCCCAGCTCTCTCAGCCTCTCCTCATGTGACAGATGCTCCTCACCATCCTAGTTAACCCTTTGCTGGACTCTCTCCAGTAGCTCCATGTCCCTCTTGTACTGGGGAGCCCAGAACTGGACACAGTACTCCAGGTGGGGCCTCACCAGGGCTGAATAGAGGGGGAGGATCATCTCCCTTGGCCTGCTGGCAGCACTCTTCCAAATGCAGCCCAGAGTACCTACCATTGGCCTTCTTGGCCACAAGGGCACAGTGCTGGCTCATGGTCAGCCTGCTGTCCACCAGGACTCCCAGGTCTCTCTCTGCAGAGCTGCTCTCCAGCAGGCCAGCCCCCAGCCTGTACTGGTGCTTGGGGTTATTCCTCCCTACATGAAGGACCCTGCACTTGCCTTTGGTGAACTTGCCCAACTCTCCAGCCTGTCCAGGTCCCTCTGAATGGCAGCCCTCTGGGGTTATCAGCCACTCCTCCCAGCTTTGTGTTATCAGCAAACTTGCTGAGGGTGCACTCTGTTCCATCATCCAGGTCATAGATGAATAAATTGAACAAGTCTGGACCCAGTACTGACCCCTGGGGGACACCGCTAGCTACAGGCCTCCAACTAGGCTGCTCACTGAGCACAACCCTTGGAGCTCTGCCATCCAGCCAGCTCTCAGTCTGTCCACTCATCCATCCCACACTTCCTCAGCTTGCCTATGAGGATGTTATGGCAGGCAGCGTCAAAAGCCTGGCTGAAGTCAAGGTAGATAACATCCACTGCTCTCCCCTCATCCGCCCTGCCATCCCATCACAGAAGGCTATCAGATTGGTTAAGCGTAATTTCCCCTTGGTGAATGCATGCAGACTATTCCTGATCATCTTCTCCTCCACATGCTTAGGGATGACATCCAGGATGAGCTGTTCCATCACATTTAGGGGACAGAGGTGAAGCTGACTGGCCTGTAGTTTCCTGGATCCTTCTTGTCTTTTTTGAAGACTGGAGTGATACCGGCTTTCTTCCAGTCCTTGGGTACTTTCCTGTTCTCAACATCCTTTCAAAGATGATGGAGAGTGGATGGCCAATAACATCTGCCAGCTCCCTCGACACTTGTGGGTGCGCCTCATTGGGGACACCCATAAATCCATGGGCAAGTTCACCTAAACGATCTCTAACACAATCCTTCTTGACCAAGGGAAAGTCCTTTCTCCAGACCTCCTCTCTTGTCTCTAGGATCTGAGATCCATGAGCGATGGTCTTAGCCGTGAAGACAGAAGCAAAAGCGGCATTCAGTAACTCTGCCTTCTCTGTATCCTTTGTCACCAGGGCACCCACCCCATTCAGCAGCAGGCCCACATCTTCCCTGGTCTTCCTTTTGCCACTGATATATTTGAAGAAGTTCTTCTTGTTGTCCGTGACACCCCTTGCCAGACTTAATTCTAAATGGGCCTTGGCCTTCCTCGTTGCATCCCTGAGTACCCCAACAATGTCCCTGTATTTCTGCCAAGGGACTTGTCCCTTTTTCCATATGCTGAATACTTCCTTTTTCTGTTTGAATTTTGCCAGGATCTCCTTGCTCATCCATGCAGGTCTCCTGTCCATTTTGCTTGCCTTCTTGCTCACAGGAATATATCAATCTTGGGCTTGAAGGAAGTGATCCTTGAATGCTGACCAGCCGTCCTGGACCCCCCCCATTCCTTCTAGGGCCCTAACCCATGGGATTCCTCCAAGCAGGTCCCTGAAGAGGCTTAGTCCAGGAGAGCAAATCAATGTTTAGAAAAAAAAAATGGCTAAAGGTTTTTGTTGTTGTTGTTGTTGTTGTTTTTTAAACTCAGAATTATTTTCCTAAACAAGCTGACAAAGCATTAAAAATGCTATGAGCTGGAAAACGATTTAGTTTTCCCCAATTACTCAGGAGTCTAAATTTGTGAGAATTTCACATTCATGTTTGCTATTACAATCCATCAAAATTGCTATTATAATCCATCAAAATTACTAATAGCTAGTATTTGCCAAAACTAGTCTATTTAAATAGTCTGGAAGTAAGTAAAATACTAATTCTGAAATAAAAAACTGCAATTACTAGTAAAATCATAGGAAAGCAATAATTAAAGTAGCTCTTAGAAAAATACTAGGTTTAAGAGTTTGTCTGATTACTGTCAAGATTTCACAGCACACTAACTTCCATCTCTTACAGAGCACCAAGTTAGAAGAACTGTTTCTTTCCAGTGAGAAAATTCCAGGAACAACTGATTGTCATGTAATTATGTATGATTTGATTTTTAAAAATTCATAGTTGCACACTCATAAAAAAATTCTTCAGTGGTGTAATTTGCTTAACATACCTTTCTAACGCCAAGTGGAGGTACTGTAAATGCAGCTGCTTGATCTTGAGTTGAAAGAACAGAATGCAAGGCTATCAATCTGTGCCTAGAGTAAGAAATTATACTAATCAATATGTATATCAAGATACAGTTAAAATGAGAGCAGAAATACAACAGCAAGTTGGAGAAAGCAAGTAGAATGCACACTGGAAAGAGCAAAAGTTGGCATGACTGGTTTCAGCTAGGATAGAGTTAATTTTCCTCCTTCTAGATGGTATGGTGCTGTGTTTTGGATTAGGATGAGAATAATGTTGGTAACACACAGATATTTTAATTGTTGCAGAGCAGCGCTTCCACCAAGCCAAGGACTTTTCAGGTTCTTGCTGTCCTGCCATTGGGCAGGCTGGGGGTGCATCAGGAGCTGGGAGGGGACAGACCCAGGACAGCTGACCCAGACTGGCCGAAGGGGTATTCCATACCATCTGATGTCATGCTGAACAGTTAATATGGGGGGGCTGGCGGGGTGGGGGATTTAGGCATCCATGAAGCTGAGTTCTTTACATTATTCTTCTGAGATAAGGACTGTCACTGAAGCTTTGTACACAGCTATAAACACAGGCAACTTTTAGCCTGAGTGAGAAAAGCCTTCAGAGAAGAAAGAGTCACCGAAATTTATAACTTCCTTTTCTTCTAAACCTTGACACCTAAGGCCATCTACAAGTCTTTAGAATTTGACTGAAAATACTCCTTTTATGCCACAGCATTGCTACCTTTTAGTTACCCATAAAATAAATTTCAAAACTGTCACTACAACCCTGTGCCACTTCTCTTAACAGATTACTCTTTGTGGATCTCTTCTCAGTAAGCAGTCATTTCTATATAAACAGTATACCATGAAAAGCTATTGCCCAAACATACAAGCCCCCATGCCCTAAGAAGTGGAAACAAAGTAGTTGAGTATTTTGTGATTAAGTATGTTTGTTCAAATCAAAAGAAAAGGGACAGTTATGACTATACCATTTCTAAGCACCTGTCATCTTTTAAAAATGGATTTGCAGTAAAACCAGCTCAAAGGTATAACTCAACTTCACATTTCAAGAATAGCAGGCTTTAACAATCAAGAAGGACATATTCATCAAGTTAATCAATTAACTATAGAAAATATCTGTGTTACCTGTCACGCAAGCTAAATCTCCTGTCAGTTGAAATGAGATCATACAACTGTTGGATATGAGCAAGGCCTGGTAAGAAGATCAGCACAGCACCTTCGACGTTCTTGAACTGGGGACTTCTATCTGGAAAGCGACAATACAGACACACAGTTAAAACAAACATGGATTTGCAGACAGCCTAAATTGAGAACACAAACTAATTCTTGAGTCCTGTGGTAAATACTTTTTTATGATGTTTCATATAAAATTAAGTCAAGAATCCTTATCACTAGCTAACTCTGGGAGATAATCCAAAGGGCAGTCACAAGTATATAAACTGAGGAAGCAGAATGTACCTAAGTATGCAAGCAACTCCAAAATAAGTTCAAGGTTGATCTTGTAAGGATTCATATAGAAGACTGCTTGCTGTGTACGACTGCTATACTTCTCATAGTAAGGAGACAAATCAATACCAGATCCAGACTGGACTGGGACATACTCCTAGAAAGGAAAAAAGAGGAAAAATCATATGCTCAGTGTTTTATAACAAAGAGGTCGATTTGTCGTTCACTTTAGGCTTCTTAAAACATAGTAAGTGACCTTTAATTGATGAACTTCCCATGGAAAACAGTGAGAGTTAGATTAAATTACAGACATTTACATAACCTATCTATAGATAACTGCTACTACTATATCCCAGATGAAAAAAGGAATAAAAGTCTATGCAAGCAGTACTACACATTATGTTTTACGAATTAAAGCAATTCACATGTCCAAAATCAAGCATCTAATTAGGAGAATTTCAGAATTCAAATTCTGTACTATAAGCAAACAGCTTTCCTTCTCTCCCTAACATTCCCCTTCTCAACTAATGGTTGAAAAGAAAGTTCAGAGTCAATTATGTGACAGCTCCTACAGTGTTCTGGGGAAGGAGGAAAGAGGGAGGAAAATAAATATTAGTTCTAATAATTATATATTTTCTATAAGTATCTCGGACATACATACATAGCATAAGGCTTCTGTGTTAAGTGGAACCATTATAAATTATTTCACTGTAAAAGCACTTCAGAAGGAAGCTTTCCACCACATATCCTTCTGTACTGGAATCTCAACAGAAATAAATCATAAAGATGGAGCAGCACTGTGGAGAGCACTTTGGCTTCAACCAAAATGTGCTGTTGCGATGTACGGAGTAACCATCACTCCAGGAAAAATCTGCAAATCACACAGTAGCATGCTTTGAACATGTGTACACCAGTGTTTGATCACAACAAACTAACTGGTCTTGCAGAAACCTCAAGGGAACAAGTGAGTAGACAGGTGTCTACCCAAAATATACACAGCCTAGAGCTGAACAGTCTATAGTTGCCTGCAGTCTGAGGCATTAAAACTCTTGAAGAGTATGAATTCAAAAACATGTCCAGCTGTCACTGTAGAATAGTTTAGATTTAATAGTGTAGATTAACCATAGCCGGTCAATCCAAAAAGCTCTACAATCTTAACATAAATTATCCCATTTGGCATGCCAAGTTAGAGGATCTTGGGAACTGTTTTGTTAAGAGATGTGGCCTTGCCTTTTCTGTTCTTCTTAGTTCAATACTGAGGATAATTCATTGGGAGAATTTATTTAAATGCTTTTCCCTGTTGCTGCATACAGGATTAGAACTAGGATTTTGCGAAAGGGAAACAGCAGATCTCAGTGCCAAAGATATCAAAATTATGGCAGCAATAAGAGAGCTGAGACAAACATAAGGACATGGCGTTAGTAAATATTTGATTTCCACTGTAGAAGTGCCATTGTATCTTGTGTCAACTGCTGAAAGAACACTGGATATACAAACCAATTGCATTTAATTAACAGAGTTAAAGGTAATAAAATAAAAATAAAACTCCTAAATTGAAATTAGAAATGCCTATTTTACCTGGTACTTTGTAGTGCCTCCTCCTTTGGTAGTAACATTTATTACTACTTCCTCCTCCTCCTCCAAGAACTTCTGACAATATTCGGAGTCTTTCTCCAGAACATAGCCAGTTGCTTCAATTACGTCTTCAACATGGAATATCTTTATTGAAAATTCACACACAAAAAAAAAGCATGTCAAAAACTAATTGGCAGATTTTTTTGCGTTTTTTTGTTAATGCAATGTTGAACAGGCCATCCCTTTCCATGTCAATGGTCTAACAGATCTTGCAAACTTCAGCTTAATCTTCCTCATGCTTTCTGAAAACCCAAGACTTGCTATGAATTTGTTAAAAGACCTTAAAAGATCTCTCCATATGATCACTGATGTTACCTTTAGTATAAGCCATGAGAAACGTGCCTGAGAAACATGCAACTTTTTCACTGCGTTTTTTTGTATGTGGAGAGAGACAGGAGAATTCAATACTTTCCTTTCCTTACTACCTACATTTAATAGAGAAAAATCAAAATGTCACTGTCTTCAGATGAGACTGATCTTAATCAACTGATAATATACCATGAAAAAAAAAAAACACAGTACAATTCTGTAGTTCAAAGTGGAAAAAGGCTAGAAGTCTCTGACATAAATACTTAAGGTATTTTTCTGACCAATAATATACAATATAATTATATTTATTTCAAATACTAACTAAGCAAACACGGTATAGGTGCAAAGTGCCTTTTAAAGTCAGAGAAACATTTGCCTACCTCAACAGGATAACTCCTCCCTGAAATCCTTAAAATGGGACAGTGCGAGAAATAGCTGGAAAACTTCTCACTGTCTACAGTAGCACTCATTAAAATCAGATGCAGGTCTGAACGTTTATGCAAGATCTCTTTCAGGATAACTAGCAAGAAGTCAGACTGGACACTCCTTTCATGCACCTAGAATTGGAAAAAAAACATATAACAACTTCTTAATAAAGATGGTAAGTCTGGGCCCAGAATAACTATAGTTTCTGCAGAAAATAAAGAGCTGATAACCTCGTCTACAATAACATGAGATACACTTGAAAGAAGACCATCTTCTTGAAGTTTCCGAAGCAGAACACCTGTTGTACAGTATAGCAGTCTGGTGGCTTCTCCCGTTCTAGACTCCATACGAATTTGATAACCGCACAGGGAGTTCTTTAAAAGAAATAACATGACATTAAAAATATGAGAATAACTTAAAATAGTAGACAAGCAACAGATTCAAGATTAAATTAGATTTAAGCACTGTTAGAACCCAACACTGCACCAGTTGGTGACTGAATAGTATAGTAAATGACTGCCACATTGTTTTTGAATAGCTACCTTTGATTTTGTTAAGAAAGGGAAACATATATTGAAATATAGCAACGCAAGTTTCTCCAGAGCAGGAAAGAGCCAATAACCTTGGTATTCTTTTTAAGGGTTCTTGGTAGTCCTCAAAAATATTTTTGCAGTGGAGGTATGGAATCCCCCTAGGGACTTCACACAGACTACCATAAAACATACATGACCTTGCTTTTCTTCAAATAACAGAGAACTTTGCTGGAAGGGACCTCTCTCAAAGCTGGGCCAGGCTTCAAGTCGGATTAGATTACTCAGCCTTATATCCAGGGCAATTTTCCCTTACTGATGGGGACCTCCTACTAATAGGGATGTCAAACTCTCTCGGCAATCTTCTCCAATGTTTGACAATCCCCATTATTAAACACCTGCTCTTAGTCACCCTTGGTAAATTTTTTTAGAAATCACACATTGATACCCAGACATTCAGAGCTGACAATTTATAAAAGCAGCTGACATAGCAAGAAGCCTTTTTCAAGAAAAAAAAAATATCTAATTTGGTTGTGTAAGGAATAATAATGTTTTCACTTTGTACCAAGAATACACCTTCCTAAAATCTGATCAAGATTAGAAACAGGAATGAAGATGCATCTTACCTTCCCTCCTGGTCCAGATTCACAGCCTAGCTCTTCACAAACCCTCGTAGCCAAGCTCACTGCTGAGATTCTCCGTGGTTGCGTGCAAACAATATTACACTTACTCGACCCCTCATCCAGCAACAAGTCTTCTAACAAGAAATGGGGCACTTGGGTACTTTTCCCACTGCCTGTTTCACCAGCTACAACAACTACTCGATGTTTTTTAAGAGTTTCCACAATTGAGTATCTGTGCTTAAACACAGGTAACTCCTGTCTCTCTTTCAAAAGCCTCTGGTATTTGGGGGAACTTTGCAGCTTTTTGAACAAAATCCTGGAAGGTTCCAAATTATCTGTTTCTGGCGTCTCAAGTGAAAGACTGCTGAAGTCTTCATCAGAAACTAAATTTTCCCAGGAATCTTCAGGACCTTCAGATACTTTTGGTTGATTTTCAGATTGTAGCTGTTGCTGTTGCTTTAGTTTGTTTAATAATTTAGCAATAAAGTTATCACGAGGTTTGTTAGTTTCTATCTTGTTTTCTTCTTCCTTTTTCTTTTCAATATCACTCCATTCTAGCCAGACATCTCGATAGGTAGGAGGCAGCAACTGATGAACTGACTTAGGGAGAAAAACAGAAAAAAAACTACTCTGTATACTATTCAGTAACGTAACTAACATTTTATGTGAAAATGAGCTTGTGTTGCAGAAGATACGATAAGATTTGAGATACGGAACTACTTGTAAATACAGAAGCTCTGAAATCAGTTATATTAACATCAACAAGACATTTTATTCTCAACTGTCTTGCTTTCTTTGCAGCACTGAAAGAACAGTTTTACTACAGAAGAGTTTCCTCCCCATATGCTGCAATGCCTGTGATTGTCAATAAAAGCAAATTATTATATCTTTCAAGCAAAGAGCTTAATGGATAACACTTGAATAAACTGTTTTTAAAATTTAATTACAGGAGACTACAATATAAAAAACAAAGGGAAATTCCAAGCTAAAAAAAGTAATATTGGTGAAAGCCTTACCTGCCCCTTGGTTAGATGATAGAGTGCCAAAGTAGCAGCTAGATGTTGTGCTTGCATACTATCTTCTGTTACAATTGTAGGACACATTGTCATTACATCATCTGATGACTTGATAACCCTGACCCTTAAAAACAGATTCACACAGGCATTACTCTTAATTTTTGTTACCTATATAAACGGCACACCTATTAATGTTTTTTAAAACATGAGTGAAAATCAAATATAGGATCTAAAAAAAAAAAAGTTTTTCAAAAATCTTTTGTGAACACACAGTTGATCACATTTGACTGAATGGCAGAAAAATTTCAGCAGATTACAGCAGCACATTTGTAGGGTGAAGTGGGTTCTCCCCCCTCCCTCTTCCTTCTCCTGAAGCATTACTTCTCCAGAGCTATCCAGAATGAAATACTTCCCTGCTGGACTGAAATCACTCAAATTAAACACGCTACATTCATTTAAACCCGAACCGACATGTCAAAACGGAAGTTTTGAGCATTTTTATTTTTAAATAAACCAAAAGGAACATGTAAACGTCATGGGAAATACATACCTACATTTCCAGTATCTTCCAACTGGAACCTTTTCAAAGGCAGGATTTGGACTCTTGGGAAAATTCTTCCTGCACCAGTCAATCAAAAATTGTTTGGGAGATTTACCAGTCCAGCTTCGAGCACTATAATCAAAATTTCTTACATCTAGTGGTTCTTTCTTTTTGGCTACAAGAGTAGAATGACACATACTTTAATTCTTCTAAAACTTTTTGTTTGTTTGTTTTTTCCTTACATTCAGAAATGTTTTATCTGTTCTACAAGTGCGTTTTCACCAGAGAGTACTGTTTTCTGAAGTGTTCTGCAGCTCTACTAAATGAATAGAAAATACTGGTGCTGAGAAATGATAGAAATTCCTGCTTTTTCAAGAAAGGAAATTAATTCCTAGCAGGAAATTCATTACAATATTCTGTTTACAATATTTGATCATTGAGTAATTCAAGAGCTTTTACTAATATTCCGTCGTTAGGAAAACATTGACAGTTTGAAGGTTTACAATGAAAACAGTTTAGAAAGACGTGAGGGTGACAATTAATGGGAACAGTCACTAGCCCTGTAGCAATGAAAAAACAAACACAAGATTTTAGACATGGCAGCATGGCAAAAATAGCTTTTAGCATCATGTGCTAAAACAAATGTGGATCTTGTCAAGTCAGCTTGGTCAGCAAGACAGCCCACCTACCATTCCCACAATGAAAAGCTGACAACTCCACACTGAAATGCTGTACAACCCTTAAAAAAAGAACTGATACTGTAAATACATGGTATGTGCCAGGCTCATATTGAACAAGTTCCACCACACCTTTCTCTTCCTTTGCAGCACCTTCAGGTTTTTCAAGCAAACTCAGATTCAAAGTGGTTTCTTGAGGTACGGGAGTTTGAGGTAAGGGAGCTTTTTTCTTTTCATTTTGTTGTTGGCTTGAAGTTTTTACAGATGGATCAAATACAGGATGCTCTTCAAGCGTTGCCATTTCTGTCAAAGAGAATAAATACATAACTTATTTCTACTAATTGCTGAGCATTTTGGTCCTTAAAAAGAGAAGAATAATTGCATTAATTACTGAGCACTGAGAAAAACTGAGCACTGAAAACCCAAAAGTGAAATGTTACTGACTTTTTACAGTTTGACCCACATGAAAAGAGTAAGTTCAGGAAAGCCTGCCGTTCACACTGTGAGTGGCATGACGGATGATGAAATCAACTCAACCTGACTCATGAGACCTACTCGCCTAACAAATATGCAAGTCGCAAAATGAAACACGGGTAATCTGCAGGGCTTTACCTTGCTGAATTCTTCTTATTTTCTCCTGTGCCACCTTCTGCCCTTGCTTGTCTTTGTCTTGCTTGGAGATGCTTGCTTGTTCTTTTGCTTCTGAAAGTTTTGCAGCCAGGTGTATATACCTCTCATTCTGTTTCATATAGAATTATTAAATACAAGTTTAATATTGTATTCTTGTCATCATTAATATCCTACATAATAAAAAAGTCATCCTTTACACTAAGCTTAAAAAATATTTATTTCTCATTTGTGCAAGTAATGAACAATTAAAACCTCTCAAAATTTTATAACCACCTTCCTAATCTCACTGAGATGTGTTTCAAAAATTCTTCCTTCCCAGAAAAATGCATTCAATATTTTGAACTCATTATTAAAAAAAGAGGAAAAACAACTGAGGAAAAGAAAAATGCCAGCATATTTCCATGCAGTTGCCTGATGCCAAGTCTTAATTTAAGGAAGAAAAAAAAAAAAAAAAGCATGCTGACTATTCAACCCTCAATTTTTAACAAACCGACCAACTAGTTGCAGATGTGCCAGACATATCTTTAAGACAAGAAGAAAAGGCCTTAAGTTGTGCCAGGGAAGGTTTAGGTTGGATATTAGGATAAATATCTTCACTGAAAGGATTGTAAGGTATTGAAGAACAGGCTGCCCATGGAAGTGGTTGAGTGGTTGACCCATTCCTATGGGTCTTCAAAAAAAGCATGTAAATGTGGTGCTTGGTGACATGGTTTAATGGTGGTCTTGGCAGTGCTGGTCCAACCTTTAAACTAGATGGTCTTACAGAATCATTTAGGCTGCAAAAGATCTCTATTGATTTTTGAAACTTTTTGAATGTTTCTCAAGAAACACTACTCTGTCTTACTGGATCAAACTTTTCTTCATCTGTGTCTTTCACAGACTCATTTTTCTCTTCATCACTCTGTTGCTCTGCATATCGCAAAATCCACTCCTTCATGCTCACTTCTTTCTGTTTTTCTGCATTTGTCTCCTGGAAGAGCAACCAAATTAAACATAATGATAGCAGTAAGTGAAACCACCAGTGTTTTTCCTCAGTAAGGGTTTAGGAACTACTGCTTAAAGTTTCACATAAATTAAGTTATATGACAGAGTGCTACCTGTAAATAAATGGAACAAACCCACTTTAGGAGAAAATAAAGATATGACTTACTAAAAGTTACCACAAACAACAAGTTACAGAGTCTTTTAGACTTCACATGGAAAAAGATTTGCTTTCAAGTGACTGTTCCACTGTAGTTAAAACACTGTGGATGACAATATTATTTAAGCATATTATATTTTCAGAAGTTTTCCATGTCACTGTTGAAGTTTATGCAAATTCTGTATTTTGGAAAATTTCATGCTCTCTTCCCACCAATACATACAAGTTATTTTCTCAAATTACCTTAGTTTCAGGGCCATTCTCTTTCTTTTTCTTATTTACTAAGCGAGGTGGAGGTTCAGATTTTGACACAGGAGAACAAAATTTTGCTCTAGGTTTCTGTTGTTGTTCTTCAAACTGCTGGCTAAAGCCTTCAGGCAAGGCATCTTCAAAACAAAAAACCCATGTCATAGAATATGCCAATAATGATTACTGAAAAATCTTTTTAAGTGTTTTAGGAACCAACTGGAGGAACATAAAACAACAACAGTATGCCTGAAATAAAAATCAGGCTATAACATTTAAGTAAGTCAGCATTTGCTGGTTGACTTTGATAAAACTCTAGGAATAGGAAGAAGAAGATTGTAAGACTATCAAAAAATAGTAACAAGAACAGTCAGCAGCACAGCTAGGAAAAATGTGATGACTATTGGTCTAAGTGAAACAACATATTTGACTGCTACTTTCACATATTCCCATATCAGAGTTGGACCTAGTGTTCTTCAGTTATAAACTGTAGTCAATTCTCTGTCACTATACTTACCATCAGGAAGGTTTAAACAAAGCCAATCAAGTGCAGAGTGAAGATCACCACCATATAAAAGTGTTTTTTTCATTGCTTCCTCTATGTGTTCAGTCTTAAAAGAAAACCTTTGCAAAGCCATGTATACATCCTACAAATAAAAAAAGTAAGATTTAAGATTTAACCTAAAAGTTTGAACCTTTATTAAATTGCTATTTCCCACATATCACATAATTGAGATTAAACAGATAAAAAAGCATAAATTAACATATCAGAAGGCAGAGTAGAAAATCCTGTTCTGAAAACAAAGCTCATAAAATTTTGAATGTAAACATATATACATAAGTAAAGCCACATCCAAGTGAATATGAATAGAGTGTGTATTTTTTGGGTAGAAAGATAAATCTGCAGTTTTCCAACTAGGATATGGAACTAAAAACGTAGGAAACAATGTCCTTAAAACATTGAGGTTAACTTCTATCCCTCTATCTATTTGATTAGACACTCTGATTGTGGTTACTGAATGCATGGAGACGTGTCTTTCCTGATAAACATGCTAACTGATTCCACCGGCTAATCATTAATGCAATTACTGGAAAATAAGGTACACTGGCTTGCACTACACACAGAAATATGTATAACAAAAAAAAAAAAAAAAAAAAAAAAAAAAAAAAAAAAAAAAACTGTTTACTCTAAATCAACAATGGTCAGAGGACAACATTTTAAACCCTACCTGCAGTTTCTTAGCAGTTAGTCTTTTGGAAATCATTCCTTTGTCATCATTTTGTTTTTTATGGTCGTTGATTAGATCAATAATCCTTTTCTCCAAATTACTGTTTATTGTTACCTGCAAAAAGACAAATAGTTGAAACAAAGCAGAACACTACACCTTTTTATGATATATCAATGTTCTTCCTGCCTAAGGAAATTAGAATGCAGAAATCTTTCTGCCATTCAAATCTTTGCTTTTCCAGTTTTACTTAAGTTTAGCAAAACTTTCTTATGAAAGGTACAGATTATTTAAGTTGTATGCTGCTGTATTTTTTTTTTTTAACTTGAAATAGAAAAAATCATTCCCTATTACAGAGAAGGCCCATTTATATCTTAAAAAATACAGGAATTCCCTTGACATAATGTAAGGAAAAAGTAATTAAATATATATATATATACTGGAAAGAACAAGGCCTCTCTTCTCAGCTCACTAGAACTAACCTAAAATAATTTGATCATTAAGACAATCTTGTGAGAATCTCTTTCTTATCTGGATTAGGAAAAAAAATCCAGACACAATTTTAGTATTCTTAACATCTTTAAAACATGAACGAAGCTTTAGTTGTCAATGATATTGCCATGTAAGATCTGTATTCTTCCTCTGACGGGAAGAAAAATATACGTGCACAACAGAAGCCCAAACACTGC
Source organism: Netta rufina (assembly GCF_964035555.1). Taxonomy (NCBI): domain Eukaryota; kingdom Metazoa; phylum Chordata; class Aves; order Anseriformes; family Anatidae; genus Netta; species Netta rufina. The sequence goes on from NC_140126.1 coordinate 15,026,198, forward strand.
TTTTCATAGCCCTGCATGTAACGTATAATTTGTTACTTAAAGACAGATGTTCCGCCCTACTAGTTTATCCCATTTCTCAAAGCACGCTCAGAACCCCAGAGAGCTCAAGCTCATGAGACGAGGTCTAACACACGAACGTAGTTCACACGTGCAACATAACACATATAGCTGAAGAAATATTTACTCGGGTAAAAGAGTACCATGAATCCCAAAGTTCTTTTACCTAAAGAAGATACTCACCTTAAGAATAGACTTATCTAGATTTGCAGCAGCAGCAGCACTGGAATCTACTGGTGAACTAAAACTGTAAGTTTTTGGACCTGCAAATTGCAAACAACCATCAATTACACAAGTAGAGTACAGAGAACACTCTATGATTTTTAAAGCAGGTCCAACAGGAGGCAAGTGTTACACTAATATGCCAGTAACATGCATGCACATAAGAAGCTATACGAGCACTCAATGGTGTGGAAAGGCCATTTACCAAGGAATAGTAAAGAAACAAATGACTCAGGAGACAAAATATAAAATTCCTGAGTGGCACAGTGAGGAAAAGCGATTGACTGCTTACTATCCATACAGGAACAGGGAATAGCACTCCCCAAACAGGGAAGCAAATGGCAAGTTCAAAGTAAGTAAGGGTGATGGTTTGTTTGTTACTTTTAACTACAAAATGCACAGCTCCATAGCAGAGCTCTGCCACTGAGGCTGTGGGTGTTGGACATTTGTGTAAGCCCAAGAGCAGGCAAGATGCATAATTAAATTTATTTTTTTGGAAGGATGTTGGATAGAAATGTGATGTGGCACAGCAAGTCCCTTCGCCACAGCTGGGGGAGGATGTAAGAGCACTCTCCGAAAGTGTTCCCACCTGGGTACCTGCGTTTGGAGCCAGCCTAGGGGAGGGCGCTGGGTGACACAGGTCTGTGGTCTGACCTGCTGCAGGCGTTCCTACTTTTCATTTACCAGCAGCTAGTGAAAAAACATCTCTTCGCAACATTATTTACCACCACTGAACCAGTTTAGCTCCTCACAACAGCCAGCCTGATGCTGGCTGCCGCCCTCTGCGAGCACACAAGCGCTGTTTTCGGTACGACGTGGCTGAAAAGGAGCCTCCAGCCCCGTGGCTGTGCTGGCAGTGTCCCCACGCAACCCACGCCTCGTTACCCACCCCCAGCCCCAGCCGCAGCCGCAGCCGCAGCCCCGCTGCCCCTCACCCTGCTTGACGCGCGGCTCCTTGCAGGCGGGCACCGGCCGCGGGGCCGCTCGGCCGCCCGGCGCCTCAGCAGCAGCGGCGGCAGCACCGGCCTCGGCGGCGGCGGCTGCCCGCGCCCGGGCGGCGGCGGTGGCGGCGGCGGCGGTGGAGGCGGCGTGGGCCGAGCCCCCGGCGCGGTGCCTCTTGTTGCGGCCGCCCATGGCGCCCCGTGCCCGCAGCGGATGCGGAACCGGCCGAAGCCCCGGGGCGGGCAGAAAGGGGAGAGGAAGGAGGCGGAGCGGGGAGGAGCGGAGCGGAGCGGGGAGCGCAGAAGATGGCGGACGCCTTCGGGGACGAGCTCTTCAGCGTGTTCGAGGCGGAGCCGGCGGCCGCCAGGGGCAAGGCGGCGGCTGCTGAGGCCGCCAGGAGGACGGGGTGAGGGGGGCTGAGGGGGAGCCCGGGTGGCGGGGAGGGCGCCGTGAGGGGTTTTTGGGAAGGTGCCCGTGAAAGGCGAGCCTCGAGGTGTGTGTGTGTGTGTGTGTGTGTTCGCAGAAAGCGACCGGAGGAAGCGGCGCCAGGGAAGGCCAAAAGGGAGGCTGAGGGTGACGGGAGAGAAGATGCGGGCTCGGGGAAGAAACCCAAACTGGAGGATGTGGTATCGGAAGACACGAAGTAAGTACACAGCCTGCTGCGTGAGGGGATAAAAAACAGCGCGCCAGGCGTGCTGCTTAGCTGGATGTCACCTGCGAGTAGCCAACAGATGCACCCCGCCAGTGTTTCCATGTGGAGATGGGTTTGCCTGCTTATTTTAAACTACCTTTGTGTAGTGAGGATGTGCGGGTAGCACGGCTTCACCGGCGACGAGCTCTGGAGGAGGTTAAAATCACACCGCAGACAGCAGCTAACCATCGCCCAGCGCTGGTGTGGTGCTGCTGCACGTGGGTGAGGGGCTGTTGGTGGCAGCCTGGTGCTGGTGGCAGGCATGCGGCGGGCCACAGGCAGTGAGGAGGCAGGCTGGCGGCGTGCCACCTCTCGGGAGGACACGGTCGGCCTCGGACACGGGAGCATGAATTTGACGAAAGGGACAGGAAAAAAGACTTCTGAGGCACGTAAGATTATAATTGCAGGGTGTATTTGTGATGGAAGCGTAGGCATGCTTTTAAATTTGGACACAATCGGAAGGTACCTGACGTGGAGAAGAGGGAAAGCCTGGACGTGTTGAAAGCTGGGGAGATAAGGCAACCAAAGGGCAGCCAGAGTGCTGTTTTTGTGCTTTAGGATCTGTGTACCTGTCTTTTCTTTCTAGAATTTCCTGACAGGTATTTTGAGGGGTTGTGAAAAAACAGACAGTGCAGGAGCTTTGTCAGCGTAGTCTATCCTAAGAGATTGTTTGAAACTTGGACGATGATGTGGGTTCAGAAGCAATTAGGCAAGTTCATGGAATAAAACTTTATCTGGAGCTACCAAGCATAGATGTGTACCTCCTAGTTCAAGGTGTAAAAGACTCAACTACAGAAATAAATACTGTGTGCTTGCTGAGTACTTGTACTTTTCTCTGGGTGACATATCACTTAGTTCTGTCAGACAGAATTCATTGCTCTTATGTAGTCTTTTTTTTTTCAAGTTCAAGGTAAGATTTTCTGTGAGAACAGTCATGAGAAGACTTTTCAGAACTTTGCAATCATAGGGTACTTGTGCAGAAGCAAAGCAGAACCAGAGTTACCATTTTAAATAATTTTTTTTTATGTGAGTGGTCTCAATAAAATGTGTACTTGCCCACTGTAGCTTCCTAAAGTATGCTAATACTGTGTGAGAAAACAACTGTTACATGCTGTGAGATACTAGCTGCTTGTGGCCATGAGAGAAGTGTAAAGAAAAAGAGGGTTCTTGTCGTAAGACAGCTCCTTGGGTTGTTTCAGGCTGCTGTTGTTCAGTACCACAAATACAGGTCTTGAATTTTGCTTTTGTATACTGAGAAAAAAAAAATCCACATGTAACTGGCAAACTCCATATGAACATACTTTTATAAATGTGACCCTAGAGTAATTTTGTGATGCAAGTTTTTAAAATACTAAAAATCCTAAAGTAATAGCTAAAGTACACTTACAAAATAGCAAAACGTTAACTTACAGACGTGCTTAGTACGGGTAGGCACCTCTACCAAATGTCCAGTTTAAATTTGCACATCATTTTTTAAGTGCTGCAGTTAAAGTAGAGGTGAAGTTTGACATTTTCCATTTTATAAAGAAAACGGGATTCTTACATATATTCTTTGGCAATCCTAACTTATATTTCTTTAGTCTGGCAGACCTGATGCCTCACGTAAAGGTGCAAGCTGTGGAAACTGTTGAAGGTTGCACACATGAGGTGAGTGCAGTGCAACTGAACGTGGGAAGTCTAGTTTTTTTGTAGAAGTACATGCACTACTGTTAGTATTATAATATTGTTTACCTTTATTAATATACTAATTATGTGTCATTTGATAGTATATTTAAGATTGAACAGGCCTATGCATAGTTTGACGTATGCACCTGACACTGTCCATGCACAAAATACACTTTAAAACTCAACAGGATATCTTACTAGAAGCAGTTTGCGTGATACTTGCAATAAAGTGAGTGGCTGTGGAAAACTCAATGATAATACTGATATATTTTTGTATTTGAAAAGTACTGAGCACATTCTGAGTGCTGTTCTTGTTATTGAAATAAGTCTGTACTCATGGTACAACGTTACTGTTCAGCAGTGCATGGAAGTATTTTCCTAATCTTTTTCAAGAAAGAAAGGCTTTCATGTCAAGCTGTTTAGTGTTTCAAAGGACATTTTGGTAAAATGGGAAAAGAGACTGTATGTGAGAGCAAGAAAATGAGAATTATCTATTTTCAGATTATGTTAATGGAAATGATACAATTATAAAATGAAAAATAAGAAGCATTAATGCTGATTTTTATTTTATTACGTTTAATCGTACTTCTTCTCAAGGTGATTGTTAAAAAGAGTTTCTATGAGTATTAAATATGTCAATTTTAACTTCCCTGTACTTACATGCTCAGTTTGTTTTTCCTTCTGTCTTAGAATCATAGAATAGTTTGGGTTGGAAGGGAACTTAAAGATCATCTAATTCCAACCCCCCTGCCATGGGTAGGGACACCTCCCACCAGCCCAGGTTTCCCAAAGCCCCATCCAGCCTGGCCTTAAGCACCTCCAGGGATGGGGCAGCCACAGCTGCTCTGGGCAAAATGTGCCTGTGCTAGAGCCTCACCACCCTCTCTGAATGAAGAATTTCTTCTTTATATCTAATCTAAACCTATCCTCTTTTCGTTTCAAGCCATTACTCATTGTCCTATCACTACACTCCCTGACTTTCCTGTAATGCTTCCCCAGCTTTTCTGTAGGACCCTTTTAGGCACTGGAAAGCTGCTACAAGGTCTTCCTGGAGCCTTCTTTTCTCCAGGTTGAACAACCCCAACTCCCTCAGCCTGTCCTTGTAGGAGAGGTGCTCCAGCCCCTTGATCATTCTTGTGGCTCTCATCTGGACATGTTCTATCAGTTCCACATCTTTCTTGTGCTGGGGGCCCCAGAGCTGAATGCAGGGCTCCAGGCAGAGTCTCACAAGAGCAGAGCAGAGGGACACAATCCCCTCCGTCGCCCTGCTGGCCACACTGCTTTTGATGCAGCCCAGGATACAGTTGGCTTTCTGGTCTGCAAGCGCGTGTTGCTGGCTCATGCTGAGCTTCTCATCAACCAGCACACCCAGGTCCTCCTCCTTAGGGCTGTTCTCAATCTGTTCTCTGCCCAGCCTGAATTTGCGCTTATCTGTCTTCCAGAACTAACCCATGCTAATTAGGGTCACATTAAAGGACCCTGTATGATGATGCATTTTTAGTACAGAAACCGTCTGTACAATTGATGTTACAGGTTTTAAAGCCAATGCATCTGCACAGTCTTTGTTATGTAGAGATGTCTGATAGAGGTTTGTCATCACTTAGTAACTGAAGAGGGCTTAAATACTTAGTATGAATGAATATTAGATATTAGTCAGGAACAGGAACTTAACCTCTATAAGCAGGTCCCTGGAAAGGGAGTGTGATCAATGTGAACTGTGCAATTGCTTTTAACCTCCGTTGGCCAGAAATTGTGACTGCATCTTGGCCAAAAGAGTTTATGTTTTAAGTTAGGTAGTACCAGAAATATTTCACATCAGACAACAAGAAGTGTCAGAGAAATGGGAAAAGGGGTACTGTGTCAGGAGGGTAAAGATAGTGAGAGAAAGGACACTTTGACACATGAGCTCATAGAACCAGGATAATAGAAAGTAATGTAAGTTTTCATGCATTTTGCATTTCCTTCTTCAGCTTTTCATAGCTTGATATGTCACTGGAATGGACACACAGAATTCTGCAATTGTTTTTGTTTAAAATATATTTTATAGGTTGCACTTCCAGCAAATGAAGAGTTCAAAGGTCTAAAGCCAAGAACCGGAAAACCTGCAAAAGTATGTGATAGATTCCGTTAATTTTTCTTCTTGCATATGCTTTAGTTAGTAGGTAAGGGTAGAGGAAAAGTGTTGTACTTTGCCAGTAAGACTTGACAAAGGTTTAAAAAGATGACCTGTCATAAGGAAGATTGATATTCGTATTTTAAATGTGGTAGAGTAAAATAAAGCGGTTGAATGGAGTGGAGAGGCTTTTGTGGTTTTGTTTCTACTCTACAACATTGGGCAAAGGCTTTGGTGCTGTGTGATAATTTCTGTCCTGACTTAGAAAATTAGAGAAAATCCAGTCGTCTGGGTCAGATTTTCACTCCATACAACAACAAGATATCAGCAAAGATCTTAGGTGTGTGCGTGTTAGATAATTTTATGTAAATAACAAGCCACTGCAAAATACTGGATTAAGGTTAATTGAAATTACAAATGTCTATGTGCATGATTTAATTTCTGCCTGTAATTTGCATGCTCGTTCAGTCAGAGAATAATCAATGTAGGTAGTAGTCTATGTTAAAAATATGTAATGTTTTTTTCTTTCTTTTTAGGAATATCCATTTAGTCTTGATGCCTTTCAGAGAGAAGCAATTCTTTGTGTAGATAATAACCAGTCTGTGTTAGTGTCAGCTCATACATCAGCTGGTAAAACTGTATGTGCAGAGTAAGTAATTTTCTGACAGGTTCTTAATAAGAAAACGTGTGATGCTTTTACTGGCATTTTGTTGAACCATCAGTCGCTGTTGTGCATCAATTCCTAGATTAAACAGCTTGGAATTGAATTGACTGCACTAAAATATAAATAACTATTTCTTTCATCTAGCTGAGTGGGTATTGAAATGCTTGAGTAATGTTTAAGCTTTTATTTTATTTTTAAACAATCTGTCCTTATTGAGACGTTTTTCTACAGACTGAGAGAAAAATTTCTGCAATACAGATTTACATGAATTTAGAAAAAATACCTTTGTGTCCTAGCCCATTTTTGTAGCTAATGAAGAAGGTCATTTTTGTTTGTTTGTTTTTTAACTTTTATGTCAGAAGTATCAGTTTGATTTATTTAGCATCTTGGTGTTTATCAGGCAAGAAATGTTTAAACAAGCACATACATTTTTGCCAGGGTTTGGAGTGACTTTGCCAACCTGAGATGAGAAGTGAGATCTACATGAAAATATGTAACATTGGATCAAAGAGTAGTAGTTTGACACAAAGCATTTATGATTAGATTTTTAGTTAAAATTAGATGTGTTCTGAAGTCTATCTACATCAGTTATTTTTTGGGCCATTTGTCACTCTCCAAAGAGACACAAGTAGTTAAGCTTAGACTGCACTGAACTTAAACAGATAGGAAGTGCTTTGTATCATTCTACTGGTGTTTTGAATTACATTTCTTTTTTCAACAAAAAGGTAAGAGGAAAATAAATAGTTGTGTATATCTTCCTGGCAACTGTAATATGTTCAATGTTTGAATACAGGTATGCAATTGCCTTGGCTTTGAGGGAGAAACAGCGTGTGATATTTACGAGTCCAATTAAAGCTTTGAGTAATCAGAAGTACCGTGAGATGTATGAAGAGTTTCAGGATGTTGGTTTGATGACTGGGGATGTCACCATTAATCCTACAGCTTCTTGTCTGGTGATGACAACAGAGGTAAGATCAGACACAAGTTCTTGACCTATCTGTGGTTTTGTACCTTATTTTTGGAACGGTCTGATACTAATAAAAATTATCATAAAAATCCCAGTTAGGGTAAAAAAAAAAAAAAAAATTTTGAAAGTTCATTATTTCTCCCTTGCGCTTGATTTAACTTCAGATTATTGAAAAAATAGGTAAATCTCTATAAATTCATGCTTTTGGAATCTCTGTCAGGAACTTTAAATCTCAGTTTGTGACAGATCCTTTTTCTTTGTTTTCTAGATCCTGAGAAGTATGCTCTACAGAGGTTCTGAGGTTATGCGAGAAGTTGCGTGGGTTATTTTTGATGAAATCCACTACATGAGAGATTCAGGTAACTTTAATACAATTTTGCGTTTCATATCCATTTTTTTGAAGAGCAAAGATTGCTTCCTTTATTAAATCTCTATTTTCTCTTGAAATCAGGTATCTTTGTGCATAAATCATACAGAATATGTTTTCTAGTGAATTTTGTGAAATAGCTATTGTGCGTAGCAGTCTGCATTATCTTTGCTGAGACAAAAGCAACTTTGAGGACGTGTGTGTACTTATATATGAGGCATTTGTTAGTTTTTCTTTTATTTTGTCTTTAAGTATGCCGTTCTTTGGTTTCAGAGCTGAAAAACAGACTTGAATAACATTTCCCATATGATTTTTCCATTTTCAGAACGTGGTGTAGTTTGGGAAGAGACAATTATTTTGCTCCCTGACAATGTTCACTATGTATTCCTTTCCGCGACTATTCCAAATGCTCGTCAGTTTGCTGAATGGATCTGTCATCTTCACAAACAGGTAATTTTGATGTGAGAGGCCTCTATCCTTGTGATCTTGCGGCATAATACTGCGTCTTTGTTTCGAAAAAAAACCCTAGACCTACAAGCCTCTCTTTAGCCATGTTATTATAGCTTCTAACTGATGGTGTAGATCACTCCTTTGATAGTACACTTAGCCTTTGTGCCTGTATGGATTGTTAGTTCTACATACAACTTTAACGTTTCTTTCTTTAATAGTTTATTTTTACCATTTATTTAGACATCAGCTTGATTTCAAGAAACACTGAATTATGAAACACTGTGAAAATACTATGATCTTCAGAGGCAGGCCTTTCAGGACACAGAGGCTTCAAAGGGCCTGTTTGCAATCCGTAAACATTATATTCATCTCTGTTTCAACAAAGACAAACTTTTATTTTATTGTTTGCATTAAAATAGGTGTGTGATTGTCAGTGGGCTGCCAGCAGCATGACAAGTAGTTGTCAACCATTTTTATGAGCTTTCAGTTGTATCTTGGATATGCTTGCTAAGTTCACACTAATTTGTAATTATTTCTCTTCCTGTTTTCGTACTGTCCCCAGAGAGCAGAGCTCAGCGCCTGCCCCTCCGCTCCCCTCGTGAGGGAGCTGCAGACCGCCATGAGGCCTCCCCTCAGCCTGCTCTGCTCTGGGCTGAACAAACCAAGGGACCTCAGCCACTCCTCATTCATCTTCTCTAGACCCTTTGACATGTTTGTAGCCCTCCTTTGGACTCTCTAGTAGTTTTAAGTCCTCCTTAAATTGTGGCACCCAGAACTGCACACACTTGACTAGCACATCATGGTTCCTGAAACAGGCTTGAAGAGAGAGGCAAAGCTGAACTTCATGAGGCAGCCAGATTGAGGAGCTGGGTCCTGGAAGCAGGCAGGCAGGGCAGAAGAAGGCAGAGATTCACAGCATAGGTCCTTGGAACTGGCACGGAGAGCAGATGTCCCTCCTAGAGTGATTCCACAGCAGTGATTCTTATGATAATAGCCTTTTCTTAACAGAAGATCTTGTCTTGCAATGAATTCTTCAGTGTCTGGGTGTTTTTTGGCCCATGGACTACATTGTGCACAATTCCAGAAGATAATATTATCGCAGGCTGAAAGTAGGTGCCTTTTCCTGCTGCTCAGATCTTTTTCTTAGCTTCTGCTTGTTTTCTTCCTTATGTTTACAGCTTTTTTTTTTTTATTATTATTATTTTTTACCAGCTGTCAAAGCTGCATGTCTTCTTTGACTGACCGTCAGTGGAGATCATAGTTCTGGGACCTCTTGTTTTCAAACTATGCCCGTATGCAGGGCCTGTGCTGTTATCCCGGGCTTAAACTGCACTTAGCAAGTATTGCGCTGTTTCACATAGAGGATTCTCATAATGAGCTTAAGGACAGGACCGCTGCCTTGCTCAGTTAGCACAGCACGGTTCATATGAGTGATATGTGCTGCTACTAGAACGCAAGAATGAAAAGTAAACCATAAATTCCTAGGAAATATATATGGAATATGATGAGTATGTCCTGTTCCAGAACCTTTCAGTTAATTTTTATTCTGTGTTTTTTTTTTTTCAGTGACAGTTTTGCAGCAAAGAATATATGAATTAGAATTGGGGAAGGAACTTCCACAAGAGGTTGCTCTGATTTTAAAAATAACCCCCAGCTTTGTTTCTCATGTGGCTTGTGATGAAAGGAGCATAGCATAAGAGATGTTTACTCAAACTTGGCACAAAGCTTTGACTTTGTTTTGCAGAGCACTTGGCTGATCTTTTTTTTAAAGCAGATTTATATAAGATTTAATATTTTTAAGGAAGTGTTTCATTTATTTTTTTCTAAACAAGCGTTACTCACATGTTAAAACTTGTAATGTTTTAAAAAATATACAATGCCTTTTTTAGGTGGTGCAAGAAATACTGCAGGCTTTTTTACAAAATAGAAATTAATAGTTCTTCCTTTGATTTTAAAAGATATGAGGATATTTCAAGTCTGTTTAATAATATAAAAGAGACCATTACCTATCTTTGCTTTTTCTTTTTTATAAGAGATTGTTGTCAGCTTGTGTTACACTGAAGGATTAGCAAGCTTTCACATTTTTAAGCAACATCATTAGTACAAAATCCATATTCAGGGAAGAAAACTTAACTATATTTCTTTAAGTCTTAGATTCTGGCTTTTAGAAGGATATATTTTAAAACAAATGCGTTGGATTTTCCCTCAAGCCAGTATTTTTCCAGTTCATTTAGAAATATGAAATAACTTACGTATATGCTGTTCTTTTTTATAGCCCTGCCATGTGATTTACACAGACTATCGACCTACTCCACTGCAGCACTATATATTCCCAGCAGGAGGAGATGGATTGCGTCTTGTCGTTGATGAAAATGTAAGGCATAGTCAGTTAGTTTGAAATTTCTTTTTCCTCACATATCAGTAATGAGTTTCATCTTTTGCAGAACTTGGATTGACTGTGCAAAGGATGTTTATGTTAAAATAAAATGAGGTACAAATGGGTAACAGTGATCTCTGCGATGTTGATTTTGGAGTCATATAGAAGACACTGATTTTATTCTCTAATGTCATGTACTCAGATGAGCAGTGCTTTGCTGAGATGTGTTAAGCACCCTCATCCTTGCTTTCTGAGGTTGCTGGTACTGTTTCTCGCTTAATTTTCTTTTTTTTTTTTTTTTTTTTTTTTTTTTAAAGGTAGCATTTAAACTTTCCTTGAGGGGGGCGTAATGTTTTTGTGTCTTTAGGTGATTCAGAAGTAACAGTGTTTACAATTCATTATTGAATTATAGCTTATGCTGTAAACAGCAATATTGCACTTAATTGGGCAGAATATGTAGACATTCCTGTAAGTCAGTTTTGCTATTGTGCCATTGTGTTGGGTTTACATGGCAAGGTTTTGGTAGCAGGGGGCTGCACAAGTGTCCTCTGAGAGCAGCACCCAGCAGCTGCTCTATGTCAGAGCAGAGCCAGCTCCAGAAAAGACCCACTGCTGGCCGAAGTTGAGCCAGTGATCAACACTGGTTGCACATCTGAGAGAGGATGCTTAACAAACAGAAAAAAATACTGCACAACAGCAGCTGGGAGAGTGAATAGTGAGAGCCAGTCATGCAGGCCTCAAGGTCAGTGCAGAAGGAGGGCAGGAGGTGAGGTGCTGCAGGTACTGAACAGAAGTGCCCCTGCAACCCATGGAGAGGAGCCCACGAAGAATGAGTTCACCTGAACTGCTCTGGGGGACGAGATAGAGGAGAGTGTGTGGGGAGGGGAAGGGATTTTTAGTTAGCTTCTATTTTTTCACTGTTCTAGTCTGCTAGTGATAAGCAATAAATGATACTAAACTAATGCTGGATCTTCGCCTGTGGTAATTACTGAGTGATCTCCCTGTCCTTATTACAACCCTTGAGCCCTTTATAATGGTATTTTTCCCCCTTTTACTTTGAGGATTAAGAAAGTGGTGTGTTGGAGATGTCTGTCAGTGTGAAACCACCACAGTCACTGAGCATGTCTAACTTAGTTGATGGTATAGTAGATAAAACGATAAACAATAACTTCAGAGACACAAATAAAATTCTGAGCTGCGACACTCAACCTAATAATGTCGTTTGTAAGCTTATGCATTGTTTTTTTGTCCTTCTGCATGTAAATGTGTGGTAATAGTACTGGATATATAAATTAGTATGTATTTTTCAGTGGGCTATGTAAGAAGTAATTGTTTACAAAGGTTGTGTTTTATATCTAGGGAGACTTCAGAGAAGATAATTTTAACACAGCAATGCAAGTGCTTAGAGATGCAGGAGACTTAGCAAAAGGGGACCAGAAAGGCAGGAAAGGAGGAACAAAAGGTGAGTTTGAATCTCATTCTCATGTAACTTCTTGCATTATATAACCTTTCTTTAAAAAAAAAAAAAAAAAAAAAGTTGCAGCTAAGTTGTGCTTCTATTTTAATTATTACTTAACAGAATAATTTTCTGCTAAAATAACTTTGAAATTTGTGTGATCTCTCTACAGGTCCTTCAAATGTTTTTAAGATTGTGAAGATGATCATGGAAAGGAATTTCCAACCTGTAATTATTTTCAGCTTCAGTAAAAAAGATTGTGAAGCCTATGCACTTCAGATGACAAAGTTAGACTTCAATACAGGTACTGATAAGTAACATATAGTTTTATTCAACAAAAATTGTAATTTGAAATGAAATATTATTCTGGGTAGTTATTTCATTTGAGTCCTTTTGTGTAAAAACAAATGTAAAATATTTACCACTTTTTGAATTGGTACTTATTTACCATTCCAGTACATCAGCCTATTTTCAGTAGGAAACTGTGGGTACACAGAGTATTTGATCATCACAATGTTTAACTGTTCCTCTATAATAAATTTTTCTTTCTCCAAAATCCTGTTCACCGTGATAATACCAGAAGAATTTATAGAAAAGTCCATCTAGAAATCTGAGCATTTTCTTCAAGTTAAAACAGCTGTAAAACAAACCACTAGACTGTTCTTGCTCAACTGTTCAGTCCACTTTTCTTTCCTTACTTCATCTCCCATCTCATCAAAGAAAAACCGTAACAGTAAACAATGAAGATTTTTTTTTTCATTTTGGATTAAGACCAAGCTTGGAAAATGGGCTTAAGTTCCTGGCTTCCTGGAATGTTAAGAGTAGTAACAAAAGTAAGGGCTCTGTTGTAAGTCACAATACTATTTCTTGTTTGAGAACTCTTCAGGGTTCTTGCTTGCTCACTTGCTCCCCAGTCGTTGCACGCTGTGGTTCAGTGTATGGAAAGTGTGTAAGTATTAACGGAGAAGTGTGCAGATGGGCACTGTCAGATAGAAGACAAACGTGGAGGTTTATGAAATAGGTAGAAAATACATGAAGCTGAAAAATACCAAGCTTAATGGTAGCTGAAATTTTGATGATTATTACAGGTTTGTGCTATTCTTCCTCTTCCCTAAGCATACAGTCACTGTTAGGCTCTTTAAGGCCCACACTGATTGATTGTCTGACCACAGTGTAGGTGGTTTTGTGTAGGTTTCACAGCCTTCTACACTATTTTAAAATTTTACAAACCTGAGAATGTAATAACGCTTTATTTACACAAGTTATTACAAAATCTAAAAGGCTAATAAATTACAAATTGCCTTTTCAGATGAAGAGAAAAAGATGGTTGAAGAAGTATTCAATAATGCAATTGACTGTTTGTCAGATGAAGACAAAAAGCTTCCTCAGGTGAGTGTAGACTAAATGAGGGTAGCTACTGGTCTCTTGTTTTCTGCGTCTTTCGAGACTGGGGGTCGTGTGTAGTGGGTACAGAAATCATAAATTGGATGTTTTCATTGATCTTTCTGAGGTTTTCTGTCTCTTGCATTGTGAACAGGATTCAGTGACTAGGATTCCTTCTAGTTGTGATTCCAGCAAATCACATGTGATAAAATTAACCAGGGAGTTCCTACCCTGTATTTCTGTTTTGTGTTTTTTTTTTTCCAAGTATGTTTTTAAGTACACATGAAAGCTTATACTGGGGCTGAAACTGTCTGGAAACAGTTCAAATGTGAATTCAGTATGCATTTTATCAGATACTGACTGCTGAGCCTTTCAAAAATTGCAGTGATCCTTCTGCATTGTAATTTAATCTGCAATCACTAAGTATAGTAACTTCATCTTTACAGTAGAAAAATACAGTCTCCTAAATGAACAGAATATTATGGCATTCAGTACGTCTGAAAACTGTAGTTTCTTCTGCACCCCTCCCCATTACTTGCATCCATCAATCATTACTATAGCAATCTTTATTATGAGCATGGCAATTCCTCCTTGAAGAAGACAACCACTTAATTTTTGGCTGTGCCTGCTCACTTCAGATTCAAAATGTCTGTTCTGTTTTTGAACTTGAGAAGAACTGACAATAGGAAACCGATGTATAATGTTTCAAGTGTACTGAAAAAGCAGCACATATAACAGAGGGATTGTACCTGTATGATCTGTTTTGGTCTCTCTAGGCATTGACATCTGAAAAGCATATTCTCAGAATTAGGTGCGAGGTGGTAACCAAATGTTCATAGTTACATTGTTAATGACAATCTTACCTTTGTCTCTGTTTTTCCTTTGTTGAAGATAAAACTTACAAAGCTATCTTAAAGTGTAAAGTTTTTAGAAATACAGAGATTAATTCCATCATTGGCGGCACCAAGTTCCCTTTGCAGCATTCGTAGGTGCTCAATTCACTGTTACTACACAGATCAATAAATGAAATCACTGCATTCAATACAATATCAATACAAAATACACATGCAAATCACTGGAAAAAAATAGAGAGATTATTTTAAATATTATCTGCATTCGCAAATTAGCATGTAGCTTCACAGTAGGCCTAACCCTACTGCTGAAAAAGTTGGTTGTTGGCTTTACCGTTCTTACCATTCCTAGTTTTAGTAGAAAGTAATACTGAAGTGGCATATTTTTACTTGATTTGTCTAGGATAGAGTTAATTTTCTTCCTAGTAGGTGGCATGATGCGGTGGTTTGAATTTAGAATAACACTGATACCGCACTGATGTCTTAGCTGTTGCAGAGTAGGACTTACACGCAGTCCAGAATTTTTCAGCTGCTCACACTGCCCTGCAGGAAGAGGCTGGGGGTGCACCAGGAGCTGGGAGGGGACACAGCCAGGACAGCTGGCCTAGGCGAGCCAAAGGGGTGTCCCACACCGTGTGGTGTTATGCTGAACATCTAATGTGCGGTGGCTGGCTGTAGTGGGCTTTTACCCGTGAGCTTTTACTTCTTTTTCCCTTCGATTCTCTCCCCCATCCCACTGTGGCGGGGGATGGTGGGAATAAGCGAATGGCATTGTGGTGTTGAGCTGCCTGCTGGTTTAAACCACAACATTACTGTAATCCACCATTTCCTGATTATAAATACATGTATGCTAAGAGCAGAGGTTTTATATTTCTGGAAAGAATATTAAAATTTCTTTACTGGTCTTGTGTTTCTTCCCAGGTTGAGCACGTACTTCCTCTTCTGAAGCGTGGAATTGGTATCCATCACGGCGGTCTGCTTCCTATCTTGAAAGAAACTATAGAAATTCTTTTCTCTGAGGGCCTAATAAAGGTATAGTTTTGTGTTCACATTTGGGTTTTAATCTGTTCTGAATACGCTGTCAGTAATCCTGACAAACCGAATGAGTTTATCTTAGCTCAGAAGGCGTTCTAGGATATAGTGAAGATCTGCTTCTTGGATGAAAAAGGGGAAAGAAAGACTTACTGCAAATGCCATTCTGAAAAATGCTTTGGGGTTTGAGTGTACTTCTATTCAGGATTAGTGTTTACCAAAAGCTTTTTTAAAACATTGTATAGACTAGTAAGTAGGCAGTCATAAAAAGAACTACGTACATATAAGGGGCAGGGTTCTGTTTTGTGGATCTAGATACTGGGTTCTGCAAATGCGTACATCCCCTCTGGAGGTCTTTAAGTCTTCCAGTGACACAGGTTATTTGATGTAATTAGTTGCAGCTCCCTTTCCCTGAGAAGTGTGTGTGCATAATTATCTCCATCTTTATGTGGGAAAAAAAAACCTCTTGAAGCTGTTTTTTACCACGTAGTCTAAAATGTGTTGCCTTAAATATCTTATGATAGTACATAATCACAGCTCTAGTTTTAAGTGTTCAGATTTTATTTGGAAGTATTAAAACTTATATTGTGCAATTTCAAAATTTTCAACTGTTGTATGATATATGGTTATGAAAAAGCAGACTCGAGGGGCAAAAGTGTTTTCTGAAATCTTGCAAGTGCTTCTAGCATTTATTGCATTTGCAGGGCTTGTGTTTACTTCTGGCACATGGTCCCATATGACTAACCTTGTTTTCCTAGAAGAAATGAGGGGAGGGGGAAAGAATGGTTTTGTTCCAGTTTTTAAACATTTAATGTGCCTGTGTTGTTATGTTGACAGTACATAAGTAGTAAAATCTGGAGTTTTGTGCAATCTTTGACTATGTACATGTTTTCTTAGTCTTTGTTTTTGCTTGCTTAACTTTAGTCTGTTTATTTAGGCCTTATTTGCAACAGAGACTTTTGCTATGGGAATTAATATGCCAGCCAGGACTGTGCTGTTTACGAGTGCCTGCAAGTTTGATGGGAAAGATTTCCGATGGGTATGTGAAAAAGAGGTTGTGCGTGGGAATGACTCAATTACATTATTTAAACTCTTACTAAGATAAGATTTACTGTTGACATATGCACTTCGGTGTCATAGAAAATATTTTTTTCTTTCAAAAAATCTTTCTGGTTGTTTACTAATCAATTTATAATTAGCCTACAAATTCCAAAGACAAGATTCCTCAGAGTATGCATGAAATTATTTAATAGTGGGTTTACATGGCAAGGGGGCTGCAGGGATAGTGAAAAGAATCCAGCAGCTGCCCCACATTAGATAAAGGCCAGCTTCAATTAGCTCTGAAGGGACCTGCTGCTGCCCAGAGCCAAGCCAGTAAGAGATGCTGTTTGCTCCTCTGTGAGAGCAGATTGAAGAAAGGGAAAAAGTCTGCACAACAGCAGCTGGGAGAGTGAGGAGCGGGAACCAGCAGGACGGCTGGAGATGGGCACGCAACAGAAGGCACAGCAGAGAGTGACCATGAAGGAGCAGCAGAGAAGAAGCATCAGGGACTGACCGCAGCCCCTGTTCCTCATTCCCTTGCACTGCTTGGGGAGGGGAGATAGAAGAGGGTGGATGGTGGGAAGGCGTTTTTAGTTTGAATTTTTAGTTTCTCACTGCTCTAGCTTGTTAGTAATGGGTAATAAAATAAATTAATCTTCCTACCATGGATCTGTTTTGACCGTGATGATAATTGGTGAGTGATCTCCCTGTTCTTATCTCAACCCGTGAGCCCTTTCCATTGCATTTTCTCCTCTTTTCCCTTTGAGGAGGGAAGTGGGAGAGTAGTTGTGGAGTTCAGCATACCATATGGGTAAAAACACCACAGATAGATACAGCAAAAGGGCATCAAACAGGTTAGTGCTGAATAAGCCTAAGTGCTGATTAGCCTAAGACTTCTTGCAGTTTGTCCTGAACTGTGAGACCAAGTATTTTCTTTCATGTCAGAGGGATCTGGAGAGTAAGTGGGCTCAGTACTCTCATGATGATCACCAAATTGAGGTTTTGACACACCTGAGAGAAGAGATGATCTACTTTAGGAGAATATTGATTGTTCTGTTATAGCAGAGTGTTTTGGGTAGCCCATGGAATGACAGGGATGTGAGAAGGAAGGGTTGGGTTCTTAAATAGTTGGAACATAAACAATTTAAACATTTTTAAATGTTAAAACAAGATCTGTAATTCACATGTAAATAATAATAAGGGTGTACAAATCATCGCAAAAGCTTTATAAGTGTTGATTCCTCTGAATGATTCCTCTTTCAGAGATGGGAAAATAAGGTAAATGGGACATGTAACAACATATGTTTTGCAACAAACATCTCTTCAATCTCAGTTTGGGCTGTTCAGCTTCACAAGTCATTCAGTCTGATTGGATGTCCTTAAGAAATATGAAAGAAAGAATTAGCTACCTTTTTGATATCAGCTATGTGGAACTCCTGCTTTTAAATTGACATAGTTTTTGTGACTGGATGTTGCAGATGCAATATATTGTAATGATCTCCACCATGCACTTCAAACTTAAGATTTACAAGTGTGAGCCATGAGTAAAAAGGGGTTAGCACGTATTGAGATGGTGTTAGGGAAATCACTGTAGTAATGTATCAATAAATGTAGCTATGAAAGCACTGGTTAAATCATCCTTTTGACAAAGAGTATTCATAAGCATGGATTTTTATGTTAGATCCTTAGTGATCAGTTATAATGAATTTGATCTGTGATGACTGTGTTTTATACAACTCTTCTGTTAATTTTTATAGGTCATGATCATGTACTATATAATCATAAATGGCACTTCATAAGTTCTTGCTGTCTTTCTAGTGTTTGTTACATTTTTCCCTTTTATCTTAGATATCCTCTGGTGAATACATTCAAATGTCAGGTCGTGCAGGACGCCGAGGTATGGATGACAGAGGAATAGTAATTCTCATGGTGGATGAAAAAATGAGTCCAACAATTGGCAAACAGCTTTTGAAGGTAAGAGAGAGAGAAAAGCTGTTTTGTTGCTTTTTCTTTTGTTTTGCTTCCAGTTTCTCAGGGATCTCAGTCAGGAGAGCCAGAATTTTATCCTCTTTCTTTAATGATGCTCTAATACTACAGTGATCTGTTTGTTCCTTGCTGATGGCAGTCAATTCAAGAATATTGGTGCATAAGAAAAGTTTTGCTGAGCTCTCACAAGGGTAATTAAAATGTTGGTTCTGTGGTAAAATAAAGGCTTGTTAATGGTCTTTTCAATGTAATAGACTGAAAAATGAGGTTCAGTAAGATAACTCAAAAAACAAGATTACCGTCAATGACCTAAAAATGACTGGAGAAATTCATAGGGCCTGCAGGAAAATTTTAGAAGTTTGTGAATCAAAAGTGTCCAAAACTACTCTTGTGGTTGAAATCAGTATTAGATTATAGGGCTTCCCCAAACTATAATGGAAGTTGTTACAGAGTATTACGATCTTTTTTCTTTATATTTCAAATATGAGACATTGCACTCATTGTCGCTTTTATTTAAATTCTGTGGCAAAAAATATCATATTGATGCAAAATACTGTACTGTGTGCATAGACCATCTCAGGCTGCTTACAGTCATTATGAAAATATCTAAAAAACCGAACACTTGAGGGACTGCTCAATACATTACTCAGTAGCTTGTACCATTGGTAAAAAAAATAGTAGGTCATTTGTGGTCAAACTGCATTTATAATATTTTTAGGGTTTGCATAATTTGTGGGAATCATTTTAAAGTCAGTATCAGGATATGTTAATAAAAATACGTATTTGCAGGTCTTGTGGCAAAAAAATCAGGAGCCGGTGTTTCTCTGTTTTGTTAAGATAAATTTAAGAAGGAGGAAAAATACGTACATGGCTGCGGTTACTTACTGTCCGTGCTATTTGTTCACTCATAATAGACCTGTGCGTTAGATCCATCTTATATGCAAACAGTGTTTGCCATCTTGAAGTCAAAGTTTTCATGAATTTTTGCTAGTAAAAAGAAATTTGAAAAATACTGGAGCTCGTTTAACAGCAGGAGATACAAAATGAGAGAACAAAAAAAGGCTTGTTTTGAAGTCTTAAATTTTGTGTACTTCTAATCTCTATTTCTATAAAGAATATTTTTTTTAAGTTAATTTATTTGAAATGAATATAAATAGTTTAAGAAAAGCGAATATTTAATTTTTTTGTCTCAACCATTTAAAAGGTATTTTTGCATTTGTAATTTCACTAGTTTGAGAATCATAGGACTCGATCTGCATGAATTAAGACAGAAGAGGGAAATAATAAATCACTTATATTTTTTGGATATCAGTCCAGCGGAGGGCCACAAAGATGATACGGGGCCTGGAGCATCTTCCCTATGAGGAAAGGCTGAGAGACCTGGGTCTGTTCAGCCTGGAGAAGAGAAGACTGAGAGGGGATCTCATCAATGTGTATAAATACCTGAGGGGTGGGAGACAGAGGGATTTGGCCAACCTCTTTTCAGTGGTTTGTGGGGACAGGGCAAGGGGCAATGGCCTCAAGATGGATCACGGGAAGTTCTGCACCAACACGTGAAAGAACTTCATGGTGAGGGTGACGGAGCACTGGGACAGGCTGCCCAGGGAGGTTGTGAAGTCTCCTTCTCTGGAGATACTCAAGGCCTGTCTGGACGCCTACCTGGGCAGCCTGCTCTAAGGAAACTGCTTTGGCAGGGGTCTTGGACCAAAATGATCTTTTGAGGTCCCTTCCAACCCCTTCAGTTCCGTGGTTCTGTGATCTATATTTTTTGTCTAGATTTTGAGGGGAAAGTAAAGAATATTTCCTTCATGGAAACTGTAAGCCCTTTGTTTTTTCTTTTGAAATATAAGGAAACAAAAAGGAAAGAATAATGGAAACCTTTTAATTTTTTGTTATTTCTTGTTTCTTCTCCACTGATCTAAATAAGTTAATGTATTTAATTAATTTGTCACACTACTTTACTGGGGAGCAAGGACTGAATTTAAGATTTCTTTTAAGAAGATTGGAAAGGACTCTAATGAAAATATTTATGCTTCTGAAGCTTCTCTAGCTATTCAGCCAGTTGCTGAAAAGGCAGTAAACAGAATCATTATGAGATGAACAGTATAATATAAAAATACTAATTTTCCTTTTTAAATACAAAACATTTAGAGGATATTTCATGTGAAAATAGGCCAAGAATGCATGCAAACCAATGACTCTTCACAGTCTGTACTCATCCTTAAGTGTGTTTAAATTAGACTTTAGTTGCTGACTGACAGTGTTTATCTGTGGCAAGACCACGATTGTGTCTTGTGGTAGTATTCTGCTGCCACATCAAGTATTGGCTTTGCTCCAGGACAAGCTAACAATTTATAGGGAAAATTCAAAAGAAATAATTTAAAGAACCATATTGGGAATAATAGGACACTTCTTATGTAAGGATACTTACATTGTAGCTCTTCAAACCTCATGCAGGTCTGATCCAAAGCATTTCATGAACACTGGAGTGAAACATCTAAGAAATGCTGTGATCAGCTGCCTGGCAGTGTGATCAGTGAAGTGAGGGCTTTGTATACGTCTCAGTACCAGCAGTGATACTGCAGCTGTGCTTGTTGGCTATGACACTGTTTATTGCGACATTGTGTACAGTGCTTCAAACTTAAAATTCAAAGTTCACATCTTAAATGGAGTTCTTATGTGGGATATTTGTAAATATTTCTTAAACTCAGTGACATGCATTTGTCTTCTGCAG
Organism: Netta rufina; assembly: GCF_964035555.1. NCBI lineage: Eukaryota > Metazoa > Chordata > Aves > Anseriformes > Anatidae > Netta > Netta rufina. The sequence goes on from NC_140126.1 coordinate 15,047,196, forward strand.
TGTATCTAGGTTTTCTGTTTACCCTTAGCATTTGTTTGACTGCTGCATATTTAGTAAACTGGTGAATTGCATAAATCTATGAATTTATAAAAACTGAATGCTTATAATACTGTTAGCTTCCTGAAGACAATAAATTAAAGTCTTACATTTGCATGTAAATAAATATTTTATAAGAATTGGCTGGGGTGGGGGCGAATTTTAAACTGCATCACATTAGTTTAGGTGGGAAGTGAAAAGCTTCTCCTGGACGCTAGATGGCCTTTGAAACTGGAGCAGCATGTCTCTAGTTGGCCACATTACAAAGCAAGTATTCTTACAGAGACAATTGGGATGCTGAACAGTGGTAATCTGTTATCTCTCTAAAAGTCGAAAATCTTAAGCTAATTATATTATGGAAATGAATAATTTTATAATGAAAGAAAACATGCTAGTGAAGTATGTTTTAGAGACTTGCATTTGAGTGTATCAGTGCTTTGCATTTTACTTATTCCTTCACAGGAGAAGTTAGATGGGACTGAAAAATTGAAAGAGAACATTCATCTAGCCAGATAAAATATACAATATTATGCTTTCCTTGTCACTTGCACATGTAACATAAATAGCCCCAATGCCAAGCTGCAGGAGGTATTCCGCTACCTACATCTGGCTCCTTGGCAGGGCCTTCATTTATAGAGCTGGGATTGCTGTGGTTATTTGGCCTGTATGCTGCTGTTAGAAATCTGTCTGGTCTTTTTGTGCTTTATTTTGATTCTTAGGTTTTATTATAGTAGCCAAATGGGTATGATAGGAATTCAGGGAGTTTAATATGTTTCATTTACCTTCCTGCCTGTTGTATGACCATGATGCAGTTACATGTTGGAAAGTTCCTTAATTTTGCAAGCACGTGAATTGTCATTCCATAATAATTGAGGCAGCATCATTAGGCTTTATGTTCTCATCGTTTGTTCTGTACCACGTATAGCTCAGTTCCTTTCAGATTCCAAGTTACAAGGAAAATTATGTTCAATGTGCAAAGCAATATTTACATAAAAATAAGGAGATTTGTAGTGATCAGGAATAAATGTATGAATGGAAATGGTGAGGAGGTGATGTGGAGTTTCAAATATTAGAAAGTCTCTGGAATACGAGTGATCTGATGAATTTTGGAGTGTTACTAGTTTTACAAAGCAAAGCTACCTGTCTGCAGAAAGGGTTAAAAAGCTTTTGCCACCAGTGTCATTTTATGTGGATTTTTAACTTCAGAAAGTGTAGCAAACAACTATAACTCTTCTGTGAGTTGTGAGATAATCTGAAATTACAAGATACTGTAAAGACTATGATAAATTGGAATTAGACAAAAACAGTAGCTAATGTATGGGAAAGAAAAAAACTTACGCATTAGTAATTCATGTAGTCTTTGTGTTTTTTTGTTGTTGTTGTTGTTGTTGTTCCTTCTTTGGGCTCATATGGTGTTGACCAGGGGAATTTTAGGCTGGATGTTAGGAAGAACTTCTTCACCGAAAGGGTTGTGAGGCATTGGAACAGGCTGCCCAGGGAAGTGGTGGAGTCACCATCCCTGGAAGTCTTCAAAAGACGTTTAGATGTAGAGCTTAGGGATATGGTTTAGTGGGGACTGCTAGCGTTAGGTCAGAGGTTGGACTCGATGATCTTGAGGTCTCTTCCAACCTAGAAATTCTGTGATTCTGTGACTGATAGGCCATGCAGCTGCTCCTATATTCTGTTCTCTGTTTTAAAATAAACAAGTGTATGTACTTAGTTGGGTTGAAAAATAGTAAAATTTCAAAAATTGCCTAGTGCGAAAGTATGGATTCTATTGTTTGAGGGGGTTGTTTTTTCTTACTGTTGCGTTGTTGTTAGAGAAATTTAGGGCGGTCCTAAACTGTCGTTCGTCTTTGTTACTGCTTTAAATTATCCATACACATTAGCATTATGCTGGTTTTGTTCAGGTGACCTCTTTTGAGCAACATACAGAAAACCTTTCTAACAAGTGGGAGTTTTTTCAGCTGGTAAGATTTACTCAATTGCAGTGAGTTTTCACTTTGCATTTATTAGCTGTACCAACTTTTTGCTGTATGATCAGGCAGTGAGCCCAGAATTAAAGCATCAGACAAGGTCCTTTTTGGAAGTGAAATGCTTAGCACTGTCTAAAGTGAAGAAGCTGAGGTTGGTAGCTGTGCATGGTTGCCTCTGAAGGCAGATGAAGCGCTGTGGACAGTCTCTATCAGGAGGCTCAGGGTACAGTCAAATACAGGCAGGAACCTATGTCTGAGCAGTTGTTTAAGTGCAGCATTCAGCAAAATCACAGCACACGCTTGGTTGGTGAGAGAAGGATATCCTGATAGCAGAATGTGTGAATAATGTCTCGGGGCAAAATGCGGTGGCCTGTATTGAAATTGGGATAGAATGATAAAGCTTACTAATATGTTTTTTTTTTTTTGAAAAAGATTGCACAGAATCTTTAGTACTGCTGGCAAAAATAAATAAAAGGCAGCAGGTTAAGCACTCCAGTCAGACTGTCATTGCATCAACATACATTGCTTTGGCTAGTATCAGCTTAATGCTTCATCTTAAGAATAGTATTTTACTTTGATTTGACTTAAAGGTTACTGGGCAAGAGGCACAGTCCAGGGGATGCATCAGGATTTGAAAAACTTAATGAAGCTTAGTTTGGAAGAGAAACAGACTTCAGCTGGGGGTTGGCACTAACCCTTGTTGGAAAAGCCATTGCAAAATCTGAAGAAATACGTTGTCACTGGTACTATAAGGACAGTGTAAATTGATTTGTAATCCAGAGTTATGGCATAGATGAGGATCTCAATGAAACAAACAGTTTTTAGATACTTTATCAAAATTTAGTTAAAAATAATTTTAATATGTTTCTATGATTATTTTGCATTTTAAACTGGCAAACTCATCTTGTTCTTACAAAGCTTGGACTGCAGAAATTTTCCAGGCTTCAATTCAGGAAGATACTTAACATCCAACATTAATTTAAAGTCTGCTTAAAGTCAACAAGACTTCATTGTGAAATTGTGGAGGCATTCAGCTGTTCGAAGGCAGACAGATTTTCAAATGCCATCCTGAACAGGCTCATGATTTTTTAGACAGCTAATACTAGCCAGCAGATAGAACTGAAAAGCAAATAGATCTTCCTGAGATTTGCAACCAAAATGTGGCAAGATGGGTTACATCAGATGGCACGTAAATGGTTAGTCACTCTTGGACTTCATTTCAGGTTTTTTCTGGATCCAGGAGGATTAAGCTAACTGGTATTATTTATTAATTGTGGTTGCTTGCATGTTAATACCACAAGTTACTTGAAGTTTTATTAGACCTGTCTGTGGAAAGCAGCTTTTCCCCCAGCTGACTGTACTGGGTTTACGTGGCAAGGTTTTGGTAGCAGGGGGGCTGCAGGGGTGGCCTCTGTGAGCAGAGCCCAGCAGCTGCCCCATGTCAGATCAGAGCCAGCTCCAGATCCTCCAAAAGGGACCCACTGATGGCCAGACACCAGCCAGGGAATGAGGCTGGTTGGGCCACTGGGAGAGCAGATTGAAGAAAAGGAAAAAGCAAACAAAACAAAAACCCTGCTGTGCAACAGCAGCTGGGAGAGAGCAGTGAGAAGCTGCCCTGCAGCCCCCCAGGTGAGTGCAGCATGAGGGCAGGAGGTGCTGCAGGCAGGCAGCAGCAGTTCCCCTGCGGGCTGTGCAGGGAGAGGCCCCTGGTGGAGCAGGCTGTCCCCCTGCAGCCCATGGGTCCCACATGGAGCAGATCTCCACGCTGCAGCCCCCCCATGGGTGGAGGAGCCCCCGGTGGAGCAGGTGGATGTGGCCTGGAGGAGGCTGCGGCCCATGGAGAGCCCCCGCAGGAGCAGGCCCCGGGCTGGAGCTGCAGCCCGTGGAGAGGAGCCCACGCAGGAGCAGGGGGTCTGGGGGGAGCTGCCCCCACCCGTGGGGGACCCGTGCTGGAGCAGTTTGCTCCTGGGGGATGGATGGACCCCGTGGGACGGAGCCGTGTGGGAGCAGAGCTTGAAGAGCTGCTGCCTGTGGGAGGGAAAAGAGGGTAGTTGGGGGGAAGGTGTTTTTAGTTTGCTTCTACTTTTTCACTGCTCTAGCCTGATAGTGATAAGCAATAAATTATATTAATCTCGTTATTTCAAGTTTTTTTTTTACCCATGACAATAATTATTGAGTGAGTCCTTATCTCAGCCCTTGATCCACTTTTCAACATACTTTCTCCCCCTTTCCATTCGAGGAGGGGGAGTGAGAGAGCAGTTGTGGTGGAGTTCAACTGCCCAGCTGGGTAAAACCACCCACAGTGACATATTTTGGAAATTTGCTTTTACTTTAGTAAACTCGTCACTGCAGTGTTACAAATTTAACTACATTTCAAATTATTAAGCTAGACTTTTTGCTTTGACTTTGCCTTATGCTTAAAACAAGATATGTGAGATATGACGAACAGACAAGATTCCCTGAACATGTTTTTATGCTATTTTTTGGGTTAGAAATTTACATCCTTTGTTAAGGCACACTTTAAATCAAAAATGTACTGTGTATTTACTGACCTGATAGTAGTCTGTAGTAGCGAATCTGAAACCAGTGTTTTGAGTAACTAAATTAGCTTCTGAGTGTAGATACGGATACTATTTGCTGTTTTCCATTTCAGCTTCCTTTGAATACATTCAGCTTGGATGGAACAAAATTACTCAGACATTATGCAAATACAGTTAGTATTACCAAGCCAGATCCAAAAGAATTGGTGCTGAACACATTAAATGACTATGCCTCTCCACTCCCAGCTCCCCCAGTTTGTTTGTATTCTGGGCAGAACAATTAATGATCCTTTATAGAGAGGGTCAATATTTAAATTTTTCAAGTTATAGTAAAATATTTGTATAAAATACTTGTAGTTATAAATATTTGCTTGAAAGTTTAAATACTACTTTGTTAAATAAGGATGGTTTGGTACAAGTGCATAGGATTATTTTTTTTTTTTTTCTGTGACAAGTTCAGAATGATGATAAAATGTGGAGTGGAAGAACAGAATTTGGAGTGACCAGCCTGAGGTAAAACAAAGGATATGACGGCAAGAGTTACTGTCTTAGTGAAAGTAAATGACTGAAATGTCGAGTCATTCAGAACTAGTTTTCGATGGTTGCATGTAAGAGAAATCAAGATACATTGCATGGAAGAGAAACCAAGATAGGGTCTTGGGTTTTTTAAGTCTTGTTAGAACTGAAATTTTTGTGGAACCAAAATCTGGGTGTTTTTCATCAGCAAAGCCTGCAGAAAGCAGTCATTTGCCACCCGTAGTGGCTTCTGTTTGTGTTGGTGTAACTGTTTTTGAGATAAAGCGGTGAGCCAGATTGGTAATAAATGTATGCTTAAAATAGCTGCTTAGTATTGTTTATTAAAAAATAACCCTGCAGGAGGGGGTTTTATAGTTCTTGCAGTCCTGCTAATGTAGCTCAGGACTATCTTGGTATCAGTATAACTACAGAGTCTTTTTTGGTATTTCTGAGAGATCTGTTTATGCAAACGGTACCTACATAACTGATATGTGGAAAAAAGTGCACTGATAGTATTTCTCGTAAAGATATTTGTCTTACAGATGTATCAAGCTGCCACTTGTGTCTTTAATGAAATCTTTCTTTTCCTGCAAACTAGTAATAATGACTATTGCAGACAGTTAAGTGTTCTTATTTCCACCTTAATGAGGAAAAAAAGTGAGAGTCTTCTTAAATATCATCAACTTATTGTGTTATTTGCTCTCTTTGTAAAGCTGTTCTTTATTTCTTTATTGGAAACTAAATCATTCAGCTTGTTTCTAGAAATTTTGATGAGCAAATTAAATTATCAGTTGGACAAATGGCCTAAAATATGATCTGTGTAATTATGAAAGACACTTTTTTTGTTGCTTAAAAGAAACTGTTTGTGTATATATAGAGAGGGTGTTGCCTCTTTCATCTTTGTTAGCTCTCAGTGTCCCCGTAAGTTAGGTTCAGACAGTATTTGCCATCGTACATTCCCTGTGAAAGCTTTGCACATGTTTTCCGTGAGAGACTGGAGAGCAAGAAAGTGCTATGTAAAATTTGTTTCTGTCTCTGCATGGGAACAATTTTGAAAGCGTAAATATTTTTACCCACTATGAGAGAGAACAGAGAGAGTAACCCTTACCAAATGTAAGTCTCGCTCAACACTACGTGCCATGATGCAGCAACGACAGCCTCGCATCTCCAGTTAGGCAAGGTTTCCTATTTTTAACAGCAACAGGGGAAAAAAAAAATCTGAAAAAGCTGTGAATATCAAATCCAGACACTAGTCTGCCTCCTCCCCAATTGTTTTATGTTTCTAATTGATGTGGGCAAGAAATAGTAGGGCTAGTAAATGCTCAGTGGCCTGCTTGATGATTCAATTCAGAGATTCCCTTCTGCCATCATTGACAGATAAAGAAGGCACAGCGTATAGCTGCTGTAATTTTCAGTTAATTCTTGACTAAATTATTTCTGTAGTGAATTGTTTATGCCAGTGTTCTTGGCTTTTAAAATTATTATCTGAAACCTATCGTTCTGTTCCGATGCAAATCTTAAAAGGGTGCTCATGTTAAGTTGACTTCAGACTTCTGAAATGGGGTGATTGCAGGAACACCAAGTAGGTCATTAATTTGTGAGAACTGCAGTTTGTGTATCCAGGCTGTTCTCATCTGGAGAGATAAAAATCATTCCAAAATCATTCCTCTGTCTGCCCTCTCCTCCCCCCTTTTTTTTTTAATTATTCAGAAATAAATCTGTTGTTACTGCCTGTTGAAGGGTCGAAGCAGTGGACCGTTCTCTTTGAAGAGGGGATTTAACTTGTAGAGAGGGGTTAGGAGTACTTGGATGGTACAGCAGCAATAAAGTGATGGACACAGCATGTACTTGAAGGTGACTGTACATGGCAGTTTTTCTCATCAAAGTTCATTGCAGCTCTAAGCAGTTAGGCTTTTGCGTGGGTGGTTCTTTCTTTTCTGGTGGCTCTTTCTTTTTGTAATACAGAACCTTTTCTCTGGAAACAAGGAATAGGCTTCCACAGACCAAGAGAACTAACTAGAGGCAGGTGATTGTGAACTCTGGCCTGAAGAGGAGAAAGCTGATTAACTGTGACAGGAGGATCTATGGTAGAGGGTGAGCTAAATGTGTCAGGCACATGCTTCACACTATTTTTAAGAAACTAATAATAGTGATACAGGGCTTGAGCAGAGAAAGGGATTGCAGGAGGAGCTAGAACTGGACAGAGAAAAGATAAGTTAAACAGATCTGCCTCCTGTTATACCTTAGCTCCAAGGAAACCCAGGTTGGTTAACCCTTTACACTGCATAAACTCTTGAGTAGCAAGTTAGGAAGGGAAGGGCTACCTTATCCATTTTCCCATTATGAATGCATCTCATTTTTCTTCCTCTCCCATTCTCCTTTCCTTTCACCATATGTACATGACAAGTGTCTTTATGTAACCAACTTCCTCTTCAGGAATCATGCCTGTCTTTGTTATTTGACAAGGGCTGCTTCTTTAATCATGTTTAGTGAGTATTTAGTACGTAAGGGTAACTGTATTTTGATTTTAGCTTTCCTAATGCAGCTGCATTGCTATTAGGTACTTGATTCAAAGGCATCTGGATGATTGCTGTATGCTGGATGTGAATCTGTTCATAGCCTGGGATGGTCAGAAAAGAGTAGTGCCCTAGCAGAATACTCTGGCTGTGCTAAAGGTGAAGTAGAGTAAAGCTATTTCAGTTGTGTTTAGTTTGGAGAAGTTACAATTCTAGTTTCCAGAAAGGAAAAAAAAAAAAAAAAAATCTTTTTTTGACTTTTGATTCTGATTTCAAACATAAAATTGCCTAGGGATCAACAGTGAGAAAACAGGAATTTCTGAAACTCAGAGAAAAATCTGTGAGATGAACAGAAACAATTCACAATTTTTGCCAAAAAAAAGAATTCTTATTTTTAAGTGCTTTGTCTTTGTCTTTGTATGGTCTTATTCTCAAATTGTAAAATGCTGGTCATGTGTTTAAAATAAAAGTTGCCACATCAGCAGCTGGCTCAAATGCTGCCTTTCAAATACGTCCGCTTTTTGTGATCTTTGAAGTAGCTAGCTTTCTTTTTCATTTGTTTTTAAATCACCGTTTCTTCACAGACTCCAAAGTGAATCTGCTGGATTCGTTTGGTCTTTCCTGGAATGTTTTGTGCGTATGTTGTGCTTGTGGAAAGAATGTTGTTTTCTCACTTTATGGTAGTACGAGTGTGATATGTCGATTTTATTATTTCAAATAGCTGATAATCTTGCTAACTGATAATAACTGATAATCTTGCTGATAATCTAACACAGCTAAATTAAGCTTTAAAGCAACGTAGCACTGTGAGGATGGATGGTGGGGTTCACAGAGTGATTTTGGCGGCATTTTGTCAGATCTCTGCTGCTCTGTAGATAGGGCAGTGACCGCAGCGAGCTGGCGGGTGGGATCCAGCTGCTTTGGTTGATGCCTCGCTAGAGCCATAAATGTTGGTGTTGGGAAGAATCTGTCCCCCTCTGAACTGGTACTGGCATAATCGCTGTGTCGTAAATGCCATTCTTTAAATGGCGTTCTCCGTTTCAGAGAAGCAAGCTTCTTAGGGAGTGGCAATTTCTCTTGCCTAGAACAACTGATATATTTAGAATAATGGACAAGAGCATTGGGCACGAATCCTTGTTTCAGGTTTAAGGAAAAAGTTGTGCATTGGTTAGCATCAGCAATGGAAGTTGTCTGGCCTTCAAAAATCTGTAGAAACTTCAGATTTCCTGAACACACTGCAGCTCGGCTGTTGATCTTGCCCCTATTGACACAAGTCTGTTTTATCAGAATCCCATTTGAGGTAATTTCAGAACTGATGGGATTAATTTAAATGTATGTTTCATTATTTAATTAAAGAGATATTTTTGTTCTCTGGTGCATCTATTGATTAAAAAAAAAAACACACCTACTTGTGTATTTATCACCTACACATAAATACAATATAGAATCATTGAGTGAGTCTCTAGCTACAGAAAGCAAAATGTTAGATTATTTGTTTTATCTTACACTTGTTTTACATGCAATTATTTTGTTACTTCCTTGATACAAACATTCAGTAAAGGGTTCTCTGTAACAGCTGTTTTTTTGTTTTGTTTTGTTTTTCTATTTTTTTGGTGTGGGGGTTGTTGTTTTTTTTGTGCTGCTTTAGTCGAAGCATTAAACACCACAGTTGGTGATTTCATACTTGAGAAGTTTTTGGTCTCTGTCATCTGGTCACAGTGACTTCTTACTCATTTTATCAGTACGGACTTCTGTGCTGATGCTTGAGTTTGTTTCTGCTTAGGCTGTAGTGTGGCAGTCTTCTGCCTCGGTTCTGCTGTGTGTTCTTTGAATAGCTGGTTGGTTTCATTATTATTATTATTGTTATTATTATTATTATTATTATTATTATTATTGTTATAAACATTTAATTGGTTTAATTAAATATCCCTATTGGTTAAGAACATAAGTAAGCTGTGGTACTTCTGTCAAGTCCAGTACCTGTTTTTTGACAGAGGATGGAAGTAAATTTTCTTAGAAGATAAGAACGGGGAAAGGAAGTAGCAAGGGGATACCTCTGCAGAATAATTCCTCAGCATCTTTTAATGTTAAAAATGTGATTTATGCTATTTATGTTATTTAATGTTATTTAAAATACCTGTAAACAGGAGCTTATTTTAAATAAATAGATGAAGTCAAACTTCATAGAATCCTTGAACAGAGGTTGGATGGGACCTCTGGAGGTCACCTGGTCCTGAGGCAGGGCCACCTAGAGGAGGTTGTCCAGAACCATATCCAGACAGCTTTTGTGTGTCTTCACAAGTGGAGAGTCCACAGCCTCTGTGGCATAACCTGTAAACTAATTTTAAAATGAGACATTGGTTAAGTTAAAGAAGCTGCAGGCTACTTATTCTTGAACAAACTTTCCAAGATATGAGTAAGCCTTACTCCTAGAGAGAAAAAAAGGTATGGAAATAAGTTTTTACAGTCTGTTAAAACAATGGATTTAATAGTTAATAACTATTATTTTAAGGTTAAAGTAATTGAACAAAATAATGAATTATGAGAAATGTTAAATGTTTCTTTTGAACTTTTCATAGAATCATAGAACCATAGAATATCCTGAGTTGGAAGGGACCCTTAAGGATCTTCAAGTCCAACTCTTGACACCGCACAGGTCTACCCAAAAGTTCAGACCATGTGACTAAGTGCACAGTCCAATCTCTTCTTAAATTCAGACAGGCTCGGTGCAGTGACCACTTCCCTGGGGAGCCTGTTCCAGTGTGCAACCACCCTCTCTGTGAAGAACCCCCTCCTGACGTCTAGCCTAAATTTCCCCTGCCTCAGCTTAACCCCGTTCCCGCGGGTCCTGTCACTGGTGTTAATGGAGAAAAGGTCTCCTGCCTCTCGACACCCCCTTACAAGGAAGTTGTAGACTGTGATGAGGTCTCCCCTCAGCCTCCTCTTCTCCAGGCTGAACAGGCCCAGTGACCTCAGCCGTTCTTCCTACGTCTTCCCCTCCAGGCCTTTCACCATCTTCGTAGCCCTCCTCTGGACACTTTCCAACAGTTTCATGTCCTTTTTATACTGTGGTGCCCAGAACTGCACACAGTACTCGAGGTGAGGCCGCACCAGCGCAGAGTAGAGCGGGACAATCACCTCCCTTGACCTACTAGCGATGCCGTGCTTGATGCACCCCAGGACACGGTTGGCCCTCCTGGCTGCCAGGGCACACTGCTGGCTCATATTCAACTTGCTGTCTACCACGACCCCCAGATCCCTCTCTTCTAGGCTGCTCTCCAGCGTCTCATCGCCCAGTCTGTACGTGCAGCCAGGGTTTCCCCGTCCCAGGTGCAGGACCCGGCACTTGCTCTTATTGAACTTCATGCGGTTGGTGATCGCCCAGCTCTCCAACCTATCCAGATCCCTCTGTAAGGCCTTTACGCCCTCATTTGAGTCCACAACTCCTCCAAGTTTGGTGTCATCAGCAAACTTGCTCAAAATGCCTTCTATTCCTACATCCAGATCGTTTATAAAAATATTGAAAAGTACCGGCCCTAAAATGGAGCCTTGAGGGACCCCACTGGTGACTGCCCGCCAGCCTGACGCAGCCCCATTTACCATAACCCTTTGGGCCCTGCCCGTTAGCCAATTGCTCACCCATCGTATGATGTTCATGTATATATGTTTTCATGTATACCACTGTAGAATGAATATAGATACAATGAGACATAAATGCTGTTACATGTAGGGCATAAGAAAGTGGCTTAGGATTTTATGAGAGAAATAATCTAAATTCAAGACAAGTTATATTACCCATCAAAGCAGTTGCTTGTATAAAACACTACATCATAACTTGCTTGATATGCTCTTGTATGCTGAAATTACATTTTTTTTAACTGAACAATGTTCTTGGATCTTTTTCAGGGTTCAGCTGATCCTCTAAACAGTGCATTCCACCTCACATACAACATGGTATTGAACTTGCTTCGAGTGGAGGAAATTAACCCTGAATATATGTTAGAAAAATCATTCTATCAGTTCCAACATTACAGAGCTATTCCGGGAGTAGTAGAAAGTAAGTATTGCATGTTATACTGCATGTTATACTCACTCACCAGAGTCAGTATAAAAGATACAGTGACTGTGAAGTAATCAATGCTTCTTTGTGCTTGTAAGGGGTGTGTACCTGGGTAGTTCTTGTTTTGCCTGTGAATTATTGCCAATGCATTGTTTGCTATTTTATTACAATTTCAGGAAGAGTAATTTCCTCTCCTTAGAATCTATGTTCATCTGCACTGTCAGTATATGACAAGAGATTTCCCCTGAGAGATAGACAAGAATGGTTATCCCACTGCTATTCTGTAGGACAGGAAGAGGGAGAATAATTTAAAAATTCTTGCAGCTTGTATGAGGTGCAGAGAAGAAAAGTCTTATTGTTTAACGATATATAGGACTCAGCTAAAAGAAGTATAATTCTATTGTCTCATTACAATCACACAAAAAACATAAGGCATCAGGAGTAGTAGAAGGAAAAAAAAAGTTCAGTTGAAATACAAAGCAAAATTCAGAGAGGACGGAGACACTGTTTGCATTCAAAAATCTGAGCCATGATCTTTAAATAGTGTGTTTTCATGAGCCAAAGGCAGTTTCCAAAGAACTCAGCCAATGTTTGAGAATGAGGCCTCTCTGAAAATTTAACCCAGAAGAATCTTAAGAATATAAGAGGTAGCTACTTCCTTTGCCACCAATGAACAAGCAGTTCATCTGTTCGATTGTTAACTGAATGTCAAGAGACAGTGTGCACACGTGTACATACATGTGTAGGGTTGGTAGATGAGCAGAGCTGCGTTTTTGTCCTGATTCTCTTAGCAGGGTTTCTGTCAGCTTGCAGGTGTGTTATTTAAGACAGTAGTAGTCAAATAGACTATGTATTTCCTGAGGACCTGCCTGTTCCAATTGGCATGCCTAGATCTTCATTCTTTTTCTGGCATTCCAGCACTAAAATTGAAATAAAGAAACTAAAAAATAACTTTTCAAAATTATTTTCTTGGATTTTTTTTTTAGTTTAGGCACTGTATCGGGCATTAGAATTTTGTAGTCATTTCAGCTTAAATCTAGAATACAAAGTAGAGAAGTGGCTGTTTGGGTCAATGTGCAAATTATGCCACGAGTATGAATTGCTAGCTTTTTCCTTAAAAAGCTGGCAGCTAAAAATAGGGAACACTTTCCTGAGTGGTGTCTTTAGTAGCCCTAGTGCAGTGGGATTTCTGAGTCACCCATATGCATTCAAATAGCTTGCAAGAGGGTGAGTTGGTAGAGAGGACAGAGATCTTAATAATGTGGCCTTTGTTTATGGTGACCAGTGGTGCGACCAGTGTGAGAGAAGGAAGCATGTTGCTTATAAGAGCTGATTTGCCTAAATAGGGTGTGAAAACACCGTATTTGAAGAAAAAAATTTCAAAGTTTCAAACTGGTGAAATCAGAGCCTAAAACAGGTTACAAACTACATTGATTCTCTTGAGGGAAGTTGTCAGAAGATGTCTTTGCACAACATTTGTTTCATAGGAGAAAGTTGAAGAGTGCTGGCACACAGTGAATACCCTCTCACAGATCCTTGCAAGGCTTTACGGGACTTCTGTGCAACCCTACAACAGCGATTCCTGAGCAGTGGAGGACCCAACTTACAGGGGAGGGTCAGGCTGGGTGTTAGGAAAAGGTTCTTCACCCTGAGGGTGGTTGGGCACAGGGACAGGCTCCCCAGGGCAGTGGGCACAGGACCGGGCCTACCAGAGTTCAGGAAGTGCTTGGAGAATGCTCTCAGACACGTGGTCTGAATTTTATTTTTTTATTTTTCCTGGGTGGTCCTTAGGGAATCCAGGAGTTGAACCTTGATGATTCTTGTGGGTCCCTTCCAACTTGGATATTTTACAATTCTATTACTTCTATGTTTTTCCAAGCTTTTTAATAAATTGAATGTTTATTTTATTTTTATTTTTTTTTAACTTCCAGTATATAATGCTTAATTTACTATAATATTTAACAGGCACAGATTTCTAGATTTCCAGAAAATGCATTATTGTACACAGAAAATGTGTGTTGAAATGGGTCACAAAATACTGGTTATGTAAATCTGAAAGAGAAACCTTGACTTTTAATTCTGTAGTTATTCATGTCCATGAGATTTTACTTTATATTACAGAGGTGAATAAACTGGAAGAACAGTACAACAAAATAGCAATCCCCAATGAAGAAAACGTGGTCATATACTACAAAATCCGACAGCAACTTGCAAAACTGGGTAGAGAGATAGAAGAATACATTCACAAACCGAAGTATTGCTTGCCATTTCTACAGCCAGGAAGACTGGTAAAGGTAAACTGATTTTTCTTTTTGGGGGATTTTGTTTTGTTTTTTTTTGTTTCCAGTCTCTGTCTCCCTGTGACATTTGCCAGCTTAATTTGTCTTTGCCAGTTTACCATCTTAAGCAGTTACATGTGTCCCACTAAGCAACTATTTTTACTTTTATTACATCTTTATTAAACATTCAACAGTGAAAGAAAAATAAGTAGTGTTTTCAAGGTGAATAGTAGCCCATGACTGCTATTGTAAATATCAGAAATACAAAAAGATGTGCTTGTTGAGATGTAATTGTGTGTCAGTTATATATAACAATTTCTAATACTTTCAGGTGAAGAACGAAGATGATGACTTCGGATGGGGAGTGGTTGTTAACTTCTCTAAGAAATCAAATGTTAAGGTAAAATATGCATTCACTCTGTTAGAAAAATATGTATCTTACCAGTTTTGTCTTATTTTCAGAAAGTTAAATTTCCTCTTTTCTTTGTGGTTTTGCAAGACAAAAAATCTGCCCTTTCACCCTAAATTTAGGGAAAAAAAAAAAAGAAAAAAAAACCTCAGGCCTCCCCAGAGTCAAATGAAACACGGAAGATAGGACAAGCCCTAAGTCCTGTGTTTATTTTTTAATTTTGGTGTATTTATTGAAGAGATGCTTGCTTGAATCTGGGATAATTAGTTCAAAATTGACACTACAAGGTTTCAAAATGGTTTGTTTCTGAGACATCCACAGCAGTGCTGTCCTGTGATGTGCTATGTTGTTTAATCTCAGAAAAACTATGGAAGCTGTGAAGGTTGAGAGCACAGGGAGATTGACATTTGGCCCTGTGATAAACTGAAGAATTGTATCTTGAGTCCTAAGAGAGTGCCTGAGACAGGAGATTGCTTGTCCCCTGACTTACTGCTGTGGAGTTGAAGGTTGGCAAGTTAAAATTCAAAGAAAGCAAAACAATAGAAATGTGGAAGTAACTACAGAATGCAGTGATGCAATTTAAGCCAGATTTGTTTTTCCTTCCCCAAATCCATTTTTATAGTTGGTCTCTGCATAACCCCAGAGATCATGTTCTGGTCCCCATGTCAAAATTGTTTTAATAGGCTACTCTACTGGCTAAACTAAAAACTAAGTTTAATGTATATTTTTCTGTGGTAGCATGTCTGCTGTAATTTTTGGCAGTAGAGCTTTGGCATTAATTATTAGAGCTAAATGAGAAGTAGTCTTCATCAAGTTCTGGTGGTGCCTGTATTGTGTGGCACCTTTTGGTGCTTCTCTAATATATGTTCATCAAAGAGGACATGAGAAAAATGTGTCCATACAGAGCTTATTAAAAGAGATACTGTTTTGTATTTCCATCTTACCTTTGGAAAGGCAGATTTCTCTCTTCCTCGGGTTGGAAATCTAGACTGTTACTGCTGATGCTCAAATGTTTCTTCCAGACTGCTTTTTTCGTAGAACCACATGAGAAAGAAAACAGATTTCTCCCTCACCCCAGCCTTTTTTTTGTAAAATTGCCAACTTCAGTGTCACTGAAGGCGTTTCTACCTGTCACATGTTACCCACATACATATTTTGCCTTCCCTATCTAGCCTGTCTCGCTGTAGTATAAGGCCTTTAGATTTGAACATTAGCTTTGGAATTACAGTATGTTCTGGAGGTGACGGCTCTGGCTCCAGCAGTACTTTTTTAGTTAAGCCACGCTACACTAGCAGCTGGATTGAATTTTTCCTTCTGAGTTCTGTGGAAAGAATGACAATAGGTGTTGAAAATCATGGAACTGACTTAAAGCTGTGTAACTTTAAAATCAGTATGGAAAAATGGTTTCTATGAGCAGAGGCAAAACAATGACTGCTTAAAAAAATCTGTTATTTCCTTATTCTAATAAGTCTATTCATTCATACGTCCTGGAACATAGATGCATTTTCCTGTTACTGTTTAATGTAGTAGTTCAGTTTACTTAATGATTATTGGAAATATGTCACTATTATGCTGTATCATTAAACTTTCATCCACTTTTAAGATGTGACAGTTCTTTGGGTTTGCTTTCACAAATGATGTTGAATTCAGTCTGTACTTCAGTTGTCTATTTTTCTAACGTAGTCTTTTTTCTAGTGAGGAATACGCAAAAATTAAGGGGCACGGTGTATCATTTCACTGATTAATTCTTCATTGCAATGTGAAAGCAAAAGCACTTGTCAGTTCAGGTTTAATCATATTTACATGTCTTTTCTAGCATAATTTCAAGATGCAGTATTCCACAAAATTGCAAATGGCACATTATTCTGAATTTCTTTGTGTAGAAAAAAAAAAGAGTTCTAGATTAAATTGTCTGACCAGCATAATTAAATCTGTTGCTGTAGCTAAACTTACAGAGAGCAGTATTGACAGTAAACGTGAGTGACACTTACACTCCTCATTTATTAGTAGGTTTGCAGCACAGTTACTGACAATAACTTTCTGTACATGTCCAGTTTGAGTATGTTCTGTAGCACATTATGTGCTTGTGTTGGTTCAGTCTCTTCGTTCAAGTCAGTATTGTGCTTCCCGTGGCGTTGGCTGGATGCTGATGGTATCTGTGTGGATATTGCTTTCAAGCACCAATTCAGGGAGCAGCAGTGGACTCTGCATCTTGTACGTGGCTGCAGTGAGCGCCTTCTGCAAATGTAGGGCACAGTTCAGAGGAACAGTTTCTTCCTCAGCAAGTAAATGTGTTTTTTGAAGAAATGACCTAGCTTGTAGAACAGGATAACCCCATTTTTCTGTTTAACTTACTACGACAGTTTCTTGCAGTACTTCTGAAAACCTCTTTTAAATGTTGGATGGCTCCATCCTGTTTTGCGTGCAGTGAAAGCAAAATCGTGTGTTGTAGATTTGGAATGAAAAATAGTCCGCAGGAAAACTGAACTTAGTGAACACAGGATTTCATGAAGATTTTTCATCTCTTCCTCCCCAACCTGTATTTGGAAGGGGAAGAGCTTTTGTGTAATTGTTTAAAAGATGATGCCTGTCCTCAGTTCCACGTCTGTAATTCGTTTCTACTGGAAATCATAAAAATATTTTCTGATAGTAGGAGTTTATTGGAACTACTTCATTCCATGTCAATTTAGTCAAATAAATAACATGCATTTTTTTCTTCAATGCAGTGTATAACTAAGGCTACAACTTTACAAACTATACTCTTTTGCCACCATATCTGCATGTTTATATTCTTTAAATAGATGTCGGGTGGTACGTGTACAGTTCGGGGTGTATAAAGACTTGGCAAGATGCAACTTCCTGGCTCCTGCAGATAAAATCTGCTGTTTGAAATATCTTTAAGTGATCCTTGTTGTGGGAAAAAAAAAAAAAAAACTTGAATTTGTAAACCTGTAGATGAAACAGACCTCCCTTCCTAAAAAACAGCAAAGTTCAGTACTGAGAGCATGATGCAAATACTTTGTGTTATGGTTACAGACTATGTAGCTCTTTATTAGTAAGCCAACATCTAGAAAAAAAGGCAGAAGCACCTAAAGCAGCAGTTACAGTTTAGGTTACATTGGGATGGAGGGACAGGAGAGAAGTCATGTTTTTTCAAGTATATTTTTCTATGTGAGGGATCTGTTAATCCATACATAATCTGTACATATTCAGTAGATTTTATAATATACTGCATCCTTGAACTGATGCTCTGCAAAGACCAGTACCTCATGTTATGCCTTTAATAGTGAATAAAATCATGCTTTTTTCTTCTGTTCTCATTGATATCTTAAAATAATTGTTCTTCTTTTTCCTCAACAGCCTAACTCAGGTGAATTGGACCCATTATATGTAGTTGAAGTGCTACTGCACTGCAGCAAGGAGAGTTTGAAAAATTCTGCTACTGAGGCTGCAA
The DNA here is from genome assembly GCF_964035555.1 of Netta rufina. Lineage (NCBI taxonomy): Eukaryota > Metazoa > Chordata > Aves > Anseriformes > Anatidae > Netta > Netta rufina. Next base: position 15,064,982 of record NC_140126.1, read on the forward strand.
AGCCAGCCAAACCCGATGAGAAAGGAGAGATGCAGGTTTGCTATTAATGTTTATTCTCAATATCTTATTATAAATTACTCTAAAAGATTTTATTTCCAAAGCATTTGCAAACTGTGGTAAAAGAGGGATAGATGCATCAAGAGAAAAGAATGCAGAGTTAGGTGTACAGCTCCTAAATGCTTGCTGACTTCACTGAAGAGTGAGCCATTATTCATATTGAAGAAGTTACCTTAGCCACATTTGATACCATATCAGAAATGCTTTGAAACTTAGCTTCTGTCACATCAAATACTTGAAACTGGAAGGTGATGATAACTGCTGTGTGAATATAGTTATAAAAATGACCTGTGTTTTATCTGCAGATAGTAAACATTTATAAGCTGTTTTCTGTCAGATACCTGTGCAGGGTTTTGTGGGCAGTGTACCTTTTCTATATTAAATTTGAGAATTTAGTTGGAATTCTGGTAATCCTTGAAGAGTCAATTTTAGCAGTGATATTTGACAGACAGTTTTTTAAGATACCTTTCCATCCCTTGGAACAGAAGAAGAAATATTTTTTGGTTTCTTTTCTTTCTCTTTTTTCCCTTATTCAGGCCCATTAGCTTTGTGAGTCTATTTCAGTCAAAAATAAAATGGAAATTTTTAGTTAAAAAGATTGTATTATTTAAAGTTTTCAGTTTGAAACCCTATCATTATCATTGTCAGATCAGACACAGTTATTCAATAATTCAGTTTTTTCAGATGCTTTTTCCACAAATTCTGTTTTAAGCTTGAAATACAGTACTGAGTATACTCAAATATATACTGAGTATATATTTGATTATTGTTAATCATCCTCAATTGTTAATATTCCCAGTTATGTTTATGACAATAATTTTCTGGTTTGGATTGTAAGAGTGATACGTTCGAGTCGAAAAGAGGCAAGGAAAGAATTGTCAAAAGTGATTAGAAATCATCATCTTGTAAAAGCTAAATATACCCATGGAGTCTCCTCAAGTGTTTCATTGCAGGACAGTTCAGTGCTTCATTGTGTATTTCAGTGGAATACAGTTAAGGAGTAAGTTCAAATCCAGTCTTAGTTGATATAAATACTGAGTGAGAGTACATTTTCACTAGTTATACCTACTTATTGCATTGGACTACAAGCAGTAGAAAAAATTAAATGTTTTTTTCCACTGACAGCCTTTCTCCAGACTTAACTGAATGAATACTGAGTTTTCATATTTGGCCAAACTGACTTTTATTCTGTATTAACTTTACCTCGTTACTCACATTTTTCTGCTTCCCCATGCTCCTTTATCCGCTGCTGTGTCCTTGTTTACTCTGTTTCCCTTTTCCTTTGCGAATTTTTGCAATGGAGCAGTAATAATTTACTGGTTGGATACTGCATTCTTTTTGACAGGTTGTTCCAGTTTTGGTACATCTTCTCTCAGCTATCAGCAGTGTCCGACTTTATATACCAAAAGACTTGAGGCCTATTGACAACAGGCAAAGTGTCTTAAAATCTATACAAGTAAGTTCCATTGGACTGTTAAAGCTGTCTGATTTGATTAGTGTGGTACACTTGAATACGTGACAACTATTTCTAAACAAATTTGTCTAAAGTTTGAGTCATTAAAGGTTTTAGAAGGGGTTGGAAACCATGGATGTATGTCAGCTGTTTCTCCTTGTAAACAGTCATTTTAAATTAATTTTGAAAACTGCTGGAGTATCACGTACCAGACTCTCACCTCTGCCTTTCATGTTCATATAACTGTAAAAGTTGATTTTTAAAAGCGTATTTTATTTTAGCATTACAGTCTTACTAAAAATAAACTTTTTTCCTGTTTTAGGAAGTACAGAAGAGATTTCCTGATGGAGTACCATTACTAGACCCTATTGATGACATGGGTATCAAAGATCAAGGACTCAAAAAAGTCATCCAGAAAGTAGAGGCATTTGAGCATAGGATGTATTCACATCCTCTTCACAACGATCCCAATTTGGAAACTGTATACAAACTTTGTGAAAGAAAAGCACAGGTACAAATACAAAACAAGAAGCTGTAGCTATAGCTGTATCTTGCTGAAGAGAGAGGCAGTAGTAGTTCCCTTTCTTGTTTTTCTTTTATTTTTGCAAAGCACAATTTTGTTCCTTTTTAAATCAAGTAAAAATTAATGAATCTTAACAACAAACTGTCCAAATCTGTGATATGCCCTTCGTTGATAAAGCTGGGAAGTTCACCTGAAAAGGTTCTTCAGAATAAGTCATCAGGGACTAGAAAGTTACGGAAGTGCTACTAGAGTCCTTTTCACTCCATAGGCATGGCACGAACGTGGTGTAGATAAAATGCTCACAGATAATTGAAACTGATCATTTTTAATTTGCCTGTGCAGAGCTTTGTTGAGGTGACAGGGCCTGCTAGCTTGGGGAGAGTACTATATAAACAAACCACTGTGCAGCTCCTTCCTCACTCCCAGCCTGGAAGCATACTTTTATAGAGTTGTACCCTACTGGAGTGAAACCAGTTACACACTAAAACAGCTCCTTTTTTCTGTGCTGCTCCAGAAGGCAAGTTCTCTGGGAGTCTTTCTACAGAAGTGACGTTAGTTATGTTATGGGCAGCACAGAGTTGTTTGTGGCAAGACTCGATGGACCAAGCAGCCTTCCGTGAGGGTATCTGGGCAGTACACACTGCTGTCAGGATGTTGACAATGACTTGATGAACTATAAGACACTGGAGAAGCTGTAATTGCAGGAAATAATGTATTTGGTTTATATCTGATGGAGTAGTTCATGAGTAAGATGTAGTACTTGTTTCAGACAGTCATTGAGACCAAAGTTTCAACCAAAGATTTTTTTCTGTCACTTTTTTTCATTTTTTTTTCATTCCCCTCCTGGGTAAGTATCTTAACTTCCCAAGCTTACCAAATTGCCGATGGATGAATGGATACAGTTGTGGATTTTTTTGTTGTTATTTTGTTTTGTGTTTTAACTTCATTTTAAACCTTATTCTCAACAGAGTTACAAAGTCCGTATATGTCCATCTACTGTAGTTCTGAGGCTTTACTGTATATTAAACAATGTCTTTAAACAGTTGAATCTGTTAATCAAGCAACATTTATGTTCTCTCCTTCTGACCCACCTCTAGATTGCTATGGATATCAAAGCAGCAAAGCGAGAGCTGAAAAAAGCCAGAACTGTCCTACAAATGGATGAACTCAAATGCCGCAAGCGTGTTTTGAGAAGGCTGGGGTTTGCCACATCTTCAGATGTTATTGAGATGAAAGGACGGGTTGCTTGTGAAATCAGCAGGTAAATGGTTGCTGTGCAAGGTGCTTATTGTCATGCGTACACACTCTGCTGTCCTTGCTGGAATTACTGTTTCATGTTTATGTTTTAATGTTATTAGACCATTAGAAGAAAGATTCTTATTAGACTACCCAATCTGTGTCACAAAAGGAATGTACTGATTAAAGCAATAAAGATGACACCTAAAGGACAAAATACAATAAATATTAAAACGTGGATGTTAAAGTGCCAGAAAAATGGCTATTTTCTTACAGAATTCAGGCAGTAGTATGTGTTGTTTAGTGTTACATGTTACGTGAGAGAATCATCTCAGTTTCTATGGTCCCACTTGCTGGTACTGTTAACAGAGTCACTCACAAATATGGGTGTAACAGTGATTGTCAGTAATTACCAAGTCACTGACAGGTTTAAATACAGCTTAATTGGTTCCATAGGGCTGTTGGAACAAATCCATGGAAGTGATGCATTTCGCTGTAATGCATTTAGCAGGTATATATATGTATTGAAACATATAATAAAGGTTCCATGGAAACTCATGAATTGGACTCAGTACTTCAGGACGTAACTCAGATATCGAGAGAATTGTGTATTTTTATAAGTTACAATGACTACTCTACTGCTTGTCTTATAGATAGTCTAGAGAGGTGCTACCTATATATCTGGCAAACTTTTCCCTGCAAAATTTGGTAGCAAATGGGTGAGGTGCATCAGGATTTTATCAAGTTCCTCACCTTCAAGGACTGTTTGCTAATGAGTTATGTATTTATTCATTTAAAAAAGAAAGCAAAAAAACAAAATATGTTTTTCCCCATCCCGTGCGTTGTCTGAAACTCCAAAAATAAAGGTGCAGTTGTATCAACAATTCAATGCATTATCCAAATAGTAGGTTTGGATTTTGTATCAGCATCATGCATTTCCTTTTTAGAATTTATGAAGAAGTCTTTTATTCTACAAGGAAATTGGAACAAATTTGTTCCTCTTACATATCTTGGAAATATCCAGTTGAATCTCTTTGATCAGCAGCATTACCAATTTTAGTCCTTTTCATAAACTGCCTAATTATCTCCTCTGTTCTTTTCAATTTCTTGATGTCCTATCTGATAAAAGCTGTCTAAAGCAACTGTTAGTATTAACTTTTATGAAGTATTAAGAGAGATTATTTGTAGTCTAGATTCATTGACATCACTCTGAAAAAGCTAATATATCTATATTTGGTGTTCCATTAAGTAAAATTGAGAAGCTGTTGATTTTTACCTGTAGTCAGTTGCTTCACAAAACAGTCAATAGTACTTGATTTAAAAATTACAATTTGTTAGGTCTTTCCTCTAAGCTTCCTTCTCTTTATTTTAGTGCTGATGAACTTCTCCTGACCGAAATGATGTTCAATGGTCTCTTCAATGACTTATCCGCAGAACAGGCAACTGCACTGCTAAGCTGTTTTGTGTTTCAAGAGAACGTGAGTTACTTCTTGAGTTTGTGAATTCTAGACATTGCTGTCTACCGACAGTAGTACTTTTAAGTCAGTTCCAGCAATTGATCACAGTGGTACAAGCCATTGCATATTTTATCATTTCCAAGGGGCTTCTGACATAAATAAAAGCATTGCAACCTTAGGGCCAAAATCTCTTTCCTTGACAAGTGATGTGCTAACGGTTGTGTAAGAAAGCAGCAGTCTTTGTAACAAATCTGCAGCTGTTTCTCCTTCAAGCACTGAAGCAATATTAACAGTAGATTCTCAGCATACAACATGTGCTTGTGTGCCTGCCTACACACACACATACACCCAACAACCCACCCTTGTCTTTTAACAGATTGGATAATGTCAAGAAAATAATTAAGTGGTATCTGCTCCTTCTGCTCTGGTGTGAGGGTATTTCTAATTGAGACATGCCTGTGCTGTTATTTGGATATTGCCCTTGATCTATTGAAGGAAATGGCAATATTAGATGGAATTGATTAGATGGACATTTAACATCTGATGCCTTAGTTTTCCCACCTGCAAGCTATATAGAAATTTACTGGCATCAGGAAAATTCAGTAGAAATAAACTTCTGTATAGAATTTCCATGCAGATGGCTAGCAAGTTGTATCACTCAGGTTGATTTCAAAGATGAAAAGTAGTAATGCTAACAAATAAATCTTGTTAGCAGAAGGGATGCTAAGGTAAGCCATTGTTCATAAGCAACAGAAAGTTTAAGTATCAGAACAAAATACTGTGGTTCACACAGCAGTAGTACTCAAGTCTAAATAGGTAGAACATTAAAACGTTGCTGTACTTGAATAGTTGCATTTTCTTACATAATCATTCATGTTTAAGTTATTAAAATAAGTTGCTTTTTATATTCTGAACAAAAAGCTAGCAACACAGATAAAGTAGTAAATGCTGAGCATTTTGGCAATTCAAAGCTATTGAACAGCAAATAGGGGGAATTCTTGCAGTGTTCAGAAAGCAAGTACTTTTTTTCTTCTCACTGATATGTTCATGAATGATTTGTTTCCTGGTATAATTTGAGAAACAAGCACTTAAGGGATTCAGTAGATTTAAGAGTGTTTGATAATAGGCTTGAGAAGTCACAGGAATAATTTAAGATGGCATTAGCATAGATTGTAACTTTTGTTTTTGCACCTGATTTGATTTAGGACAAATGTATGGGAGTGTGTGATGTTATTTAATTAAATATCTTCTTTTTCAGTCCAGTGAAATGCCAAAATTGACAGAGCAGTTGGCAGGACCACTTCGGCAAATGCAGGTAATCTGCCTATTAGAAATCTGCCTCAGCTCAAGGTTAATGCTAACGTGTTTGAAGTTCATTGTACAAAAAGCGCATGATGAGGACTTGGTTTTGGACTTGGCTGCCACTGATTGCATGTGGTTTTGCTGTGTGTAATAATAAGTTGTCTTGTTCACAACAAATCTTAATTCTAATTTAGAACGTGCCTTTAAAAACTGTATAAACTTGCTTACAGCACTGTAGCTGTTAGTGCAGGCACATCTAAATAGTGATGTGATCAGTGGTTTATTTTTTGGAATAATTTCACACTAGAAAGGAAACTTTGTCTTGTGTACAGTATCTAATACTGTGCAAACATTTCTGTTGGTTAAACGCTTAATGTGTTGAAGCTTATCGTAAATTTTAAATATTTTATTTTAAAGGAGTGTGCAAAAAGAATTGCCAAGGTATCAGCAGAAGCAAAACTGGAAATTGATGAAGAAAATTACTTAAATTCTTTCAAACCCAACCTCATGGATGTTGTGTATACGTGGGCAAATGGAGCTAGCTTTGCTCACATCTGCAAGATGACTGATGTCTTTGAAGGTATGTTAATCAGTTCTTCTTTGGGGGGATGACAGATACACAAAAATGTCTGAGTTCCAAGTAGCCTTATAATAGATCACAGACTTTCTTAATTCTGATATATTGAAGTGTCTGCATGGCTAAAACCAAGTGGGAAATTTGTTTACTATATATTAAAATTTATAGTTGCACTGCTGGTAAATTAGAACCTGCAGAAGACTTAAGGTATCTTAAATCTTTTTTTAATTGTCCATAAAACTCAGAAATTCTCACCATTGCAACAAATGGTAAAGGTTACCTTTGCTAGTTAGAGCAAAAATACCACACTCCAAGTGCTTGCCATTAAGAAAGAAGTACAGCTCTTACACTTCTCATTACGTTCAAAGTATTTATTTGCTTATTAAGTTGAAAGTTCCTCCTGTTGTCATAACACTGACAGAAGTGAGAGGTGGCAACCGATTCTGTTTTGGATGGGTCATAGCAGCAGTGCAGAGCAGGTATTTGAAAAGCCTGGATGTAAGCTGTCACCTGGGCTAATTTTGTTCCTAAAATCGGAGAACTAGAAACTGTCCCTTCAGGAGGGGTACTCAGGATTTCCCATTATGTTAAAAGTAGAGTGACTTAAAGCCCAGGTGCTTCCTTAAAACACAGACCGTTCAAGTGAAGGTCCCACCAGAACAAAAACCTAATTTCTTCTTCTATCAAGTATGTTGAAAGTTGTGAAGGGTAGGATTGGTTCCCCACTCTTACAATTCTGTGTGTAGTGACCGATGCTGGAAATCCCTTGTGAAGTTACTCCTGTCACCATTGCCTTGCTTCTCTCCGATGCTGTGTACATGGTTACACCGGGGAGGCCTTAACACAACTGCATTCGTGTGTTTAGAAATCCACTTCCTAGACCCAGGAACCTCCTAAACCTGGCTGCCTGAGACCAGCAGGAATCCTGGCAGTCTTCTGATGCTGCATTCTGCAAGTGCCTCGTGGAAATTAATGTCTGAGCCTTACATCTGCTGCCAATGCATCTTGAGCGAGGGGAACACAAGAACAGCAGTAGCTGCCTTGTGTTTTTGTATGTCTGCTCTTGACTGTTTAGAATATGCAGGGCAGTGACATTTCCTATTTATCCTGTTTTGGTTAAGGCTAGTCAGTCCACTTTGTCCTAGTCTTTTGGCATGCCTGATTAGAACAGTGCAGGCTCCTTCAAAATTAAATCCTAAGGGTACATTTTGAGGTCAGTTCTTGTGGCAGGAATTGATGCGTGAGTCTTCCCTCCACCCTGTAATGGACTGATTTGTCTCTGCATTGTCCAGAAGGATGGGAAGTATTCGGACATCCCTTGTCACTTCCCTAAATGCAGTGTGGTATTACTGAATCACAAGAGTTGGCACAGGTTACCCAAGTTGTCACAGTGAATTAAGAAACAAAAATAAAAACAAATGCAGGTCTTTATTTTGATAAAAATCCTTATATAAAGTATCAGTGTTTCCTGACTTAATTTCCACAGGGCTTGTTCCCCTGTTGTATAGGATTACAGTGCTCTTCTCCTCTTTGCCTTCCGGGCAATGTGAAATGAGCAGGGATGAGTTGCTGAGCACAGGGAGCCCCGGCTTCACTGCTGTGCGCTGATTTCAGTAAGGAGGCAGAAAATGGACCGGGCAATTAGAGCTCACTGGAAGCCACCCACCACTTCTGCTTTTTTAACTTGGCTTTTCAGGAGCTCCCGAACCCAATAAAAAATGTTTTTCTGGATGTCTGTGTTCTTCATGGGCGAGAGACCTGTGCTTTGTGCTGCCACCCAGGCTAAGGGGCCGTAGCAGAACTTTCTGCACGGGAACCTGGAGTTCATGGGTTAATGAAAACGAGCTGTCATTAAATAGAAACGTGTTGGGAAGAAATGGAGATCACTGCATGAGAGTGGGAGAGAAGACTGGCTGAACTGAGCCAAGTGCCCTGTTAATCAGGTCCAGATTGACGGTTTTGGGGAAGCAAGTGTAGACAACAGGTATTCATGGTAGTGGTCCACGCATCTGGCGAGCACAGCTGCCTAAGGCAGACAGTTTACTGTCTCTAACATCAAAACAACTCAGACTAATTTAAAAAAATAAGTGGGAACCTAGTTCAGGATGACTAACGTGGTGGTCCTTAAACAGCAGACCTGTGCAAGTAGCATGTGTGAGGGAGGTCTTGACAAATACTTGCAAGAAAAATCTACTGCAAATTACCAAACCAAGAGTTAGAGGCTGCACAAGCATTAAAACAAAACAAAATCAGGACAGGACAAACAGTAACTTCAAGCAGCTGCCTGATGGGAAAGGGTACAAAACAAAGTGAGCGAGGACTACGCATGGCTTAAGCCACATGGCTCTTCTTGCACATTTGTCCAGGTGAGTTCTGAACAGGGCTGGAGAAAGGTGTATTGCTTTGTGTCAAGGGGGGGCTGAAGGAGGAGGGGAGGGGGGCTCAAGGAGCTGAATCCTTCAGTGAGGTGCAAAGTAGTCAGTCTGTAACTCTTTTCACACAGGGAGCATCATTCGTTGTATGAGAAGGCTGGAGGAACTGCTGCGGCAGATGTGCCAGGCTGCAAAAGCTATTGGAAACACAGAGCTGGAAAACAAGTTTGCAGAGGGTAGGTATTTAAATCCCGCAATGTAAGTTATTCTATAAAGCACAAGAAAGGCAAGCCTTGGGGTTGCATTTTTTTTGACTAATTGACTTCATGGTAAGGAAGTCTTGCTCTCTGTATAAGGTAACAGGTGTTAGAAAGCTTTTACCTAGATAAGTAGTTAAGTAGTGTTGTTTCTGTGTATGTAGCAAATGCGTGACTGGAAATTTAAGTACAATGACTTTCATTTAAGGCTTACAACTTATTACAGGCGTACTTGTAACAAAATAGAATTGTAGATACTAATTTTTTTCTCTTTTTTGTTTTACAGGTATTACAAAAATCAAGAGAGATATCGTTTTTGCTGCAAGCCTTTACCTGTAACAGAAGGTGTATTCTGAGGACGATACAAAATCAACTCCCACTTCACAGCTTCAGTCAAGACATTGGTTTAATTGTGTGTATTTAAACCACAATAATTTCAACAAGGCATGTACAAACAGCAGTGTATGTCGTAGAAGTGTTACCACATTTTTAATAAAAATTTACAGTTTGAATACCTTTTGTTTGTTTTTTTCTAAGCAAGAGCTTGAACCAACAGCAATTTAAATTTTAGATATACATAACTGTAGTAAGTGTTACTATATACAGGAAAAGTGAGCATCCAAGAGCAGCAGCAGTCCCTTAAAGGCATTTACTTATATTACATAGTTGACTGATGAATTTGTTTTCCTTTCAGAGACCAAGACAGGTGAAGTGATCATTCTTCATGGTTGATGATTGCTGCCAAAGTGATTTCCATTTGTTGGCGTCTCATGCAGGGTTGTATGGGAATCTTCCTTTGGTTGAAACGTGCATCCTCTCACTTTGAAGAAGTCAGACACATACACCACCTAAATGAACAGATTAGCGTTAAGCTCTTCCTCTTGCAAACAATGGGTAAATGCTTGTACAGGAAACTATCTTTCATACTCTAACCTAAATTAACAAAATCTAAACAGATTAAACCACCAGAAAATTGCTGGAAGAGCTTCTGCTTTCAGCTGAGCAAGTGTTCAGTTTCTCATAAGCATCACTTATTTGCAGTTCTGTAAAAGCTGGTGGCCTTGATCTGATTCTGCAGCTTGCTGTTCCCCCACCCCCCACATCCTCCTTCTCCAAGTCATACCAGTACAGGTGCTGGGTACAGCGCTGCATCCAGTATAAGAAACCTTCTCCTGTGATCCTTTCCCTCCCTACAGGGCCTCTTCCCCTCCCACTGCACACCTGAGACCTGCTGAAGGTGGCTGAGGCAGCCACATTCCATACTGGGGGCTGATTTACCACCCACGTGCTGCTTTAAAAGCAGCACACTCGGTGCCTTTCAGCTTCCACTTCAGTGCTGAATTCACTCCGTTCAGTGCGCCATTCCCAGTTCTCCAACACGCTCATTTTCTGCTTCTGGAGGTGAACACTTCTTTCAGATTTTTTTTTTTTTTTTTAAATTTCCCTTATCTTTCAACTCCTCTTTGTTCACAGTAATGCCACGTTCTACTCATTCTTGCATAATCGAGCATCTTTTTAAAAATATCCTTTTAATCCCCAATACCTTTTCCATAATAGAAGTGCCCTGCACCTCTTTGGTCTGTGGCATTTCTCACTGCCTGCAACTCTTCTTAGAATTTGGGGTTGTATCAAAACCCTCCTTAACATGAAGTCATTAAATAACAGATAGCGAAGCCATAGCAGGCCTGGGAGACCATACAACCTGCACCAATTCATTCTAGCAATCCAAACAAACAAACAGAAAAATCAGTCTGAAAACAAACTATCCCTTCCAGGTAAGCCCCAGTTCTTGGTAACTTCACTGATTTCAACTAGTTCGTGTCTCTGGACCAGAAATCTCCTTAATCTGACCCTTCCCCCAGGCTGCACAGGCTCTGCCCTTTTCCTTAGAAGAGGTGCCTTGGCTTTTTTTTTTTTTCCCTGCTTACCTCATATACACAGTTTTCCTGTTATTATACTTGGGATTTAGAACTTGTCTAGAAACAAAAGGCGTTTTATAGAGCCCCAGGTGTTTTTGTACTTGGCTGTTTCCATCTCAGTTACTTGCAAAGCTCGTGTCCTGGCACAATTTTATTTTGTCTAACAGGGAAAAGAGCCCCTCCTGCATCACTGGCCCAGAGTCTGCCTCACTGCCTGCAGTAGTGTTACTGCACCCAGCTCGAGGAGCTGCTCTCCCCACTCCTGAGCAATTTTCAAAACAATAGGAAGACAGAACAAAGCCCGGTTCTGCCATTTTGTTTAGAGAAGCAGCATTCAGGACACGTGCAGGCACTCCAGGAGCTACTTACAATGAGTATAGCTACCAGCGCTCCCTGGATGAGTCCTGTTAGAACATCGCTCCAGTGGTGTTTGTAGTCAGAAACACGTGACAGGCCCACGTAGATGGATGCAGCAATCAGACCAAACTGTATGGTGGGACGTACAAGCCTTGCCCAGTCACCTTTCATCCTGGCCTGAAGGTAAAGCTAAAGCAAAAAAAAAAAAAAAAAAGTTGTTATAAGATGCTGTAAGTACAAAGCAGTTACATTAAATTGCCTTCAGTCTGCTCAGAGTTGAGTTGAAATCTGTGTTCAGAGACATGACAACATCCAGAAATGTACCTCTTACAAACGCAGAGCCCCGTCTTGCTCTAGGCAGGAAGCACCTGAGTAAAATCCACAGCCTATGCACAGAGCTGGCCAACTTCTAAGCCAGCTTTTTAAGCCTTATTCCCAGTTCCAGTTACCTTTAGTACCACCAAAGGTCTAGCACAGCATTCCAGCTGTAGTTACGTGCTAAAACCAACAAGTGTCATGATCTAGATCTAGGATCACATTCCTCAGCTGTCTGTGGTTTATCTCACTTAACCTATTCCCAGTCCTTTCCAGCTGGGTACTAACCATGTTACCTGTCTGGTACGCAGAAGGATGGATGCAGTTTCTATGCAGTTTCCGTTCTTTTTCTCGCCCCCTTGGCTCTATCTTAGATATATATACACACCTGTGATTTTGATGTGTTGCCCCTCATTCCATGACACAAAAAAAAAACACAGGATCTCCAGTGTGTGTCCCCTCTGTCCTATCTACGACAGAGACCTCTTATTTCAGCCATAAGAGGAGCTTCTAACTGTCCACCCTGTAAACATCATTGGGTTTGCTCTGGAACTTGATCTTGTTAAAAGAGGCAGCATGGTTACTGAACTTACTGGGGAGAACAATGCAGATGGAGGTTATATTTAACATCGAGTACATCTCTCAATACCATCTAGGAACTCCAGGTCTAGTACAAAACCTTAATTGACAGTCTCGCAAAATCACAGAAGCAAACTAAGACGCAGGCATCAGGCACTGAGACAACACACTGAGCTCCTGGCAAATCCCTCCGCTGCCAGCCCCAAAAGCCATGGCTAGCTTTAGAGGCACCGCATTTACAGTGTCAATATGGGCACAGAGCACGCTCTGTAGGGGCAGAGGTGCTACTTTCCAAAGTTAAACATTTGAGGAATGTTTGGTTGGTTTCTCTGAGTAACTTGCATCATGGCTTTGACATGCTGACTTTTTCAGCTATAAATGGACCGTCAAAAAGATCAACACTATCCATAACTGCTCCTCTTTAATAGCAAGGTCAGGATGAAATCAGACTCTGAAGGAGCTTCGGCTCAGCCTGAACTGGAAAATATTTTCCTTTAAGTAGCACTCTGCATATTTCTGGGGACCTTAATTTTACCACGAGGAAAAAGGGGAAACTGTTGAGGCACTTTGTAAGTTATCTGTCACACAGTTCTTCTAACGAAGGGTGTTACGCTGCTCTTACATTAATGCTACTTCTGGATGTACTTCAAGCAGACCAGGTGTCAGAGAGCCGAGGTGGGCCCTCAGAGCACATGCTGGTAGTCTACAAAGAGCTGGCTGATGGTTTGATACTGGCTGTTCTTTCCCCTTTCCCTATTCCCACTGAATTCTGCTGAAGGCAGCTAAAAATACCTTGCTATAATAAAGTTTTTTCCATGTAAGCATTTCTGGTAGTTGGCAGAAGCACGCAGTCAGATTAAGAAAAAGGGTTATGCAACTGCAGATAGGTGGGAAAACTGAGTTTCCTTCTGAAGGAAGAAAATGAGGCAAGCCTCCCAAAAAGCGAGCTCTTAGAAACCGTACCAGTCCGCACGACACCAAATTACCAATGAAGTACTTTGGATCTCCCCTAAGCAGCATGTATTCAGGGCAAGTTTCTGATTTTCTTTTTGCATTACAAAGCTGCAAGCTGGCTCTAACATTTACACGGAGGTCTCATTTGCAATGGGAGCAGTCTCTAGTCATAATTAAGACCTGGAGCTGCTTCACCACCTGTAGGAGATGCACGGTTAGCTACAGGCTTCCACCAGTTCTCGGCACTTCTTGCAAAGGCTTGCACAGCTCCAGCTGCAGAAGCTGTAAGGAAAACCCTCAGAGTCCTTCTCGCACCCCCTGCTAGGGGATGGATTTATGTTGCTCCAGAACCCAGCCTGTGAAGGGTGAGAACTCGCACCGCAGAGAAGCATCCGTGCGGCTGAGGGCGGCTGTGTTTAATTTCAGAAGCAGCAGCTGCTCCTCTGGTTACAATTGTGCTTTCTGGTCCTGCTCGTTAGGCGTGGAGTCATTTCTCCTACAAGCCAGCTGCTGCAGTGGCAGATCCCGTGTTATTTTTGAACAGGTAACCTCACGTTCACGTTACTTTTAATGGGCTCGGGCAGTGGTGCCCTCCCCAAAGATTGTTCCTCCTACCCTGACTCAGACAACAGCAACAGATTGGGGCTGAAACAGGTCAGTAATGTTCAGGAAAACAAAGCACTCCGATGAAGAAGGAGCTTCTGCTTTCTGATTCCATCAAATATAAAATAACACAAGCTTGATACCAGAAGTGTGCCCGAGAGCCCTGTACATAGCATTACGTGCATCATGTACTATGCCCTGGCTTTGAACTGCATTCACACCGACTGCTGTTCTGACCCTGATGACTTCTTCCACAGAAGCAGCAGCAGGAAATGTTAGGAAACTGCACCTTTAGGAAACTTCATCTGGCTAACATGCCTGCAGTGCCTCTCACCAGTGTTTCACTTGTGGCTGAGAAATTTCCGTGAGCCCACGGATGCAGCGCAAGCATCCAGAGCTGTTCTGGCTGCAACATGCTCCCATCAGTTCGGTTACATTACCGCTGCTTCTTCCCTGCTATCCTGTTTCTGAGTATCTGCTCTTCCAGAAACACCGTTCAGCTGTGAGCTATTTCTCCTCCCTGCTCCAGTTCCTCCTGTTTTTGTTTTTTCGAAGTGCACAAATAGATTTCACAGAAACACTCTTGTGATAGGATTAAATAATCACCAGCATTTCTTTCACTAGCTAATGCTTACTCTATAATGAAAATATGTTCTCTACACCACACACATCCTGAACACAAGTTTCTTCTTAATCTATGGTCTAGTACTTCATTTCTAAAAATACACACAGGAATGAAGAGAAACTCACAGCCACTTTGTGGCTTCTTGCAAGAAGCCGCAGACATGAATGGAAGGGTCTCTGCAACTGGAGAATTATTTGCTACTCAACATTTCTGGCATAATTTTCAACTATTTGCTCTTCCACCGAAGCAGTATTAATACACATACGCACGCCTGCCTGCCTAATTTTAAAGTACGGTGACTATTTCCTAGACAGACTTCGGGGCTGTAATCTGCGGCTCCACGAGAGACTTTCCGAGCAGCTGACACCTCGCGGCCCTGCCTTCAGGGCACAACGCTCTGATATCTGCTAAAACCTACTCATTCCACCAGGGTCGTTTATAAAATACCAAAACTAAATATCTGAAAATTTCTAGGCCATCTTTCATTTAGTATCTTCTCAGCTTTTTTTTTTTTTTGTCCAGAAACCTATTACATACATGTTGCAGTACAAAGGTACAGAAGATCCCCCTGCACTGCCAGTCCTCCTATGAGTACAGGAGGAGCAGAGAAAGTTTGGGGTTCTTTTGGGGACCTTTCCTCCACTCACTCAGGACGATTCAGTGCCTGCACATACTGAGTTGCCCTGTCACTGACTGAAAGTTGTTCTCTTTGACAGGATTTTCTATTTCCTGGTATGAAGAGGCCTTGTTAATCGCACTCCCTACAGGTGCCTTGTTGTGATAAAGAGCTGGGGGAAAAAGAAGAAAGTTGCAGAAGATCAGTTTTCCTATGAAATTAGTCCCACTTCGAGACCACAATAGTCCAATATAAACTTGATAAAAGCAAGTAAATAGAGCACTAGTCATGGTTAATCTTTGTCGTCATGGTATCTCCCAGAGCACTAAGAAACAGCCCCATTTGCTATTAATTTATTTGCCCTGTTAGCGGGCACAAGGTTCTACTGCAGTTGTAATAACTCTCTGGCTCCACGACTGACGACAGGTAGAAAAGCTTCTTGAAAGCAAATCAGCCGGCCCGAGAAGTCCCAAGAGCCACAAGGAGTAACCGGAGTTGTGGAAACCCACCGTGAGGATTTTTTCCCAAACCAAGCAGCTCTGAAATAGCTACACATAAGCCACCTCGAGTGTGTGTACACATGCATGCGGTCGGCTTTGGGATTTCTGGGGCGAGGAGAGGGGGTAAAGAGGTAGCGTGTTTTGGGTTTGTGCTGCTAATGATGAAGGGATGGAAGGAAGAAGAGAAAGCACAGGAGGCAATAGTGCTGCCCTTTAGACTTAGAAAAAGAGAACCAGCAGCCTCAGTAATTATGATTAAACATAAAGATTTGGGGATAAGAACGTAAGAATAAACACTGACAATCCAGGCACATTTGTAGGATGGGAGGAACTGTGTTTCTATGGACACCCCAAGGACAGCATCCTCCCTCCATCCCCTGATGGACAGGGTTTTCCATCAGGAAGCTTTGTGGATGCACGGACAGCCAAAGCAGCAGTCCACCTTCAGCTGCCTTTCTGTAAGGGGAGGGTACCCCAATAACCTCCTTACTACCAGCTTACACACGACAGCTTGCAGCCCAGCATTTTCAGTGCAAGCTGTTGCTCACACGCAGTCCTCCAAGAGAATGGAAAAGACAACACATGCACCTGGGTCCTTGCACAACCATAAATAAGAAGCAACAAAGTGTTCACGGACACGTGGATGGCCTGCTGTCTTCCTGTCCCACGCCTGCTCGATAATCCAGATAATAAGACCTCTACCCTGCCTGCACTAGACAACACCAGGGTAAAAGTTCCCCCCCTAGGTCACATCTTCCAGGCTTTCCACTTCTGTGGAGGTTTGCAGAATAGCCCTTCCCTTTTGCTTGTTACAGGAAACTCAGATTTTCCTTTGCATGAAAGCTGTTTTGTACAGGAGCTATTATTCATATTTCAGCTAGCACAAACCCTGGAAATCAGAGCAGTATAAGAAATCCAGGAAACTTGAGTAAAAAAATCGCCATTCTCAGCACAAAAGTGTCCCAACAGAAACAAGATGTGCTGAGAAACACTGCAACTGCCACAGAGAGAGGCGTGCGGTTATGTGAGGGCACCGCATGCGAGTGCGACAGCTCCCTCCGTACCCAGGGCACTGACACGGACACAGAGCCCCAGGCACCAACCAGCAAGACCCTGCCTGCAAACCAGGAGTCACACTGCAGCCTGTCTGATGCAAAGCTTGGATTAACACGGACAGCACCTATCTCCTGTAGTTCTAAGCAGGAGACACAACGCAAACGGTTTTTATTATTTATAGCACCCCAGAGATGTCGCAGAATTCATGGATCATTTGTGAGTTGGGGCTTTTGCTTATTTGCTTTAAAACAAAACCTTAAGAGACTTCATGGTTTATTTTGCCTTTTTAGTAAGAACTCATTTTCTTAAAAATACACATTTATGACCTCTGGCTTACCTGCTCCAGCATTTTATTTTGAGTGTGCAGAAATGAAGGAGAAAGAACTCAGAATTATTTCTCCCCTTCCAGAGAAGGAAAAGGACACAGGTCTGCACTTCCTTCAACGCAGGGATATACCTGGGCTGCTGTTGGCCCACCCCTCTTACCTTTAACCACGTTTTCCATGCTGACACACCAGCAACAGCTCTGATGTTCAGAGCATGGTGAGCTGGTCAGGGGGCTGACCCATGGGACAGATGAATTCAGGAGCTAAACTTGGCCAGATTAGATAGAAAAGGCAACGTCTGTACTAACCTGGCTGGTCTCAGACAGCTGCACGCTGCCATCAAAAGGCATTTGATACTGAGAGCTGCCTCCCGTGCAGTGGGGAAACATCCTGTCATTTACCAGTTCAAAAGCCACGCTCATCTACTTTACGGAGATACTTCCCAGCAGATAAGTGATAGCACCAGTAGTAGTAATCCTCCAGCCTCAGCTTGGCTGTATGCTGCAGAAATCACTGTTTGCTGATACCATTTTTACCATAAAGCAGGGTAAATGGTAACTTTTTGTTCTGCTGTAAATACTAACACTTGGCCCTTTTATTAGGAAAGAAATTGAAACAAGTGTTTTTCTGCTGTACCTACCAAGTTATGGAAGCCTCAGTGGAAGGAAAGCACTGCAATGCTTTTATCTCTGTCCCACAGGAGCCACTTCACAGCAGCCTCGGCACTGCCAACAGCCAGTTTCCAAGCACACAATGGAGAAGGCATTTGGCTTCATTCGCTTACCACAGAAGAGCCTAAGTACTGACATTAAGCGTGTGCTGGAAGGGCATAGGAGTAGAAGCACGAGTGCCTTCATACTTGAGCCTTGCAGCACGAACAGTTGTCCTTTATTTCTTCATCTCTGCTTTGAGCAGCATGCTAGGCTCAGCCCAAAGCAGCAGCCAAAATGCTCTTGGTAGGAAATGCCTCTCCGTTAGCTGCTGAAGACTGGGTAGTGCTCAGCTTTCATGTGGGCAGGAACATATTAGGGACATTCATGGCTCTGTTCAGCCGCGTTTGGGAAAGTGAAGAAACGCTGCTAAGCAAACAGACATACCTACAACGCCGTGTTAACATGCAAGCAGGGCTCGGGAGCCTTTGTTTCACTCAGCCTCCAGTCCCAACACAAACAAGATTTCAAGCCCAAAGTTTGACTGGCTCATTTAGTAGCATAAGTACAAAAAATAAAAATAAAAACAGAACAGCCTAAACCCTGCTTCCATTTGTGTTTAGCACACGTCCCCTCTCTGCTAAAGCAGTGAGCTGCGAGCCCGGGTCACTGAAATGCCAGTCACTCTCCAGCTCTTCTACAATTTCCCCTTTCCCTGGGCACACAGGATGTTCTTTCCCAGCGAGCTGCGGGAGAGCTCGCAAGCAACTCGAGTTACCTTCTGCAGAGACCCCTCACCGCCTCCACCCTGGGCAAGGCAAACACGCTGCCCTCCCAGGAATAGCACAGCATTTCGGCCAGGTCCCTGCAGCAGGGCTCCACTCCTTATGCTGACAAAAATACAGAAGAAAACAGGAGCCTATCCTAGAAGCGGGCTGAAAACTGAGGCCAGATTGCTGTCAGGGACACGGCATCATAATATCCAGTTTAAAAAAAAGAAGCAGCAGTGATCTATAACAAAGATAGGAGTGATGCATGCTATTTAAGCAGGCAGATTAGAGTTATTTAACATTCCCTGAAGTTACTCAGAACCCACATTTCCGTGTTGCCATTCTTTCATAAAGCATTTATTACATAAATGCTTTATGAAATAACAGGTAAGCTCTAAAGCAGGATGACCACGTCCCTCCTCCTCCTCGCCCCGCAGGTGAGCGGGTTTCCTTTCTCAGGGCCAGGTGCCCAGCTCTGGTTTGCCACAGGCAATGCCCCTGCGTCTGTTTTCATGCCAGATGGTCACACGCAGCGAGCTACACGAGATCAGTTCACGTAGACTCTGTGCACCAACACTGAGTACAGAGAAGGTAGCAAAGCCCGTGCTCATTGCCAGTTCCTGGAAAAGGCTTTAAGCTCCATGAAGCTGCTCTCAGTTAGGGGGGGTGTTAGTTGACGTGGTATGAGGCAGTCACTGCTTTTACTCAGACAACCCTTTAGAAGCCCACCTGCCGCACGTACAAAAGGCAAGCAGTGTGAAGGTAAGGAGTTAGGAAAGGAATATTAAGTAACTGCAAATACTGGGGAGCAAAGCTTCCCAAGGGTCAGGAGCCCAAATTACATACAAGGAAACATTTCCATTCCTCAAGTTCAAAGTTTAGCTCTGCTCTCTAAGCCTGCCCCACAAACCAAAAGACAAACTTAGGAAAAATGCTGTGAATTCTCAGATGCGTCTTGCCTAAGACTGTTCATGGGACACGAGATTCTTCCACATCTCCTCACCTCATCCTAAGCGTAAATCACATATGCCCAGTTTGGAATTTTAGACCCTCCAGCTCCTTCCTATCCTTCCTTCCCTGCAGTTCAGATTACCATCTTTTTCAGCTAGCACTCTTCCCAGCAATCCCCTGAGCACGATTCCCTACAGATGCTCAGATCATACATTTTTCTGCTATAGATACCTGACGCAAGACGATGAGACCATCTAGTTAACAGGCTTGCTTCTGGGGAAAGCCTCTAGGGCACAAAAGTCTCAAGATGCCTAAGAGATCTTTAAAACCACCACCATCACCACAAAATCCTTCCCTTAAGGATAAAGACTGAGCTGCAGGGTATTTCCAAGTACCCTGCCCTCACTTTGGGACGGGATTTTCACCACAGGAGTCTGCTTAAAGCTGCAGTTTTCCCTTCTGACACCAGGGGAGCCGTGTGGTCACAGCTCAAATACCGGAGCTGCCACTGACCTGCATTTTTCAATTATTTTTTTTCATGTCAGCAATGGTTTGACCAGGGCTCCCTGCAGAGTACTATGCCCCTGTAACCAGCACAGCACAACTCGTGCCAGTCCCTGTGCTGCCTTATGGCTGGGCTCCCCACCAGCCCAAAAGGCATTGAACTTTTCCTCAGGAGAGGAAGCACACAGGTTATGGCAACAGAGATGTTTCTAAGGCCCACTCAGGTATTACCAAAAATAAGCACTTCAGAGATGTGGTAATGGAAACTACCTGTTAGCTAAGGAAAAAGCTGCCTGAAGCAACTGCAGCATTTTGAGTTGTGCTAATATTGAATAATCTTTTTTTCCTCCAAAGATCAAAACCAGCATGGTTATCTCCATGAGAAGCAGAAACAATGCAAAGAGTAAAGCAGAGAATAAACACTCAATAGGAAGTCAAGCATAAATAAACACCTCCTGATTTTTTTTTTAATCATTCTGATATAGTTGCAGGAGGATAAACTTCCTCCTTAATTCAATCCTCAAAGCAACAAGACATCCTGCAAAGTAGGAAATAAGACCCAGAAGGATTATTACTCCACAGACACTGCCGTAGCTGTTCACAAATCAAGGCATCTAAAATATTTGAAAATTAATAATGAATGACCTCATCATGTTCATTTCTAACCAGTCTGTTCAGGTGCACAGAACAGAAAGTGCAGCTACAATTTGATTTATTCGTAGCACATCCATTCTGTTTTAAGTACCTGAAGCTGCAGAAGCATTTCATACCTTTGCCTAGCGTTTTGCAAGGTGGCTTGATTCAAACCACATACTTTCAGCATCTGCCATCTCACGGCTGCAGCACCTGTGCTATCTGTGGCAGAGACCATTTCCCATTTTATCCCCCCCCCCCCCCCCCCCCCCCCCCCCAAAGCGCTCCCTCCTTTCTGAAATGCGTAACCTGACAAAGTACACGTGTTCAGCAACATTCAGCAGCATGCTCACAAGGCAGATTCTTCTCGTCCTTAGGCAACCAGCATGCGTGCATCTGGTTGTGATTAACGCCGCCGATGAGTAATGCCACATGTTCACGGCCCTGTCCCACTCATGACTCAGTCCGCAGCTGGAGTAAGTGTGCAGGGAGCAGCTGAAGCCAGCGTGAGAGGTCAGCTAACAAGCAGGTTATCAAATGCCACAGGTCTGGTGTACAGCCAGGGGCAGCACTCTGCCTCGCCACGCGGGCAAGGTGGAGGGTGAGAAAGCAAGTTTGTCCCACCTTCCTGCAGCTGCTACCTGCTTGAATACACCTGTTTTGTCTTTTATTGAAAGGCCTGCATTCAGTGCAGAGGTTGGTATGCAGCAGTACTGTATCAATCAGTGGAAAAAACATCCTGCACAGGAGCTGTTAACCCTCTTCAGATGTCTCTCTGAAGAAAGTAGAAGTCTAAAGTCTAACCTCCTCAAAACCTCTTACTACTTGTACTCAACCATAGCTCTTTCAGCGACACAAGACAAGAAACTGAGGTGCAGGAAAAGGAGGAGAGCACCCATCATCCACCTCTGGCCAGGGTCTGGATACTAGAGAAAAAAAAGTTGACCGAAATCAGACCCTGTGTGAATTCAGTACATAGTTCAGGAGGGAACATGTGAGAAGGTAAACTCTTTTGGTGAGTGAGCATACAAGAAACACAAAATTGAGGGCTACAACAGCATTTTCTTGCACCATCTCCCACATCCCAGTATTGCAGCACCAGCCACCATGCGGATGACTGCACGGCTGGATGGGTCCAACCCAGGCCTTCTGAAGGGGAGCACACTTGGGAATTAGGTTCCTTCTTGTGCCTGTGATTTCAAAACTGCTCTCACTAATCTTTAGCTCTGTTCTGAACATTTGGCTGCCACACCTGAGTGACAAACTAATCTATGATAAATCCCTGTTAAATAAATGTTATGTTAAGAGAGTTAAGGGTATTTGTACCTCTACTTTTTAAGGGTGCTGACACAAACTCTGGATTTTCAGCCTTTCCAAGTGGCATACAGAGGAAGGACTTGACCCCTAGCATCCCACCTCTTTCCCCATACAGAAGGTTGCTGAAGAGTGAAGGATGCATAGACACACAAACCCCGCAGTTGCCTGTAACTCAGCGCAGGAGTTCAGCAACTCTCCACACAAGCTTCCTGCATGGATTTAAAAGAACAAAAACAAAAACACCCAGTGCCACAGGCAACTGTAGAAAAGATTATTCAACCCACATGGAGAAATTAGCATCCTCAAAAGAAATAATAAAAACACCTTTTTGCCAAAGGCTGCTTTTTTTAAAAAAAAAAAAAAAAAAAAAATCCTAGTAGGTTAAACAAACAAGGTCTGAAGTCACAGAATCACAGAATTATCTAGGTTGGAAGAGACCTCCAAGAGTCCAACCTCTGACCTAACACTAACAAGTTCTCAGACCCCATCACATCAGACCCAGAAACAATCAGTGTTACCTGGTGCATTTGTCAATTTTCACTTTGTCTAATATATTTTGGGGAGATTTAATCTTTGCTCCTTGGCATCATGGAAAGCCAAAGTTGCAGAACACTGTTTAAAACTAAAGGGTCTCTCAGTGTTACAGCACATAATTGAGGCATGGGGGGAGTTCTCATTACCAGATGCAAGGTTTCAAAATAGCAACTTCCTTTCTTCTCGGTCTATACTGGCTGAGAAGTCCTCCTGACCACAACCTCCTTTCCCACAAGCTGCAGCAAGCAGGGCTCGTTATTCATACACATGACAGAGATAAAAGTTCAGACAGATTGAAATCCTCGACCAATGACTGTAATCCAGTTAGTATAGATTATAAACCATATTCATAATACACCTATTAAGTTCTCATCTCAGAGTTTGTGCTTCAGAAAGGATGCAATGCCACATTTTCACATTGCTCAAGAAAAACCATGCAAGGATAAGTTATATCAGACACACATAATCAAACAATGGAGGAAATCAGTATTAGGTTGCTACACAGCAGGAACTGTTTCACCATATCGTTGACACAGTGATTTTGATCTGTTTTCTGGTTTGTTTGGTCTTTTTTTTGAAATCACCTAACAGATGGACCTATACAATTTTGGAGACTGCCAATGACAATGAACAAGTAAAAACACTTGCCTTTTTTAAAAAATAGTTGACAGATGAGAATCCTGTGCCATCCTGTATATATGTATAAACTTCTCAGTTACAAAATTTATTCTAGGGTTGATGAGTTACCCTAGCCGACTTGGACTGAAATGTACTGAAGATCAATACTGAAGATCAGCACTCAAAGAAGCACTCACTGAAAAAGCACTGGATAATCATACATAAACAATATCAAACAATACAACACTCAAAATAATTTGCCAACAGTTTAAGGCCACGTGTGTGTTTGTTTCTTTAAGTAGGCTTTGCATATTTCATTGTCAGACATTTATTATTTTAGTGTCCCTTGCACAAAACAGCTCAAGCAAATATTTCTATTTTGTGGTCAATAAGACTTTTTGTTGGCATGTAGATGGAAAGAGTATACTTACTGCTAGGAAAAGCATGCAGTACATGGAGAATGACGAATGGCCAGAGTAAAACGAGAGTCTGGAAGAAAAGAGATCAGACATTTCATTATTTTTCCATTTGCAACAGTCTACAATGATACTAAGTTATTTTACACAAGTGAACAAGGAAAATGCAAACATCCCCATGCTATTACTTCAAGGATGCTATCTGTGCACAGAAGTCATCACTAACGTCTGACGACAGTTTTTGACAAAAGAGGGCTGATTTCACTATTGAGAAGCTATCCTACTTCAATGTTAAATTGATTTCAACATCTGGTAATAACTGCCTGTCTTTTGACTAAAGCTTGACTAGCAAGTGAGCGCATCCTTAAAACTAGAAATCAAGTGTGTATTAAAGCAGTATATTTGTGTTGTGTTCTTGATAAACACCAGAACTAAAAAAGTGTAAATATCATCAATTTAAGAGTGCCTATCTGATAGTCACAGTATGGTTATGAGAACAAATAGCATACTCACCCAAAATGAATATTCATAAATGAATATTGTTAAATATTGCCTGATAGTGACTGCTCGTGTTTAGCTGTTTGTACTACATATTTGTGAAACATACCACTTCGTACAGACTGACCACTGACCCACTGAAGGGGACAGGCAGGAAGACAGTTCACCAGCCAGCCAAGTGCAAAAGGTGACACCCCATCCCACATTTATGGAAACAGTTTTATACTCAGTTATTTCGTTTAAGAAGTAGCAATATTGCCTCTAACTTCTTCTAAAGGGAGCTTCTAGGCTGAGAGGTGTGGGCAGCCGGCAGCAACAGCCCCAGGACACCGAGGAGGCCTTGAGAGGGCCCTCACGTCAGGGGCTGCGGGTAATGGCAGAGGCCTGACAGGGCTCCCGAACCTGAGGCAAACCACACACAGGACAAACCCCTGCCACTTCTTTGTCAACAAGGGCTGGTAAAATGGAAGGAGGTTTCTGATTCGATCTTCAATCAAGAGATGAAATTATATTTCAATTTTTTTTTCCTACCTTATGTGGAGCACCTACAACTGTTTGGCCATTTCACAGGCTATCCACCAGGCCTCTGACAGGCGTCTGTGTGATTTAGCTGTGTAACCCACTTAAAATCTTACATACACAAACAAGGACAACTTAAAGAGTTTTCATAGCTCCCCTGGTGGCCCTCTGCCACCTCACGACTTCAGGAGCTGAGCCAGCTGGAGAGCCTGGATCAAGGGAAATCCCTGGTGAAGGAAACATCTCTGCTGTTCCCACCAAGAGTAATGATGTGCAGTAAGATAATTGGGTTCAACACTCAACACTAACTGATTGCCTTCTTGAGAGTATTTCAATCTCATGCACAAGGGAAACTCAATTTGCACGCACAATATTAAGAAACTGCATCAGACAGTGGAAAGAAAAATGCATGCTAAGTGTCCTGTGTAGGCAGGAAGAGCTCTTGGTTTACATTTGGTTTAAAGCACTATCAATAGCCTTCATCTTCAGAGACCCTAAACAAGCCCTCTGAAAAGAGCAAGATGAGTATTGTGTATATGGAGATACCACACACACTTCCAATTCAGAAAAACTGTACTGACAGCATTATCTTCAGATACTTGAAATTCAAATCCAGGTTCTGCAGCAAAACTGCAGTCTCACCATCTCCACTGCAGTAGTCCTTACTCCTCACCAGCTGATCTCAGGATAGCAGCTTGCTGTGAAATCCTGTATGACAAGAACTTGGAAGCATTATCTTTCAGACAAGACATGTCTGAGCCACAAAGGAGCACTCAAAAAAAAAAATCACAATAATGAATTCCTGAGCCCTGTGCCAATATTTTTTTTTTTTTTATCTTCGGGGCTATCGCTGTTGTCTGTAAGACAAAACTTCCTGCAACTCCTTAGGGCAACATACTGCCAACTGTAGGCATTCAGAAGGGTGTTGAATGAGAGAAGGAATAAATGCAACTCTTTTCATTCATTTTGGAATCCCTATGCCATTTTAAATGTGTTATTAGGTATGTCCAAAACCAAGAATGCCAGCAGCTAATGTAACATTAAGAATGTCTTGTTCCAAGTTGAAGATTACAAAATTTAAGTACAGCCTCATCAGGAATAGATAAATATGCTGTGCATGACTTAAAACTTTGTGTTTAGCACATGAAGTATTGCCAGAAATACAACTGGGACAAAATATCGATCCAACTTGTACATTGTGCAATCCCAGTGAAATTTCTTTGGTATTACTGCCATCCCTACACTTCCCTAGACTTTAATTATGAAAACTTTAAGATTCTTTCAAATCTTTAAACTGAAACAATGCAGAAGTTTTCTGACTATTCCTCAGCATGATTGCCATGCGCCAGCATTTAAAATTAAATGATTAAAAATAAAATCAGAATTTACTAGTTCCAAGAACACAGGAGTTCTAGATCAAATTACATTTGTAAATAAAGTGCTATAGGCAGCATTCAAAAGCCCTGCTTCTGGCTAATGAAGGAAGGGGTAAATTATCTCAGCAGCAATATCTCAGCCAGCTGCATTACCTACAGGAGCTGCACAGAGCCATGTCTACAAATTTGCTAAGGTCTTTACTATGTTCACAGAAATACAGAAAGGCAAACAAGAAAAGTTTTCCCAAGAGACAGAAACAAGTCAGAGGTGGGAGACAAACACAAACCCCCAACTCTCTCAAAACATTAGAGTTTGGATTTTGACTTGTGAAAGCTGCATTGCATTTTTACCTGCTCCCAAGCAGAGTCACTACCTACTTTCAGCACACAAAATAAACTGCTAACCTTTCTTCATTTAAACAGCTTAACACTCTGTTTAAACTGCTCTTAAAAGTGTGGCTTCTTATATGCTCGTAGGAACTACTGAAGGTGCAGAAGCATTAAGCAAAGTGCACTTCTCTGCAACAGTCTGATAGAGGAATGAATAGCCTTAGTGAAGCAAGAGATTAGGAAAGAGTTGGATAAGTACAAGACAATGAAATATTAAACAGCAAGAAGTTAAAAATCTTTTAAAAGATTTAGAAGTGACAGTAAAATGGAATAGCCCAGAAGCAAGGCTATCTTGTGCCACAAAAACATGATAGAGACTTGGCTGTGGGTATTGTCTCAGCTTAACTGTTGGATTTTGTATGGTAATATTTATGAACAGAAAACGGGATATCCAACAAAACATTATGCCTGTTTCTGTATCATCAACACAAAAATAATCACCCACTGGATTAGCCTGCAAAACTCTTCTATCCTCAGGTTCTCCAGATTCTTCACATCTGACTCAAAGCTTCCCTTGACATTCACGTTACAGATTTCATTGATCTGGTGGGGAATAAAGTATCCAACGAACTGCAGGCCAGCACGTCCATTTCAAGTGTGCCAGACTGCTCTGCACGCTTGGCAGGGAATTATTCCTAGAATTAACACACTGAGGACCTGGTTTAATAAGGTGATAGTCCTACACACAAGCTGAACACCACATTCTTTAAAGACAACCAGCTCTGCGCTCAGCAATCAACATGTTTTCACAGGACCCACTCTCTTCTCGAGGTGTCAGACTTCTACGAGAACAAGTTCCAAGGATATCAGTGAGGACTCAAAGTTCTGAGTACTTTGCGCTTCACTGCAAAGAAACGGTCAATTAATTGCACAAGCAAGTCATGTATATTTAACAACATCCACAACTAAGAAGTCAGAAATCCATTTTCAAAAGACGGTATTATTTACAGTTACTCCACCTTCTTCCTTCCCTGCCAGTAGTTAAATTCATACTGAAGTACAGAGCATTACATTCAGAGGGAAGAGCTGCCAGGCTTCCCAATTTTACTGACAAAGGTGTTTCTACGTGAGGTTTCTGTTAAGTGTCTTGTACAATTCCCTAATCATACTTGGGGCAGGAGAGCAGAGCCACTCAGCTCTGCTTTAAGTAGAGGCAGATACTAAGCAAACTTTGCCAGCACTGAGACAAAACATGCCAAGACTAGGTTAGTAAAAAGAAAAATGTGTAATTACCCATCTTCAAAAAGCAGAGCAATCTCACCGTTTTCTTATCTTACACAAATGAAAGTTCCCTGCTTGTCCTACTGACGAAAAACAGAACTAGCAGGTTCGAGGAAGAAAGAGGCAGTCCTTCTAATTTGCAATCACCTTCTTCTCTCCCCCACCTCTATTATTCTTCTGCAACAAGCCCTGCAGATAGTGCAAGAGGCAGGGGAAGAAAGTAACCTTTTCCTGAGGTCAGGGAGAACACGGAGTGGTTTCACTCAGCTCTGAGTGCCAGGAGGCTCGTCTTCACCGAGGTCAAGCGGGCTCTTAGACTCAAACCTCTGCTGGCATAGGCTGTTGGGTTCCACTAACCCACCACCCCGGGAACTGGAGAAATATAGCACAACACATGCAAGCAGGCATGGACTTTGTTGTTTTTACAGAGAGATTACACACTGGTGGAACAATCTAATTGGGCAATTTCTAGTTAGCTAGCTGTTCTGCAGCTGTCATTGTGGCTTGTACAGGTGGCTACCAGGAGAATGAACTTTACTGTAAAGATAACCAGTAGAGAAGAAGTTTTATTAGCCTGCTGTTTTTTCTTTTCAAATGAGCAAAAATTCACCTGTGTCCTGAACTGACTAATATTCTCTCTTCAACATTTCATCCAGGGAGCAAGAAGTTACTCAAACTCCCAACATTTTCACCATGCACAAGCACATACGCTCTGAATTCAGCATTACCAAGTCCAATCTACTGGCACGTGGCAATGGCATTCCATGCTCACATTGCAAAACCACCACAGTTTTCCTGTGTTGTGTTTTACTTTGACACTCAGTTTAGCTTTACGTCCAAAGGGAAATTTGATTTTCCCCTGTATTTCTAGTTTACCTCCTCCAAATAGAAAAAAATTGCAACCTTGTTTACTTCTTTCATAATAATTCTCTCAGGAAAAAGTAAGAGTGAAAACAGCGAGTGAGACTCAAACCAGTATTTCTAAAGGCTGGTTTGCTCTCACACGCATCAGATTACAAACCTCTGTTCAATTAGCCATGTCTGCACAGGTTATCCACGTACTTTCCTGACTCACAGGAGTGCTACCATCATTTTACATAAAGGGAATGAGAACAAAAAAAGAGTAATCCCTGTTAAATCACAGATTTGATTAATGATCCCTCTTTAACAAACTGCTTTGGAAACAAAGCACCTGGAAAGCATGCAGAACCTTATCTCCAGTCCACCCCCCACCCCAAAGTTTGTAATCCTCAGCAATTAGGGGGCAAGAAAGCTGTCAGCACTAAGTGGATTTCTTGCAGTACTGCTTGAGCTTTGAGCAACATACAGATACACTCATGTCCATTTCGAAGTAGTCCCTTTCTATTGATTTGGGCATAGGCTGTGCAAGTCAAAAAAGTTCTGCCAAAGGAAAAGATGCATCTACCTGCTCCATTAGCCATAGCTAAATTACAAAAAAAAAAAAATCAGCATCACAAACTACACACTTTGATTGCTAATGAACTGAACGGTGACAATAAGTAACTGAACTAACAGATAAAATTTAAGTAAGCATATTTTTCAGGCTGACATTTGTGTCTTCTTAAGCCTAATAATACATTTAATAAACCAGTTCAGGTGCACGTGAGATGCAGTGCCTTAGCTTACACGACTTGACCAATAGATAGGAAGAGATGCCCTTGGAATAAAGATACAGGCTCTTTGCCACACAGTGATTCAGTGGAGCGCTGTATGCCCAGATCAAACTAACACCAAAAACAGCAGGGACAGCTATTTCTGAGAACTGTAAAGAGTGAGGAGCCATATTTTCAGTTATGAAAATTAATGCTATCCATCACCACGTAGAAGGGCCAAGTCACATCAGGACAAAGAGATGGAAGATCAGAAATCTGATCCGGACCACAGAATTGCTTCTCAGTTGCTTACAGCAAGTTTATCTTTCAGATCCGGTGCTCCCTGTTGACAATTACTTTCTATTAGAGAGGCAGCTTTTTGTGCTCTCTAGATCAAGTACAGCCCCCTTTCATCATTCACCATGGACCAGCAGCAACTTCTGAAGTTTAATTATTTAAGAGGTTCATTGACCACCGTGTTTAGTGTTTTCCTTCCATGTAACCTTCCCACAAGCGTTAAGTGTGGGTACCCTGATTTAGGCTCCAGCTCTCAGGAGTGGAGGATTATTTGGATAGGACTGGATGTGTTCACAAATCAGCTGTGCTGCATCTTGGCTAACAGTAATGACAAAGGGGTGAGAAGCAGTGGTAAAGGGAACAGTTGCATCATTTGATTAATAGCAAAAATGTATCTGGCATTCAGTCCATTCAACCTTTCAACTGCTTCGGTATCCAGACTTCCTCAGAACGTTTTGGCAGGCATCTTTCCAGAACTGAAACATACTGAATAGGTTCTGATGAAGACTCCTGAACCTTTAAGCTTCCGCACAGTGACAGCGTAACAGCTCAAAGGTTAAAAGCTCTGTAACAGAAATAATCAGATTGCTATACACAACATACCAGTAGTACCCAAGCAAACGTGTAGTTAACAAGTCTGTATAAACTCTAGAGACATTTCTGATTCATGATGTTATTGGAAACTGCCAGATTAGATAAGTAAACTATTTAGTTATGTTTGAATGAGTAAGTGCATTTTGTTTTTTTTCCACAAAGCTTAGTTTCAAAACAAAGCTTTTATGAAATACTCCAGTATAACATTATTTTAACACACAATAGTGCTTCATCTTAGAAATACCACCAGTACCAAGAGAGAACTATGAAAACTAGGAACAATTGTGTAATAAAGACAGGTTAGTGTGAAGCAAATGTCCAGTCTTTTGGGTTACATTTAACAAAATCCAGAGCAAATAAACTGCAAAGGCTATCTAATGACACAGGAAAAAAAAAAAAGAAAAAACAATACTGATTAAAATCCAAGCAAGTTATGTCTGATTTTTATTTT
Source organism: Netta rufina (assembly GCF_964035555.1). NCBI lineage: Eukaryota > Metazoa > Chordata > Aves > Anseriformes > Anatidae > Netta > Netta rufina. Next base: position 15,095,418 of record NC_140126.1, read on the forward strand.
ATTTTTTAAACACTGAGTTTTAAAGGAGTTTTCCCTACGTAGAAGGGACAACATATGAGTTTCCACCTTTATTTTGAAGTTCAACCAAACCTTTATGCAGGCTTAGCCCCATGCCAGCTGTCTGACATGGGTACTTAGCTCCTGGGAACTGCTCTAAGGGAATTAACCACACTCACTGGCACGCATGTGCACTGCCTGTGAAAGAGCTTGAACAGACAACTCTAAACAAAGCTAAAGTAAAATTCCTGGCAAATGATTAGTCAAGGGCACCACCTTGGCAATTGTGCTGAAATAAATTATCGAGGTCAAAACAGTCAGCTCTAATTTCCTAAAGACTTCTTTGAAGATTACATTTTGTTTGCAATGGCAGACTACACATCTTGTTCTGAGTGCAGGCAGCATGACAGCAATATATCAACTGAAGTAGGGAACTGTTTTTTTCCACAGACATCTGAGTTGTGATATAAATCAGTACATTAGTAATACAATTATAGTTATGAACCTTCACAGCTGTGTTATCTGTTACCACAAATGGAGCAGAGTGACAGACTGAAATTAGAGACCTTCAACAATCCTCTGGTAAACTGAACTTTATAGAGAAAGCTTTTCTCACACACAGGCATCCCTGCTAGCCTCAAGTCCTCTTTTGAGTCTAACAGAGTTCAGATTGCATAGAGAGCCTTTCAAGTAGCTTGATTAGTGCAGCATGGCTTAATATTTACCACCTAAGGTTCAAAGGTTTTAGTTGCGTGTGTGCGTTCAGTTCAGTGAGCTGAAGAATAAGCCAGCAAGGATGGCTGCTTGGATCTGCACAGTCATCAGGTTTTCCTGTTCCTCCAAACCCAGGACTCTGACCTTACAGATCCCAGCCCATCACCATTCCCTCTTTATTTTTTTTTTTAAACTGACAAAAATGTTTAGAAGTCAGTAGTTAGAATACCGGGAGAAACTTGAACTGCTCATCTAAAACGCAATAAAAAACACGTCCAGAAGAGCTTGGAGTGAGCACAGAAAGCCTGAGCAGGCAGGCTAAGAGCCCTTTAGCACACACCCAGGACAATTACATGTGGGGGTGAACTTCACACTGTACAAGAAGGTGTGCTGATGGGAACTAGTTTAACCAGTGGTAAACCCAGAGAGTAAGCCAACAAACTGCACTGCACACTGCCACCAAGTTTAGTACTGCTGTAAGAGGTGGGGCATTAGCAGCCTAAACAAGTGTGCTGGTGTCCAGCTCATCTTTTAAATACCTACAACACTGCTCCCTTCCCCCTCTCCTCTATATTCAGCCACTCTGTTAAGGGAGAGCGCAGACTTCAGGAACAATTGCTGAAAATGTTTTGTTCTAGTTTGAATAAGTTTCCTGAAAACTGAAAAGAACTCTGAAAAAGCTAACAGGTGCTCAGAACTGCTTTCCAACATGATTAAGATTCAACTACAAAAAAAAAGTCTTAGCAGAGTACTTTCAGTATGCACAGCAGAAATATGGCAACAATTCTGTGCAGAATCAGTTCACCACTGTCCTTACTCAGACAGATCACCTGCACTGCCTTCTGTTTGCACAGAAGCAGAGGTTGTGCAAGACACTCTTTATGCATCTGCATATTACACACATGCACTTAGTTGGTTAGTTAGGAACCGGCAACCACAGCCAATTTTATTTATTTATTTATTTATTTTTTGCTTGAAGGACTAGTCTGTCAGAAGACTGTTTACAATTACATTCTCACAACTTTCCAGCAAAGGAGCTGAATGCCCACTGTCTGTTCCCACCGTTGCAGTGTTTACCAAGGACGAGCAGGTTATGTTTATGCCTTCCCATCTGCAGAAGGGAAGCAACTGTTCCGTATCTGATACCAACAGCATGGCAATGTTTACAGCCCTGGAGTGGAAGGGAGCAGCTTGGTTTATATGATGACGACAGTGCACTGCCACATGTGTGCAGGACCTCTGCTTTCTCCATTTTTAAGGCTACGAAGAAGAGCAAGTTCCTTGCCGTATGCATCTCTGGCTCTTAAATACTGACCCCTTCATTCTCAGCATTCAGAAACCTGAACCATCTCCCTCTGCAACTCTCAAATTGCTTTGAAATATTATTGCTAATTTCATAAGTTTCAAAAATTTTAAAGTTTTTGAACTGCATTCAAGCAAACTAAGTATGTATACATATACATAGATGGGTATATATATAATTAAAAAAAAAAAAACTGAGCCCAGCATTTACCTAGGTTTGCAATTCAATCCGGTTTTTCAGATGCAATCCACTAGGACAACAAAGTTTCATCACGAAAGGACACATCTGGCAATTATGAAATCCAGTTCAAAACACATTTAACACACAAACAAGATTTTTCTCCATCTCTCTTTAAGAGAACAAAAATAAGCCATCCCAAATGCAGACGGTGTACGAAACAAGATGACTGGGACACCTCCAAATCTATACCTTAACCAAGAGCTCAGAATATGAGTAAAAGCTAATGAATCAAAGGGCTCAGGAAACCACACCATGTGTTAGCCCTTCTCCTTTTACAACCCTCCATAAGGTAGGTGCAGCTGGAGACACACAAAAGGAAAAGCAAAGTCATGAGAGCATCTCAAATAGGAAGCTTGCTCAGATGTTTAGAGGCCAGTGATCAACTCTTTCCTAAGGCTGAGGAAATGTGAAGAGTTGCTGAAGTCTTCTTTTGAGGCTTAATAAGTAATTTAGCGTTAGATACAAAATACCAAACCCAAGACATCTCAGAACCCACTAGTCTGACCAGGCAACTAGCAAACATTTTCAAAGTCCTGTAAGGATCAGAGGCATAGGAACCCAGATGCTTCGTATCCAGAAGGGCTTCGCCCAGGGAACTTTTTTGCTCCTTTGCCAGGGAACTTCATCAGCCTCAAAATCTGCTGGAAGAGCAACGTGGCAGGGTACAAGCAACTCAACAGCTTTTTTTTTTTTTTTTTTTTTTTTTTGTTTTTGTTTTTGTTTTGACACTGCTGCTGGACAGGCCAAACAAGAAAGGTGCTTTGCTGAATCTATTACTCAGCAGCAAGGCTGAACTAGTTGGACACATCAGCATCACTGCATGCAGCAGCCAGGAGATATTAGGAATGCAGAGACAACCTCGCAGCACCAGAACATCCCACGCCCTTGTGCAAGGAAACGAGTAGGAATAGCAAAAGGCCATCCTGATTCAGTGAGCACCATTTAAATTCAGATAGAAAAAAAGCATGAGATATAAATGGACTGCCTACCCAGGACAAGTGTTGATGCATCACCCAAGCATGCTGCAAAGGAATTCGGAAGGCCAAGGATGGAGCTGAAGTGCTGAATTCAACAGCTAAAATTCAGTGAAAGCTTCAGAAGACAAGGATCCATATTACTTTATAAACACAGATCTCTAATGTATAATTTAAATGGCGGAGTTTGTCAGCTTTTAAAAGAAGCCAGCACATTCATTTTCTGAAGTGACAGTACTTTAGGTGAGATTTTACCCTCTGAAAAAAAGTTTACACTGTCATTCACAAAAACGGTCATACTAAAATACATAAAATAATTTTCTACATCCAAAATACAGAATTGCATTAACTTCATAAACCAGTTGCCAGGTATTCTTTATAGTTTGGGATGATCTCTTAAGCTTCTATTCACTAAATTGATTAGTCCTGTATAGATTTCAGAGATTTTTGTGACCACTCTGGCACAGCAAGCAGATCAGGTACACTGAACAGGTGAGAAAACTGATGAAGTTAGAGCAAGCATGCCAGTTAAAGGCTCTTTGCTTTCAAAGGCTGTAAATTCAGAGTAACATTAGCAACACTGTTTCACACTCCTTATTGTTTTTTGGTGTTACAAACGGACTTTTCCTTCTACATTTTTGCAGGAAGTGATTTTTAAAAACAGTAAATTCAAGGGAAATAAGTATAATTTAAATTTGAAGTTCTAGGGAGACACCATTTACGCCGGCTGTGATGAGAACTTACTTTTCTTACCTCCATAGCCTATCATTTTCCCTGTGATCCAATTCAGAAGGCAGAGTAGTTGTACTACATATTTTGTGCTACACCGTTTATTCTTAACACTTTGTGGATAACATGTAAGCCTAAATAGCATCAGATTCAATACACCTGACCTTTCTACAAGGCTTAAATGTGCTGTTTGTGCTGCCAAGTTTAACATGATACACAGGACTGACCGCATAATCCTCACTTAAAATCTAAAAATACTGTAAACTGTATATAGCACCTGCTACATTGTTCAAGAATTTAAAGTGTTCTTTAGATTACACACAGCTTTTCGATACCGTAAGTTCTTTGTTTTCTTTGTGTGTGCTTTGTTTCTAAATTTATTTGGAGATTTTACTGGCTTGTAGAAAGAAGGGATAAAAATTTGAAAGAAAAGCCCATAGCCACACTAATTTCCCACCTTCCAAAGAGTATTGCAAGAAGCTTTGTGTAAGGTATACATTCTGTCTTTGGGATTGGACACTACATGCAAGAAAAAATACCCATTCTTAGCCTAAAGCGATACTCAGTTAAAAGGCCAACCTGTTCCATGTTCAGCTGTCCTGATCAAACTTGTCTGCTGGATTCCAGATCCTGTTACCTAGGGGTTACCAATGCTCTTCTGCACAAAGGCAATCAAAATGCAATTACCAGCTCCTGACTGCCAAAAGGCGCCAGAAGCAACCAGTTAACATCTTCAGTCAAGGTGTCACTGCAATCTGACACTACAGTTAGAAGGCCACCACCCTGAAGCCACAAAGCACCATACATCTAAGCACAGTAACTTTTGAAGTTTCCCTTTTACCCCTAGCAGAAGCCTCAAAGTTTTTGCAAGAGCAACCAAGTGTTAAATACACTTAATAATAAAGTGTTTTTTCGTTTTGAGGGTGTTTTTTTGAGGGTTCCATAATTCATATACTAGAAGAAAACAGAAGCACTTTGTGTTCATTACTACACCAGACATTCATGCTTACAAACTCATTTCAGACAGGCTGAACCAGCAAGTACAATAAAATATACTTGAGAGGACAGTAAAATACTCATCCACATCTCCTGCTGGTGAATATCTGTGGTTTCTATTAACTCCTTCCAATACAAGGAAGCTAACCAGCAGGACGCAAGGACAGCCTGCCACAGACGAGTTAGAGCAGACTGGTTTGAGAAGTGAGCCTTGCAACCAGCAAGGAATGAAGAAGTCATAATCTGTCCTTTGAGTCCTCAATGCGTACTCCTCTGAGGAATTCAGGTATCTTGGAAACCAACTCAAAGCCAGGTAAAAGTAAGTTGTAGCAAGCCAGAAGAGAAGGAAAAAATTGATCAGAAAAGGAAATCTGCGAAAGAATCCAGAGATATCTGAGAACAGCATAGACTGCTCACTCACTTCCCCCCTCTACCGTGTTCACAGCCCAGCATACCTACTCCATCCTACCGGGCCTTACTTTGCCAGAGTTGAAAGATAAGATGGCCTTTAGGCAAGTCACTGCCTTTACATATCCTAAAGAAAGTACCTGAAAGGCAATTCAGCAGCATTACAGTATATACAGAAATATACGAAGTAATATGATAATTACTAGCTGCAGTGACAGGAGAACAACTTGTTTTTTTCTTTGAGACTTAATTTCCTAAAACATTAAAACAAGCAGTGCCTCCCAATAAAGAACCAACATGATGTGGTGCCCTCCTCCACAGTGCAATTACATTTAAAAATCCATACGCCTTACTCATCCAGGTTATGTATGTCATTGACTAAAGAAAATTTTACTGTTTTTGATACCAAAGGGAAAAAAAAATCCCCTTCATATGCCAAATATTCTATTTAGTTATTCTTTGTAACCTTCTATTTTAATGTAAGTATTAGAAGCTCTGCACATGACTACTGGGAATTAAGCATAGCAATACCTTTAAAAAAAGCTTCAGAATACAGCTCTGTACGAATCATTCACTCAGAAAACTGCTGTGAATTAGCTCATACCAGCTTCCTTATCTAGCTTAAATTAAATGCCAGAGAATGCCTGAAGAAAGGGCTATCCTACAAACAGGTAGGAGAGAACACCGATTTCTAACACTAATAGTTTTCAATTTAACTAGAAATTTTTAAAGTAGCTATTCCCATACGTATTTTAGAGATCTGGAACTACTATATACTTTCATGCAATACATCTCAACTCTTATGTGCAGCTTTCAACAAATACGAATGAGATTTACTAAGCACACAACTGTTATTGTGATCCTCAGCTTGGTTTAACCGCCGGTAGTACTGGAAGTGCAAATAGGCTACAAAAGTTGTCAAGGAGAAGCTAAAGCTATCTAAAGCTGAAGAGGACTCTTTTCAGAGTAAACAAGATACTGGAATCAACAAGAATTAACTTATCAGGTTCAGGTTTGAGAGGAAAACCTTACTGAAACTCACCAAAATCCACTGCTACTTTACTAGTGTAAGCAACCAAAAGTCCATTGCTTTACTTTCACGCTAACACACACAGAGGAAATATTTTATAGTTGGAGTTCAGGGGATCAAAGAAGGACGGAATAGAACAGCCCAAGATGCATAATTTAAGCACACCATGGATTTTTCACCCTAGAAGTGGTTTTCCTGGTATCATTTAAGGAAGAAACAGTAAATAAAGATGAGATATGTCTTTGGCTGTATAACTGAGCATGAATCTCTGAAAATATTCCAGAACTACCTCAAGCTCTGTCACAACCCAGGAATGGTGTGCTCAGTTCAGAACCTATGATTTTGTATGTGACATTTGCCTTGTCTTCACTCTCTCCGTACTTCTAACTGCATGTTTATTTTACGCAAATGTGAAGGTAAATGGTAGTTAACTCTACCTCTAATAACACCTAATTGATACAGAAATTCACCTTTCAGTTACAGCTCAAGAGCTTATCAATGTCCTCCAAATTCTTGGGAAACTCATTGCCAAGCTCCCTTCACCTTTGGTGGCTTATCAACCCTCAGGTGTGAGAGCGCCTGCCTGCAGAACACAAACCACTCTCAGAAGTCAGGCCCAATTTCTTTGGGAAACAGCAAGTGAACTATTCTGTTGCCACATCTTTCTGGACACTGCTGGTGCTCCTGAGTACAAATACGAGATTAGTCTCACAGCCCATAATCCTATCATATCATAAGCCAGCATTACACAGAACAGCAAAATTACAACCTTAAACCAGCTCCCAGAAGTGATGAACAGCATAACAGGGGGCTTAGACAGCAGGTAAGGTGTTACCCAAGAATTCTGGCAACAAGCACAGCTGCAAGGGCAAGCACATCATTATTGTGACCAGCAACCATTAAACTAATGTAACACTTGCACTAAGTTTGCTCTAAAATGCTCTGGTCAGACCTGTTATGTCTTGCGCTTTCCCCCCACCCAACAGGGGGATAGAGAAGAGAACTAAAAAAAAAAAAAAAAAAAAAAAAAAAAGCAAAAACTCGTAGGTTGAGATAAAGATGGTGTAATAGGCCAGAAAATGAAGGGAAACAAATATAATAAAGACTGCTACTAATAACAACAATAACAGAATACACAAAGCAAGTGAGGCACAATGCAATTGCTCACCAGCCACCAACCAATGCCCAGCCTGTCCCCGAGCAGCAGCATCCCCCCAGCCAGCTCCTCCCAGCTCAGATGGCATCTTGCTTAGCAATAAGGCATGGGACATCCCTCTGGCCAGCCTGGGCCAGCTGTCCTGGCTGTGTCCTCTCCCAGCTCCCGGGGCATCCCAGCCCCCTCGCTGGCAGGGCAGCACGAGGAGCTGAAACATCCTGGGCTCTGTGTGACACTGCTCTGCAACAGCTAACACTTCTGTGTGTTATCAGAGTTATTCTCATCCCAAATCCAAAATGCTGCACCATAGCAATGACTAGGAAGAAAATTAACTCTATCCCAGACAAAAATCAGGACAGCACCTCATCTAGGATCACATTACACAAGACCTTAGTCTCCTCTAAGAAGTTATGGTGTTCCTAAAACAATGGACAATCCTCCCCCTAAATCGTGAAAAAATATCTCAGCACCATTTCAGGCATTACAATCAGTTAATGTTGTCTCCTTTTATGCTTTACATTTGAGAGTCCTTTCAGACTCATGCAGAAATTATACTGAAGACTCACACCTCTAGCAAAGTTGATTTTTGACCCCACTGATTCGTCAATGCCATTCTGTTCCACAAACACCTGAGAAAGTACAGCTTAAGAGACCCATTTTGTGCAAAACTTAGACAAGTACCTTCTTGCTTTTTGCACAGTAGAAGAATAAAACAAAATAGCACATTTAGTGAGTTGAAGTGAAAAAGTAACAGCATTTTACACCTACAAAACCAGCTCAGATTGAAAGGATCAAAAGAATGTAGCTTTGTGATATTTCAACAGTTTGTAATATTCAAAGACTTATCCTCCTTGCCTCAATACTATATGCAATGTCAAAGTAATTTATAAATGTATGTAGGGGTAAATAGATCTTTATCTTCTTTTAATCTCAAAAGAATTCATTTCTGGCAATTAATTCTACTAACTTACCACATAAAATTTGCAAAGCTGACAAAATACCAAGACAAAAAATACCAAACCACACATCCTGCCAAGATCTTGCTTCATTTCTAATCAGGCTTGACTTTGCTAGTAAATTAAGTGCTAACAAAGGACTAAGGTTTGTTGCAGGCTCATTTGTTGGTTTGTGGCTGTTTTTTTTTTAGTGCTCTTGTTTCAGAGAGGTGGGGCAAGGAGTCAGAGAAACACGCTATTTAGAAATTCTTCGCTTGATATACTTAACAAAAATTCTGCTTTTTAATCTGACTTCTTCCAAGTTGAGGCTGACAGTCACACAGGAAGTGGCCACCACAAGTTCTATTTCCTGGAACCGAAATTCGGAAGGTATATCTTATTAGTGGATATTCTTAACTCTGCAGGGCTACTCACAGGCAAGAGAAGTTCATGCAGCGATCAGTGTCTAGAGTAGCTCAGAGTAAATAAATGAAGCCTTCTGAGCACAAACAAGGCCATTAATAATAATTAAAAAGCTGTGCATGAAGCATACTCTTCTACTTAGAACTCCCACTGGACAACCCCCGATTTGTCTACGTAGTACCAGTATGAAGTTCTGCTCATTTTAAGATTACTTACTATTCTGCCTCACTACTTATTCTGGTGCATTTTCTCCTGTGTTACCAACAGCTCTCTGAAACAAGCTGCTCCTGAAACCTTTAAGCACCTTCTGTGCATGGCCTGGAACTACACCTGGTCCTTAGACTAAATCAACACGCAGCACGTTCCTATGGCTGCTACTGAAGAATAATACTGCTAAGAATATCATGTATGCTACTGGAAGATCTGTAGCAGACATGCTACAGAAGTTATTCTGAACCTGCTTTAGCATTTCCAACAGTACTCAAACATCGTTGTTTATACCAGTCATAAATGTGAGGTGTGTCAGATGCTTCCCCCTTTTTAGTTCAATTTCAGCAAGGTAACAAAGAAACATCAGTTAAGTATTAAAGGGAGTGAAGTGACTAATAATGATAAAACTGAATTGATCTATTCCTTTAACAGTCCTCCATATTTTCTAAATGGATATACTCAATTTTGATTAGCTTCCATCCTAAGCCTGAACTATTTTTTCTTGCTATTCCACACTCTTTCTTGAAGGAGATTTCAAATTTTTCTCCTCGCTAGGTTATGCGGACATTTTAGAAACAAAAGCCAGACAAAGTTGTGTGCATCACCCATTTCTGTTAAAAATGGAACTAAGTACGTAGTAATTTACACGTTCTTCTGTATATCAATAAAACTGATTTCCACAAAGTAGAAAAAAATTCTAGTGTCAAACCCTAGTTTTGCAAATTCATCACAAGTTTACCCTAGCAGAAGCACAAAGCATGCAGAAGACACCAAACCCACCACCCCAAGGCTTTCCAGGCTAAGCAACGTGTCTCACAGCCAGGTCTGCGAGGTTGTTAGTCACTCACCTTCCCTCATTGATCTTTGCCTTTTCTCCTTGGCAAGGGAAGTTCTCAATGTAACCCAGACTGCAGTTGATCCGCGTCCAGTCAGGCTGGCACACAGCGAGGAAGTGAGGGCGCAGTCTGCCTATGGCGTACTTGGCAATGTCCGTCAGCGACTGGCTAGCAGCTGCTCCAAAAATGAAGGTCCCAATGGCTTTGTAAATAGTGGCTATGTAGTTATTTCTGACAAATGAATTTGAGTGCAAATTGTTATAAAAGACAGAGAGAGTCTCTCCTAGGATTATCTGAAAGAAAAAGAAGGACAGCAGTTAAAGGAAGACAGTGACTTGAGAGAAAAAGATTACTCTTGTTACTACTTCATTATGTAGTTTCAAAAAAAATTGATTCAGCTCCAGAATTAATTTTCCCAGGAACTGGCAGTAACCATTCATAAAGCTTTAAAAAACATTTTTATATAAAAGTTAAAAGAACATTTTGCCTTACCCTGCTTTATGCCGAGCTTTATACAAATATGCTGATTGTCAAGATTTACTAAAACAAAGCCTTCTCAGAGGAAGATTCAACCATACTATTTAACATGGCTCTGATCAGAAGCATTTCCTCTAGCTTTAGGTTTTATCCTACACTGAGTCTTCCTTAGCTAAGTTTCCACTAGGCTTTTTTTTTTTCCTGTCAGAAAGTTTGGTGTTTTTTTGGTGAAGCCAGGAACTATTCTGAAGGATCAAAATCTGATTTCTAGATGTGAAAGGACAGTTATTTAAGCAAAGAAACCTCTATATCTCAAGAAAATTTTATCTTTAGGGGAGAAAAAAGCTAATGACAAATATTACCAAGGGCTTTCAAGGTATAAGCATCACAAATATATTAAGTGTTGATAAGAAAATAGATATAATTTTATTTTCCAATAACTTCTGTCTTTTGCAGAAAGCATATTTTTCTTAAACTAAGCGTACAAAACCTCAGCGTCACTTGATAGAGTTAATGCTCCACGCCAGGGAGGCTGGGCATGAGCCAGCCAGTCCCATTTGATACAGAAGGGCTCTCCTCACACAGGTGATAAAATGGAAGCAAGGCTGCATGCAGTTAGGCAGGTATCATTAGAAATCCTGTAAGGATTAAATGATGGCTCCATCTGTCACTTGAGAGAGTGACATGTCCACAACCCCAGAGAGGCAGAGCTTGAGCAAATAAGGCTGTCATTAGACACTGGCACCTGGGCAAACGAGGCAGCTGTTAGTAGCTTTGCACACTTCAGGCAGGCAGACAAGCCAATGAGGGTATGACACTGATAGCTTTTGGGTTCTGCACGCTACCAAAACATGGACCGAAACAGAGGAACGATGAAACATGGACTAAAGCTGAAGAAGTTACATTTCAGGCACAGCAGAAATCAAAGCTCTCAGACAGAATCTACCCATCCCACAGAGTGTCCTCTTAGCAAGGATAGCTGAAATGAAGCGTCACGGCCATGACCATGTATTGACTCGTAAAGAACTAATCCCTTTCAGAGAACACGGCTGAAAAAGTTGGAAGGCCACTCATCTCAGCTGAGGCGATTACAGAAACAAGTTATGTCAGTGGTATCTGGGCTCAGAGCATTTGTCTTCAGTGATCTGTATAGGCATTAAGACACCAATGTTTGCTTCTTTCTACCATCTGACTTGAAATAAGCTAGATGGACCTCAGCTGTTACCCAGCATGGCTGCTCCTTGGCAATTCTGACTGCCGGGTTTGAGCATAAACATGTAAAATAAAGGGGGGGAGGATTTAAAAAATCTGCTGCATTTATGTTCTAAAGCACAGCTTTTCCTGTAAAAGGAAAGTAAGTCAGTTCTGGTTCCCAACCCCACATTTCTACAGGTAAGGATAAAAAATTCACTTCAAGAGCACACATCAGCTACAGGTTGAGCTATATGTTGGAACCTCGATAAAAATCCATACCTACAGTATCTATACAAGAGACTCAGACTGCCATGATATTTCCTGCTTTTAATCCATTTGCCCAGAAAAACAGCCAGCTGACATTCTGCTTTAGCTGCTCATTATCCTGCTCTAATTTCTGACATATTCCTGGATAAGTAGTTAAACGCCTAAAAATCTTGTTTGGCATAAAAAGTTTCAACACTGCTGAAACTGTAGCTGCTGTCAAATTTGATGTCACCCAGCACAAAGGCATGAGTGGAATCTGAAGTTTTTTGGTAGATCTGGACAGAAACGAAGCCCCTGTTGAGGGGCCATTGTGGGAATTTAAGTACAGTCCCACAAGACATAAAACAAAGTAACTGGTGAGATCCAGCTTTCCACTCCACCCATGCTCAATGGCATGGTCCTGCCACTTCTTGCATGAGCTGTGAGGAGAAGGGAAGGGGGTGACAGTCCCCTGCCCCACAGAGCACAGCTGAACCACATTAGGTGCAGCAAAGTGAAACCCAGCATTAACTCAGACAGCTGGACACTGTTTTATTCTCACCTTCAGAGTAAGTTCAGGAAAAAAAAAACTCCCTAGCTCCTTATTCTTTGTGTTCTAAAGCTATGGTTGTGCTACGTTCTGATTTGAAGTCATAATATTATGTTTTGTCTTATTCCAGAACTTTTTACCTCCAGCGTATTTCCAGTGGCTCTGTGGCAAATAGAAATATTTACTTAATAGGTTATGATAACTCGCCTCCTGAGCAGTAGCTCCCAAAAGAGGAAAGCTTTAAACAGACATTTAACACACGAGTCTTATTCTTAACCCATAAAAGCTCTCTTCATTCCTGTATCTTACAAACTGTAGAATTAAGTCACCTAAAAACCAAAATATGCCACTATAGTTCTGTGGTGTTCTTTTCCTGTTCTTCACTTATATTTGTTTGGCTTCAAATGAAAGCTTTTTAGTTATCCTTACCAGAACACCATTTCTCCTGCTTTAGCAGCAAAGCTAAGGGCACTACTTTAAAGTTTGAGAAATCCTATAGAAAAATGTTTTAGAGATCTGTATTACAGACTGCCCCTCCTTCCCACCCCCCATTGAAATCAAAATGCAATGAAAAAAAAAAAAGTTTAACTTACAACAATTATACTGAAAGGAACAATTATTCCTGCTAACAACTTATAAGAAATGGTGTCCTCTTTGTATGGATACTGGATGGATTCGTCACTACAGAAAAATCCTCTCTGGAAGGGGATACGTCTTGAATTGAGAATTGCAAAAGGCAAGCCAGCTAGCAAAAAGGAATAAAAAATACATTACAAAAGCAACATTTAAACTCTGGTGATTATTACACCCCCGCATTTCCAAGGAGCAGTGCATGAAGAGGAAGGGACATGCAGCAGGTGGGAAGGCTGTGCGCTCTGCCCAAGGGCTGCCTCCTCCCGGGAGAGGCTGCTGAGCCACGTGCACAGGTTTGAGGAAGGAGAGAGAGGACAGGATTTCCTTCACCTTCACGTTCGTGGCACACGAAGCATGAAAGCATGCCGAAACCATGACTGAGTAAACAGTTTAGTGACAGCCACCGAGTGGCTCAATTTGCTGCTGCTGCCACAATTACCCACTCCTCCTTTACGTTGCAGTGAGCAGCAGCTGCCCCTGGCCAGCTTTGGAAAGCAGGAGAGCAGAAACTGCATTTCGTGAAAGCAGAAGAGGGGTGGCTCCTCGGGGAGTGCAAGTGCAGAGGGAGATTTCAGGAAGGAGCAGGGGAAGGATGACAAGGTGAGCATGCAGCCTCCTCACTCCAGGCACACTGGTTAGGTCCCAGGAATAACGTGGTCACTGCACACACCCAACAGCCTCGGGGCTTGGAGGTTTCGTTCCCGTTTTCCATCAAAAGGAGTTTCTGTCATCTTAAGGACAAGATGAAGGCACACCATGGACTGTGCACCAGGAGACCTGCAACACTAATTGAAGCTAGGCATTTGAATGGCAGAGTTTAAGAGAAGTTCACAAGAGGATACAAACTCTTACCAAGGCATTTTTAAAACCCTGATCCTCTGTCTGAAGCTCAAAGATTGCAGGCACTGCTCCTACAGGGATGAATAACCTCAGAAGGATGTGACTGTATGGAAGAAGAGAAATGGGAGACCACCAAGAACCTTCACTAAGTCTTCAACTTAGGGATTTACAAGCTGAAGAGAACTTGATTTTGTGCTCGAAATACGGTAGCATCACACAAAATGCATACCAGATGAGAGCTGGACAAAGAAAAAGTCATTTTGGGGAAGACCCTCCTCCTTATATACCAGTTAGGGATCACAAGGATGAAAGACGGGCTCCGTCCTGCCTACAGGAGAGATGCCACCGTGATCACACTTCCCTCCTCAGGACCTTTGTGTCAGGGCACAGCCCAGCTTTCTCTTCCCACATACATACCAGCCACCCCCAGGTAAGTGTCTACAAACAAAGATAATATAGAAAGGACAGAGAAGATGACATCGGGAAGAAAAAATATCAAATGCTGCAAAAAATTAGGGAGTAGGGAAGGAGTAGAGCTCAGAGTTATAGCCAAACTTCACAAAAGTGAAAGAGAAAACACTGGACACTTCCCAAACTCCTTCCCCCTTGAATCTCCACTCGGGAAGCCCTCCAAACAAAGTCCAACTCGTGGTGCAGACACAGATGAGGAACACGGTGGTTACGCCAATGTTTCGCTCCAGCTTTTGCTGTTTACGTCACAGAGAAGTGACTTTTAAACAAACGCTTCAGTTTCAAAACTGAGAGGGAAGAATGAATGACAAGCCAGTGACTCATGAGGTGAAAACTTCCTCGAGGCAACCTGAGAGTGACGCAGTGCTGGGACACAGCTGAGTAGCTCGGGGCTTGTTGCAGTGCCCATCACTCAGAATCAAACACGCGCTGCACTGCTCCACTTACACAAATCCAAGCTTCCTGCCACTTCCAGGGAGGAGAAAAGCCCTGCCATTGTGAAGAGGGGTTGTTTCCAGATCCATGCCAGGGGGACTACAACTGATCTGGCTCTGGAAGCCATCCAGGCACACCGACCGAGCAGAGGAGGGACAGCAGGACGGGCTGAGAGCCAAGCCAGAGCCTCTCCAAAACACTGAGCCATTCAGACAGCAGCCAGCACGCTGCCCCGGGAGCTGGGCTGTGCAGGACAGTGCAAAAGCAGCCCTTCTTCCAGGGAAAGAAAAAGAAAACATAACAAAACAACAAAAAAATACTAGCGTTCCTTGATCCTAATAGCAAGGATAGCAGGGATTTGGAAGACATCACAGCCCAGCTCTCACTTCTGCCTTGCTCCGTGGTGGTGTTACAGCAGCACGCCTGCACATCAGCTGCAGATCAGTGTTTAGCTGCCTTGTGCGAGGGAGGAGGCAGAAGTAGCGTGCAGCCACGAGGGAAGGTGCTGCTTGTCAACACGAGGCCATGATGCATTTCCAACACCATTTATTCCATAGAAGTATGATGGAACAAGGGGTGTTTTTGCCCTAGACACACACTAACAAAAAGATTCAAGACTTCTTTAGATCTCAAGGTTAAAAATGAGGACTGATATGTGACTGATAAAATGGACTGATAAAATAAGGCTGATTTTTTACAGGATTTTCTCTTTCAAAGTTGGTAGTTTCCAATCATCCCTGTAAAGCAGTCACTCACACAATTAAGCTCAGCCTACAAACACAAACCACAGCATCCCAGAATTGCTGAGGCTGGCAGGGGCCTCTGGGTCCATTCAGCCCAACCCCTGCCCAAGCAGGGACACCCAGAGCAGGTTGCCCAGGACCACGTCCAGGCAGCTACCAAAACCCAACACCTCTGCTCTCCTAGGCGTTGTCACTGGCATGTCACCAGCTGTGTATCATCCCTTTTAAAGACCTGCTTTATGATTAATGGCATGAAGGTGGCTTCATCCCCACTTCCTCCTACCCCCACCTTACTGCTCCAAATTCTCATGGCTGGAAAGGAGGCAAGTTTCTGGAGGGCTCGGGTTATGTTTTAAAAGTGTTTGTTTTTTTTCCTTGCAAAGAGAAGTTGTTTGAAATGTGTGCTCACTCTTCAGCAATACTGAGATTCTGCTCTGATTAGTCTGTAATGGCTTGCAGCACTGTCCTGTATCAAGAGCATGCAAACAGAATAGTTAAATAAACAACAAACTTGGTGTTTGCTTTGCATTTTAAGCTACTAGGAACCAGCTAAAATAAGTTAGACTGCCCTTTTTCACAGCTTCTCTCCATCACTCAAGTGCTGAGGTGCATCTTCATCTGTCTGATGTTCCACTGCTCGTGTTTGTTAGACCAAGAGTCGCGTAATAAAGCAATGAAGAGCATGGTAAAAGAACTCACATTTCACCCTAGCACTCAGAACGTCTCCCCAGGCTTAAGAGAGAGAAGGACTCTGATCTTCCTGAGCTATAATCCTTCAAGCAGTATTACCGAGACAACATATGAAGTATTACGCAGTCATTTGTGTCCAGCAGTGGACTACTGACAGACCAGCACTAGGTATGAAAGCATATAATGGGTTGCTCCATGGAGCTTTGAGGGAAGTACTACACCTACACCTGAAGGCCACTGAGTATGGGGAAGAACATCCATTAATTATGGGAGTCACAGACAGTTTCCTGAAGTCATAACCAGCAACGCTCAAATAAGAAAGCCAGTAGCTTTGAGTCAGAAAGCACGATTTCGTTGAGACAGTCTTAAAAAGTTTGATATTTACCTACAATTAATCCAAAGAGCTATGCTGTGTAACATAACGCTGTTAAAAATTTTATACAGTTTGTTACATGCAATATTTTTTTTTCCAGTTTCTTCCAGTTGTAACTGATTAAAGAAACAATTGCAACAGACTTATCTTCTTGTTCTGAGCATGTCTCAGTGCTGAAAGGAGACATGTTCCATTAAAAGCTGGCGCAGAAGTTTTAGTTTCCAAAAGCCAGCTTACTGGCAGTTTTATCAGATTGATCTAATACTATCAAACTGAAACCTTCAGTCAACAGAACTACATTTGCTATTTACCATTCGCACAGTCCAAGGCAGTTGCTAATCAGTAACCAAAAAGACATCAAGAGCCAGTAAAGCACTCTCCCGGGGTCTACAGCTACCCCCTCAAAACACGCTCCATACAGCAGGTTTAATTTACTTCTTTTAAATACACATTGATTGGTTTCACTGTTAGCTGGTTTAGAGGGGAAGGGAGCAAAGGAGAAGTCAGAATAGGGAGACAACAGCAACCCCTGTTTCTGGCAAGCAAAACCATTGAGAAAATGCACCGTAACTGAGGGTTTTGCTGTTTTAAGTGACTGAGTTTGTTTAGAAAAATAAACAAATCCCACATAAACAAGCCTGACACTTAGATCGAAATCCCTTCAAACACAGACCTTTAGTACTTCTGCAGTATAAGTACACATCCCTCCAAGATAAAAGACAGAAATACACAGTTCAGCTTTCATACAAACACAAAAATACAAGCAACACAACTGGCATAATGTCTGAACAAGGCAAAGCCTCTCACTGTAATAAGCACAAAGTTAGTTAGCCCTATATTGTGATGGACTTTTTTTTTAAAAAAAACCTGAAAGATACCATCATTTCAGAGGACAGGCATAACAAAAATTAACAGAATTTTACACCTGTTGCAGGATAAGCCTACCTAGACATGAGATGTATCCACCTGGAAGTATCAAGGTTATTTATCAAGGAATAGTAGTAAAAAATCAGCAGCAAATCACTGGGCAGTAGGGGTGAATGCTACATCTTGCACAATCACACTGCCACACTATGTTAAAAGAAAGGCCCTGCTTTTTCTACAAATACCCATTTCCCCCTAACCAAGCTTCAAAGTGCAGAGTCTGGCAAACAAACGGGAGAATTACTAAAAACCAGCTGGACTCCGTTTTAGACAAAAGTAAGAAAAGTAATTGGATTTGTCTCTTTAGTAAGAAGTAGAGATGGCAAAGGGTCATTAAAGGCTCTCTACTGAGTACTTCTCAGATGACAATACCAAAAAAGCATCCCTGATGCGTACTTGTAAAGGTTTACAAGTCAACTGCAGCAGGGTGAAGAAATTGCCTAAAGGGAAAATGACAACAGGTATGTTAAGAGGAACTATAAGGTTGGGAGAAGGTTACTGGCAGGGTAATCTCAGGGATCAAGTCACGGAGCTAGCACTACGCAGTGTATAATTTATTAATGATTCTGGCATAACTAGCAGATGTACTGCTGACAAAGCTGGCAACTCTTTGACACACTAGAAGATCAAGGTCATCCAGTTTTGCCTGCAAAACCACTTTAAGGACAAGAGAGATGGAGATTTGTCCATTAATGAGTTCAGAGTTATGCACTTGGAGGTTAAGCTACGCAGATGAGCTCGTCATTTCAGCGTACAAGAGGGGGAAAATCGTTTCCTATGGCTGCTGTACATCAATAGAGCAGCCATTAGACAAGGCTTTTCCAAAGCACTTCTTCATGGAGCTAAAAGCTGACCGTTACCACGCAGGCTGAAAGAACATCACACTAGGATTGCATAGGGTTATTATCCCTCCTACTCTCCTCAGGAGGGACATCACTTTACATTCATCTACACTGTATGTCAGTAGCCAGATATATTGCTGTCCTGTCTTGACCCCTCAGGTTTTCTGCATGATATTTTGGTGAGACGATCATTTGGACCTAAAGAAAAAAAATTTTGCTGGTTGGTTTACATTGTTTTATTTTTTAAATGCTGCTTTGTTGTCTGAGAACTTCATCTTCCAAGTCTAATTTCCAATTATTAATTGATCAACTACTGATAGAGACCTCCTTAATTCTAGGAGAGGATTAATAGGATTATAGAGGAATTATTAAGAGGAATAATAGGATTAGGAGAACAGGTGGTTGACACCAGGAAACAGTGAATACATTTCTGACAGAACAGACTTATACCTCAGTGCTTCACTAGTGGGTAGCAATAATCTAGAAAGACAAAGTTAAGGCTCTTCTTGAAGAGCTGAGAGAATAGCAGACAGCAAAGCCATCACCACTTTCAACTTATTAGCTAATGTCAACTTCATTAGAACTGCTTTAAACTAGGGAAGACCTAGATTTCCAATGGAAAAAGCGTGGTATTTGGTAAGTGGTATTTTGAGATTAAGTCCTCTTACACCAGAAATTCAAGACAGTCAAGGCAGAAGCCAAGTTAATGCTTCTCCTGTATGTTCTGTAGAGACCTGCTACTACGTTCATCAGCAAAAGCATTCATAGTATTCATCTGTACAACACTAGAAAACATGCCTGGAAACATTCATTTTACAATGACTTAGCTGAAATTTCCAAGACTTTGTTATTACCCCATGTAGCTACCTGCATTCTGGGCAGGCTGCTACTGGTCTCTCACAGCTCCTTACAGACAAGTTAGATTTTTGCTTCTCTTCTTCAGTTTTATAACAGCTCCACTTTCCATTTATGTAAAGAACTTTAAAGTTCATGAGAGCACCTAGGAAGAGCCATCAATCTTTGGTTCACCAAGAGCAACTGCTGCTTTTTGTCAATCAATTTTTGCCAGAAAAAAAGCTGTGTAAGCCATTTACTGCCTAGGGCACAGCAAATGAAAGTGTGAGCAGGTGAGCCAGAGGACAGAAGACAGACTGATCGTTATTTAAAGTAATTTAAGCAGAAGTTTCAACTCTCTCTCCCTACATCTCCCCCTATTCCTTTTTACTCTTTCATATACTTTGTCAACTAAAACCTTCAAGAACAGCTCAAACACACTGACAGCTTGGTCTTCTCATAGTTGTGACCAAACTTATCCTACAAGTTTAAAAACCCTTGCCTGAAGCTCTGTCTACTATTAGGCTGCCAATTATTTTACTCTGGTTCTTACATGGCATCTTCATCGCTGTATTAATAATTGCATCTGAAGGATTGAGAAAAGAAGTACAACCCAAAGTCTACACACTTAATAGGCAAGCTGCCACAATTTAAGATTTGCATCTGGTACAGGTGACTCATTCAAGCACAGAATGTGCTTGGTGCTCCTCTGGTATTGTTGCATCCAACTGCTCTGCAGGGCAGCCGTGCAACAGAAGGGGCTGAAGCTGGTGCAGAGGCTCAGAAGTGGCAGGTGTTGCATCCAATCTCACTCAAGACTGATCTTTTAATTAAAGTACATCACCCTACACATTACCCCTTCACACAGGGTTATTATGCTGGGTTTAAGCACAGTATTCCTCAGAATAAGCATGGTTTCAAAGACAATACTCATTTGGAGTATAGGAGGTGAGAAGTTAGTGTCAAGCAGAACTCATACCAGAAATGAAATTCATCAGCACTGCCCGAAAAGGTTTCCAGTGCAATGGAAATTATGAGAGTAGCACATTTTCCTATTTGAAAGGTTTCCTATAGTAGAGAAACTCCTGTTTAATAAATAATAAATCTATTAGTTTTAATAACTAGAGACCTAAAAATGAGAAAAGGGATGCTAATGTGCGCTCTAGTGTCAAAATGAAATTTAATTTCAATCAGTTGCAAAAGTATCAGCAGTGGGCCATAAAAAAAGTTATCACAGCAAAAAATGAAACACGTATCTCCACCAATCTGAGTCTTACAATGGCTTAATTTCAGTTCCCTGCTTTATCAGTCTTTACCACAATTGTAACTACATTTGTCCCTTGAGAAACATGAGTTAGCCCAGTAAGTGCTTGTATCATTAATCAGATAGGAACTCTCAATTGAAGTTTCACTGAAAAATGGATCCCTTTCATAAACACAGCAAAGTTTCACTTCTTTTGTCAGAAAAGAAATCAATAGGTGGCCTCCAAACCTCCAAAACTTTCCTTTGTAGGAAGGAAAACTGACAGCCAGATACTGATGCATATGGTGGAAGGACATATTTCTGAAAACTTTAAGTCTAATTGGTCAAAGAAACAAAACTAAGTGGCTTCCTTTTGGGAAGGCTTTGTGATACTGAAAACAGCAACCTCTGCCAAACCAAACAAAGACTTTGTTCTGTTTTATGAAGTAAAAGACTAAGTGATGTGGCAGGGGGCATTGGAGTTAGGTGACCTTTAAGGTCCCTTCCAATCCAAACCGTTCTGTGACACAACTTGAGTGCACGTCTTCAAGGAGGATAAATTGAGTTCCAGACCCACGACATTCCTTTCACTCAAAGGAAGGAGTCCCAAGCAGCGGATTTAAGAAAAGCTGCATAAGTGCCCCTGAAGGCAGCGGGTCTAAGAATGAGGACTGGGGGAAGAGAAAATTGATTTGTAGGTCAGGTCACCAGAAAAGACCAACTGATGGAGCACATGCAAATGGGCATGGTTAGAGCTTACCACAAGAGAGACATTGACACACTTTGTCATTGTTCCTTCTACATAAAACTAGACTTCTTAACGATGGAATATCTATGCCCTACTCATTATTGTACATTTGGTGGTTTTTTTGGTTGTTGGGTTGCACGCACACGCCTTTGAAGTTATTTTATGTTCCACTACAGGCCTATCCTACCAACTGAAACAGACAAGACCTCTCATTATTATTATGCAAGAAAGATGTTGAGGCCATTTCTTACTGGATTCTGAAGATAAGCAATCTTTTAGTGCAGCAAGGAACATACTCATAATATTTCAAGCTATTCTGCTTAGATTTCTTGAGGCTTTGGTGGCTAAAGACTAAATAACTGGATCAGGGATACCTCTACATTGTTGAGTGCTAGAGGGAAGGCCTATAACCACTTTACTCCTCAATTAACCATTCATTTTTCACATTTCAGATATGTTTCCCTTTACTTCCCTCAACTTCTTACCACAAGTTCTTCTTTCTTGTAATGAGACAAAGCTGAGATTAAGTCCAATGTAGGAACAAGAGTCTGATGTGAGAACAAAGTTTGCACAAAAGACCTATTTATGAACTCTCTTTGCACGGTACTAGACCCTACTTTTAGCATCAACTCCTTTATTAAAAAGCCTGGTCCTTCCACAAGACTCTCATCTCAGGATAACATTTGGACTAGATGTGGGATAATGAGAACTACTGTTCAATAAGCTCTCATGAACCAGCTTTGACCCTGTTGAAGGTATTGATTCAAAACATACCACTTCCAAAAACTTTAGCTGCCCTGAAAACAGGTCTCAAGCCTCCATTGAGACAGTCAATGGAGGCAGCAAGAATCCTCCATTGAGACAGCAAGAATCAGCCTGGATATCTGATTCTCCTGTTCTCTGCCTTGTCAACTTTTTCCTTCCATTCTGACTAAAAGCAATATTGAAGTTAGAAAGCATTCAGCTGGAATCCACTTGAAATTCAGTAATTGATAAAAACCTATTTCTTTGGCTCCCTAGTTCTACAGCTCACCCTAGTCCTTAAGTTCTCAGTAAGCACAAAGGCTGTTTTTCACCCTTTGCAAGGGGCTGAAGAACTGCCTACAGACATTTCCAGAACTGTTTCCACAACCCGATTCTCCTCCCCTTCCAAGTTTCAGCAGTGAAGTACAATTACAATTTAAATATCCATTGTTCTGACAGGGTCCCAGCCGTTTCAGAGGCAGATTCTTTTTTACTCAGTGCAGAGTAGTTTAATTTTGGTTTTATCCTACAGTAACTTCCATCATTCTCAGAAAGAGGTGTTTTACAAGGAGCTCATCAGCTACAGAACTTGGAAGCATCACAAACTTAATCCAAGCCAACTAATAGGCATCAGTTAAGACTTCTTGCATTAGTAGACCAACACTTAAGAGAACAAGGTGGGGGAATCTAAAACCAGAACTAATAAAACCAGTTAGGTTACTGCGTTACCTACACACAGCAGTAATATACCTCTGCTACAAAGACTGCCTTTCTCTCACTAGATCACAGGAAACCTGTGTTACTTTATGGTTTGTACATGTTCAAATTGAAACAGAATCAATCTGGATAACAGGTATTGTTGTTGCAAACCTAAAAATGCTTTAGATTTTGACAGTCTTTCTCCCCCTTCCCTCCCCCCCCCCAAAAAAAAAAAACAAACACAAACCATAGGCCAGAAATGATGGATACAGTTATATATTCTAATTCCCTGCACCAAGGCACTGTAAGTTTGCTGTGCAAATCCTACACATGTACATTAGAGGACTTAACTGAAAAGCTTCAGACAACTATTTTCCTCAAAAATTGAACTAAATACTAATGGTAACAATTGTTGTGTTGACCTTACTTTTACTGAAGAGGAACAAACCTTTAACAAACAAACATTGAAAGCAAAATTTGAGTAAAAAAAGCACATGTATAGGTTCTACAGATATCTGGTGACTTGTTTTAAATGGCTACTTCTACCTTCTAACCAGTTTAATATGTGCAGAGACAAGATGAAACTCCAGGCCAGAGACTTCTGAATAGTTAGATTTTGGCTCTCTAAACCAGCTCAAACCTTACTAAAATTTGGATACAATCAGGCTTAAAGTATTGTTAACAGAACTACCGCAGAGTTGAATTCTTCTTTATTAAAATCATGTGGTCTTGAAAACAGAGCCTCTTTTCTGTAAGCATCTGGATTTTCAGCCTCTGTATCCCACTTTTGAAGGTTTAAGGAATTGTTACACTTTTTAAACAACAAAAAAACACCACCGAGTTCAAATTAGACTTATTTCTGTAGAAAGCATACAGAACCAACACTTGCTAATTGCAGGTTTGCATGCTCTGCTAAAGTGGAAGTCTTATCACCATAAATATTTATCAGAGTAACCCATTCTGAACAGAAGACAGATGTATTCATTTCTTAGCAATATGGAACCTGTCGTGTTTTTCTCCCCAAAGATAACAATCGAGGCTCACTAAGATGCAGCAAATCCTCATCTCCAATTTTTCTGTTCCTGAGGCAAATGAGATTATACAGACACTGCTAGTTAGAAATTAGCTCCAGATTTTCTGTGCAAACAGAAAGTAGCCAACTGCACCTTTCACATGTATACGACTATACATACATTTGGGACTTTGCCTTTATAACCTCTCCTCCTGGCTTCAGCTCAGTCACAGTGCTGTAATCCTAGAAGGCATACATTTTACTCCCATCACCAAAGCTCCCTATATATTAGCTACTTACAGAGAAAATGGGCAGGGTGAACCCCACTGTGTAGAGGACAGTGGATGTGATGGTACTGTCATGGAACGGATACTTGATGCTGTCATCATTACAGAAAAAGCCTCTCTGATACGGTTTTATTTTGGCCAAGTTTAGAACACCAAGGGGTAAGCCAGCTGTTGGGGGAAGGAAAACAAAAAACACAAGAAAAGAAATACATATGGTTAAATCAAAAAAAAAAAAAAAAAAAAAACAAAAACATTCTTAAACATGCATGGAGGAAACTAGGAAACTACCAAACATGCAAAACTCAAGTTTCCCAGGTCAGAGCAAATTATCATGCAGCATACACACTTAGAAAACGATTTTTACAGAAATTTTATACATCTGCTTCAGAAAGACCTTGATATTACCCCACCAGATAGAGAAGTTAAGCACAGAACTCCAAGTCCTTTCATCAGACAGAGTTGCCACACACACTGAACCAAGATTATGCTTAAGGACAGCATTTGCCACTCACATGACCAGCTAGTTAGCGAGGGCAGTCTGTGCCCTTCTGTGCCCTCTCCACCCCATGACATTGGCTCATATCTGAATTACCAGCCTTGTTCTACACACTAATCTGGTCAGTGCTTACAGAAAACAAGGGGGAAAAAAAAAGTATTTTTCTTTTGAGTAGGGGAGTTAAAGATTTCATGCAAGTGTTTTTCCATGCAGGTAAGGAGAGCAAGAGAACTTCAGAGACATCAGCAGGAAACATGGGCACTTTGAATGGACTGCGTCTAACAGCAATGAGGTTTTTAATTTTACAAGGTGCATTTACATGAATTTGGTTCACTTCAGAAGACTTCTGCATGCACATAACAATGAATTTTAACATGAAAACAGAGACTCGGGTCCGAATGACAGCTGAACTTACTCTGAACTTACTCTGCACATATAACGCATTAACTTATGTCCTCTCCTAAATTCACTCCCAGCATGCTAGCAGTCATACCCTAAAGAAGCCATCAAGATGTCTGAAAGATACATTTGTCTGGACTTGATTTCTGCCAAAGTAAGAATTAGCTGGAGAATAGGCTTCGCAGGAGCAGTCAGCTTAGGAAGCTCAAGTTTGCCGTCTTACTTCCAAGTTTCCCCCTTTCCCTTGGTCCCCTGAAAAAGTAGTGGATCACCAGTGTATAATGAAGAACTGTTAAAAGCCCAAACCAAAAAAAAGCTAGACTTTTTGCTTAAAAGAAGATGAAAGAGGTAAACTAAGCTTTCCATGTTAAGTGAATGGTGGGGAAAATACAAGTCTTGTCTATTGCAACCTCCATGTAAACTAGGAGTGCAACTACAGAAGCAGCAAAGACTACTTGTGATATAAACAAGCCTCAGAACAAAAACACCTCAAGACGTTCACTTCAGTAGAGTCTGCTTTGATTTTGGTGGCACTCATTATGGCAACAGTATCAGGGAAATCGCCTCTTAAAGGCCTTTTAAATAAACTTACTCCTATATGCTTCATTAGAAGGAAAGGTATCAAGAGTGGAGAAATCTGTTCCACAAAGCACCTGAAATCCTGAGGACTGTCACACTTCACTTGAAAGGCAGAGGCCCTGGTGCAGCAGATCACTTCAGCAGATGCTTTAACATCTCATAAGATGGAAGCACTTCTTGAAGCTGAAGCACCAGCCTTTTGGTGAAGTATGATACCTCCTAATCAATCGCATCTAGAGCCCTCTCCCTCCTCTGCTCGGACAGCTGAGCAAGAAGCAGTGCAAGCAGACTCAGCCCGTTGAGCACAAAGGAAGTCACACTGAAGAACTCAAGAGTTCGCTCAGAGTGGATCAAAGGAGGTTGCTGCATGGCAGTCTGGAGCCCATTTTCAGCTCTCCGAGGCCGTGGCAAGATTCCACTGATGTAAGTCAGAGCCCACGTTTCCTGTCCTCGTCTCTGGCGCGCCGTACCCAGAGTCAAGCCACGGCTTTGCCGGCTCGCTGTCCTAGTTCATGCAGTCCTATCTTCTCAAATAGGCCGCACCAAAATACCACCAAAGAGGTCGTGTGTGGAAGTGTCACAACCTCATCGTCTATTTAAGCAGCAGCTTGTGGTCTTCAGAAGCTGACTACTATAGACACAAGGATGCATTTTGTGAGAAAAGCTGCTATAACTTAACACCCAGAAGTAGTTACTCCTTTACCACACGATTTCTGTCCGTTACATTTCTAGATCAAACTTTTTTAAGCCACTGTTGTCAGCTTTTTACTTTTTTTTTTTTTTGCCTTTGGTTTTGTTTCTGGGTGTTTGGGTTTAGCCTGTCTTAGTGAACTTATCACCTTTGTCAGCTGCCGAAATATGTTCTCCAAGTGCTCTCGTCAGAAGCTAGAAGCCCCTCCAGCAGAGCTCACTTACGAACACGGCAGGATCCTTAGCTCACCGATTCCAGGTTTCGTGCCACCAGCGCTCACAGTTTTACGGTTCTGGGTCATGGTGGTTTGCTTGTTTTTAACAAAAAAAATCTTTAGGAATTGGAAGAGAGACATTACATGAGTGTACGTAAGAAGGGACCTGAACAGTTTGACAAGCAGTGTTTTAAGCCTTCCAGCAAAACAAACTTTCTTTTGAATAGTTTTTTTGTTGTTGTTGTGTAATTGCAGTAGGAGAGAATTACTCACTCTGTAACCTAGTTAAGACAGAAGCTTGAGGGCTTTTTATTGTTTAGTTTTTTTCCAATTAAGGCGAATTCCTGACAGTGTTATTAATTTTTATTGAGCTAAGAGAAGTTCAGTTTTCATTAAACTACAAGGAAAGGAACTCAAAATTCAGCTCTCTTCATCTGAAGAAATAACTTTATGTTAAATCTGTTTGTAAGAACTCATTTGTCAGAACTACTT
This sequence comes from Netta rufina, assembly GCF_964035555.1. Taxonomy (NCBI): domain Eukaryota; kingdom Metazoa; phylum Chordata; class Aves; order Anseriformes; family Anatidae; genus Netta; species Netta rufina. The sequence continues at coordinate 15,122,225 of NC_140126.1, forward strand.
TTGCTTGACAAGAGTCATCCGAATTTTTCTGATGCTCCTACATTCAGCCATTCCTTCTGACATTTCTAGGTTTGCGTAGTGGTTAAATCAAAGTGATTAAGTTACATTGTTAGAAGTGTTTTTAAGTACTAAATAAACTATGTCATCTAGAGTTGACATTAAGAAATAATTTCTTATTTTCAGCCAGGAAACACTGGGAAGTGGCAGGGTGGGGAGGAAGGGCAGTGAACGAGGGGCACAGCTTCACAATGGTGACTGCAAAATTTGTTTGTGCAGTCCAGAGCAAGAGAACATGAGGAACCCGAAGCTGGGTGGGCTTCCTACACTGACTGCCCATGGGAAAGGAACAGCAGCATTTTTCCCATTGCTCATTCTGAAGCGTGGGAAGATCCCACCGGGTACACACAGACAAAGAGCCCTGCAGTTTCCACACCAGAAGCAAACAGTAGTGTACGTGGCAGACCAGTATCACCATGGCAGGTGCCAAGCTGCCCCACGACCTTTATGCAGGCTGACTGAAGCTGAACTTTGAGGAATGCACATCCGTGAGGGTCCATTAGCTGTTTCCTCCAGTTGGTAAGGATCACCAAGATCTAAGGAAAGATTAGAAGGCTACGAGGCAGTATCATACACCAGCCCTCGTGCCCTGCCCTCTTTACAAGGTTCCTCTTCCTCTTTACCTAGCCAGAAGCAGCAACCTCTGAGGGTGCTCTTCTGAGCTAGGCAACCCACACCTTTCTTACGGGATCCTAATGGCTGGGTTATTATCCACCTCCCCCAAAACACAGCCTTCAGAGGAAGAGGATTGCTTCCCAAAGCTCTTCAGGCTCAGAAGTGGAGTTTCTCTTCTCTGCTACTTTGCTTAATTGATCTGGTCAACTGCTTGTCACCAACAGACCCCAGAGGTTGCTCTGCGAGCTAGCAGCAAGAAACAGGGGCAGCTCTGAATTGCTCACCTGGTTCTAACACACGTGCTGTGGCTGACCCTCAAAAGCTTCAGAAGTAGCAGCAAAGTTGAATAGGAAAAAGGCCTGTAGAGATCTGAAGCTTTTAACTAATGGCAAAAGACCTCAGACGCATGGACCAGAGCAGAAAAGGGCACAGGATGGAGTTTGAAAGAG